>NC_053144.1:3648214-4295357 GCF_016808335.1 Panicum virgatum
GCTGTACTAATCCCTGTGCCACATCATTCTTCCTCCCCGCCCTACCAAAGGGCACTTGGAGGATGGCCAATGTTTCCTCTGTGATCTCATCGGCTGGGTGCCTTTGGGGTTGTGATGTACCGGCCGACTGTTGTGGCAACACGCCAGCCTGGAGGAACATCTTCTTCCCCAACTCCACCATCTTGGGGTCGTTGCTCGTGAACACCTCTTGTATCTTCCCCATGGCAATGTCTTCCATTGCCTCATCTCTGCCTTTCTGGATGAGCCCTTCCTTGTATCTCTGCCTCATGTGGTGCGAACATGCGTCGGATTGCCATGAGTCCACATTCTTCCAGCTATGCCTCGAGGATATGCCCCGCACGTGGCCACGATGCTCGGGGTTTCCTAGCGCCTCGGTCAGCAAGTCGTGCTGACCGACTGGTTTGAACTTCCCCTGTTGCTTGGCAGCACTGATCGCAATCAATGCCTTCTCCGCTTCCTCAGCCTTTGGATCATTATACTTGGCCATGCCCTTCTTGAGTTTCTTAGGCCGACGGGCATAAAAGTAGTCACGTCCCCTCTCGTCGACCTCTTTGAATGGATTCTCCAGCCCGGCCGCATCTACCTCCATTTCCTCCTGTCGCCACTTCTTCCTCTTTGCGGCGTACCCTGTCATGCCCAGGTGGTGGGGTAGCACGTTCTTCTTTGCGAGCTCAGAGTACTTCTGGCCCTTGGCCTTTGCTTCATCGGTACTCATCTTTTCAACAAACTCTTCCCAGACCTCACGAGTGGTGAAGTTGTAGTCTTTGTAGGGTGTGTTCCCTTCCTGCACGTACTGCCTATTGAGGTGTGACCTCAAGTTACGAAGCGCTTTGCCAGCAATAAACAAAACATGGCGCTTGCACAGATCTTCATCAAATTAGTCCTCTGGGTATATAAACCGCCTCTTCATCTCCCCCCAGACGGCACCCTTCAAGTCTGCCGGGACTTTCCTCCAATCCGAATATGTGATCGGCACGTGCTGCCTAACTATACAGGAGCACTGGTTGCTGAAGGCGCCGATGACTTCTTCTGCCTCCAAGGGCTCTCCATGTGGCCCAATCTTGCGTATGACATGCACCTTGCTGTGAATCTTGTGCCTCCCGTGTTGGCCCCTCTTCTTCTCACTACTCTTGGCACTGGCGGCAGTTTTGGCTGATGTGCTCGGGTGGGACCGGATCCACACTCCTCCAGGTGTTCTTCACTCTCTTCAGGGTACTCCAAACGCATAGGTACCACCGGAACCTGTTGAAGACAAGGATTCGCATTAGTTTCATACATAATCAGGAAGGCCGCCATCTTATGCTACTGTTGTATATATTCATTATTTACTCACGCGATCCTCATGATCTGCTTCATCCCGTGCCGGGGTCCGAGATTTTCGTGTTGAAGGACGACGATCCAGCGTAGGACTATAGGTGGGATCTTCGTCTTCCTCCGTACGACGTTTCTTCTCGATAGGGGGTGTTAGCTCCTCTTCCTTGTACGAGGTGCTCTCGTCTGACGATGAGCTTCCATGATCACTTGGAGCCGGGCTCGGCTGGCGCCATTCTCCAATAGGCAAGTCCGCCATTGCTTTGTTTTCTATAAAAATTTTAAATCAGGTAGTAATTCTGATAGTTGTACAAAAAACACTTGATTATATAAAGCTTAGTACTACAAACACAACTAGCAAAAAACTATTGGGTCCTCATATGGGGTTGCCATGACAGGCCAATGACATTGATAAATATAGCTTGACAAGAGTCTTCACAAGGCAACATGGCAAGGCATCTAGCTGTTGTACAAACGCACAGAGCCAACATGGCATGGCAACAATAAAAAAAGGATCTTCTCTAAATCAAGCAACTATAAGTAACAAGATGTTTTCTAATACTTGTCATTGATGTATCTAGCTGATCCTGTTCTAACACCCTTGCATGGCAACAATAAAAAAAAAGATAGAAGCAGCAAGCATCAAACTGTGCTACTAATTTAAAAAAAAAGGCCACTACATGTTTCGAACCCATCCTAGAAATTTGAGAGCTTTGTCATTGACCTAGCAGCAAGCATCAAAAACCTAACATGAAGGCCATTACATGTTCCTGATTCAGGAAATAAACGAGCATCAAAAACCTAATATGAGAGATTGAATAATAATGTTGATAGATGCAGCAGAATGAATTTCACAATATAAATGGTTTAGGACTGCAGTCACCAAGTCATTCAAAGTTTTATAATTTCAGAAAGGGCATAAGAGAAATGACCTAAAACTGAATTTATAGAACTGAATTAATGAGAACTGAATTTATAAAACTGAACAAGACTGAACAGTTGAAGACCCAAAAGTGCATACACAAAATTAGCAAGGACACATAACTTCTGAATAATTGTCCCTGTATCTTTGCACACCTGCCGGACCACCATGTGTTCTTTCAGGTGCACAGCAAATTGCAGCTTGCAGATGTCTTGAGCAGCTGCCACTTGCATTGCGTGATGCTATATCTTTAGCTTGGTCCTAATCTTTCGACCTCTGTAGGTCTAACCGGCCAGCTGGGTAGTTAAAGGGCAATGGCACTAATGACAGGCTTCTAATTCCTGCTTTATGTTGATACAATCAACATGTACATTTCTCATTGTGCCAACACTAAACTCATGACTTGTTTTAGACATATACAGAATTGGAAATAAAGAGGATATTGGTGGAGATCTTCAAGGAGCGGTAGCAAAAGAGTGCTGAAGCTGGTTCCATTTCAAGTTTGTACAAGAAGGTGATAATTCAGTTTTTTCAATAGACAAATATCATTCTATTTTTTTTCTGCTGTACTCCTAAGATAAAATTTGCACTGTAACTTAAAAATACAGCATTAACAGCTCTAGCTTCATGTCAATAGACAGAGATCATTATAGGCTTTTTTCTTGTTGTAGTCTCTATGATAAAATTTGCAGCGTAACTTACAATATGGCATTAGCAGCTCTAGCTGCATAGGAAATGGCCAGAAATCATTCTAGTTTTTTTTTCTTGTTGTGCTCTTAAGATAGAATTTGCAGTGTAGTTAAAAGACGGCATTAGCAGCTCTATCTGCATGCATAGAGGACAACAATTATTTTCCGGGTTCCCCGAGCTCAGTTTGATTTTGTAATCTAGCACAGTAGCTGTGGATACTAAACTGATGTCCTATTTTTATCTAGAAACCTAAAGAAGGATCCATTAGCTCTAGAGTTCGTATCATTATTAATTTTTTTAGCCAAAGAATCTGTCGTCACATAACAGCCTATGAATCTCTATATGATGCTGGCGCAAGCATAGACAAAATGAGAAAAAAAAAATCAAGGGCTGACAGGCGGGCCCCACCAGTCAGTGGGAGGCCCCGCCAGCCCCTCGGCTTGCCAGCGCCATGGCCGCCATGGCCAGTGGGTGGCCCGGCCAGCCCCATGGTCGCCATGGCCGTGGCCATGGCCGGCATGGCGGCGCTGGGCCCGCAGACGTGTGGCCGGCCGATGGGTCCGCTCCAATTGATCGCATGGCGGCGGAGGTGGGAGGCGTACCCGAGGAGGCCTTCGGGGTGAGGGAGACGGCGGTTGTCAAGCGCGAGGACGGCGGCGGGCGTCGAGCGTGACGGCGGCGGGATCCGAGTGCGACGACGGCGGCGCTCGGGTTCGCGGCGGCAGCCCTTCGGGATCCGAGCGCGACGGCGGCGGCACTAGGGTTCGCGGCGGCAGCCCTTCGAGGTGAGAGGAGGCGGCCGGCGAGATTTGAAACGGGCCGGCGCGGAGGCTGGGCTTATATAGAAGCCGATTAACGGAGGCGGGTGGAAGTACAGTAACCGCCTCGGTTAACATTAATTGAGGCGGTCGTATAAAGTTGCCCGCCTCAGTTA
The DNA here is from genome assembly GCF_016808335.1 of Panicum virgatum. Taxonomy (NCBI): domain Eukaryota; kingdom Viridiplantae; phylum Streptophyta; class Magnoliopsida; order Poales; family Poaceae; genus Panicum; species Panicum virgatum. The sequence goes on from NC_053144.1 coordinate 3,652,093, forward strand.
ATATTAACCGAGGCGGTTACAGTAACTTGCCCGCCTCGGTTAAATATCCCAGAAATTGATCCAAAGCTTTGTTGCCATGCATTTTTCTCTAAATTGTTGCACTGCACTTCAAAATCCCCAAAAATTAATGTTGTAGGTTTCAAAATTCTTGACAACTTTTGTTTTTGTAACTTTTGCTGATTTGTCCTCTAACATTTTCAAAACCGTATTTTGAAAAAATAGTGTTAAGGATGTTTTGATGATTATGGCGTCACCTTTTTCAATAACCTCTAATATTCAACGTTTAAACGAATAAACATGTAATTCTCGAGTTCAATTATCTCCGGAATTGATTACTTAACTGTGAATTCATCCATTACAATAATAAGTTACAAAAATTGGCAGCTAGGAACCTCTAGTTCAATAACTCAGTACATTTATTACATTAATTATTAAATCTAACTCATTTTGGCTTAGACGCTAGCACTGTCCTCTTCTCACCATCCGGGCGGCACCATGGCTTCATCTTGGTCTTGTTGACGCGGGACTCGACTTGCTTGATCTTGTGTGGATGATCGGTAAAGAGCGAGAACTCCGCGTAGTTGTTGTATTCCTCGGGGCTCTGCACTCCATCAGCTCCCACGATCCTCTGCTTTCCTGATACAACCACATGTTTCTTTGAATCTCTAGGCTTCGGGTAGTAGGCTACCTGAGCAACGCGATTTGCTAGTACCCACTGATCATCTTTGTACCCAACACTTCCAAGCTCCACGGTGGTTAGCCCATACTCGTCCACGACAACCGCCTTTGGCTTGACCCACTGGCACTGGAAGATGGGTATTTGTAGTTCACCGCCGTAGTCAAGTTCCCATATCTGCTCAATCTGCCCAAAGTATGCCTTGGTGTCTCCAGTGGCCTCGTCGATGCCCTCATATCGAACCCCGCAGTTCTGTGCTGCGCTCTTCTTATCCTTCTCTTTCGTATGAAACCTGTATCCATTGATGTCATACCCTTGCCACGAGGTGATTTGGGAAGACGGGCCATACGCAAGCCTCGACTCATCAGATTCTCCATAGCGAGGTATGCCCTGATGTTTGATCCACGTCGTGAAATTGATCTTGTGCTGTCTCTGTACCCAAGCCTCTGTGCGTCCATCACGACCACTCCGGAGCTCTTCCACATGCTTCTCAACCCACTTATCCATGACAACTAACTGATTAAGGGTGTTGTGATGAGCTTCTTGCAGCATTTCTTCTTCTACATCGGTGCGATCTTTCCTCCCCGTGCACCCCATCCCTGAGGTTCTGCCTTCGTGTGGATGGACGGGCAACCCAATCGCATTTCCATCCCGGATATATTTGGTGCAGCAATTAATGGCCTCCTCCGTTGTGTATGCCTCGATCATAGAACCCTCTGGGTAAGCACGGTTATGGACGTATCTATTTAGTGTCGACATGAACCTCTCGTACGTCCACATCTGGTGTAGGTATACAGGCCCGAGGTCCTGAATCTGATCAACCATGTGCATCATCAAGTGCGGCATAATATCAAAGTAAGATGGTGGGAAGCACATCTCGAGCTGGCAAATCATCTCTGCGATGAATTGTTTCATGCCTGGCAGCTCAGCTTCATCGATGACCTTTTGTGTGATCCAGTTGAAGTAGTAACTGAGCCGTGTGATGACCATCTTCATGTACTCAGGACCAATTGCCCTGATCACAATTGGGAGGAACACCGTAAGCATGACGTGGCAGTCGTGTGCGTTGAAGCTGGTTAGTGTGAGATCCTTCATCAAGACCAGACTCTTGATGTTCGAAGAGAAACCGGTCGGCACCTTGACATCCCTAAGCCACTGGCACACAGCCCTCTTCTCTTCTGTCGTGAGGTTGTAGCTTGCGCCTGGAAGGTCCATTTTCCCGCCTTGCGCCGATGGGGTCGGATGAAGTTCGGGTCTAATGTCTAGGTTCACAAGATCCTGATGAGACTTCAGACCATCCTTCGTCTTAGTCTTCATGTCTAGCAGAATCCTGGCAGTGCTTTCAAAAACATTCTTCGAAAGGTGCATACAGTCGATGGCATGGGGTGTATCTAGATCCTTCCAATACGACAGGTACTTGAAGAAGCACGACTGCTTCTTGAAAGGAACTGGGGTGACAGGCGGTTGTTCCTCCTCCATCATATCCCGCTTCCTCTTCTTCTTTTTCGTGGTCCCATCTTCCTTAGCTTTCTTCTTCTTTCCGAACTCTACGTTTATGCCCTTCACCATTTCAAACACCTTTTGCCCATAACTCGTCTTCTCTGGCTCATCTGTTTGAGGCTCGGCCTCTTTGTCAAAGAACTGATTCATCGAAGTATGCCGATACCTGTGCTTTTTACTGAGGAAACGCTTGTGCCTCATGTACACCAACTTGTTCGATCCACTAAGATAAGTGTAGCAGGTACCGTCAATGCAAACTACACAACCTGACTTGCCTTTGATCTGCCCCGATAGTGCAAAAAGGCCAGGGTAATCGGTGACGGTGACAAAGATGATGGCTTTTAGAGTGAACTCCTTCTTTACGAACGCATCCATCATTTTTACCCCATCTTCCTATAGCATCTTCATGTCCTCCATGAGTGGCTCCAGAAACACATCTATATCAATGCCTGGTTGCTTCGGACCAGAAATAAGCATGGTCAGTAAAAGATACCTACGCTTCAGGCATAGATAGGGAGGTAGGTTGTAGACGGTCAGGATGACCAGCCAAGTGCTGTGGGAGCTGCTGAGGTCACCGAACGGATTCATCCCATCGGTACTTAGTGCGAATCTGACGTTCCTCGCCTCATCACCAAACTCCTTTGCATACTTTGCATCGAATCTTTTCCACTGACTGCCATCGGAGGGGTGTCGTAGCTTGCCATCGCCCTTAATGCGTTCTGCTGATGCATGCCACGACATTAGCTTGGCATCCTCTGGGTTCCCGAATAGCGCACGCAGGCGATCGATCACAGGGAGGTACCACACTGACAGGGCAGGAATTTTTCTCTGCACGTATCCCTCTTCTTCCTCCTCCTCAGGAACCACTGGGATCTGCTTGGTCATCTTCTTCTTCTTCTTTTGCCTACTCTTGGGTCCCTCTTCATCCACGTCGGCGCGACAACCGGCATTCCTCTTGTAGCGACTCGCGCCGCAATGCGGACAGCTCTGTAAGTTCTCATACTTGCCCCGATATAGGATATAGTGATTACTGCACGCATGGAACTTTTTAAGCTTCATGGACACTGGCCGGATCATTTTCTTCGCTCGATACGTATTGGCCGGCACCTTGTTACCCTCTAGGTATGTGTCAGCAAGGATACGTAACAGGTCATTGAAGCTAGTGTTGGACCACCCATGGCGAGACTTCAGCATCAGCAGTTGGAGATTAAAACGCAATGCCGTCCATTGCTTCGGACAGTCCTTATACAGCGGATCAATTGCCGCCTGCTTCATCTCCTTAAAATTCTCAAGCCACTTCGGATTCCCAAACAGAACATCATCTTGGTCCATGCGGTTAGCCAAGTTTTCGAAGATCTCTGCATCTTCGGGCCCCAAAAAATCACTCTGCTCGTCACAATCCCCATCACCATCATTGGCTGCCATATCTTGGAGAAGTTCGTTGATCTTGACATAATCATGATTCCCAGTATCGTTGTCCGCTCTTGCTGCCGTTGATGATGAGGGTTGTTGTCCTCGTTCATTCACCGAAGAGGTCGTCGTCATCGACGAGTTTCGTTCTGATGCACCGGTGGCGCTCGAATCCATTTCGCCATGAAACTTCCAGACGGTGTAATTGTCGACAAAACCATAGGGGATCAGGTGAGATTTCACCACGCTATCTTCGTAGACAAGATTGTTCATGCATCTATTGCACGGACAAATGGTGCCCTCTCGACCCAGACTTGTACAATGCTTTTTCGCAACGGCAACAAAATTTTGTCACATGATGCAAGAAAGCCAGATCATTGCCCGCCCTCGGTATCTTGTACATCCACTCTGCCTTGTCCATGAGGAGACCCTGCACACAGTGAGAATCAAGAGTCAGATCGATCCAGATCTGAGTTTCTTTCTCCTGCATTTAGAACTAGATCTAGATCTAGATCCAAAACAAGTAGAAAGAGAGGAGATGATGAGAGGGTGAGGAATTAGAAATCAAACTTTTGTGGTGTTCTCCCCCACCAAATATAAGGGCAAAACCTCCCCCCTCTAGAATGCTCAAGTTTGGGTGTTTTGACCTCAAAACAGCCAAAAATGGAAGAGGAGCCGCGGGGAGGAAGAAGAGGGCTGGGTGGTTTATGTAATAGACTTAACCGAGGCGGGCACTGTAGCAGAAACGCCTCGGTTAATGGCACTTAACCGAGGTGGTTAGGATAGAATCAAACGCCTCGGTTAATAGTTTAACCGAGGCGGTTTTCTTAACACCACCGCCTCGTTTAAGTTCCATTAACCGAGACGGTTTTTGTTACTTGACCACCTCGGTTAATCTATTAACCGAGGCGGTTGCACGACGGGCGGCCCGGCGCCTATTAACCGAGGCGGTCCGGAAACACGCCCGCCTCCGAGGCCCATTTTAAGTGCCTCGCAAAATAGAATTCTGTAGTAGTGCCGGTCCAGCGCCGCACGCCCATGGCCCCTGTTGCTCTGAGCCTCTGAATCTGATGGCGTTGCTTCTTGGGGGGCAAGCAGCTCAAGTCCACCGCCAACGAACGCGCCGGGCTGCAGCTCACCGCCGGTGGCCAGTAGCCAGTGCCGCTGCAGACCTCGACCGAGGACAGTGGTATGTGGGAGTGGGTCACCGGCCCGATGGGTACCCGTTACCCACACGGGTGGCAGGTATGGGGTAAATTTGAGACCCGAGATGGGTGTTGAGGAATTTCAACCCAAGTTTTTCTCAACAGTGCCATCCCTATAGGCAAGGAGACCCTCTATCTCCCTACCTGTTCATTCTGGTGGCTGATCTACTACAGCAAATGATCCTCCTTGCGTCGTCTAATCAGGACTTGCTACATCATCGTACTATGGACACGCTGCCTTGCCCTATATTGCAGTATGTAGATGATACTCTTTTGGTGATCAAAGCTGACCATGATCAATTGTTACACTTGAAACACCTCCTTGATAGCTTTTCCTCCTTCACATCCCTGCATATAAACTTTGACAAGAGTACATTTGTCCCAATTGGTCTCACTTCTGAGCATGACCTGGCTCACATCTTTGTATGAAATGTGCCGAGTCATATATATTATTTATCAAAATATCATTTCAATGGGTTTCGATCATTATCGATGTGTTCTCAATAGTATATTTTTTTCTTACAAAATTACCATAATACTGATGTCTTTTTCATTTCTGATAACAACGAATCATTTTCGTTTTCAATGAAAAAAAAATATGAAAGTGAAAGTGATGGAGTCTTTTGCCGATGTTTCCTACCATTTCATTCCTATTTTTGGTGCCCTTATCCGGCTAATCTTGGGCGGCCGATTTGTGCGCCAAAATTTGGCAGGGGCTGGCAGGGTGCAGCAACCAAAACGCGTCGCTTGAGACTGGCCTGGCCACCATTGACTAACCTGCCATTGCCCAAGAACCAGATGCTAACCTGGGAGCAGTTTGGCATGGCACAGCTCATCCAACTCAGGCTGCCGATCTCATGGACATTTGTAGTGGCGATCGGCAACCTTGAGCATCAGCTTGCAGTACCGAAAGAACAAGATGCAAGTGCTAATGATTGTGTTGCTGGTCGGCTTAAACGGCATTTGTATTGGCACAACCGTCAATACAAACCAATCCAGTCGACACGCCGTGCGCTGCTGCCAAGTACGTGCTGCAAGAGGTGGCGGAACGCGGTCCAGACTGCTTTCATCGTGCTGGTCACCCAAATGATTAACGAGCAGGCAAGGGCAAAACGGAAGCAGGAAGCTCATATACTGTCATACAGATGCAAGCAAATCAATCAATTGGCCCAGCCACAACACTCTTCGTTTTTCCCTCTCTTCTTTCCCGGCACAATCCATCTCCATTTCGCTCTGCTGTTTACTCCAGTCTTCTTCTCTAGCCGACGAGCCGTCGTCCTGCAGGACACGAGCCCACAAGCTTCGCGGGCGGGATTGTATTTTTGTCTTGGCACTCGATCGCGGCCCATAATACTCCATTTCCCCTTGTACTCTCTTCCTGTTCCCATTGCGTATCCAAACGCCATGCCACCTCCTGAGTATGTCGTTTTTACGAGACAAGAAAAGGAACGCAAGCTTGATACTTGCAACAGAAAAGGTCCATAGGAGAAACAAATACCAAGCGTCTTGCATTATCTTCATGTTCGCCCACAACCACGCCAGCCAGAATTGAACGGATAACATTCAATATCACACAATAATCCACCATAATAATTTAGCAACTATAGAAAGATCAAATAAAAAGGTACCGCAGTCATAAACGCCCGACACAATAAACTAGTTTGTCAGATTAGGACAACTCACTTACATACCAAGCACAGCCCAAAACGATAATAAAATCTTGGTATTTACAAACTCTTATTTGCCAATACTTCCAACATAAACTGTTAACTGCCAGCCAACCCAAAGTTTGATACTCAAAAATCAATTATCGACCATACAACTTTCACGCGCAATACAGCGATTCCAACGCTAAGTTCATCTATATATGAACCGTTGACCTTGGGAGTAATGTCAATGCACCTTGTAACTTCTCCATACTCGGTATGGGCAACGATAGTCAGTAGCAGCATCTCCTTCACATAGACAGCTACCACAGATCGCAAAAGTGGGATAATCTGGGCAATTTTTCCACTGCTAGTAATATAAGCCAATCTATCATGAAGTACAAGCTTTTCCTTGATGCTGCTGGTGCAGGCTGTGATTTCTCCAAAAAAATCTCCAGATAAAACTTCAATTGAAATAGTTGCCTCCACAGCATCTTTCACAACTCCATACATCACATCCACAGTACTGAGCCTGGTAGCAAGAGAGGAACTTTCAAGCTCACATTTCGTCAACACTCGGCGTTCTATGCCTCGAATAGTTAAGATTCCTTTACTGAGTTGTCTTTCCTCCTGCCTCTCATCACCCTTGATAATCAGATTAGTCTCAACATATGTATTACTTATCAGTGCAAGTCCTCGTTTTGGACCTGTCAAGATCAGCGATTCATCCTACACAAACACTTGCATGATAAGTTATCCAAACCATAAGAATGAATAGCGCTGCAATACAGGAAAATTAAAATTCCAGCCAGAAAGCATAAGAAAGCTGTTACCCAGATAAACTATGAATGTCCCAATGCTACACTCCTGTACACCCCATACAGCTAGATTGACCAGTTGTTCTGCAGTGTTATTACATTTGATGCCCTATCCAAACCATAATCATTTACCCTCTCGAAAAGAAAAACAGCAACAGCAACATATATTCTTATTATTTGATAACTGGACTCGTGTGTAATTATCTTATACTGCGCGCCTCCAACAGTACCACCACGCAGCTACGGTATCCCCTTTTTGGTGTATAAAACAAGCACAAGAAACAAACACACAGCACTTCATTCTAAATGTGCATTGTGATGAGATCATGATGCAGTTATCTGACATTTTGATGGTTGATCCATGACGTGAGAACCTCAAAACTTTCAACACCATGCGAACTCAGAACAAGAAATGAAGACATGTATCACCATGAAAGCAACTAGAAGTTAAATAGCCAACCTACTCTCTCTGTGCGGATAGGATTTGTTTTAAAAGGAATTGCATACCTTAGAGTTGATGGTTTGGGCCTCCTCTCTATCACGCCGGAAGAGATAAACACACTTTTTGTCAAGGCTGTCTCTCGCAATGACAGTGCCATAGACATGGACTGGGAATTCAATATCCAAGGAGCCTATCTTCACAGATAAGATGTTTACTGCCTCACATAGCTCATAATCATTCTTATTTTTGTAGACCACGTCAGTAAATCTCATCGGCGGAATAGGCGCTGCGATGCAAAAAACAAAAACAAAGGATTATGAGAAATATAGACAGAATCGTTTGTTAGGCTCCCAGCCAAGAAAAGTGGTTTCTTTTGGTCTTCAAAGCACAAATACCCATTAAACTTTCAAAGCACATTTCATCATCAGGAGTTAAAATTTTGGCAACAAACTTTGCCAAACTGAGATTAAAGCTACACTGCATAACCAATCAAGTGTTCTATACAAATTTTATTACCTGACGATGTGGAATACATCGACACGATTGTATAGAGGACGTGACATGACTCAGCTTGTTGTTGAAATTTTAGCAAGCACTTAACTTTGTCAGTCGAGAACTAGAACCGAAGCAACCACGACATGGTACATATTAAATGAATCTGATAAAGGCCGAGCAAGCAAACAAATAATTGCTATATTGCAGTATGTAGATGCTGCAGACCGTAGACACTATGCAACTAGGGGATGCAGAGCATGGCAAGAGGGGACGGACTACTCACACTCCTCATCGTGGTCGAAAGAGGCGAGGTCATGGACATGATAGATCCGGGTGTAGTAGACGCCTCCCTGCTTGGAATCGTAGTCGAGGATGCGATCCTTGGCTTCCCGATACCGAGCCTCATCCTTCTCAAGCTTCAGCAGCCTTGTCATCTCCCACACCGCTGCCTCCTCCTCGAGTTCCTCCTCATCCTCCTCCAACTCTTCCTCCTCCTCCTCCTCCTCCGCCGCCGCCGCCGCCGCTCGTATAGCATCGGGATCGCCGGCCTCCAAGCGCTTGCGCGCTATCTCCCGGTACATCTGCCCTACCCTCTCTGCCCTTGCCGTTCCCTCGGCCTCAGCCTCCAGGAGTTCCTTCCTCACCAGGATCCGCATGGATGCGACAAGGTTTGCCATAAACAAGCCGCTGCCACTGCCGCCGCCGCAGCCGCCGCAGCCGCCGCTGCCCTCCTCCGCCGCCGCCGCTGCCGCCGCCGCCGCTCGTATAGCATTGGGATCGCCGGCCTCCAAGCGCTTGCGCGCTATCTCCCGGTACATCTGGTCCACCCTCTTCGCCCTTACCGCTGCGTCTGCCATAAACACGCCGCTGCCGCCGCCGCCGCCGGGGAAGGAGGGGGGGGGGGGGGGGGCAAGCCTAGGGTTTGCGAGTCGGAACTCGGAAGTCGGAACCGATCGATCTTCGATCCCCTCTCGCGCGCAGTCCCGATAGGCTAGTTTTTTTTTATATATATACTAGCCCGATACACTAATATTAACAGTTTTATCGGATTCGATTTCGACTATGCTACGAGGATGTGGGCCTTCCCTCTAGGCTTAGTTAGCCAGCCCATGATAAATCCGTACCGCTAGCGGCGGGATGAATGTGTGGTCCATCGCAACATTTTGGTAAATAATAGTTGCAACATAAAAAAATATATAAATAACTCTAATATCCTATTTGTGGATGTAAAATTTCTGCCGTAACATTAGCATCATATTTCAATATTTCACACAACATCCAATGTGTAATATAAAAAAATAATAATTACAACGGTATTTGATTCATACAACATGGACCACAGCGTCCGATTTACGTCCTAGTACTGGCATTTTGATTACCGATGATACATCAGGTGGGTGCAAGTGGCTGGAGCCGAAATAGTCCTAGTCCTGGCATTTGATTCGCAACCCAATACAAATGTAGGTATATTCAGCTAGTATCCGTGTAGTAATAGTAAGTCGTTTGGCTACTACCCTGTCGCAAGAACACAAAACACACACGTGCAAACTTAGCGTGACTCAGATGGTTAAGGTTTTTATGGTGAAATCTGTCCACCGAATTTGAATTCTTAACCCGTCATAGGTGCTCGGATTTTTATTGATTTATTTCAGAATATAACAAGCGTGGTTGTTGTTTCAATAGTAGACGATGTGCTCGCCGAAGGTGACTTCGTCAATATAAAAAAATTTGCCGACTCAATCTTTTAGAGATGCTTATAGGGATAAAGGTTCCATGCATATATTCATATCCTGGCCCCAACTCGCCAAAAGCATAATCTCTCCATGACCAAGTATGGGCGTTGGACAAAACTGTACTGTGGATCGTAGGCATGTCAAAAAATGTAGTAAGTGTGAGAAAAAAATGTTGTTTGGATTGTAACCATGCTAATTTTGGCACATCTGTAAGTAGGGATGAAAATGATTGGGAACGGCTAGTACCGGTATTACAATACAGAAAACGAAAGTGGTTTGGTCAGAATTTTCCCGTATTTATGAAACTAATAAAATCAAATACAGTAAAAAATGACTATAAAATTAATTGTAAATGATATTTTTTATGTTTGTCGGTACCCCGCGACTGGGGTACCCACTCCTACTGTGACAAGGCTAATACAAGCGAAGTTATCCGTAACTACGCCCCAAGGACCTGAGTAGCCAAACCCCTGCGGTCTGACTCCGTCTCACCGGGCCAACGACCTCGGACCCATTCCACCGCGCGGGGATGGATCCGGTGACGCCACGTGTCCCAGAGGTGGAGATGCTCAGGGCCTTCAGTCGTGGATTCAGACCCCCACAGTCGGGTCTGGGACCTCCACGTGCCCATCCGGACCCCCAGCCGGGTCCGGGACTTCCACGTGCCCATCCGGACCCCCACGAGCCCTCGGCTCAGCACTCCGCTCAGGAGGGGTCCGGAGCCGCCACGTGTCCCACAGACGTGGGCGCGGGCGCTAGCCTTCCGCTGGGAGCATGCCCGCCACGTGTCCCACAGACACGCGCGTAGGCGCAAGCCTTCCGATGGAAGCTCCCTCACCCACCCGCATTTAATGCGGATAGTGGAGGCGTGCTCTGCCGCCGCAGAGAGGTGACAGCCTTTGACAGACCGCACTGTAGGTCGCAAATTACCGAGGTGTAACAGTGGAGTCGCAGGCGCCGCCCACGCCTCCATATTAACCAGAGGCGACAGCTACCACTCCATCATGACACTTACGCCGTCAGCACGCAGTCTATGTAACAGGCTCAGCCGTCTACGCCGCAGTCTACGTTGCTGCCACAACAGTCTACGCCGCAACCTACGCTACTGGAATCACGCCGACGAGACAAGGCAAGCCCGGAGGAGATCTACGACAGGCGTAGCGTCATAGTAGTGCTAGGCGTTATGTTATTTAAATACATCCATGTTGGGCCCACCTGTCGGGGTCCCAACGGCTATGTATGTGCCTCCCTTTGACTATGAAAGGGGAGCACACGCTAGTCTCAGGACAAGTTGACTCAGACTCTCTCCCTCACACTCTCAGCTCACCAGCCAGAACCAATCTTGAGCAATCTCTTGTGAGCACAGGCAATACAACACACAGTGGATGTAGGGTATTACGCTCCGGCGGCCCGAACCACTCAAAACCTTCTGTGTTTGTCGGTGTTCCGACCCGAGGGGCCTAAGTCCCAACTAGTAAATGCTGCGTGTTTCCTCGTCCCAGATGATGATGCAAGAGGCAACACAGTAACGCACGATTTTATCCTGGTTCCGGCCGCGGGGCCGTACGTCCAGCAAAGGGGGTGTGCGAGGGCACTGTATTATCTTGCACCCGGAGTGCTTGTAGTAGGAGATACAAGCAAAGCGAGAGAGGGAGGGAAGCTCCCAAGTCTCTGCTAGGAGTGGAGTCGGTTGAGGTGAGTGCTCAGTAGTGCTGAGGCCTTTCTGAGGGAGAAAAACCGGAGAACCTGCTGCCAACCTTCGATTGGAGAGAGTCGATCAGCCTGCCCAAAAGGAAGCCCACCCCCTTCTTTTATAGTTGTAAGGAGGGGCGGTGTACATGAGTGTAGGGCGCGCGGAAGTCGTCGTCTTCCCCCGAATCGCGGGTATAGTGGTCGAACACTGTAGAAAGTGTACTGTGGGAAGGCGGCGCGCGTCGCTGTCGTCCTGGGCTTCGTCCTTGGCCCTGCGAAGATTGTGCCGGTCGTCCCGCAGTGTCCCAGCGGTAGTAATGGCGTGGAACGGTCCCGGACCCCCTGGTCGGGGTGCGAGCGTGCGCACTAGAAGGTCCGGGGGCGCGTGGAAGTCCCGGACCCCACAGAGGGGGGTCCGGGGTCCCGCCCGCGCATGCAGAGTGCCCCTGTCGGAAGGGCACGTGCCATCGCCAGACCCCTTCCCCAGCGGGAGGTGAGTTCGGATGGTTGATGTCGGCGGAACAGTAACGGGGGCGGCGCCAGCCTATCTTGTCCCGCGTTAAATGCCCACTGTGTTGCTACAGCGACCAGGGTGGCGGAGCGGTGACCGGGGTCGGTGGACGGGACGCCGGCCACCTCCACTGTGGGAGTGGCAGTCTGACGCCGCCCGTCCTTTGAGCCGTGGCAGAGTGGCTGGCCTTTAATAGCTTCGTACGGCGGTTGGTTGGGCGGCGGGGCCGTTTGTCCCTTGTGCCGAGAGACGGCCTCGAGCGAGGCGGAGATTGGCCACCCGCTCGAGGGCAGGTCCGCTGTCCTCGAGCGAGGCGGAGATGCGTTTGCGCGGTCGAGGGTCCCGAGGGGAGCCCTCGAGCGAGGCGGAGATGAGTGACCCGCTCGAGGGTAGATCCGCTACCCTCGAGCGAGACGGAGATTGTCCGGTGGGCCTGAGAGGGGTGCGAATGGGCCACATGCTGGGCTTCTTTGAGTCCTTTCCTCTCTTTCGGATTTGGAAGGAGGCCGGGGGCCTTCGTGGGCCCAGTTGCCTTAACATGTGTTTGTGTTTTCGAAAGTGGTTTTAGTACTCCGATTAGGATGTCCCTAATTGTGGCACCCGACAGTAGCCCCCGAGGCTTTGGTCGAGTCATGGGATTCGTCCAAAGGGTAATTCGGCGGTTTCTCTCTCGACGTGTTTAGTCAAAGTTGCGCACCTGCTGGGCGCGCCTGAGCGCGGGCCCGGCGGATGTGACAACACGCCGGTCGGGATAGTACGCCCGTGGGGGGAGTACTTCGAGGCGCGCGCCTCTTCGTTTGTTTGTGTAAAGGACAAGACGTGTCCGCGCACTGAGGGGGGCCAGGGCGACGGTGGCACCCGCTGCTTGGCAGCTGGTGCTCCCATCGTGCTGTCCCGTACGTAGGGCCTTGGCCCCAGCGTTCCTGGTTGCTTTACGGCGCGCCGTTCGAGGGCATCCGGCCAGGGCCGATGCTGCACCGCTTAGCATCCGGGGACTCAGCTCTGCTTTATTTCGTTCAGTCGTGTCTTGGCGCAGGGACCGAGGACATCGTTTGCTCGTGGAGCACCGCTTTGTCACGGGCGATACAAGCCTCCGCTCTTCGAAAAGCTCGAAGCTTTGTGCCCGGCGCAGCTATAAATAGGGGTCGTGGGATTTCCCTTCTTCTCCAGCCTTCCGACTCTTTCTTCCAGCATTGCCTAAATCTTGTAATGTTTCCTTTGCCTTTTTGCGACCGGCCCCCAGATGGGGTGGCCTGGCTTTTTTAGGCTTTTGGCGCTAGAAGAATGCTTGCGAGCGGTTGGGGAAGACCGGAGTGGGCGTGCGCACCATCCCTCAGCTTCAGTGGGATCAGCAGAAGAGCATTGGGCCCGTGGGGTCCTGCTCCTGCGATGTCCCCTAGCCTGAAGGGGGATGGAGATGCCTGACCGGGGCGCTGGCGCCAGGTCCGGCGGCTGTTTTTCGCATCGTCCCCCCCGACGACAAGGTTGCTCTCGGGGAGACGGTGCGGAGGGCGCTGTCCGCCAGCTTGACCCCCCGCGTGGTCTTCGGTGGAGGAGACGCTAGAAGAAGGCTTGCGAGGAGAGCGACCCGCTGGACCCGTGAGGTCTGGGGGCCGCTTCTCGCATCCCTAGCAGCCTCGCCGCTGCGTCAGCTAGGGGCTTGGTGCCTTTCTTCGTCGCTCGCTCCTCCCCAAGACAGGGAAATTGCCACGTAGGTGGCAATGTGTTTGTATCTTTCGATGGCTTCGCGCTGGTGACCCTTTGTAATCTTTACTTGCATTTGAGCAATAAAGTCCCCTTTCTCCTCTGCGGGGAGGATTACCGAGGGTATAAGGGTGTATAGAGAGTCACGACCCTCGAATATGTGTGAAGTCACCTTCGCGGGGGCGCGTCAGCGCACCCGCGGGTGTAGCCCCCGAGGCCTTGGAGGAGAGTTTGTGCTCGTCCAAGGGCTATAAACGTTGTCGCGCTGGGTAGCTCTACTGGGATGGCCGTCCAGCGTCTTTTTCAGCCGGCATCGGCACTTTTTCAGCCGGCCTCGGCACTCTTAGTGCTGGTACGGCGATCTGGCGTTCAGCTTTAGCCGTTAGGGGGACGTACGCTAATAGCGGTGGGTTCGGTTTACGCGTGGAGCTTCATAAGTGATGGTTGTCGATTTATTCGAGGGTGTGGTTTTGAACCGTGGTGTGCGAGGAGCCACCGAGCCTAGGCCCGTGTGAAGGCATTCAGGGGAAACCCTCGACTTCAATTACGACCCTCGTCGCCCTTCCGCAGGGAGGAGGGGTGAAGCGCACCATGCTACCCATGCCCGGGCCGCGAGCTATGGCTGCTTCAGTGAGCTATTAGCGGGTTGTTCAAGTGGACGTCCGTGCCCCGTTCGATAGGGGTCGGCTCGTGGTCCATAGACACATCTCATAAAGCGCTCGTGAGGGTTCGCTAGGCGGGGCTCGAACCCATTCGGTAGGGTTCGAGGGCTCGATGCTCTCCCTCGATGGGATCCCCCTTCTAGGCACCCTCGACTGGCCTTGAACACTGCGTAGGATGTCTCGAACTCCACGTTCGAGGGTAGCTTGTACGGCACATCCCTGCAGTCCCTGACTCTGGTGATCTGGGGCGCCTGTCGAACCCCCTGAAGGGCCAGGCTTTGACCCCCTAATCAGTAAGGCCTCGAAATGCGATTCCTTCGAGGGTAAAGAGACCCTATGAAGGAATATTCCGTCATGGTCTGAAAATGTCGCAGAGCCGCGAGCCACGCGCGCGCGGGTCTTCCGCCGATAGCGGGCGACGTGGCCCGATTTGGGCGGCACAGCGTGGGCGCGCCTTTTCAGGCGTCCGTCTCGGGCAGACAGAGCGGCGTGGGCGGCGGCTGACGGATGGGATAACACAACAGTCGCGTCGCGCCCGCCGGTTACCGTGCCACACTTATCGCCGCGTGTGCGCGTGGGAAACTTCGCGGTCGTGGGGCCCACCCGTCAGTGATAGCAAAATCTACCGTATTGAATGCGGTAGATTTGGGCCGTGGTTGTGGGTGCGCCCCCCGTGGTAAATAAATACGGAGAAGAAAGGGATGTTTTGGGTTCACCTGGTCATTTGCCTTCGTCCCGCTTTGCCTTCGCCTTCGCCTTCTCCGCCTCCGTTGCTTTCCGAACCCGTAGCCAAGAGCGAGAAGGGGAAAGGAGAAAGAGAGAGAGAGAGAGAGAGAGACTTAGCCATTTCGGAGCCTTCCTTTTTCCATCCCCCCTCGACTCTCGGAGATGTCGGACATCCAGGAGCCCTTGCCATGGGGGAAGTCCTCCGCCACCGTCGCGGTGCTGGAGCAGCTGGTCGCCGAACGGCTGCTGCCGTGGAACTCCGACACGGGGGCGCCGGCGTGGATTTCCCCGCACCCGGACGAGTCTGAGCCGAAGCCCCCGCAGGGCTACGTCGTGAGCTTCGTGCGCCTCCACGAACGGGGCTTCGGCGTCCCCGCCAGCAAGTTTATGAGGGCGCTGTGCGAGTACTACGGAGTGGAGCTGCACAATTTCAGCCCCAACTCCATCTCGCAGGCGGCGGTCTTCGTCGCCGTCTGCGAGGGGTACCTCGGCATCGACGTCCACTGGGATCTCTGGATCCACCTGTTCCGCGGCGAGCTCTTCGTCGAGAACGCGCGGAACCAGCCAAGGCGGTTCGCGCACGCCGGTGGCTTGACGCTCCACGTCCGCCCGAACCGGCGGAACCTTTACATCACAAGCAAGATGACGACAAACAACTCCGGATGGAGCCGAGGGTGGTTCTACCTTCGAAACTTCAGCGGCGCGCTCCCGGCGTTTACTAACAAGGTTCTTCGGGAGCGTCCGGCAAAGTGGGACTGGGGGGTGTCGCCCCCAGCCCAACAAGCCAGGCTCGAGGGCCTCACCGATGCGCCGGCGCGTTTGGCGAGGAAGGGATTGACAGCGGCGGACGTCATCGCGAACTTTCACCGGCAGAGGGTGATCCCTCTTGTGGAGAGGGCCCTGCCGATTTACCGGCTCATCCCGGGGAGCAAGGTCGAGGGCTCGAGGACGTCGAGCAAGCTTCTCTCCCACACCAACGCCGCCCGGAGGGCGAAGTATGCGGTGGTGGAGTTTCCCCAAGATCCCGCGGATCTTTGGAGGATCAAGATGCGCCCCGAGCCGGGGTATATTTCCCTGGTGAGTTTTGGCTTCGAACTCGTCGTGCATCGTGTAGTTCCCCTTTCCTGACCCCATCTCGGGTGTGTTGTACAGGGTTTGAGATGCGGCACCTCGAGGCCTCCGGTCCCAGAACAGCGCCTGATCAATCGCCTCCACGCAGAGAAGATGAAGAGGCGGAAGGATGCGGCGGAGGCCAAGGCCGAGAGGAAGAGGAAAAGGAAGGCGGCGCACGACAAGGCGCGCCAGCTCGCTCGGGCGGAGGGGAAGCCACGGCCCGCCACACCTGAGTCCTCGGAGGAGGACGAGGAGGAGGACTCGGAGGAGGCCTCGGATGCCGAGGACCGCGCGCCAAGGGGGGACGGGGAGGGCGCGAGCCCCCTACCGTTCTACCTGTGGGACGAGGAAGAGGGAGCAACCGTGGCGCTAGAGGAGCCGGGGGCCATAGCGGGGTCATCGGCGAATCCCACCCTCGAGGGTGCGGTACGGGGGTCATCCTCGCCGGCGGCCGGCGAGGGGTCGCCTGCGCCCCAGGTGCTGATCCGCGGCCACGAGGCCGTGGCGGGAGAGGAGTCATCCATGCTGGCAGCCTCGAGCCATCGGGCTGACACGAGGGGGGCGCCCTCGGGGCAGTCTTTGAGGGACAGCTCGATGCCCCAGGCTCGAAAGAGCGCCACGAGGAAGAGGAGCATGAGTGCTCGATCTGGGTAAGCATTTTGGATTTCGTTTTTTGTTACGTACTTGGTAAATTTCTCGATCCCGCTCAACTCGTGCCTCTTGACTTCCAGCCCCGGGGCTGTTCCCAAGGATGCAGTGCGGCTTGCCCCGGCCAAGGCTCTCAAGACCGGGGCTCGCAGCACTCCGCACACGGCGCCGCAGCCCCCGCCCGCCTTGGATCTCGAGGCGGCGGCCGCTAGGCTACGGGAGGCAGTGGCCCGAGGGGCCCAGGCGGCGCAGCAAGCCCGGGAGAAGGAGGGTGACGCCGGTCAGAGTGACGCCGGCCACCGTGGCGCCGAGGCGGCTGCTCAAGCGGCCGACGCCGAGGAGACCGGCCAGGGCGGTGCCGGTGGCGCCGCCCAAACGGTCATTGATGTTGAGGCCGGTCAGGGCGACGCAGATATCGCCGCCCGGCCGGACATAGGAGGAGAAACTGGCGGGGGCGCGCAGGAGCACCCTGCCGGCCAAACTGCGGAGGAGATCCCCGTCTTCGAGCCTTCGAGGGCCGAGGGCGAGGGTCTCGCAGAAGAAATGGCGCAAGAGGCGCCAGCGGTAGAAGGAGCCCCCATCTCGGAGCCCACCGAGGCCCGAGACGAGGGTACCGCCGCGATAGTGCCCGTGCCCACGGCGCAGGGGGGCGCAACGGCGGTGGTGGAGCTGCCAGACAGCAGTGAGGAGTACGGGGACTCGATGGATATCGACCCCGCTGCTGCGGCGAGCGCCGCCGCACATATTGCCGAGTTCGTGTCAGCCAGCGCGGGCGTGCTCGAAGCAGGGGCGTCGGAGGGGAGCCACCTCGGGGTTATCGTCCCGTCCGGTGTCCCCTCAGAGTTCCTTCGCAAGGAGCAGGAGGAGGAGGATGCCTGGAACAAGCAGATGGGCGTTGGGCGCGAGATCTTGCAGGCCCTCGACCGCGCTTATCAGCTTCATCAGAACGCGGATTACCAGGTCAGCCAGGTAAATATTTCCCCCGAAAATTGCTCGGATTCGGTTTTAGCTTTTACGCGTCCTCACCCACGCCCTCCCCCTTTGCAGCAGCTGAGGGAAATCTCGCGCCAAAAGAGCGTCGAGATGAACCGGCTGTACTCCCAGATGAGCCAGCTCGGGCAACACAACGCCGAGCTAGTGCTCAAAAACATCGACGCCAATACAAAAATGGCCGATCTGAGGGCACGTCAGCGGGCGCTGGAGGAGGAACTGGCGCGGGTCACCGATGAGCGGAACGCCCAGAGGGTGACAGCGGAGCAGAAGGCCCGGGAGGCCGAGGCGCAAGCTGCCGAGCTGCAGCACCTTCGGACGACGCTCGAGGAAAGAGCTCGGGAGGCTGAAGCGCAGAGCACCGAGCTGCAACGCCTCGACGCCACTCTTGAGCAGCAGAAAGTCGAGCTCCTCCACAAAGAGGTGGCCGTGGTTGCGCTCGCCGGGACCCTCCAGGAACAGGGTGTGGCCCTCGAAGAGAGGGAGGTGGCCCTCCAGAACATGGGGGCTAGCCTTAAGGAAAAGGAAGCCTCCATGTCCTTGATCGAGGAGGCCGCCCGTACCCAGAGGGAGGAGGCGCAAAAGAACATGGCGGGTGAGTACCTTCGATTTTCCGTCGTTTTGCTTTCTTTCGTGGCTAATGTTGATTTCCTTTGCTCAGAGCTGAGGCAAAAGGTGGCGGATGAGACCGCGGCGAAGGAAGCGGTCCACACCGCGCTCACGGCGGCACAGATGGAGTTTGCTGAGCTGGAGCAGACCACCGTGAGCGTGTGTCAAGAGCTCGAGGGGGAGGGTGCCGTCTCGGGCAGTTCGGTGATCAGCCGCCTGCGCGCGCTAGGCGGCCGGATTGCCGAACACGCCAAGAGTACCTTCCGCCTCGGTGTCCTGCGGGCTCTCGCCGTGGCCTCGACGCATTACCTCATGGATCTCCAGAGGGTGTCGTCGGGGTACATCATTCCCGATGATGCGGATGCGGACGCCGCGTCGGTCATCATGGATGAAGCTGACGCAGCCGCAGAGGAATTCGCCACCGTCCTCGCCGAGAAGCTCGAGGCAGACATCCCTCCCATCGCTGAATTCGACGCCCCTGAAGACCCGCAGCGGGGGAATGGTAGCCTGTAGGAAAGTTGGGCCTCGAAGCCCATTGTAAATAGATTAGTGTTTATCACAGTCGCTCTTTGTAATCGCATCCTATGAATATATGAAATTTTATTTCATAATTTGAATGTGTGGCCCGTCGAGGCATTGGGTGTTCGAGCCTGTGTTTCTTTACTTTACTTCCGTGTTCTTCGTATGCGACTTAGATAAACATCTGCGAGGAAGTTCGCGTTCATAAGCAACGTAGGCGTAGGGTGGTGAGGGGGGTGCCGTATCCCGGAGGCGTAGGCAGCCCCACGACTCGGCCAGCCCCGTACCGTAGTTGCTTATGCCTCGCGTCCGTTTTTTCCAAGGATACGAGAAGCTTAGGGTCGAGACGGAGATATTTCGAAAAAACATTGGCGACTTTTTGGGGACGTTCGGGGGTTCCCCCCGTAGTATCCCCCGAGGGAGGCTCGGCTTTGCCGAGGGTAAAGCCGAGCGTACCTCGATGTTCGTGCGCGCCCGAGCCCTCGAGGGTCGGGAATGTTCCCAAAAAGCAATAAGTAAAGCGTACTTCCTTATTATTTCGGGAAATTGAAAATGCGAGTACGGACAATATACAAATAGCTTGAAATGCTAAGGATAAAAGCGACGTAGCTGTTGTATATTCCAAGCATTGGTGAGGACTTCGCCCTTTTCGTTGGCCAGCTTGTACGTGCCGGGCTTGAGCACCTTGGCGATTATGTACGGTCCTTCCCATGGAGGTGAGAGCTTGTGGCGGCCCCTGTTGTCTTGTCGAAGCCTTAGCACCAAGTCCCCTTCGTTGAGGTCTCGGCGCCGGACCCTCTGCGCTTGATACCTTCGCAAGGACTGCTGGTAGTGCGCAGAGTGGAGGAGCGCCATGTCTCGAGCCTCGTCCACTTGGTCCAGCGAGTCTTCGCGAGCTCGCTGGTTTCGTTGCTCTTGATATGCCTTGAGCCTTGGCGATCCGTACTCCAAGTCAGTGGGGAGGATAGCCTCGGCACCATAGACCAGGAAGAACGGAGAAAAGCCCGTGGCTCTGCTCGGGGTCGTCCTCAGGCTCCAGATGATCGAGGGTAGCTCCGTGAGCCACCTCCGGCCGAACTTGTTCAGCTTGTTGAAGATTCTTGGCTTTAGTCCTTGGAGGATCATGCCGTTGGCACGCTCCACTTGCCCGTTCGTCTGTGGGTGTGCCACAGCCGACCAGTCCACACGTATGTGGAAACTATCACAGAACGCCAAGAACTTCTTGCCTGTGAACTGGGTGCCGTTGTCGGTGATGATCGAGTTCGGGACCCCGAACCTGAAGACGATGTCGGTGAAGAATTGGACTGCTTGCTCGGATTTGATCCTGCCGATGGGTCGAGCCTCGATCCATTTGGAGAACTTGTCGACCACCACCAGCAAGTGGGTGAAGCCCCCGGGCGCCTTCTTCAGCGGACCAACGAGGTCCAGCCCCCACACGGCGAACGGCCACGTGATGGGGATGGTCTGCAGAGCATGGGCCGGAAGATGTGTTTTTCGAGCATAGAACTGGCAACCCTCGCAGGTCCGCACGACGTCGGTGGCGTCGGCGACCGCGGTGGGCCAGTAAAATCCTTGCCGAAACGCGTTGCCCACGAGGGTACGTGGCGCGGCGTGATGGCCGCAGATGCCAGCGTGGATGTCGCGGATCAGCTCCTTGCCCTCGGGGAGGGGGATGCATCGCCGCAAGACGCCCGAGGGACTGCGCTTGTGTAGCTCATTGTCGATTAGAGCGAAGGACTTGGCCCTCCTGGCGAGGCGCCGTGCCTGAGCACGGTTCGAGGGTAAGATCCCTCGAATCATCCAGTCAAGGTACTGGACGCGCCAGTCTCGCGAGGTGGGGGCCTTGTCGACTTCCATTGCTTCGGCTTCGTCCGCGGAGGTGGTCCCAAAGTCAATGTCCATGGGCTCGACCCCGTCCGCCGGGGGGTTCCCGCCGGGGGACCCGGTGGACGAGGGGCCCGGCTCCGGCGGGTCCATGAATTCGGCGGAGGGCTTGGCGATGTCGCGGGCGAAGATATTCGGGGGGACAGTGGTCCGCCCCGAGGCTATCTTGGCCAGTTCGTCGGCATCCTCGTTGTACTTGCGCGGGACATGATTGAGCTCGAGACCGTCGAATTTGTCTTCGAGGCGGCGCACCGCGTTGCAGTATGCCTCCATCTTCGGGTCGTGACAGCTGGACTCTTTCATTACCTGGTCGACGACAAGCTGAGAGTCACCGCGCACGTCGAGGCGTTTGACGCCGAGCTCGATGGCGATGCGGAGGCCACCGAGGAGGGCCTCATACTCCGCCATATTGTTCGAAGCAGGGAAATGCAAGCGGATCACGTACCGTATGTGTTCTCCAAGGGGTGAGATGAATAGGAGGCCGGCACCGGCGCCAGTTTTCATCACCGACCCGTCGAAGTACATAATCCAGCATTCGCCCTGGATTTGTGACGGGGGTAGCTGAGTGTCCGTCCACTCAGCCACGAAGTCAGCCAAGATTTGGGACTTGATCGCTCTGCGGGGGGCGTAGGCGAGGGTCTCTCCCATCAGCTCCACAGACCATTTGGCAATTCTACCCTCGGCTTCCCGGTTGCGGGCTATCTCTCCCAAGGGGAAAGACGAGACAACGGTGACGGGGTGAGCCTCGAAGTAGTGGCGCAACTTGCGTCGAGCTAGCACTACTGCGTAGAGCAGCTTCTGAATCTGCGGATAGCGTGTCTTGGTTTCGGACAACACCTCGCTGATATAGTACACCGGCCGCTGGACGGGCAGAGCCTGACCCTCCTCTTGTCTTTCAACCACGATCACCGCGCTGACCACTTGGGTCGTCGCAGCTACGTACAGATAGAGGGGCTCGCCGTCCGTAGGTGGCGTAAGAATGGGAGCATGAGTGAGCGATGCCTTCAGCCTTTCGAGGGCTTCTTGAGCTTCGGGGGTCCACGTGAAGTGCTCGGTTTTCCTCAAGAGTCGATACAGGGGTAAGCCTTTCTCGCCGAGACGCGAGATGAAACGGCTAAGGGACGCTAGGCATCCCATGACCCTCTGTACCCCCTTTAAATCTCGGATCGGTCCCATCCGAGTGATGGCCGAGACTTTGTTAGGGTTGGGTTTGATGCCCCGCTGGGAGACAATGAAACCCAAGAGCATGCCTCGAGGCACCCCGAATACGCACTTCTCGGGGTTAAGTTTTACCCCTTTGGCCCGTAGGCAATCGAATGCGATCCTGAGATCGGCAACCAGGCCGTCCGCCTTCCTGGATTTTACAATGATGTCATCGACATATGCCTCTACGCTCCGCCCGAGATGGTCTCCGAAAACGTGGAGCATACACCGTTGATAGGTAGCTCCGGCGTTTCTGAGGCCAAAGGGCATCGTAACGTAGCAGTACATGCCAAAAGGTGTGATAAAAGAAGTCGCGAGCTGGTCGGACTCTTTCATCTTGATTTGGTGGTAACCGGAGTAAGCATCAAGAAAGGATAAGAGCTCACATCCCGCAGTAGTATCTACAATCTGATCAATTCGTGGCAAGGGAAAGGGAACCTTCGGACATGTCTTATTTAGACTAGTGTAGTCCACACACATTCTCCAGTTTCCACTCTTTTTCTTCACTAATACTAGATTAGCTAGCCACTCGGGATGGAATACCTCTTTGATGAATCCGGCCGCCAGAAGTTTCTGCAACTCCTCGCCGATCGCCCGGCGCTTGAGCTCGTCGAAGCGTCTTAGGCGCTGCTTCACCGGCTTGGAGTTGGGTCGGACATCAAGAGAGTGCTCGGCGACCTCCTTCGGTATGCCAGGCATGTCCGAGGGGCTCCACGCAAAGATATCTGCGTTGGCGCGGAGGAAATCGACGAGCACCACTTCCTATTTGTCGTCGAGGGTGGCGCTGATCTGCAACACCTTGTCGTCGAAGTGGCTTGGGTCGAGGGGTACTTTCTTGATGTCCTCGGCGGGCTCGAAGCTCCCGGCGTGTCGGTGCGTGGAGTCTAAGGCCTCGCTCGCCATTTTGTCGAGGGTGGTTGCGAGGGCCTCGTCCTCCGCTTGAGCTTCCGCGCGCTCAACGCACTCGACGTCGCACTCGTAGGCGTGCTCGAACGAAGAGCCGATGGTGATGACGCCCTTCGGACCCGGCATTTTGAGCTTGAGGTAGGTGTTGTTGGGGACAGCCATAAACTTGGCGTAGCAAGGACGACCAAGGATGGCATGATAGGACCCTCGAAATCCCACCACCTCGAAAGTGAGAACCTCCTTGCGGAAGTTGGCTGCTGTGCCGAAGCATACAGGCAGATCGATCTGGCCGAGGGGTTGGACTCGCTTCCCCGGCGCAACGCCATGGAATGGCGACTTGCTGGGGCGAAGCTTGTCCAGTCCGATCCCCATGAGCTCCAAGGTAGGGGCGTACATGATGTTGAGGCTGCTGCCTCCGTCCATGAGCACCTTGGAGAAGCGAGTGTTGCCGATGATGGGAACGACAACGAGCGGATACCGTCCCGGATGCGGGACGTAGTCGGGGTGGTCCTCGCGGCCAAAGGCGATGGTATCCTTCGACCAGTCGAGGTAGGATGGCATGGCTTTGGTAACGGAAAAGACTTCGCGGCGCTCACGCTTGCGCTGCCGAGAAGTCATATTCGTCGTTGTTCCTCCAAAGATGAAGAAGGCATTCTCCACTGGGGGGAACTCGTCATCTCCACCTTTGTCGCCAGCATCCTTCTTCTTGTCCTCGTCGCGATGTGCGACGCGGTTGTAGTATTTCTTGAGCATCTCGCACTGCTCGAGGGTATGGTTGACCGGCCCCTTGTGATAAGGACACGGCTTCTTAAGCATGTCGTCGAACTGGCCACCACCGCCTCGAGGGGGGCCTCGAGGTCCCTTGCGGTCTGGGGCAGCTGCAAAGGCCTCCTCGGAGTCCTCTGCCTGTCTCGACCCGCGCTGGCTTGGTGGGACCGGCTTCTTTCCCTTCTTCCCCCGCTTCAGTTTCTTGGCGGGGGCATTGGGCTTGACGCTGCCGCCCTCCGCGGGCGCATCGTCTTTGCGCTTGCTCGATTTGTCGTCGAAGATGGCACCAACCGCTTCCTCGCCGGTGGCGTAGTTGGTGGCAGCGTCGAACAACTCATTGGTGTTAACGGGTCGGCTTCTCGCAAGCTCATGCACCAAGTTCCTGCACGTCGTACCCTCGAGGAAAGCGTTAATGACCTCGACGTGGGTGACGCTGGGGAGCTCGGTGCACTGCTTGGAGAAGCATCGCACGTAGTCACGCAGGGACTCGCGGGGCTTTTGGCGACACCCTTTGAGGTCCCAAGAGTTCCCAGGGCGAACATACGTGCCCTGGAAATTGCCCACGAAGATGTGGACCAAATCGGCCCAGTTGTGGATCTGATCCGCAGGCAGGTGCTCGAGCCACGTTCGTGTGGCGTCAGCAAGATGGAGAAGAAGGTTGCGGATGATGGCCGCGTCCTCAGTCGTGCCGCCTAGCTGGCATGCTAGGCGGTAGTCGTTAAGCCAGACTGCAGGATCAGTCTCGCCCGAGTATTTGACGAGGGTGTTGGGTTGTCGGAAGCGCGGGGGAAAAGGCGCGGTTCGAATCTCCCGGCTGAACACCCGGGTGCCCGGAGGCTCTGGTGACTCACCCCTGTCGTGCTCGGGGTCGAAGCGTCCACCCCGTCGAGGGGTGTACCTCCTGCCGTCGATGACGTTGCGGGCGTCGCCGTCACCAGCGTGCCCGCGAGTGTCACGGATTCGCTCCCTTACGGGAACTCTCCCGATGCGCTCGTGCACCGAGGGTGCCCTCGCGTCGGGCGCTACGGCTGCTTTGCCCTTCGCCGCTGGGGGTGTGTGCACGGAGACCTCACGGTCCTGGTGCGCAGTCCCATCACACTGCTCCGGGGCCTTCGAGCGCATGCGAGACGCAGAACTCTCGGCCTGCTGCACGGCAGCTTGCTCGATGAGCTCCTGTGCCTCGCGGCGCAGGTTGCGGCCCGAAGGTGTCGATGGCTCGGGCATAGCTTGGAGTAGGTAAGCCGCAGCGACGAGCTTCTCGCCCGCCGTCTTCAGTTCCGGAGATTTGTCGACGTTGTCGTCGGCCAGGATGCGCTCCCGGGCAACACGTCCCGCCGCCTGGGCGTGTGCACCAGGCTCGGCACGCTGCTGCTCGAGTGCGGCGCATAGCTCCTGGGTTTGTTGACGCTGCTCGTCGAGCTTGGCTCGAAGCTCGTTGAGCTGCGCCAGTTGAGCTTGTCGCGCCGCCGAACTTGACGAGGAAGGGGCCGCAGGAGGGACCACCGGTTGCTTTGGCCGTACGTCCACCCCGTCTTCCCCGTCGTTGCCTGGGGCGTTGTCATTTTGCTCGTCCGCAAGGTCCACCATGAAGCACTCCCGGGAAGGATCGAAATCCCCCTCGCTGGAGTCTTCGGAGCAGGTGAGGCAGTAGGCCGTCGCCAGCTGGAACGCGCGGAGAGCGTCGGGGTCGCGGGCCCCGGAGTAGTCCTCGGCCTCCTCGGCTACGAAGTTGGTCATGAAGAAGTCGATGTCGTCGGCGATCGAGCTCGCCGTCTCGGGGTAGGATTCGTCAGGAGATGACGCGATGGGGCTGCGAATCGACCGAAGATGATGACCCGGCAGATCCCCACGCTCGATGAAGTCAACGACGGTTGACGAGGCGTGGGCGGCAGCGTTGCGCATCCCGAAGGGGAAGGGCGACGCCGAAGTCGAGTCCCCCCTGGGAGGCACTAGTGTTGCCGCAGGCGATGGTGCCGGCGCAGATGACGCCGAGGCACGCGATGGCGAAACGGTTGCCCCATTGGCCGTGATGCTGAGTTGCGACACGCCAGCCTCGACCCACGTGGGGGAGCTGTGGCGTGCCGCACGACGCCGCTCCGCGCGTGCTTGTCGCGAACGCTGACCCGAGCGCCTGTTGCACCGGGCTGGCGAAGTCGGAGTGATGAGGTTGCGTTCGGAGGAGAGGAGCTGCATGAGGTAACCGTTGCCGGTTGTCCTGAACTCGAGACTCCCGAACGAGATCGCGCGTCCCGTTGGAAACGGATCCGAAACACCCATAGAGTATGGGTTCGATCTGCTCGCCATTCCTGGAGATCAAGTGGGAAAAAGAGAGAAAAAGTCACGCAGCGCTCCCCTACCTGGCGCGCCAACTGTCGGTGTTCCGACCCGAGGGGCCTGAGTCCCAACTAGTAAATGCTGCGTGTTTCCTCGTCCCAGATGATGATGCAAGAGGCAACACAGTAACGCACGATTTTATCCTGGTTCCGGCCGCGGGGCCGTACGTCCAGCAAAGGGGGTGTGCGAGGGCACTGTATTATCTTGCACCCGGAGTGCTTGTAGTAGGGGATACAAGCAAAGCGAGAGAGGGAGGGAAGCTCCCAAGTCTCTGCTAGGAGTGGAGTCGGTTGAGGTGAATGCTCAGTAGTGCTGAGACCTTTCTGAGGGAGAAAAACCGGAGAACCTGCTGCCAACCTTCGATTGGAGAGAGTCGATCAGCCTGCCCAAAAGGAAGCCCACCCCCTTCTTTTATAGTTGTAAGGAGGGGCGGTGTACATGAGTGTAGGGCGCGCGGAAGTCGTCGTCTTCCCCCGAATCGCGGGTATAGTGGTCGAACACTGTAGAAAGTGTACTGTGGGAAGGCGGCGCGCGTCGCTGTCGTCCTGGGCTCCGTCCTTGGCCCTGCGAAGATTGTGCCGGTCGTCCCGCAGTGTCCCAGCGGTAGTAATGGCGTGGAACGGTCCCGGACCCCCTGGTCGGGGTGCGAGCGTGCGCACTAGAAGGTCCGGGGGCGCGTGGAAGTCCCGGACCCCACAAGAGGGGGGTCCGGGGTCCCGCCCGCGCATGCAGAGTGCCCCTGTCGGAAGGGCACGTGCCATCGCCAGACCCCTTCCCCAGCGGGAGGTGAGTTCGGATGGTTGATGTCGGCGGAACAGTAACGGGGGCGGCGCCAGCCTATCTTGTCCCGCGTTAAATGACCACTGTGTTGCTACAGCGACCGGGGTGGCGGAGCGGTGACCGGGGTCGGTGGACGGGACGCCGGCCACCTCCACTGTGGGAGTGGCAGTCTGACGCCGCCCGTCCTTTGAGCCGTGGCGGAGTGGCTGGCCTTTAATGCCTTCGTACGGCGGTTGGTTGGGCGGCGGGGCCGTTTGTCCCTTGTGCCGAGAGACGGCCTCGAGCGAGGCGGAGATTAGCCACCCGCTCGAGGGCAGGTCCGCTGTCCTCGAGCGAGGCGGAGATGCGTTTGCGCGGTTGAGGGTCCCGAGGGGAGCCCTCGAGCGAGGCGGAGATGAGTGACCCGCTCGAGGGTAGATCCGCTACCCTCGAGCGAGGCAGAGATTATCCGGTGGGCCTGAGAGGGGTGCGAATGGGCCACATGCTGGGCTTCTTTGAGTCCTTTCCTCTCTTCCGGATTTGGAAGGAGGCCGGGGGCCTTCGTGGGCCCAGTTGACTTAACATGTGTTTGTGTTTTCGAAAGTGGTTTTAGTACTCCGATTAGGGTGTCCCTAATTGTGGCACCCGACAGTGTTCATCGTGTTCTTGCATTTAGATCGGACTAATCCTAGCTACCCCGAGTTCATTCGCACCGTTGTTTACTATTAGATACTTCCTCGTACTCGTAAAGGAAGTCGTTTAGGACAATTTGAGTCAATCCTGAAAATATAAAATCATGAATAACTCTCAAGTTGTTGAGTTTGAAAATGTGAAAATTATATGAATAGATTAGTTTTGAAAATACTTTTATAAAAATATACATATATCACTTTTTAATAAATATTTTTATAGAAACAAGAAAGCAAAGTTGTATTTTGAAGACCGTGTTGCTGTCCAAAACGACATCCTTTTCGAATACGAAGGGAGAAAAACAAGGGGTGGTGTGCATAAACACACTAATCTGTTTAACTCACTGATCCACTTCCACGATTTTTATGGAGTCTATGGAGGGATAACAACACTGAATTCTTGCATAGAACTGCAAACGGGAGTAAGAGAAGAAATACCAGATCCTCCTTAAGTGATGGGGTATTATAATTTAAGGTGATGATGCTCTATTAAGTGATGGGGAGAATAAATTTGTTCTCATCTGATATTCACCTGTAGCCCACTAAGACTGGCAATGAACCTATCAACCATGACTGGCAATGAACCTATCAACCATGACTGCAAATGAAATGTACAGATAAGATAATCTAAAATTCACATCTAGCCCACCAAAACAGGGAATTAATTTAAACCTATCAACCATAGCTGCCTGCAGTCTATATACTGAAAATCATCTGGACAGTACATATTAAAAGTACACATTGGATGAAGGAGCAAACCATGCACAGGCTCTTGAGAGCACTTGCCAGTTTCCGATACGCCACCCATTTAAATTCAGCTAGCATACGCCACTCCTACATATTCGCAATAAGATAGTAGTAGCATATCCAAATTGTCAAGCATTATTATAAACTAACCTAAGATGAGATTATTTTTCCATAAAACCACTGGAAGAGCCAGGTCTAAATCAAGGGAAACAAGCTAAGCTCAAAAGCTGCAGTTTAGATATCTCAGATTAAACATAATTAGTTACTGATGGCATGTATATTATTAAGCTACATGTGTCAAAATCTATCAAATTTTATTAAGGAAAAATACACCGCCATTCAATCAGGATAAATAAATGTCAGATCTATAAAGTATTTTTGGTTTGAACCCAAAATGTGATACAAAATTGAAATCCTAACTTTGGTACATAAACACAGTTGAAAAGGATGTGCTAAATGTCCAGTAGCATCCTGCACACACAAAAAGGAAAAGGGTTACAATGTGACTCAAAAGGAACACAATGATACCTATTGTTGAGAACATATCATAATATCATATAATAAAACAACTAAAACACAAAGATATGCCATATATTGTGCAAAAACAACTTGGAGAGAGAGAGAGCAACAAGTGATCTGAATTAAAAAAAAACTGAAGGAAAAGAATATTAATACAGTTACATGCTATCCACCAAGCAACAATAAAGACATAATAGTCTCAAATTTTTAACAAATCGAAGTTATGTCAAATACTCAAACTTAATAGTGGATTGTATAAAGTGTGTCAAGCAGGATCACAGGATCCTACTGAAATGTATAGTATTTTCATTTGAAATTGATCAAAGAAACCATTCAAACATTCAATAAGACAACTGCAAGTGGACTAATCAATTAACAATTTCATTTGCTTCAAAATAATTACATTACTATCCAGGTCATAAAAACAACTATGTACATATGCCAGAAGGTTCAAAGCCTCTCATGTACGAATATAGGAGGATAAATATCAGCTTGCTTATAAACTGAGAAATATCAAATATACTATAGTTTTTTAACTTAGAAATCCTGCATAATTACCTACATGCATGGTTGAAACAGGGTTAGTGAACAATCAAGACAAAACAGTAATGCGGTCTATTTTTTCCCATGTACCTTCGGTCCACTAGCCGGTGCTATGCTTCCACTAGTTTCAATAGCTAGTTCAACTTACAGTATGAACAATCAAAACAGATTTTTGTCAGCACCTAATCATTTACTCTGGCCCCTAAGATTTTAACCTCCTTCAATTCTTCGCAATACGACCAAGCTCAAAATTATTCCCTCGTAACATTCACAGGCTAATGGAAAACGCTGAGGTCAGTTAACTACTTGTGGAGGCCAAGAAACTTGCAACGAAATGCTAGCATCATTGGCAGAACCAGAAACCTCAGAAGATGAGGCATCCACGTCTCTTTAGGCTGCATGTGTTTGTGCTTCAATATTCTCTAGTATAGTGCAAATTTCACCAAGCAGGGAATGCTGAAAACCACCAGCGACAAACTCATGCACCTCCCCGTCAAGCTCAATTGAGCTGCACCCTGGTGTTTTCTTCATCTGCAGGCTATTCATCTCCTTCCTCTCCCTGGCTAGACTGTTCCAGTCCTGTGCTTTTGCATACATGCTGGACAGCATCACCCTTGCCCAGGGGTCATTTGGATCCAACCTGCTGACTTCAGCTGCTGCGATCTCACCAAGTTCCACGTTGCTGTGAACTTTGCATGCATTCAAGAATGCACCACAGATTACCGCATTAGGTTTCATCGGCATGGTCCTGATCATGCTGTATGCTTCTTGCAATCTCCCAACCCGACCAAGAAGATCAATGATACACCCGTAGTGTTCAATTTTGGGCACGATTGCATAACTCTCCTCCATGGAGTAGAAGTGGCGAAGACCTTTGTCTACGAGTCCGCCATGCGCACATGCATTTAGTACCCCAACAAGAGTAACGTCGTCAGGGTGAATACCATTATCTTGCATCATTTCAAACATGCGTAAAGCATCAGCAGCCCTACCATGCATTGCCAACCCACAAATCACTGTTGTCCATGAGTACAAGTCCCTCTTCCCTGGTGCTTTCTCAAACACCTGAAGAGCCTTTTCAATGCTTCCACATTTGGCGTACATGTCTATCAAGGACCGGTCCAATGAGCCGTCATAATTCATTCGGTTCCTGTCAATGTAGGCATGGACCCAAATCCCAGTCTCCAAACAGCCTGCACCGGCGCAAGCAGCAAGGACAGTGCTCATTGTAGGTCCATTTGGATGCACCGGACGTGAAGATGGCAATATCATCTGACGAAACAATTCTAGTGCCTCCCTACATTGGCCAATGAGGCAATACCCGGCAATCATTGTATTCCATGACACCACATCCCTCCTTGGCATTGCAAGAAACAGCTCGTATGCAGCGCCAACATTACTATGCCTGACATACTGATGCACCATGGCGTTCCACGAAACAGTACTCCTCACGGGCATGTCATCGAACACCCTCTGCGAAACAGACAGCTCGCCGCACTCCCCGTAGACCCTGATCAATTCTGTGGAGACGAACACATCCGGCACAATGCCGCTTGTCACGATGAGAGCATGAACCATCTTCCCAGGCTTCCGGGCTGCCACGGAGGACGAGCCCACCCCGTGGCACGCTGCGAGTGCGACCGCCAGTGCCACGTTGTCGGGGAGCAGGCTGTCCGTGAGCATGTCCCGAAACACGGCAAGCGCCAGGGCCGCCTGCCCGGCCGCCGCGTGCGCCCGCGCCATGGCGGTGCGGGCGACGAGGCTCCGCTCGGGCATTTCGTCGAACAGATCCCGTGCTTGCCACGGCCTGCCGAGCGCAGCATACGAGGAGAGCAGCGCCGTGGGGAGGTGCGCCCCAGCGTGGAGGAGCCCTTCCTTGAAGAGGAGGCAGTGGATCGCCGAGGCCGTGAGGTGGGCCCTCGGCCCCGCCGCCGGCGAGAGTGACTTGATGAGGCGGAGGAGCGCGGTGGAGGAGAGCTTGAGCGGGTGCATGGGCGATGCCGGCTCCTGCGGCCCGAGCCTGCAGGTTAGAGGTTCAGACAGACGAATTAAATCATGAATCAAATTCAGGGTTCCCCACACACCCAGCTGGGCAACGTATGCTGCTACGATGACAGGTGGGCCTTGGACGTGACCGTACTCGCGTGCGAGCACTTGGGCAGCGTGCGAGGATGATCATTCGGTGAGGACGCATGGCAGCTGAATGCAAAATTGGCAAGAACCAACGAGATTGGAATCTGGATAAATACATTTGGGGGCTGTTACTATTTGTTGAACTTGTACATACCAACAAAACTAGACTACACATGACCTGATGCTAATTCTTGTAGTTCTTGGTGAGTTCCGGTAGTCAACCACGAGGCACTTGGCTCTGACAAATGCCAGTACAAAGCAGCAAACATTCAGGGTGTGCTGCTATTTCCTAGTCAAGATGTCAGCACAGGATTAGGATAGGAGTCGCGGTCATGGACAATGAGAGGTGTTGGATCCTGAGTTCGAGCAGGAGCTAGCTCAATTCTGATGCACATGGCGTCTTGCGCGATCCGATTCAGGAACCCTTGCCCCCGGGAAGCTCGGGGAGCATCGTCTGAATCCTCCTGAGCTCGGCCAGCACCTCCCGGGCGTCGGGCCGGTCATCCTTGTCCGGCGCCACGCACCGGAACGCCAGCTCCGCCACGGCCTCGACGCTCGCCATCACGCCGGGGCCCTCGCCGAGCACCGGCGGGTCGACGACCTCCCTGAGCTCGCCGACCTGGATCTTGGCCACCACCCAGTCCGCCAGCGTCACGTCCCGCCGCTCCCTGCCCACGTCCACGGGCCTCAGCCCCGTGACGAGCTCCAACACCACCACGCCCAAGCTGTACACGTCGCTCTTCTCGGTGAGCTGGAAGGAGCGGTGGTAGTCCGGGTCCAGGTACCCCGGCGTCCCCTGCGGCGCGGTGCAGCACACGAGCTCGCGGGCGGCGCCGGTGGAGCACGCGTCCGGCGGCGCGAGGAGCCGCGAGAGGCCGAAGTCGCCGAGGCGGGCGCGCATGTCGGCCTCCACGAAGATGTTGGACGAGGTGACGTCGCGGTGCACAACGGCGGGCTTGACGCCGAAGTGGAGGTACTCGAGCGCCGACGCGATCTGGGCCGCCATGGCGAGGCGGGTCCGCCAGGGGAGCGGCGGGGGCGGCGGCGCACCGCCGCCGACCCGGCGGTGGAGGTGGTGCGAGAGCGTGCCGTTGGGGACGAAGTCGTAGACGAGGAGGAGCGCGCGGGGGTCGGCGCAGAAGCCGTGGAGGCGGACGAGGTGCGGGTGGCGGAGCGCAGAGAGGATGAGCACCTCGTTGCAGAAAGACTTGGTGATGGTGGCGGCGGCGGAAGGGAAGGACGGCGACGGGGATGGCGGAACGTGGAGGCGCTTGACGGCGGCGGGGCGGCCGGCGGGCGGGAGGTACGCGAGGAACACCGTCCCGAACCCGCCGTCGCCGAGCTTGCGGCCCGCGTCGAAGCCCGCGGTGGCGGCGCGGAGCTGCTCGTAGGTGAAGGCCGGGCGGTGATGCTGGAGCCCGTTCCGGCGAAGAAACGCCGCGGCGCGGGACGCCGCAGAGGAGGATGAGGAGGAGGAGGCCGGTCCCCGCCCCACCGCGCCGCGGGAGCGGAAGCGGCGGACGGCGATGGCCGCGCAGAGGTAGAGAAGGACCAGCGCGAGGAGCGACGCGGCGACGGCGAGCGCGACGGTGAGCGCGCCGCTCTTGTCGTGGTGTTTCGGCGGCGGAGGGGCCGCGTGGTGGCCGCCCTGGCGGCAATCGGCCGGTGGCGGCAGCGCGGCGGCGGCGAGGAGGAGGAGGCGTCGGAGGAGATGCGGTCGCATTTGGAGGTCGCGTGCGATCCAGGCCCGCACGGCGAGGCGAGATGCGGGAGCGAGGAGCCAGCCGAGGGGGGAAAGAGAGGAGGAAGATGCCAAGACGCGGCCGCGCAAGCGCAAGGCTACCACTCCACCACTACACTCAGCGTGACCGGCGGCGGGCCCGGCGAGCGTGACCGTGAGGGACCCTCCGCTTTCAGTTCAGGCTATCCTTGTTTGGCATGCCAGAAACACATAAATTGCTGGGAACCGGATGGATTTTCCGAAGAAGTGGTGTGTCATCGCTTGAATTCGGACAGATGGGATGGCTTCATTGGGCATTGACTGAGATGTTTGAGTCTACTAGCGCCGTGTTTAGTTGCAAAAATTTTAGGGTGTAAAAAACACTGTAGTACTTTCGTTTGTATTTGGTAATTATTGTCCCGTCATAGATTAATTAGGCTCATTAGATTCGTCTCGTAATTTACAAGCAAACTATGCAATTAGTTTTTTATTTCGTGTAGATTTAATACTTCATACATGCGTTGAAAAATTTGATGTGACGGAGAATCTTGTAAAGTTTTGGAATTTTGGATGCAACTAAACAGGGTCTAGGTTTGAGTTTACGGAGAGATTGTGTTTAATTCTTATAGTTGAGATGGAGAACAGATATCAGACATGAGCAAAAGCGCGGTACTTCACAAGAAATTTTAAGTATGCAATTGCTTTCTGTGTATTATAACATGTAATTCTACGATCAACCAAGATCCAACGGCATAGTGATGCCACGCCGTATATCCAAATCAGAAAATATTACAGTAAACCGCTTCAACACGCGTTCACCTTTTATCGCTAGTATATCGATCGCCCCATTCTCCTCCCTATATTGTCAAACTAAAATACCTCATCACGTTACCGCCACTACAACACCCATCCAGACAACGTCAAACCAAAACCACCTCAACAAAAACCGTCCTATACAATGCTGGCTACCCTATGCCGCCACCGCGCAACCGACGCTCACATGCAAAGCCAAAACAAATCACCTCCAACATCCGTCTGCACACCATGGTGTTCTCCACATCGACACTGACTCCGCTTCCCGACAACAGCACCATTGTATCACCATCCTTCGTCACGACGCACCACCTCGCGCTGCGCCCTATGCAGCGCTGACCATTATCTGACACCACCGCATTACACAAAGGGTAAAACCAAACTACATCAATATGCAGTTCCATAAATTGTTAAACGAAAAGCATTTATCAAATAAGTCCTATACATCAATAGTCTATGTTTCAAGAGATCATTGATCACTTTTGTAATCTCGAGTTTCCCGTGAAACACTTCAAATTCAGCAAAAAAAAACTAGAAGTAAGTCCTGCATTCTTAAAACGAAAAGCATACTGGTTCCGTAATTGTGGCGAATAGCCCGTATTTTTCACGTCCGGCAAGGAAATTGCTCCCCATTTATGTCACTAGTTGGGCGAGAGGTAGGAGAGCCGCTAACGTGGACGTTTAACAGAAAAGCGCGATAGCAGATGGATTAGTGGGGTAGGAGTACTTAGGGTCAACTCCTTTAGCTCTAACTCGGCGACGTAGTGGACAGCGCAATACGGCATGCCGGCCCACAGCCAAGGGCGGGCGGGCGGGCGTGACGTGACCGGCCGGCTTTGCCGCCGACGGCGCCCCCGGGGCCATGATTCTGAACAGCGACTCGCTTGACGAGATGCCACGGCCAACTTTGTAGCTAATTATCTCCGACGCGGATTATTAGTGGGTGATTGGCCGTTTGTGATGGTCAAGTAATCGTAATGGTTTACCTAGCGATACAGCAGGAATAAATAGGAGACTAGATGGAATGGAAGGAGGAGATCAGGAAAGGATCGTGTCGATGGCAGTATGGCACGCACCGGACAGGACAGGCCGGCCCCGTGGAAGGTTCATTCATGGCGTTCCGTGCCGAAGCTTTCTTTGACCGGGACTCCTGCTCGGGTGGCATGTTGCGTTGACCGGCCGCGGCCTCCCCATGCCCAGGTCCGGCGCGCAAGCTACTGTTTTCTCTTTCCTATTTTAATGCTCCTTTGCTAATTACTACTTCTCTTTCTCTCTTTCCGATTGTAATGTTCCTTTATTTCCATTTTTTCTCTTCTATAGGAAGAGAATATTTCCATCTGATGCTCACGCCACTGGCGATCTGGCGAGGGGAGAGACCGAGACGGAGACGTCCGATCGACCAAAGCCGCAGCAGCCGCCGCCGCTGCCGCTGTAAACACCACGGCGTGCCTTGCAACTGTTTCTGCAGCTCGCAGCTGCTAATCCAGCAGGCGTGCTAGTCTTTTGACGCGCGACACGGCGAAAGGAGAGGAGGGATGGGAAACAGAGAAGAGAACGGAAAGCAAAGGCGGCACACACTTTGCGACGACGCGCCTTCGGTTATCCGTCCCGGTCGCAAAGCAGCGAGCAGGATCGAGTGTCCTGTGCAGGAACGAGGCCGATTCCATCTGGAGCTTGGAGTGTTGTGCGACAGAATCTGCAATTGCTGGGAGCAAATTCGAGTAGGCCACGAGTTTGGTAGTATTCAGGAATCAGGAGTTCGGAATTCATGTCATGCGTTAGAAAGAATCATGCCTAGAATAGTAGAAAGAATCATGCCTAGAATAGTAGAAAGAATTGGCGCGGAAGCAGAACCGTCTGCGTATCCATCGTCACAAAGCTGCCTGCTGCATCCCATTCCTCAATCCTCATCGGATGAATGGATGCGTCCGACCCCGATACGCAGCATGCTGAAAGCATGATCCGAAATGCTCGTCCTCCCGCGCCGTGACGTATTTCAGCGGCTCATTCATTCATGGCTGCAGGCTTGCAGCATTATCCTAATTTACTTATATCTATATATATCTATACATGCTCTATCGATACTCACTAATCACTATGATGATACGAGTCGCAAACAAAATAAAATTACAATTTTTCTCGCCCCAAAAGTCAACGACAGATGGTTCAAAACACATATTGATTCAAGAATTGTATATACTGGCAGGATCCAATCCAACTTGGGGAGGAGTGAGCCGGCTGGTGCTGAGTCTGCAGCGATTAGAAATTCCCTCCAACAACTCATACAATCCACCATACACGGTTCAGGGTCAAACTCCCGTCTATAAATTAATCAGACATATAGCGCTTTGTACA
This sequence comes from Panicum virgatum, assembly GCF_016808335.1. Taxonomy (NCBI): domain Eukaryota; kingdom Viridiplantae; phylum Streptophyta; class Magnoliopsida; order Poales; family Poaceae; genus Panicum; species Panicum virgatum. The sequence continues at coordinate 3,688,565 of NC_053144.1, forward strand.
TGTGCAGCAATGAGACCACTGATGGAGGCACAAGGTCAGCAGTAGTTGCTCGTGGTACCCATTGTAACTGCAGAACTAGCATGGGTGGATCGACTGATGAATGCAACGGGCGTCGGGCGAGACGCGCGATCCATCAAAACTCAGGGCGCCGTCCTCACCGAAAGATTTGTGATCTACGAACCATATGGCCATGGGAATGTCTTCACCACTGAAATTTACAGCAGAAAAGAAGAATGGTCAGTTGGCGAGTTGTAGCAAGAACAGGATCAGTAGCAGATAACAATCTGGTCGATGATTCTAACAGGCAACTGTACGTTGAACCGAAGAGGAACCCGCTAATGGCAAACAGTTCAAATCACATCTCTAAGTAATAATCTGGTTACAGTATTATAACTAGACATCTGCATGAGTTGGGTTGTTACGATTTAGTGAAGATTCAGCACAGGGTCTGCCATGCAGGTCACGGGATAGTTACTACTAACTGTTCACGATGCATCACAAACCGATGAGACATGAGCATATCATGACTGAACTGATAATGCTCATGCTCAGTGCATTGTCTTCAGACACTATATTTGTTTGTCACTGACAGAATACAGAATAATACCATCTTTTGTTTAAATGAAACAAATCATCTTCACTTTCTTGTACATTAATTGGAAGGAAGGTGTCTGCTGGACTCCACGTCATTTAACATAAATAATTTGTGGTCAGTCTAAGTAACAGCGTGCAACCCATGATAATGGAATCTCACACATTCCCTGGTTTATTTCTCGCTCTTTCCGTTTTTGATAAATAAGGTCAGTGTCAAGCATATGACCAGTCGACCATATATATAGAAGGATTCCACAGCTGCTATAGTAAATTGATGCTGATAACATTTTAATAGGTTGAGCCATGGTGAATGATGTCTAGTGAAACTAGACCGAAACACTACCTTGCTTAGCACTTTCTTTTTATGCTGGATTGACTTATAGAAGAAAGAAAGAATGAACAACATTTAGCATAGGGACCTTTCAAACAAAATTACAAATTCATTAAAGAAGATGCCACTGCATTGTAAATTTAGTTGTGGATATTCACTCTCAGCACCGAACTCCTTGAAGTAATGATTGCCATCATGGAAGCATTGGGCAGATAGGATAGCACAGATATGATGACTGGTGTGGTTGATTGCTAAAGATAGTAGTTATTTTTTAAGGCCTGCACAACTTGAAAATATCTGATTGTTTAACTGCTTAGCAGTTAGGAATGCAGGAATAAGATGGGAACAGGGGGTGGTTGTTGATTTAAAAAAAAACAGAGAGAGAACAGGGGGCCAATGGCCCCTGCCCCCTGGCTGCAGATTCCATCTAAAAACCAATACAGGTTATCGTGCTTCTACAACTAGCCAAATGGAAGTCAGGCTCCATAAGACCAAAATGATAGCAACTATCTTCAGTTCTCAATGCCAGAGCAATTTGTAAAAGAAATAGACCGAAATGGTGAAAACAAGGAGTGGTGATCTCACCTTTTGAGGATTCCTGGACGAGCACAATATGCATCGCTGCATTGTTCGGTGGCAATTGCAAACGGAGAGGAGTGAGCTTCCCATTGATAGGGCTGCGTGTGCATATGATGATGTCATCCATACCCGTCTCCTCCTGCAGCTTCTGGGCGAGCTCCTTCAAGTTGCTGCCATTAAATGTAAACGAGTGTCCCTCAGTGCCATCGTCCACATTGCCCAGATCATCTGCGATGTGGTAATGGATAGCACGCCCCTCCACCTTGTGCAATGGGGCGGAGAAAGAATCGGAGGACTGGAAATATGAGAAAATTCAATGTCAAATATTATTCTGAACCAACTAAACACTGAGAAGTAACATGGCATAGAAGAAAGAAATTGAGAATTTAAAGACCACTTGTAATGTTATGCAGTTCATGCCAACTGTACAGGACTATAGGCTAACCAAAGTGAATTTAATAAGCAGCTATGCACCACCATGGTTATATGTATGATGCAGGTAGGATTGCAATTGTGATTCACTAAAAACAGGTTGGATAAATGGCTCTAGATGCACATTGCTTGCAGTCTCAGCAACAATTTGGAGAATCTAGCCTACAGAAGATATATAAAGTTAGTTCAATCCTACAAAGTTTTAGGCAAAATTCTCAAATAAGAAACGAATTTTTACAGTGTGGCAGCATTGTCACTTGGACAAACAAAACAAATCGAGATCAGCAGTGCGAAATCCATAGATTCATAGCTATTCGCTGTGTCTTGTGAGAAGAGCATTCTCCCCTCAGCACGATTAGCATTTCAGAATCACCACAACTATGAAGTTCCAGAAAATCCCCAATGCATTTCAGTATGCCAATCGGAACAGCCGAGCTACTAGTACTACGCCTAATGAGACCAAGCAAGCGGGACGATGCCGAAGTCAATTCCTTTGTCAAGACGGCATCACAACCAATGCTAGCGTCAGGCGCAGCACATGGCAATTTAATCAACGCAAGAGCAATCTGGTCACTGACCTCGAGCTTGGAGAGCCTTGGCCCCGGGGGCGGGGCATCAGGCTCCAGCGTGGGCGGGGGCGCGGCGTAGGACTTGGACGGCCGGTGGTGCGGCGCCGGCGGCGGGTCTCTGAGCTCCGGCGCGGGCGGCGAGTCCGGCATCTTGACTGGCGCGGATTCCGCGCGCTCGGGCCCCGGCGTGACCACCTGCACGACCTCGACGTCCCAGAGCACCCAGTCCTGCGTGGCGGTGCGGTGCGGGACGTCGTGGGTGACGGAGTTCCGCCAGGGCGGGAGCCCCCCGTTGGCGCGGAGGAAGTGGCCGTAGCGCGTCTTGAGGCGCGTCTGGAAGCCGTCCCGCACGGGCTCCCACTCCACCGACGAGTCCGGGCGCGCGGGCGCCGTCTGCAGCACCTTGCGCCCCGTCATGCCGAGCAGGAAGGGCTCGTTGGAGGCGGTGAGGTAGCGGCCGTAGCGGCTCCGGAGGCGGACGACGCCGGGGACGTTGGGCACGGCCTCGACGCTCCACCGCGCGTTCGGGGACGCGCCGTTCCGGTCCTGCGTGACGCGCACCTCGTCCTCGTCCGCGTACAGGAACTTGTCGTGGTGGCTCTTGAGCCGCACCACCTTGGCCCGCGAGAACAGCTCCATCGAGAACCTGGATGCGGAGGGAGGTGTGAGCGAGCCTGCGAGGGGAGGGAGGAGGTTGGTGTGGCCGGTGACGAGGAGGGAGGGGGGATGGGTTGGCTTGTTGATTTGGGGCGGCGTTAATGAAGACGCGGGAGGGAGGCGTCGCTGCGTGTGGAGCCCGGGGAGGGGGCGGGGGTTTTTGACCCGTTCGGCGGCAGGGCGGCGGCGGGGGCCCGTCGGGAGCCGAGCTGGCGGTTCGCGGAAATGGGGGTGGGCGGGCGGGATTTCGTTTACCGCGCGGTTGTCCGAGCTGCTGCCCATTCCCGGCCAGGGTTTACCTTTTCGTTTTTTTCCGAATCCCGTCGTTTGCCGGAAACGAAATTTCGGCCGAAATTTCGCCGAATTTCGCTAATTCCGAACGGAAAGAGAATTCAAATTCAAAAAACGAAATTTCGGTGAATTCCGACCGAAATTTCGGTGATTTCGACCGGAAAATAATGTCCGTTGTGATTTTCGTACTGTTCCCGAGGTCAAATGAAAAACTTTTGAATACCAACTTTGTTCAGTTTTTCGAGATCTACAACTTTTGTTTCAGGAACTTTTTCATTTGAGCAATGGTTTGAAAGTTATTTAATTATTTCAAAAACTACCAATTAAAAGTCTTGTCATTTCATGTGACAACTTTCATTTTCTCTCTTAGGCCTCAACTGGAGTTTTATTATTCTTGTTATGGCGGATATTCCTATAAATTTTTAGGGACATTAGTTGATCCAATTGAAAGTTGTTTTAAATCCAGGACAAACATGATTTGAATTGGTTATCAATTCATGTGACAGTGTTTGAATTTTTTGTTTGATTCAATTTGTATAGAGAATTCCTAAAATGTAATTTGTATAGAGCGAGGAGGGGTCTGGAGAAATGCCAAGCTGCATCGGATACTAAAAAACTATAAATTCTACCTCATTAGACTACAAATAACCTTGTTTTTCAACTAAAATGTAATTTTAGCCTAGCAAATGATTTTAGATTTGAGTGTGTTCTAGTCCTATTTGCTCAGAAGAACACCTAGTTTTTTATCATATTTTTTTCGAATTTTTTATAAATATTTTTGAATTTTTAAATTTGAAAACGAAAAATGGCGAAAAATACCGAAATTTCTCTTCCCGGTAACTAGCGAAAACGAAAAAAAACACCGAATTTCGGCGAAATTCGACCGAAAAATTTAACCCTGTTCCCGGCAGGTTTTTTCTTTCGGTTTCACGTCAGTTTCTTGGGCGCGTTTTCTTCCGCGTCACATGGTAGCTGTCCTTGTCGTTGGCTCGTCGTGGAGTACGGGGAGGAGGGGGGAATGGAATGGGTGGGAATGGGAACGGGATCACGGGCGCCGCACGGGGCGCGGGCACGTGAGCCGCGTCAATCCTCTGGTGCGGCGCCTGCCCATGTTTGGTTTGACTTTGACCTGTAGCCTGCTGGGCGGGATCTACATCTACTTCTGTGTACGGGTTACTCGACGCGGTGACGCCCTGGCCGCCGGCCGGAACATGGCCCGACGCATGCCCGCATCCTGCTCGGGTCTTCGTCGGATCCAGCGTGCGTGCACTCAACAGTCACGCGGTGCCACGGCGGTGTCAAGCCGGCTTGTTTCTTTCCTTTTTTTTCTCTCTCTCTTTTGATTTGTTTCTTTTTGAAGGTAACCATAATCATGATTTGTTTCTTGCCTCGTGAATAGGCTGCAGACCGCGGCGCGTCCGCCGACCTCGCCGCGCCGCAGACTTAGCGATGAAGCACCATTGTTCCGTCCTGCTCCTGAAGAGGTGTCGCGCAACAACAAAAGCTATCTGTATTTTTAGCCCTCGCTGATGTGACCGTGAACTGAGGACACACGCTGATGAGTCAGTGCTGCCTCGGAGTCTTTAAGAAAGCAGAAGAAATAAAAAGGAACACACAATTGAACATGGGCAGAAATAGCTCCGAGCACGTCAGCGTAGGGGTAGGATAGACCGCGGCGTAGTGACGCTCCGACATTTTATTTTCTTCCAGATTAAAACCTGGCAGCTGCGCGAACGCAATGCTGCATCATGAAGTTCTGAATATTCTCTCAGCAGCGAACTTATGCTTAGCTAAACAACTTCTCTTCATCGTTTCCGTAACACATCAAACCATCTGGTAGCGTCGAAAGCGGTCCACGGCGAAAATGGTGCAGGAACTTCAAAGAAGTTGGACTAGGCAGACGCGGTGTTAGAAAATCGTTGCTATCCAACAGCTACCACGATTTTTGGTTTACCCTTTTGGTCCCTGTGGATCACCGTCAGAGTGAGAGAGGGGTTAGGCAAGAGAACAAAAAGACCTCCTTTTGCAGAGTGATCAGATGTGGCAAACATGGCCACATGGAACACGCAGCTGAGGCCGCACATTCAAGCGAGAAGAATCCCCCCCTAGAACAATGGCGCTTCTTTCATAACAGGCAATCAGTCTCGGAAAGGATGGGTTGCATCATAAGCAATAAGAATCCACCCACTTATCGCAACTCATTTCCTGCAAAGTTTCCTTCAGAAGTACATCACAGCATATTTCAGTTACTGAATCGAGCATCCCAGCAATGAACGCCAGGGGTAAGCGACGGAAGGCTGACTCGTACGGCTATAAGTAGATTCCTCAACAAAGATCAATCAGTCGCTATCATCCAAGGTACAGATCGACGAGACAAACACAACGTTACAACCAAAATTTTGGCACCCACAACCGCAAGGGGCTGAAAAGGTTTGTGGAGCCGTGCTATTAGAAACATTAACCTTTGACACGCTGATTCTTCAACAGCAATCCCACTCAACTATCCTTTAGTTTTGCTCACGCCATGTTGCAAGAACTTGGAACGATACTGCTCAACCAGAGACTTATCGACGCCTCCTTCCCTGGTAGGTTCTTTCTTTGTCCTCTTTGTACCCTTTCCTCTCTTTTGTTCTGTCTGGCTGTCTTTTATGTTTTTCCTTTTCTTTGGAGCAACTGATTGCTCACGCTCACTTGGCACAGCTTGCTGCATAAAATGAAATAGAACCATTTATAACATATAAAAGTGGAGAACTTAATGAGTATCTTCAGGATATATATTTAAAAAAACAAAACTTACCTTCTTAGCAGCATTTGGGGTTGCATCTTGTCGATCTTGTTTGGGCAAAATGGTACCCTCATTAGACTTCCTTGATCTCTTTGCAGGTCTTCCCTTTCTTATAACATCCACAGCACTGCGATCTCCAGCAACTGAAGGATCCTTGGCAGACCCTTCACCAGAATCGGAGGGTTTCAATGGTCTATCATGCGACTTCCGCTTGTTTCCTTTCCTGAATGTCCTGCTGCTATCTGCATGACGACCATCGCTTGCAGGTTGATCCCCTGAAGGACTCTGCTGATCTTCTGCAGCTGCTGACTTGTGCTGCCGCTCCTTCCGAATCTTCTGAAGCCTAACCTTTTCAACATCCTCAAGTGCAAACTCCACAATTGGACGCCGTTCTGCACCAAACGTTTCTGCAGATAACAGAAACGCTGATAAATTATAACTGGAACTAAGTCTGTTTACTACAATGCAGCAGACAGCCTCAAGATAAGAAATAGAAGCGAACAGCCAATATGTTTGTAAAAAAGACCAAAGGTAGTAATAGTATGATAAGACGGACATGGTGATGAGCCATTGTTCCTCCAGTGTAAAAAGTATCGATAGCAACCCTGGTCCCAGTGTGATGTATACCCTATATAAACTTAAGGACTCTAGCAATATAATGATTACTCAACACACAAAATCAATTGCAACAGGGAGACAGAACAACTGACACAATATGAGTGCAGTAGAACAGAGAGTACCAGGGTTGTTGTTTAGAACTCTTAGAGCAACAAGTGCGTGCTCGTGTTCTTGAAAATCAACAAAGGCTACACCACGGGAATGCTTCTGTACCCCTTTCTTTTCATTCTTCAGGATATTCACCTGTTCAAGAAATGCATTGGCATAAGCATCACAAAACGAACATAGCAAAAGTGGAGATGAAACTAAACAAAAATAACTCCATGAAACCTTTCGGATCACAGGATTTTGTCTGGTGGCACGAGAAATGACTGCTTCTCTGCAAAGCTTCTTTACATCATTAATGGTCATAGTCTTAGGTAAATTGTAGATGATAAGCCTTGTTCTGGATACGTGAAACTTTGGAGACTGAAGCATCTCCGCTTTCCTTCTAGCCAACCTAAAACAGACAAATAAATAAGATACTATCAGATCATAAATGATTAAATGTTTGCCATGAGCTAGGGTAGCAAGTACATCAGGAAAAGAATCTTATCATTGACAGAATATGTAACCCAAATGATGTCGTTAGCTGCAGTTGCAAATATGAATATAAAAGTTTGTATGTAACAAATTGAAATGCAGTTCCCTTCCAAGCATGAATATAGAATTCAAAGATGTGAATATTTTTGAGGGATTTTTTTTAGGGAAACAAAGATGTGAAGATCGTTAACTAGAATCGGTGAAAGCATATTGGCCAATGGCCTGGTAACCTGATTCTGCCAACTTGCATAAAAATGGAAACAATAGGTATGGAAGACACTACAACAACAACAACAACATAGCCTTTTTCCCAAGCAAGTTGGGGTAGGCTAGAGATGAAACCCGAAAGAAATAAGTTCAAGGTTCAGGCACATTGATAGCTAGTCTCCAAGCGCTCCTATCCAAAGCTATCTCTTTAGAGATATTCCAATCCTTAAGGTCTCTCTTAACCAACTCATCCCACGTCAGTTTAGGTCTACCTCTACCCCTCTTTACATTATCGACCCGCTCAAGAACCCCATTACGCACCGGCGCCTCAGGAGGCCTTCGTTGGACATGTCCAAACCATCTCAGCCGATGCTGAGTAAGTTTCTCCTCAATTGGTGCCACCCCGACCCTATCCCGAATAACTTCGTTCCGGACTCTATCCCTCCTTGTGTGCCCGCAAAACCACCGCAACATCCGCATCTCTGCTACACTCAGTTGCTGCACATGTCGCCTTTTTGTAGGCCAACATTCAGCACCGTATAACATCGCCGGACGAATTGCTGTCCTATAGTCAACAGAAAAAATAAATGCAATGCCAATATCGATACTAGCTAGAACATGAAATGATGAAGAATAAGGATAAACTCTGACCAGTTACGTTTATTCATGTCAGCATCTGACACACCTTCAGCAGCTGGTGTTCCAGCAAGTATTTCACCCTCCTGCTTGATGTCAACCAAACTTTCAGTAACATAATAATGGAAGAGACCCACTACAGTTCACGTGCAAAATGAAGTGCTGAAGAACTTGCCTTGGCCAAGTATAGATTCCGTCTATCCTCAATCTCAGTCTTCGCCTTCTCAAGTGCCTTTTTGTGAGCAGAATCCTTGTCCATTGCTTTCATGACATTAAGTGCCCTGCTCTTCATAAATATTCCTAAGCCAGAAGCAGCATTGGCGGCTGAAACTGCTGCATCAGCTGCCTCTGCTGTAGAGAACTTTAGGAAACCAGTACCTCTAGGTCTCCTGCATAGACAGCACAGAAACTGTTAGCGTCAACAAGAATGCTAAGTGAACGTTCACTGGTTGATATGACTTAAGATAAAGATGGATGAAACAAGACGGTTAAACATACTTTGTGAGTTTATGAAGAACCGGGAAGAAAGACTCAACCTTCCCAAAAACTGAGAAGCGCATTGTTACCTCCTCGTTACTTATATCAAAAGGAAGGTTGCTGATGAATATAGTCCTATCCAGGTCAGTATCTTTTTTCTCAGGTTTGGAAGCAGGATCAGTGATTTTTGCATCTGTTACACGTTTCGACTTAGCCAACTTGCCAGCTATAGGTGAATCAGGTTTCTTCTTTTCTGATGTGTCATTTTCTGTTTCAGTGTCAGTATCAATATTCAAACCATCAATGCCAGATGGTTCAGACTTCTCTGATGACTTGATCAAATTTTCAAGAACTCTTCTAGAAATATCTACTTCAGTTTTGAAATCATCCTCGGATGGACGATTAGAAACCTCCTGATCAAGTTCAGAGCTATCATCTTCTCCAACAAGGTTCTCTTCAGAGGTGTCATCATCACTGCCACTGTCAGGAACATTGGCAAGCTCTGGAAATGCAACATATTCATGAGATGCGGCTGCCAAATAGTAAACTAAGAAAAATACAGAGCAAATATAACATTGAGATGATATAAAGAGTGCTACATCGAATTTTTGTTACACAACAAGCAACAGCCTAATTTGTTTTTTAAAAACAAATGTCAAAGGCACATGGTAAGCCTTTTATCATATCATTCAGGTAAAATCTTGCATTTAGCTATGAGAGAACTCTTTAATTTTGCGCACGAATGACATTTTCGAATCGAGGCCTCGTCCCCATTTCCATTACTTGAACAGAAATACCACAGTTTACAGATGAAGTTCAGGAAATAGAGAGATAGAGGAGGGAGCAGAAGGCAAAACAAGGCGGGATGGTCAGAAGGAGATGCAAGGCACCAGAATCTGGCCTTCAGGTCCAGACGTCATTAGCAATCCAACCATCGTCGGAAACCTGGGGCTCCCAGGCCCAGACCTCGCGAATGTAAGCAAAGACACGACATCCGAACAAGTTTAAATTACAGACCAACTAGCAACTAAAGTTTTAAGCAGCATCATTATCTCTCTTGAGGAATGAAAATGAAGGATAAAGGAAACTTTGTATTTACCATTATCCTTGGCATCGGATTTCGCAGCAACAGTGTATACTTTTTTGGGAACAGCCCAATCAACAGCCACAGGTCTCTTTGCAACAACTTTTCCATTAATGTTTTTTATAGCCTGATTCAGAAAAAATCATGGCGCATTAGGAATTTTAAATGCATTTTTGTACTCTTACTGAATAGGGCACTGACCATACATTTTCTGCATCCTGCTTCCGTGTGAAAGATACAAAAGCAAAGCCTTTTGATAACCTATTAAAGAGTAAATGTAATCATATCTTGCAGGTTTTATTAGTCCACTTAAGAAACAAAGGATTCAATGGGAATTAACATACCCCTCATCCGACTTATGCGGAATAGACACATCCCAGACAAAACCTGCTGAACTAAATATATCCATTATCTCCTTTTCTGTAATCTGCAGCATTCATATACACACATTTAGCTTATCTGCTCTAGAGAAAGAAAAATATTAGATTGGAAGAGTGATAACTTAAACAAGCACCTTGAATGGCAGGTTCCTGACAATCACTCGCCATTTCCTGATCTTTGAACCCTAAAATAGAAAGAAAGCAAGTTTCAAGCACTTGCAAGCAAATGAGGGAAGGGTGGCGGTAGTTCTACAGATAGCCAAAGAAAACAAAATCAATAAAAAAGCTAGATTTTTCTTTAATTCATGCCAAGTCTTACTAGCATGTTTGTTATCTGCAGCCATGAATACAATATTTTGGAAGCATCTTCCTTATTTGGAGGAAGAGAGAAAACTACTTTATCTTTTGATCCAAAACACTTTACTTTTGGTATCATTCACCTCCTACGTTATACTGATGACATAAAACAATAACCAACGTCTACTTCTTAAATCACTAACATATCATATTCTACCAAGCAAAATAAAGGACTACTTAAATGAATAAAGCACATGCAAAACTCCAGCAGACTAATTTATTGGAAACTTAGATTGTGAAGATCTGTGATATATGACTGTATAAGGTATTGACAAGATTTATTGAGGCATAGACAACTAAACCCATTGTTCATTACATCACTTCAAATTTTTCTTTATTATGTCGTGAGTAAAGAGTATGCAGACGGCAGCTAAACACAAGCAAATGTGGAATCAAGTATATTAGTTGCAGAATAGGATTAAGACAAGCAAACTAGCGAGCAGGAATAAGTTGATGGAATCATCAATCCAATTTGATATTTTAGACCAGCATATGCAGACAAACATAATGGATAGCTATTAGGTCACCTCTCCACCAAGTTGACGAGCCCAAACAACTGCTCCCTTGACTTCCTTACGATGCAGGCGAACAACAGAATCCCAAGCTGATTTGACACTTGAAAAGAGTACAGCTGCCGCATCTGATGTGCATCCATCTCCAGCAAGTCCTGCAGGGAAACACAGTCATATTTTATGGTTATAGGCATGTTACTACACATGCTAGCTGCAGTAAGCAAGAATAAGTTAATAACATTACATGCTTGGTCAAGTAACAACTAACAAGAAGGAAAGTAGGACTGCAAAATGTCATGTAATGCAAGAGTTTCAACATATTCCCATCGAAACATTAAAGCAACAGGCAAAGACATATTTTATGAAATTTGAAACAAGGAAACCCTTTTGTCGAGTAGTAGAGTTCAAAATGTTTGTCCCCAGTAAGGAATGACTGCATGAGAACTATGAAAAGTGATAAATTATCAGAAATCTATTATACTTTCTATACATAGAAATCTGTGTTAACAATGTACATACCAAACATACACCATACTCGCATGCTATGACAATGCAAACAGGTCTTGGGTGAAAATAGGCATGATGTCATGAACAATTTATAATCATATAAGAATTAGGTCAAAAGAGCCACTGGAAAATGTAAAATTCAGAAGATGCTGGAAACTAACTCAAAAGAAAACAGTGACATATATATTATCAATGTACAAACATAAGAAATACATCATTTGATACTGCCAGGATAGGTTATAGTTATTATCACTCAAGCCAACAAGAAACTAATAATGGTAACTATCACAGCTCTCAATGACTGTTGCAGAATTAAATTTTCCACCGGGAAATCACAACACATAAAATAAAATTTACATTACTAAACTAAAACAAAAACAATGAAGATGAAAATAGCATACCATGGAGTTCCATTTCCTCTTTGGGAAGTGGATAGTTTACAGACACAACCGGGCCAATCTCTCCAGCTTGACGGAAAACCTCGCTGGCCATGGCAAAGTCTTGCAGACCACCAAAAATCACCGTTTTTGCAACCCTTTATAAAAACAAGATTAAAATTGCCAGTCAATCCGAAAGGGAAAAACAAACAAAAAAACCGAACAATGTTTTTCAAAAAAAAAAGAACAAAAAAAAAGAATATCCTTCACAAAATTATAATTAGTACGCTATATACTACCAATCATCCATCTATAGTTATAATCTCCTATTTGCTGCTTACAAAAAAAAAGGTACAGATAAATAAAGTAGCTTGATGGCAACAAGAAAATTCTGAGAATTGAGTTAGTGATGATGTAAGCAGCTCTGACAAAAAATATGGTAAATTAGATTTAGTCAAGGACTTCTCCAAGTAAAATGTTCCAGCACACACCTTTGCTTTTCAGAACTTTTCACTTTATCAGTGTCACCAATGGAAGCTTCCTTTGATACAATAGCATCCTTTGCCAACAACTGTGGTCTCTCTGAAACAGCATAACATCTTGCATTGGTACTGAGGAATATTAAAAATGGACTAAATACATAACAAAAAATATTTTTCCCATTAAAACCTGGATCTGCTTTAATGGAGTTCTCATTAAGCTTTGCAGCAGAAGTATCATTATCTTCAACTATTGCATCAGAGTCCTTTGCTTGCACTGCTCGCAAGAGAAAAACACAAGACCATCAGATCAACAGTATTGAACTTCAGCATCAACAAATTGTAAGGAATAGAGCCTTACTATTCTCCTTCTTTTGCAAGCGTTCCTTCAGTGGGGCACGATTGATCGCTAGCTTAACCCTGATTTTCCTACCAGCGACAGGAAATCCGTTCTTTTGTTGAATAGCTCGCTCAGCATCTTGAACAGTTGCGCTGGTACCAAGGGGAACAGATTACTTTAAAACAAACAAGTTCTTAACATTGTCAAGAAAAATGTTATTAGCATCAGCACAGTTGAACGTTAAAAATCATTATAAGTAGTCAAGTACTGGGACAGGCATCGAGGTATATAAAAGTTTATATCACTTGGTCATTTTAGCCCAGTGGACGTTGAATGATGCCCTACGGTCAGAAAATTTGCTAAAAATAAAAAGTTCTAAATTCTAATAAAAGTGTGACAGCAAAGGGAATTGCAGGTTCTTGAACCACATGAGACTCTGACATAGACGAACTTATGTTAACATTCAGATGCTATTAGAAACAGCACAGTTAAACGTGAACAGTCATTACAAGTAGTCAAGTACTGGGATAGGCATTGAGCTATATGATAAGTTTATATCATTTAATCATCTGGCCCAGTCAATGTTAAATTGCTGAAAAAGTGGACACTTCTAAATTCTAGTAAAAGGTTGCAGTAAGGATTTGCAGGTGATTGAACCACTTGAAACTTTTGACATAGACAAACTTATGTTTAACATTCAGAAACAATTGGCTCGGAAGCTTCACAATATTTGCTCAAAACTGCATCTCTATACAAGCAGAAAGTAATACCAACATAGGCGATTTCTGAAATAACTTACAATTGCACGAACCCAAAGCCTCGACTCGTCTCCGATCCTGCAACAAAAAAGCATTGCCGCGTAAGCCCAACCGGCGCGATACCAATCCCAACTAAACAGCAACCGAATTTCTCCAGCTCACCTTTCTCCGCAACCAGGAAGCTGCGCCGCACAGGGCCGACCTCGCTAAACACCGCCTCGAGCTGCAAGACAACGAAACGCTAAATTCCGAGCTACGACCGTAAATGGAAGTAGCAGTTGAGCACTCGGCAGCTCGCGCTTACATCGGAGGACTTGAAGGTGTAGGGCAGGTTGGAGACGAACACGGTGGAGTGGCTGTGCCCTCCTCCAGTGCCGCCGGTGGCCGCGTGGCCTTCCGCGGCGGGTTCGCCGCCGCCGCCGTGCTGCTTCCGCTTACCCATCGCCGGCGTCGTGGGGGAACCGAGGGAACTGGGGTGCTTCACACGGCTGCAACGATGAGACGGCCAGACGGGAGGTTTTGTTGGGCTAGGGTTTATAGTTGAGGATGATAACTGGGCTGTTATGGTCTTTTATGTAGATGCTGTTGGGTTCGGCCAATTTTTAAATGTTGGGCTTTCGGACGGACGGCCCGCTGAAGAGTGCCGGGCTGACGACGTGACGTGGGGGCGAGGAAGGTGACGTGGCACAAGGTTCGAAGATGCTTTTTGCCTTCGTGTGCTCTTCTCCGATGTCTCCACTAAAAACCAAGTACTAGGTGGCATTAGTGTTTGCTTTCTTCTTTCGCAAGACGCAGGGGTGTTTTGAAACAGAGTCTTCAAAAAAGTCCCAGGGATTTTTTAGTATTTAGAAGTATTAAATAAATGTTAATTATAAAATTAACTGCAGAACCCTGGGACTAAACTGCGAGACGAATCTAATGAGGTATCTTAATACATAATTAGCGAATGGTTACTGTAGCATCACTGTAGCAAATTATGAATTAATTAGGCTCATTAGATTCGTCTCGCGAAAAAGCACTCAGCTGTCAAAAAACATTTATAAACAGATTTTATTTAATACTATAAAATAGTAAGATTCCTTTTGATGTGATAGGGACTTCTGAAAAAAGTTGGGATCCAAACAGAGCCGCAGTTGTGTTGCATGGAACACCTCCAAATTTTGTTCAAGCGTGTGGTTGCCAAAATCCAAAAAAAATATTTATTTTTTCTTCTAAAAAGCCATATTATTCCTTCCAATTCAAAATATAAGTCGGTTTGACTTTTTCTAGACATATGATATTTATTATATAAACATAAGATATATCTCGGAGCATAGCAAATGTCATATAGGGTGTGTTTAGATCCACAAAAGTTGGATGAAAAAGGCACATCAGACACTGCAGCACACTGTAGCACTTTTCGTTTGTTTGTGGTAAATATTATCCTACCATGACCTAATTAGGCTCAAAAGATTCATCTCGCAACGTATATTAAAATTATGCAATTAGTTTTTTTTATTTACCTACATTTAGTACTCCATGCATGGGTCATTTGCTATATTTAATGTTTTGATGTGATTTTGATGTGATGGAAAGTTTGGAAAGTTGGGAGGAGTTTGGGGTATCTAAACACACCCATACTTTAGAATGGTAGAAGTAGTTATGCCTAACAAATGTCATAAGGCAGCACTGGCACTCGCTTCGGTTAGCTAAAGATTGTAAGTGGATGTTTGAGTGAAAGGAGAGGTCACTTCGGTATAATATTATTACAAATTCGACTGTAAATATGAGACATCCATCTTGTAAGCTTGTTGCAACTATATCTAAAAGGCAAATTAAACTTTGTATGGAGAATCAATCAAGTTATTTTTTTTTTCTAGGTGAGCATGCAAGATATTATTGTTATTGAGGGAAATGCTGTAGCATATTTGTCTATTATTTTCCTTTCATCTTTTTTTCTCTCGCTAACGAAGTAACTCGCTCTACATTGCCACCCACTATTTTCCCTAGCAATGCTACCATGTCTATCATCTTGGACGGACCAGCTTGCTTTAAAAAGACGTACGAGTACGAATCCACTAACAGAAGCTTTTAACATTTACTCGTGTTTTTTTATAATAACATTTACTCGTCTTGATTGAATACTTTTTTTTGCTATTTTCGGGCATTTGAAGTATAAAAGGAGTGTTTAGATAATTAAGCTTTTCATTTTTTAAGAAAATTAAAACCAAATACGGCATAGTTTGACACGAACAACCTATGAACTCACCCGAAAAAAAAACTAGGAACTCGATAGTTCGGGCGCGACGTGGCCTGTCCCTTCCTGTGCGTTGGAACCTGCTTGCGCATCGCACGCAAGCCGTCCTGACCCCCGGCCGAGACGGCGACAGGGGATGTGCGAATCGCACCTCATCTAACGGGCAGCGGCCGGACAGGCTGCCGCCACCCGCCACAGCCAGCAAGCGGCGAGGAAGAGGACGACGCGGCCCGCCAAGCTCCCCCCCGGGGGAAGGAACAGGGAGGCCGCGTCCTCCGGCCGGCGCGTGGTGGGAGTTGGATGGAGAGGGCCGCCGCCGCGGCGCTCGGCTGCGCCCTCCGCTCCCCTTCTCCCTCCCCGTCGCCGCTCCTCCGCTGCCCCCGCCGCGGCCCGCCCGGGCCTCCCCGCCCCCTTCTGCCGCCCGCGCTCCGCTTCAGGTGACGAGCTGCCTCCTGTTATTGCTGCTGTTGCTCCGTTTTTCCTCTCTGTTGCTATCAGCGCAATATACCGAAATGGTGCTAGCGCTTGGTAGCTGTTCGACGAAACGACTGTTCCTTCGAGCCTTGGGACGGTCGATGGCACCCTCTTATCTGCAATAGTGTAGAGCATTTCTATATATACTGGAACGCGATGAGAAGCTTGAGACATTTGAGCCTGGGGATCCGAATGCCAGTCAAATTTGAAGGGTTAAGTTCTCTTGGCTTATTAGTAGGGTTTATGAGGCACGCTAACGCTTTCCAAATGCAACGAATTTCTATGCTTTGACTTTCTAGTGGGTGGCCAACTATAATTTTGGATTTAATGTGAGTTGAAGTTAGTTTGTTTCATGTACATGATTCTGTGATGGGAGGTTGGAGTCTAATGATATAGCAAGCAACTAAGCATTACGTTACGTGTGTGCGATTTGGTAAAGTGGTGTGTCGTGTTGCTACCGAACCATGCTGGTCTAAATTTCGATCACCAAGGACCTATCGGCCAAGCTAGGCTGCATGTCAAAGTCAACCAAAGGGAGGTGTGGTCGCGGGCAAGGGGCTTTGAGAAAAGGGTAAAGCCACTATGTGGTGTGCGCCCGCCCTTGGGCAAATGGTTTTGCAAAAAAGGTAGAGCTACCATATCTGCTGTACGCACCATGTAAGGTTTTACTGTTCCCTAATTGTTTAGTGATGCAACCTGGGTAATCCCAGAAGTTAGTTATCATTTAACATCTAGAAATTTGAATTTCATATAAGATCCTCGGTCCAGATTGTTGTATGGGAATGACTAATGAACGTATCAATTGCTTAAGACTCAAAAACTTGTAGGCATGTAAAGATTAAACTTGTCCTCCTTTAACGCTATGATTCCTACTTTCTTATCGAAATGAGAATAATTTTTTGGTGTGCATTAGTACATGTTCTGAACTTGTTTATTAAAACTAACTGCTTTTAGACTATTAGATTTGAGATTTTGGTGATATCTTATTCTACTTCTGTCAAAACAGGCCTCTAGACATGAAGAAGGGGCAGAGTAGCAACTCGCTTAAGACCTTCAGCTCATCTGGACACTCAGGGGTCAGACAGAACAATGACGATTTAGTTAACGGCAAGCTCCTAATAGATTGTGGAGAAGATCAAGATTGTGTGCTCGGTAAGTTCTTTGTGGACAACTTTTTTGTATCATCCAAGTTTCAAATTGTTACTTCGATTTTCATGCAGAATTGAAATCATGCATCTCTAGAAGGTGGCCATAAGCTTATTTCAGGTCGAACTGTTGTAATAGTAACTGGCATAGGATACGTCTCATATGGTACAAACTAAATATGATATAAAAACTGAAGGAGAAGGCAACGACTTGGTCAAAATTTCATGTTTCTGTAGTGAACGTTGCAGTGTTATTTTACTCCTTTCCATCTTACACTTGTTGCTTCTTGAAGTTGAACTTGTGTTGTCTCTCTGACCTCTCAATGTTGTTATGTAGCTAGATCACATGTTCTTTTCCTTAAAACTAGACCACATGTTCTTTTGTTATTGTAGTCATGAGATTTTGTTACATGCTTCTATTTTTAATGCCTTTCTGCTCTTATGTATAAATTTCTTCATATTCCATACATTTTTTAGGTGGCATAGTTGCGCTGGGAAAGTTTGATGCCCTTCACATTGGCCATCGGGAATTGGCAATGCATGCTTCTAAAGCAGGGACTCCTTTTCTTCTTTCTTTTGTGGGAATGGCCGAAGTACTTGGCTGGACATATAGGTGAGCCTACACGAAAACTTTCATGGCTTCCCTTTAGAAGTTTAGATACTTCTCTTTGGCAATCATTAACCCCAAATCAGGGAGGGCTTTACATGAGTATTTCCTTTTGTACAGGCCTCCTATAGTTGCTCAGTGTGATCGCAAGCGAGTCCTTTCATCTTGGGCTCCATACTGTAGGAATGTCATACCTCTTGAATACCAAGTTGAGTTTTCAAAGGTTCGGTCCCTATCTCCACGGCAATTTGTTGAAAGGTTGTCAAAGGATCTTAGAATAAAAGGTGTCGTGGCAGGTACAGACATTTTATTTTTCTCCTGCAGGTTTTGTATTGTGCTTCACCATCCTGCCCTTTCACTAATATATTTCTTGACAGGTGAAAATTACAGATTTGGTTATAAAGCATCAGGTGATGCAGCTGAGTTAGTTAAACTATGTGAGGAATTTGGTTTAAGCGCATTCATTGTACGCTCTGTTATGGACACAGCAAAAAGATCTCATAATGGAGCTGCAGCTGCTATAAATTCAAGTGATAAAGGACAGGTCTCTTCCAGCCGTGTCCGCCATGCATTGGCTATGGGTGACATGGAATATGTCTCCGAATTACTAGGGAGGAAACACCGTCTTGTGCTAATGGTTGACCAAAAGTGCCTTCATGAAAGGAAAAAGATTGTACTCCCTAATTCCTGCATGTTGAACATGCCACCAGCTGAAGGTCTGTATGAAAACTGCAACCTTGTTAATGGACAGTATCTTGGACCATGTAGAGTGATCATCAACTCTGACACCATCGTCATTGAGATGAAAGATGAGAACAGTTTGTCTCCCAATCCTATTCAAGAAGTCGGGCAATTAGGCATTGAGTTTGGATAAAGTTAAGTAAATTTGTGCTCTATTGGTAGGAGGCCATCCTTTTACATTTGCCCTTTTTTGGAGATTGTTGCCAAAAGGAGAAGACATTGGTAGAAATATTGCAAGGGAAGTCAAAGACTGTGTTCAAGTATGCAGTTTGCCTCACCATGATTGAATTCAGGAGCATCTTTGTAGTCTCACAAGAATGCTTAGCATCTTTGTAGTCTCACAAGAATGCTTTCTTTCAGAAAAGTCGAGATCAGTCCAAGCTTACCATACAAAGGAGGACTGTGGGGTCAAAGTGACTTTTGATCTGACAAGCAGCATCCATCGAATCAAATGCTGGGAAGGGGCTTATACATTGTAGTTTTAGTTCAAACATTGGTAGGGAGCATGGTTGGTCATTTGTCAACATATCTGTCATTACTTGAATGTTTAGTTGTTAGAATTAGAACTTTTCTGATAAAGAACATTTGAGACCTCTCCAGATTTCTTTTGTACGAACTTGCAGCTGTTCTTTTGGCTGCTGCTAGCATGTAGAAACACTATTTGTTAGACATGCTTAACACCTGGAGACTAAAGAGACTTTTTTCTATTAATTTTTTTGGGGTGCACATTTGAAGATACTGGCAACTTATGCAGTTCTGCTTCTGCTGTGATATACCTCTGGTACTGGAGCTGTGCATAGACATCTCGAACGTATAGATGATCAACATCACAGGTTGCATTTGAATGTTGTTGCAATTCAGCCAAGTTGCCGACCCATTTATTTACTCTCTATTTTCTTGATGTTAAAAAAACACAAAGGGATCTCATTTCGAATGCAGAAATTTTATAGCTGAAGACTACTACGCACCATCCAACATAATGAGTGCCATATAGAGAATTAAAGAAAGAAATTGCAGGCCGCATGGGAACATGGTCGCAAAGAAGCTATGAACTCTGAATCGATCTGCCATGCCCAACTGATGAATCATCCACGAAAAGAATGGACATGAAATTTTTTTGCATAAATTCGAATGAAATGCTTGCAAAACTGTGAAGAATTTGCCTGCCTTTTTCCTCCGTTGACCGTCAGATAGGAGTTTAAATCAATCAAGATTCGACCATCTTTCGCCACAAGAAATTATCTGCACACTGGTACCGCAAGTGCATACGCGCATTTTTCAATTATTACAACTAGACCCTCTCCACTCGCGCACAATTTGCAAAAAATCGAGAACATAAGGCACAAAACTTTACCGTTATTGCAACCTGGTCCTTCCCCTTCCTGTTCTTCCCTTAAACCTACTATCCCTCCTCCCGCCGCCGCTTCCTCCCTCCGCACGCGCGCCGCCAGCTCCGGCCGTCCGGCGACTCTGCGGCCGCCGCCTCCTCCCCCGGCACGCGTGACCCAGTTATCGCCGTGCGGCAAGCCTCTCCGCCGCCGCGACAGCGGTCAGACGGTCCGCGGGAACCCTACGGCAGCCTTCCGCCCGCGCCCCGCTAATTGCTCTTGGGATGGCGACTTCCGCGCTGCTCCGCGCTCTCCGGCGGCCTTCATCCGAAGCCGCGATGCGATTGGTGAGTGGAGTTTGGTTTCTTTTAGCTCTTTGGTAATCCTACTTCTGAGATTTGAATAGCAAGCTACCTGTGGGGCGTTGGTGAAGTGGTTCAGGAGGGGACAAAGGGACCACAACGAGTAAAGGTCATGTTTTTCTGCAATAGCACATGAACATTTGCTCTGTTCTGTCGAGAAAGTCTATCATCTGGGGGGGGGGGGGGGGGGGGGGGGAGCTGATGATTGTTTTGTTTGTTGAGTAGCCGCTAGTGTGGATTGAAGTTCTTGGGGAGAAAAAAGATGAATGACATAACTTCCATTGGGAAAGTTTATTATCTCCTGCAGTTTCAACAAAAAGGAGCCATTTGTTTGCTACGTTTGTGCTACACATCTTTTGCTTTTTGACTGATTTGAAGATTTTGTGTAAAATTAATTAATTCCATGGATTATTTTTATGGTTGCACAAACAAGAGACAAGTGACATGTTCATTTCATTTAGGTTGCTTATTTACCATAAATACTATGGTTGCATAGGTTAGATAGACATAGCTTCTTGATTCAAAAACGAAGTTATCTTGGTGACTAGGCCTTTTTCTCTGTCCAGTATGTGATCTAATTAATGTGGGATGTTTCTGGAGTTTGATTAGCGAACCGTATTTTAATATTTTATTCCTTTATATTACATTGTTTCCTGCCTTTTGCTAATTGCCATTTGATTGCTGTTACTTGGTGTAGGCAATGCGTGCAAATGCACAAGCAATTACTGGATATAGACATTTGAATAACAGGAATCTAAGTGTTTTCAATGAGTTCTCGAAGCAACTAAAGGGGGAGGCCAAGAGGTATGTGTTACTTTCTAAGGTCTCCACCGCTATGGAAACCCAGAAAAAAATGAACAAAAAGATCAATACAGCAGTCATATAACACTATAATTGTTGTATGTGTTTCTTTTTTATTCTATACTACTTGATCACCTTTTATAAACAATTACGCTTATCAACACTTTTTTGTTGCAGTAATCCTGAATTCCAGAAATCCATGAAAGAGTTCGGCGAGAAACTTGGTGTGGTAAAGGAAGACCTCAAAGTAAGGTACAAGTTGGCAGAAGTGTCACACTTTTTTCATTTTGAATCTTCTACATATAGTGGTTAAAATTAGGATGTACTTTTGAATGAAGAAGATCTGTACTTTTAAATGTCTTTATTGAGGACATTTTTTTTCTCGAATACCTTTATTGAGGACATCACAAATACTATTTATGCAGAACTAAGAAAACGACAGAGACAATATACAAAAGTGTTGATGATGTTTGGACTGAAGCTGAGGAGACATCTAAAAAGGTAAGTCAGCCACAGTGTGTGTCAAGGATGATTGTTTTGTGTCCTATTCGTTTCTTTGTTTATATGCTCATGACTTATGGGGGGGGCATTCTTTTTTAAATTTCTAGGTTACTGCAAATATCAAAGAAAAAGTGTTTGCTGCTAAAGAAGAGGTAAGTGATAATTAATATCACTTTGATATGGTACGCATATGAATTTCTTTATGTATGTATTCTTTGCCTTGATTGAATGGTTAACAGGTAAAGGAAAGTTTTGGACTTGGAAAAGAAGAGAGTACAAGTTGCAAGGATGGTTCGCCTGGAGCTTCAAAACATGAGAAAACCGAGGCATCATCGCATTCAGACGGCGCGTCTGAAGATGCCAGCCATACATTATTTACTAAATTAAAGTCAACAATCTCATCTGCTTCACCTGTTGTATCTGGTGCATTTGCAAAGTTGAAGGATACAAGAGTATCAACTTTAGCTAAGCAGGGATATGATGTTATCAAGGATGAATTAAGCTCTACCTCTAGCAGAAAGAAGAAACATCAAGCTAGACATGCTTCCGCTAAGGTAGAAAAGAGTACAAGAACTGATTTAGTTATTACGCCAACAAAGAAGTCGGTGCTGGGTGAAAAATGGGAAGCATTTAAAAATAAGGTATATTTAGAGGAGATTGTTCAACTTTTGTTCATATCTTTTTCATATAAATCCCCTATCTGAAATCCCTTTTTTTCTTTCTGTAAGATTCGAGGTCACCCAGTCTATAAGAGAGTTGATGAATACACCAAACCTGTTGTAACCAAGGGACAAGAGGTACCATCACAATGCTGTACAGTTGCATTTGATGTATTTGCTCAAACATAGTTTTCTCTTGTAGTGATATACATGTTTTGCATATGCAAATGCAGGTAGCTGAGGATGTCCGAGAAAGATGGGAGACAAGTGACAATCCAGTGGTTCAGAAAATTCAAGAGTATGATGTACTCCATCATTTCTTTGTTCTACCTGGTTACAAAATTTGATCTTCTATTTATTTTTCTTATCAGTTAGCACATTAGATATTGTGTCTTGACACCAAGTATGGAAACTGCGTGGTGCATTCATGGTTGCAATCCATTGGTGTTGTTAATAACACAAACGAGGATGAAACATAAATGCTAATTACTTTCTTGTATATGCAAATCAATTAAATTTTATGTCTGACATGTTGTTGGTTTCCCTTTGTTCTTGTCTTGTAGTTTGAACGAATCTTTGCTTGAAGAAACCACAGCTGCGGTGACATTCAGGGAAATCCGGCAACGAGACCCGTAAGGCACGTGTAACATAACTGAGAGACTTAGGAGATAGCTGAATTATGTTTCATTATTTTGTGCACAGGTCCTTTTCTCTATCTGATTTTGTTGCTGATGTTCAAGAAATGATCAAGCCTGTTCTCATTGCATATTCAAAGGTAACTCTTATCATACTAAGGAGAAATCCTCTCATTCATTGAACTAGCATGATTGCTGATTGTACTAACGAGATGGGTTGGTTGTGTATTACTCCCACCTTTTCTTGGCCAACTTGTTTAAAGATTTGTAGAACCTAAAATTTGGTACCACTAGATTCATATTGGCACGTACTTTAATATGATGTCAGTGTCATGGTCATGAACATTAAAATACATTATACATGAGATATTGGCGTACAAAATGCTGTTAGAACCGTACCGGGTCAAACTGGACCCTACGTTTTGAAAAGGAGGGAGTACTTCTGTACATCCCTACGTTTTGAAAAGGAGGGAGTACTTCTTTACATATATCTGGTGATAGTGCAATTATTATGAAACTAGCAAGTTTCGGATAAGTTTATAATTGTCAAGGGATTTGCACACACACATACACACACACTAAGAATCTTTGGTTATCTCACAATTGCATATGCTGCTTTCAGGGTGATGTGGAGACTTTAAAAAAATATTGCACCAAGGAAGTGATTGAGCGCTGCAAAGGAGAGAGACAAGCGTATGCATCACAGGGCATATTTTTCAATCACAAGGTAGGCCATTGTTACTCATGTGTTGAACATTCCCTTTTTTCCAAAGCTTTATTGAGTAAAATGTTGAAACATGCTCCCTCTTTTTAAATTGGAAAAGGTTCATTTTTTACCATCCAACTATTGCCCGAGTTTGATTTTGGCCATTGAACTCCAAAACCGGGTATCTTCGACCATCTAACTATCAAAACCGTTCACTTTTGGCCATCCGGCGGTTTTGCAGGGCGGTTTTGCTGACGTGGACGCCACGTGGAGGTGGGGCCCACTTGTCAGTGCTACCCCCACTCTCTCTCTCTCTCTCTCTTTTCTCTGTCTCCCTCTTTCTCTCCTATCTCATCTCTCTCCTCCCTTCAGACGGCCGGCGGCGGGCGGAGCAGGGACCGGCGGGAGGGCGGCCGGTGAGCCGGCGTCGAGGCCGTTGTGGTGCCGCGCGGCAGCCTGACGCCGGGCAACCGGCGCGAGCGGCACCGCCGGGAAGCCACGGCCGCGCACGGTGAGGCGTGAGGGCGAGAGAGCAGCAGGCAGTGGCTGGGCCACGGCGAGCCGTGCAGGGGCAGCGCGGAGCTGGACGGCGGCAAGCCGTCGCAGGGGTGGTAGGGAGCTGGACGGCGGCGGCCGGAGCAGGGGCGGCGGTGGGCTTGAGCAGCAGCCGGTGCAGGGGCCGCGCGAATCGGGCAGCGGGGACTGCGTGGAGCCGGCACGGCGGTCGGGGCTGGGCGCCGCGGCGAGGCGTGCTCCGCGTCGCAGGCGTGCTCCGTGGCGGCGTGCAGGCGAGCCAGCAGTGGTGCTCGTCCTCGCACCCACCGCACCTCCCCTACCCCGGCGGCCCCCTCCCGCCGCTTCCTCCTTCCTCCCCACCGCCGCCGCACCCCCTGCCCCACCCTCCTTCCTCCCCTACCCCGGCGGCCGCCACCGCTGCTCCCTCCTTCGTCCCCTGCCCCGGCGGCCGCCACCGCCGCTCCCTCCTTCGTCCCCTGCCCCGGCGGCCGCCACCGCCGCTCCCTCCTTCCTCTCCAGCGCCGTTGCTGCAGCAGGGTGGACCCGCAAGGGGCGGCGGCTGCGGCTGCAGCAGGTGGCGCCGGCTGTAGTACGTGGCGGCGGCGCCTGCTGCAACAAGGGGCGGTGGCAGCAGCAGGCAGCACAAGCAGCAGGGGGCGGCAGCAGGCAGCAGGCAGCAGGGGGCCGCCGAGCAGAGGGACCGGGAGAGAGGAGAGAGAGAGGGGGAGAAAAGAAAGAGAAAGAGGAGAGAGGATGGCTGACAAGTGAGCCCCACCTCCACGTGGCGTCCACGTCAGCGAAACCGCCGGATGGCCAAAAGTGAACGGTTTTGATAGTTGGATGGTCGAAGATACCCGGTTTTGGAGTTCAATGGCCAAAACCAAACTCGGGCAATAGTTGGATGGTCAAAAATAGACTTTTTCCTTTTTTATTTAATCACACTTGTGTTCTGTACAATATTTTTTTGTATTGCCTGTAACTTGTTGCTCCTAAGCTGGGAACAGCCTTCTGACTTGTTAAAAAAGAATGGAAAAAAAAACTTATATTTCATTGCATTTCCAGATCCTGCATATTTCAGAAGCTGATGTATTGGAAACAAAAATGTTTGGATCTTCACCCATGATTATCTTGCGTGTAAGTACATTAGTTGTATTTTGATTATTATTTTTGTGTGTAGTTCTGAGTTTATCCTTCTTACAAGCCATGCTTGTCTCCAATATATTTCAGTTCCAAACGCAACAGATATACTGTGTCCGAGATAGAGAAGGACAAGTCATGGAAGGAGGACAGGTAGGCTATTTCCATGGGGATATATCTAACCATCTTTTCTATGTGTTTTGTCATGTGCGGTAGGCTGATTATAGGGTAACTTCATTGTGATCTGGTTGCAATGTTTTACAGTCGTCCGACTAATCGCAATTAGTCAGGCGTATCGTTCCCATAGCATCGATAAGGAGCAGCGACTAGGTCTCTGGGCGACTACAATTCTAGTCGTCTAGTTAGTCGTCGATTAAACACGATTAGTCGTCCGACTAGATAGGAAAATGATCAGATTTGCATTAATGGGCCATGACCACTGTGCGGTGAGCTATTGGGCTCAACTAAGCTTGACTAATCGGCTTGATCGATGACTAATCTCGACTAATCACCTTATCAGTGCCATGGCGATTATGTTCGACTGGACGACTGTCAAACATAGTCTATTTGAGTGAATTTGTCTCTTATCATGATCTTTCTCATGCTTGACTCCATGCTTGATAGAACCTGGTGAATATGCCCATGAACCTTAATGCAATTAGGTATAAAAACTAAAGTAATATCGCAAACCCTGCACCTGAGTTTGGAACTTTGGATGCTCTGCAAACAATGTAGCTAGTGCTGTTAAGGTGAAATGTTTCCATTTTAGTTGAACCTGAGTGGTAGCTAGTGCTTGACTCCTACATAGCAGGCCGTTAAATGTTTAGATTGATTTGTATGAATTGCTCAAGTTTTTATCCACTGGCATATATATGACAGTGAAAAGCCCAAGATTTCCTGCACCTCATAGTTCACAGGTGATATTGCAGTTGACATATGTAACAAATACTAATTCTATTTTCTGGTGTAAATGTTCCAGGATACCATTCAAACCGTCTTTTATCAATGGGCTATGCAACTTCTTGACAGCGATGAGGTGCCAGAAGAAGAATCATATTACCCGGTTTGGCGGTTGCGTGAGATGCATCAAGCTGGAATCAAAGCCCTCATATAGAGCAGATCGTCTTATTTTTGTTTTTGCTCTTTCATCATTTGATCAGCTTATCGCTCTACTTTCACTGCTGCTCAACGAGCCATGTGCAAGAACGTTGCCCTCTTGGTGCAAAGCAATTTTCCACAGATTGTTTCTTTTGATGTGTCCTGATGGTAGCAGTCTGTTCCTATTCTTTCCTGATGTATCTAACGCGTGTGTAGCTTGCTTGCAAAGTTCACGCCGTCTACTGAAAAACGGTTGCAAGCAGCATACTTGTGACTTTTTTTTGGATTGGAGATGAAACACAAGGGTTGTCACGGGCAACACAGATCCTGGGTATATATTCTTTGGATTTGCCCTTTGTGTGCTGATGAGACCATGCTGAAGCTACATTCTTCTCAGCTCAAAGAGTCAGCATAGCCTAGCTTTGGCAGTTTGGCACCATGGCCGAACGGGCGCGCCACACACCATACACAGATGCCGAGATGCGGCCGCTGCCCGAGACAGGCCAACCTGGCCAAGCTGCTGCGATGTGCAACTGCTCATCAGGGTGCCTGATGTGATGCGCAGCAACATCGACAGCTTTAACAGGTCGAACAGAAAGCGCAGCAAGCTCCGTTAGAAAATCATCAGTATATTCATGACGCTAAATACTCCGTTTCAAATTATAGGTTGTCCTTTTTCTAGATACATGATTTACATAAATACTCTGTTTCAAATTATAGGTTGACTTTTCTTGATACATAAGTTACATAACATAGATCTATATACATAATTTACAGATCTAGATACATAGACAATAGTATGTATTTAAAAAAAAACTTGGAGTTGATAAAGTTCAAGCCACCAACGCATTGTTCGTCTAGTTGCAGTGGCCCAGTGATGTCGGGCGCACGTGGCCAATTGATTTGTAATGATATATGCCAACGAACGGGCATCCAACTCCAACATGTTCAAGTTGCACGCAACCGATCGCTATTAACCAATCAATAGTGTCCAGTCAGAAAAGAGTTGTCCTCGAATGTTACAGGAACCTAAAATCAATACGCTTTGCAGAAGGTGGGGAAATATACAACAATGACACTCAGGTCGAAGTAGAACCTGACCATAAACATGAGTTATCCTGTACAGACCTGTGTCCCCAAAGCACGAGCTTATTGTCACCTGACTAAACCCGACAGTGTTGCCAGACCCACTCGGACCGTGAGACTTGCAAATAACAGCTCGTATAAAGATATTCTGGTCAAAGGCAGCTGAAACCGATGGTTCCTACTTCACTGAACCATGCCAAAAAAAAAAAGACTCAATTCTCTCGACAAAATCGAAACCTGTCATGGTGCCGTGCTTGTTTTGACTCATGAGCTTGTCTTTATCTGTTCGTATTTTTCACCTATGCTTCCACCTTTCTGCTTTTGAAATTCGATGTACCGTAAAGTGCTAGAAAAGAAGGCTTCTGTAGATGGATCAGCTACAGTGTTGTCACTTTGCTTCTCGCTCCTAATCAGTTCGATCAAATCTTGAATCACAGTATTTGTGATCTGTGGGATTCCTTTCTCAAAGAAGTACAAGTACCTGAAAATGGTGAAATTACGAGGGTTTACACAGGCAGAAATATTGTATACACCAGAAAACAAATAAAATATAGTCCTTGAGTTTACTTGTTCAAAATTTCGATAAATAGAGTCACAGATCTACTGCTTCCCCTTGTTGCATTAGCCATCTGTTGCGCAGCATTTGCGATTCTCAAGGCACGCTTTAAACAAAGGAGAACCCTGGAACAAAGTTCAAATTAGGAAGTTAGTAATATCCCAGATATTATTCAAGAACAGTTCTAAAGGCTATATAAAACCTTTAGTTATCATTTTTCTGTATGGCCATGAGATCTGGGACCATGACATCATGCAATTAGTTTGACCAGACATGAACCCATGAAGTTATGATAGGTACTTATCTCAGTACTGTTGTGATATAAGTGCCATAACAATTTATTTGCAGAATTGCAGTACTAACCAAAAGATGGGCAACATAATCATGAGACCCGTAAGCAGTGTGTTTACACTGAGTACGATCAATCGTCTTACCTTTCACCATCCATTATTCCATCCTGGTCATCAGTCCAGAAAAGATGTGAACATGCATAGACTGCTCGGCATTGATCAGGCTTCTTGAGAAGTTTTGCTGAGTACTGCACAAAACAGTAATGAGGTGTTTTGCAGACGGTCCAAAGAAAATTGATTCCAGGCAAGTTTGATAAGGCTAAATTAAATCAAAGATTCATTACCCCTGTTGTCTTATGGGTGAGGGTGTCCCTGTTTTCCACCCCAAATATATTCATTCGCTGAAGGGTTCCAATTATTAGGTGAATTGCTGTTATTTGAGCCTTTGAATCCTGCTTGCGGCAAAGAAACATTATAAGTGAAAATTGGAACGGGATATAAATGCAACCAGATGTTCTTGCAAAGGCGCATTCACGATACAATACAGAATTGCATCAAACAACTCAGGTAAAGTAGTCGTTCACAGTTGGAATGACGTGGGAGAGGGACGTACTGCAATTTCTTCTTCATATAAAATGAATGCTTGCGTAAAGAATTCATAAGCAACTGGTTCCAAATCACAGTCATTGGCAGCCTAAATTAAGAATCATAGTCAGAAAATAGTGAGAATTATGAAAAATCATTTTTTTTGTTTTTTTGGAAAAGAATATATTGTTACAAAATACAAACATACCTCCGCGCACTGCAAATACAGTCTCAGAGCTAACTCGGGAGAAGGAACACATGAAAGCGCTTCAATAGTCTGGACAAATAGTAAGAACAATGAGTGTGCAGACGAATATGGAGAGATCACATGAAATAATTTGCAATTATGCATCTACAATTGGGTGCGCCAGGTTATTACTTATTAACCATAATTTATACATAGGCATGGAAACCAAAATTATTTTAATTGCAAAGCATATTTTATATTGTGTGTCTGTCCTGAGAGTGGAACTCAAAGTAATATGCATGCAAATAAATCTATGAAATAACCTGATGCAAGATCTGGAAGATTTTTTTTGGAGTTGCAGGCACGTCCTCCCCAGTGACATCTCCATCTTGACCTTGTAATCGCCTGACCAACTGCAAATAAGACGAGTTATCCACAAAGATGTTTCAATGATAATAGCTGCATAGATCAATGTAGAAAAAGTACGATCTGTTTTTTTCCAGTACCATGAATGTGTTTCTTCAATTTAGGAGGATAATGTATACGGATGCATCTAATCACTAATATAGTCTCGATAAAAGGCAATCTAAAAGCACAAGTGGAAAAGGACCCAAAGTGGCATAGTCTTATTGAAAGTAAAAGTCTTTTGCATACTAAAAATACTAAAAAACAACATTCAACCATAACATGAAAATATTTTTAATTAAGCAGATTCCTCACATCTCAATATTTTTAAGGAGTGGTAGAACAAACCTTCAGAGCAGAGAATACTAATGACGGTACAGTGAAAGTTAGCCGCTTGGGTCCTCCGAGAAGTATATGCTTCTGAACAGTACATAAGATCTGAAAGACCAAGAAATTGCAATTAGAACTTTGAAACTGAAGCAGTTCAACACATGCATGCTGATATAAATAAGTGCTGCCTAGCAACAGAGTTCCATGATCAGCAATTAACATCACATGGCAATTTTCCTTACTTTGGGAGAACGAACATGGTCTAGTGATATGACAAAATAACGGGAAAATTCAGTTTATGCAAGCTGACGCACAAAAATAAAGGTTTGTGCAACACATATGCATAGTAAATAAACATGTCGACAAAGTGGGATCGATGATGGACATCAGTGTATTTTTGTATACTTTTCAATGATATCAGTAGTAATAACAAATGTACCTTCAGCATCTCCTCATGATCATCATTGTACAGCATGTGAATAAGGCGTGCTACGGAATTTTGTTCCTCTTTAAAGTCCTCTTCATCAAGCTAAAACAATAAAAAAACATAGTTATAGTTTGAGCAAACTAGATTTAAATTGAAATTGAAATGTTCCATACTGATGTAGCCCAAGAAGATAGCAGCACTAAGTAGCGGGAAGAAGACCACAAACAAGTCAAAATACACTTTTACAACAAAATGTATGGTCTCACCTCATCGTCTTGAGCCCCATCCATATCTTTTATAAGCCCCTTAATTAAATCGAACAGTGCCTCAATCTGCAAGAAACAACGCATAGCCACACGATTAGTTGCTTAGTAATTCGCACAGCAATATCATATCATGAAATATTACCTTGTCAGAAGTAGATATGCAAGTTGTGTTCTTCATTATGCTCTGAATTATTACCACAGCCATAACTTTGGTTGTAGCATTATCAAGATAATCCATAACTCGAGGATAATTTGAAAGTTCCAATGCAGTAACAATGTTGCTATATTTTTCCAGGGGAGCACTAAGAAGTGCAACAATTTGCTTTGTTGCCCTGCTATCTTCAAGTTTTGCCTTGCCTGAAAGTTTCTTGACGCATGCACCCTGTACAATGAAAAATATAATATGAGCTTTGAAAGTTCAATTGGCATGGGGTCATTAATAAATTTACATCATTGGCATACTATCAATTATAGTGCAACAGCTTCATAGATTTAGCAACAAACCATAAGACAAATGACATAATTCATATGATTGTCTAAAGAAGACTAACCAGCACTTGGTCAACATAATCAAGCCGATCCGGATGTACACGGAGAGTAAATGTCAGAAGTGACACATATAGAGTTACTGCTCCAACAACCGGCATGTCAGGTTGGGCTTCTATCACCTGCCAAAAACACCATAACTCTGCTGTTTGGGTTTCCATAGCCAGAGAAAAAACAGCTATGCAATTTGAACAGGAATAAAAAAAACAAAGTTACCTTCCCAATAGCATTACTGAACTTCGCAAAAGCTTCAACTTGCAAGAACTCTGACAATACCTGCATAATTCATTTATGTCAAGCATACATAGAATTTGCCTTGAACAAGTGATATAGGGATGCTTACTTCAGGACTTGAGGCAGCATAGTTAGACAATCTGTCCATAAGTTGTGACAGTACTGTTTTGATATCAACACTTGGCTGCAATAAATTTAAAAATGAGTTTAGTTGTTGATGTAACAAATAGAATTCCATGTAAATTCCCAAAATAAATTGAGCTTCACAGTATTCAGTGTTTGAGCTTGGTTGGATGATTCTACAAGGTAGCATGTTAGCAATAAAGCAGCTTATAACTATGTCAGGGGGGCGTAAATCAAACTTTCATCATCTAAGCATGCTATAGTACCACAGTATTAGCATATATTCATAAATGTAGTTTTTGCTCTCACAAGGCACACGTTTTACCCAAAACAGATGCCAAAGACACAATGAATCAGTTATTTTGTATGTGTAATTAACATCAGTACAGGATTCATGCGCAAGTGAGCTTATTTTAACTGAACTGTTGGAATCATATGCCTTGCCAGTTACACAATTTGCAAAATAACCATTTTTACCATCAGGATAAAAGAAATCTATAATCCAATCTGATCTAGATAACAAAAGGCCAGGCAAAGGCGCAAAGCAAAGCAATCAAGTCCTACATGGACGGACTCAACTAAAGGTATCAGAATGATGAATTAAAATGCTGGGTTCACATTGACAAATGCATAAGGGGATCAAGCCAAAAAAGAGAAGGTAAAGTTGGCAACCTGTAGCTGGGGAAATGCACTCAATAGTGTTTCTAATGTCTGTAAATGATATTCGTCTGGAAAGACTTGGATTATGCAGTCCATCAGGTAGAACTGTGCAAGGTCATCCTTACAATTGACCACCTGCCAATAATATCACTACTTCAGTTTCCAATAAAATCAAGCTATTAGCTATTATAATCATCTAATAAGTAATATCAATATATTTCTGATTGCAAACCTGTTCTAATATCCTCGGAAGCACAGTTTCTTTGTACATATCAAGGTCAACACCCTCAATCTGACTAAGCACATGAAGGTTTTTGCCTACCTAAACAAAGATTATTTGTTTTTGTAAGTGACATGACTCAGAAAAAATAGTAGAGTAGAATATGTAGAAATGTATTTGAGTTACCAGATCACGCAGTTCATTTCTTTCCTTCCCCCGCTTTTCTTTTTCCCTGACAGGCCCCTGCAGACCAGACAAATCATTTTCTTGTTTCAGCTAGGATGGTACAACCAGTGAATGGCTTAGTTACTTGTGTCATTCATATGGTATGAATCTATGATGAAATGCATGGTAAAGATTTAAGAAGCGAAGACAGATTCTGCTGTAGGTTACAAGCCCGTGCATACCTGATGCTGCATCCGGACCCAGAGTTTGTTCATTTCTATGAAATTCTGAAGAACGAATTCAACTGCATCATTAATGCTTTCAGCATCCCTGCATAGTTATGATTCCAAAACATGACGGGACATATAGAGATCATTATATAATAGAACTTTACATTTGAAGAGGAAATATACTGTCTGGGAAACTTGTTACATTCTGCATGTCCAACTCCCAGTTAAAATGAATATAACTAACTGCAGATTTTCTTGTAATTATCCATATTCAAACAGGCTAACAGCCAGTGCCATCTGGAGAGAGTTAGGAATTGGAACATACAACTAACAAAATGGCTTAATATGGTCAATAAAAACTCTTAAGGGTTTACAATAAATTGATGATCCTGAATGCACAGGAGGCACAGCACCAAAACAAGTACAAGATTGCATTAAGTATGAACTGTACAAAATGAAGAAGGTGGGACTAATTGACACTAGTGCCAATGAATCTTGTAACATCAATGTGTCGTATGGTTTGTAAAAAGTAATGCTGCAGCCTGCAGGATGATAGAAATAAATATGTACATAGCCAAATTTAACATCCTACCCAAACTGCTTCGAATTAAAAAGCTTTATTATTGAGCCAAATGAAACAACACCAGGCTGTATTTAATATCTACAGCTATTCATGCTATTTTTGTGCCAGTCAACAGTAGTGCATTCATTAAGAAATAAATGGAAAAAAGAAACCATATTACACAGTTCAGTAGTTGTATATTGGCAACAGGATCCTAGAATTAGCATGATACTAATGGAACTCGTATCAAAATGAACTGTATTAAGAAACAGCATAGCATGAAGTAAAGGTGCAGTACCCTTCATACTCAGAACCAATATCCGGCAATTTGTCTCTGCTTATCTGAGAAAGGTAGCTTCTCAGGAAAAGGCCACGAAGAGGATGTTGAATGCCCCGACACATTTCAACGAGGTCTTTAAGAACATCTTTAGCAGGAGCCTCTTTCGACTTGATGTACACAGATCCTACTGTGCACAGCAGATAGCTGGCATGTAACAACACCAAATCAGATGTATGTTTTCATGAATCATAGGAAATCAAATAGGATATTCATGACTGAAATCGCATAGTAATTTATGTGGACCTTAACAGAAAGATGAGACTTGCATCACAACAGCTTGATTCATACACTCATACATTAATCCAACACAATCTGACCGAGAGTCTTGTATCATGAAGTTCTTTATTCTGGATGCTGATATTATAGAGAAGTCAGGGACATTGACTGTGAGCCTTTTGGGATTAAAGTTCTTGTTAACATGCAGTTCTGGGAGCTATCCTAAGATGTTGCAGTACTCCTCGTGAGAAAACACAATTTTGCCGCTTGAGCAAGTAACAACTACAAAAGAAAGAGAGATGACTAGTGACAACCTGACATGATGATATGTACTGAGTTAAAGACTTGATACTCGAAAGGTGAGCATAAATTTTATTTCACTCATGACACACCAGCACATATCCACTTTATTCCAGGTAGTATTTTCAGCACAGCAAAGACTCGCTCACAATTTGAGCTTTCAAGATAAGCAAACTATCTCATCGTTCTGAAAAGGATGTGTGCTTTATTTTCCTCACTAGCATTTAGTGCATGGCAATGAGAACTGAGAATTTGCAAAATGGGGCAGGAGCAGAGGAGCCTCACAGTCTCGGTAAGACGTTGCCAGCATGTTGAACAAGCTCGTACAGATCAACGACGGAGCAGCTACCCCGCCGGGTCTCCTCCCTGAAGAACATCTCCAGCTTCCGCATCTCATCAAACGCCCTCATGTCTGCAGCCCCACAAGTCAATCCCGTCAAACCCCAACCGATCCCACTCCCAGAATTCGACATACCCAGTCGCTCCGAATCCACGATCACTCACAGAGCTCGTAGTACTTGTGCGGTGAGAGTCGCGAGGTGCGCAGCTCGGAGAGCATCTGCGCCGAGTACTTGAGCGCGTCCTTGAGGTTGTTGGAGTCCTGCGCCCAAATTGCACGATTGAAGCACACACCGAGGAAGGAAGCAGCAGTTGGGAGGTGGAGGTGGGGGGAAGGGTTCCGCGGGGCGGCTTACGAGGGCGCGGTGCATGTAGAAGGCGTTCTGCTGGACGCCGGCGATGCCCTCGGCGAGCCACCGCTCCTCGTCGTCGGCGCCGCCGTCGGGGAGCATCCTCACCGCCGCCGATGCTGCCGCCATCCGCGCCGCCTGGCGAGGTGGATCTGGTCGGCCTCGCCCGCGGCGTCGGGACTAGGGGTTGGATCTCGCGTGGGCTGTCCCCGAGGGGGCTGGCTTGGCTTGGATCGGTGCGGGTGTTTGTGCTCTGCTGCTCTGTTCGTCGCGCGTATTTTTATTTATTTTCTTTTTTCCAATTTGGTTTGTTGTTTTATAATGGTTCGATCGGGATGAGATGAGTGGACGCGCTGCTGTGGCGACGGCTGACTGACAGTTCGGCTCAGGATTCGAACCATTTAATTTAATACGAAAATATATATATTGTATGATTAAGGGGTCCCTGCTTGGTTAGTTACTCTCCATCTCCATCCCAAATCCCAAAAAGAAAAAAGGTCAAATAATTTTAAAGGTTGATTGAACTTATACAAAATTTAGTGATATTTATATCTTCAAAAAAAATTAATACAAAAATATATTATATGATTAATCTAATGATGCTTATTTTGTAATATAAATATAAATATTATTTTGTATAAATTTGATAAAATTTTAGAATTGTTTGACCCTTTAGAAAGTGAGAGCTGCGTTGTTTTAGGATGGAGGGAGTACGTCGAAGTTACTTACCCCTAGGACTTGAAAGGCACTTCAAAAAATACAACAATATCAAAATTGTGTATTTTGCTTCAAAAAGGGTAGACATGCTAATAGTATGTAGGTACAGTCGTATGTCTCTTTTATTTGTGTAGATGAAATGAACAATTTTTTCTCTTATTGCAAGGCCTTTATATTGCTCAAAAAGTTGTTGCAATGCTCTTATGTTAGAGTTTGTAAAGTTTTTATTACAAAATCTAAGAAGTAAAAATTAATAGAATTTCAAAACAGAATTAGTCTGTTACCTTGCAAATGTTGTGCTGCTCCAATAATGCTAGACACCTTTTGTTTTCGAATGTCCTCATCTTATTACTAGCTAGCGCAGCAACTGAAACGATCTTACACTTGATATATGTAATTAACTTTCGAGCAAATATATATGTGATAGAGCTTTCATTTGTTGTATGGCAAGAAGTAGGTATAAAACCAATGATCATAAGATGTAAGAATATTTTGCAATAACAAACGTGTACCTAGAAAAGATATGTAACCACTCAAGAACATTTCTATAATGATAATTCTCTATTTTTCATTGTTAGTACGACCACTTTGATAAGCTTATTTTATTGATATATATAGCAAATTTTCTTTACTAGGTTGTCCTTTTATTTTGCAAACTAATGAGGCTACTTATGGTGGAACATACCCATTGAATCTGAATCTTTGACTTAGATCGGGTGGTCGTATTCATATTTACGGCCGCCTATGATGATAAGTTTGTGATTAGGTTTCAATCTAAAATCTATGTAGCTCAGTCTACCATAAAATACATAGAAGATATTGTTTGTAAGCATGTAAAAACATTTTTTGTTTAAGACAAAATTATCTTGTTCAACCAATATCTTAGTACAGTAAAGAACTCGATTCAGATAAATAGCGAATCTGCTGGCAATACACCGTATCATACTAAATCATGAATCAAAATTTTTATGTGCTAAGGGATCTTAGAAAAAACAATTAGTTAGGCAATGAAAATTCAGTCCTCGTGCTATAATTTGTGCTTCTCATTTTGGTGTTAATAGAGTACTTTGAACATTTAGATTATATCACTCTGTTACAGTTTTAATGATACTATATTCCAACTTAGATTCGAAACGAAACAATTTTAACATAAACCTTCTCGCATCCCATTTATTTTTTATATAACAAACACATCCACACTATGAGACCTAATGCAGAAATAGGGTTTGATTGTTAATCTAATTTCAAAATTGGCATATAAATTACGTTGCTTTCATAATATATTAAGGAGTGATGAATTGAGCACTGCACTATGATTATCTAAAGAATCGTAGTATAATTGATGAAAATAAATTAAAGTAGCTCAGATTGAATTAAGCTTGTATATGCCGGTGCATGTTGTGCACCAAATATGTGGATGATTGTAAATATTTTATTATTATTTCCGTTGTATAAATATTTTTTAAAAGAGATCCAAGTCTTTTTCGTGTAGGAGTTTAAAACTCTCCACTAGCCTATCAGAATTCAGAAATCAGCCTCAAATCACACGAAACGAAAACGGAAAAAAAAATCCCTTCTTCTTGTTTAAATCTCCCCACCAATTTCAGCAATCCCACCTCTCGCCTCGCCTTCTCCCCTTCCCAACCGCAAAAACCAAACCCAGCCGCAGAGCCGTCCCCTCCGTCCACGCTTCCGCCGCCGCCCCTAACCCTACACCTCCATCCAATCTTCCCCGCCCCGCCGCGCTCGATTCGCATCGATCCGGCGGGTTCCTGCCTTCCCGGCGCGAATCTCGCGGCGCAGCCCGGCCATGGAGTTGTTGGCGTCTCTGGCCGCCGAGGAGCGGTGGCTGTACCCGGCGTTCCTCGTTATGTACGCCGCCATCTACTGCGTCGGCCAGCTCTTCGTGTTCCGGCGGTGGGCGCCGCGGCAGCGTCTGGACGGCTCCAGCTGCCTCATCTCACTCTTCCACGGGACCCCCGCCGCGCTCGCCGCGGCGGGAGCCATCCTCGCGCTGCCCGCGGGGTTCCGCTCCTTCGCCGCGCCCAACGCGCGCCTCCAGGACTACGTCCTCGACTACAGCATCGCCTACTTCACCATGGACCTGCTCCACTATCTCGCCTTCCTGCCCGGAGACGTCCTCTTCATCGCGCACCACCTCGCCACGCTCTTCGTCTTCCTCACCTGCCGCTACATGGTTCGCCACGGCGCGTACGCTCTGCTCGTCCTCCTCGTCCTTGCCGAGGTCACCAGCCTGCTGCAGAACGTCTGGACGCTCGCCGGGATCTGGCGGGACCAGTCCCCCGCTGCCGCGCGTGTCTACGGCGCCCTCTCTCCGCCCTTCTACGTGCTCTACACGCTCGTCAGGGGCGTCGCCGGCCCTCTCTTCCTTCTCAAGATGACCGTCTTCTACCTGTCGGGCCAAGCTGTCGACGTCATCCCGTGGTGGGTGCGGATCTCTTGGATTGTTGTTGTCGGCACAGCCATTGCTGTCAGCAACCTGTGGATTTGGAACCTCTGGAAGGAGCTCTTCAGGGAACGGAACCAAGCTACAGCAAAATCAATGAAAGACACGTAGGCCACCTCACTCTAGCCATGAACTGGTGTACCAACCATGTAGCAGCAGAATCTTTCCAAACTTCTCCATGAATCGGCATGGATGTTGAGGACCATGATTTTGGTGATATGGTGGTAGATGTTGATCTCAGATGATATTGGTGGGGAATGCTTATCTGTAAGATTCATCTCTTCATTCCTTCATTGAAAGATATCAGATCAGGTAGCTAGTTTAGTGTGCATTGTGTGGAAAAATTATTTGAATTGTGTGATCTCTCTCTTGTGCGTGATCAAATTGTAAATGTACTGCTCAATAAACAATGACAGGGTACGCTGTTGTTTGTTGCCATTGGCATTGGTTTGACCGTAGTGTTGCGTGCTTCACGTTGTGTGCAACCGTTTCCTTAGCTGCCTCCAATAATTTAATGATTTATTATGCTGCTCGATGTGACGTAAAAATCAAGCGACCATCGAATTGTCTAAATAATTTGTATAACCAATTTCGTCCAAAATTAAGTTTACCTACCAGAAGGAATCGACACATGTTACAGTTCACCGTTATTGAGCAGTTCACCTTGGGCCAGTAAGCCGAGAACACTACCTATTCAGCCTCCCCGGCAACCAGACCTACATAGAATGCTTAACATTCCAAAGCAAATGACTTGGCGATAATGGTGGAAGATGTGGCAAATGCCCAACCTTCTTTCCAAATAATGAAGATTAGCCCATCCACTTCAGAGCAAAAAGAAGTTTCAGTGTCACATGATAAAGGTGGTTTCCTAGGAACTAAGCCGTCAGAAGGTCCTTCAACAACTGTAGGCCCATTGACACAAAGATGTGCAAACACATGGATGCTAGCTTTGCGCTTTGCCCTCTTTTAGCGCTGCTGGATTTGGTGAAGGATCACCTTGTAGTTCAACGATGGGAGAGTTTTGATAATTCTCATGGTTTAACTTACAAAATTCAAGCTCCTGATCTTCAAGACAAGTCAATTGATGGTCAACCAGAATTAGGTGATGAGGCTGCTCTACTTATGCCACCAAATGCACTTTTTCAGATCTGGGTATTCAAGATCCTGTTCCAACTGTGCCAACACCAGCTCTAGCAGAAGAATCCCTGACAATGAAACAATGTTCCAAACTACTACGATCTAGAAGCTTTGGTATATATCTTTTAGCTCAGCTACTAGGAGCTCTTTACCTTGACGTCTCTGACTAGTCACGTACCTTGCTCATTGCAGATTCTTGACCAGGATCTCATCCTATGGGATCAAGACTGATTTGATGCATCCTGAAGGTAAATGTCTATGTATTACAAAATTTGTTTGCTGTTCAATATATGTATGGCAAATTAAGCAAATACCATATAGAGATGTTTCTTTTCGTTTTGTAAGCTTAGCATTAGTGTTCTGTGATGACAGAGTCTAGAATCTTTAAAGGCTAGATGCACCTTGAACAGGGCATTGGTTGGCTCTTGGCTGAGGGTTTAAGGAGTATATATTTGTATAATGAGTTGTTCTTGTGATAGTATAAGAGTGGGTGTTATTACGTGTGGACTCACTATGCAATATACATGTGATCATTTCCTCTTAATCACAATTTCAATGCAAACAACCTTGCTGTGGTATACCATAAAAACTGCGTATGATGGAACACAATGTATTCTTTTCTTTTTCTTTTTTGCAAATTTCAGTTACCAGATCTCATCACCCGCAAAGCGGGAAGGCATTGACAAGATTGGAACAGGGGGCATGCTATATGAAGAGGGCTATAATGTCACGTGGTTCCTTTGCAGTTTACCTATGGACTGCACTTGAAATACTACATAAAGGATCCTGAGGTCAGCAATCTGTTTTAGCTAAATCGGTTGTAGGATGTAAGTGAGAGGGGGCAGCTAAGTGCACAATTTCCATAATAATCTTGTGGTGGCAGTTGCAGGGGTATTACATTAACACCCAGTCACTCAGCGATACAAATATTCACTGCATACTCCATACACAAACGAAAAATGCAACAGGGAATCTCCCAGCCCTCTCAGATCAGAGCATAAATCCCAAAATGGAAATAAAAAAGACCCTGGGTGTTATTCAGAAATTGCCAGATATATATCTCAATTTCTAGAAACCAATATTTCTTGCTACCATCTTCTGATTTTTTTCTTTGCTCATGCAGGTTACTCTTGGAAGAGAGACATAAGATGTTAAAGTTGACATTGATTTGGGAAAAGAAGGGAGGGCAAATAAAATATCTCGCCGACAGGCAATTCCTTGAACTGCCATTATGTGTTAAGAAATATCACCTGCATTTACTTAGGAAATGGCTCATAATAGTGGACTTAACTTCTGTGTGTGTGTATGTTTTAAAAAGATAAGAAACATATATCCCTGTAGAATGAGATATTAAGATTTTATTTACATTGTCTTTAAGGTAAAATGATTATTTTCTCTGATTGGCACTCACAATTGTTCTTTATGCCACATTGGCATTGCCACCTTGATGGATTTGTTAAACATTGGTACTATGCTCTGATGCTGGTCAAACACGTCTTAACATGCAGGCTGTGAGGTTTGCTTGAATTAGCAATGCAGTCTACTTTATCCCATAGACAGTACTAGGGGCTGGAAAGGTGGCATCGATTGGTTGTGTTTCATTTAGGTTCCTTTTAGTTTAATATAATGTATTTATGTTTTCTGTTGGGGAATTTGCAGCTTTTAACACTTTTTTTCTTTCTTTCAAATGCCATAAAGGGCGTACCCAATGCCGTAGGCTTCCCGCACTGTGCGGGGTCTGGGGAAGGGTTGTTTTTAAGCCTCAAGTCTTACCCACACAAATGTGCAGAGGCTAGGGCTCGAACCCGGGACCTTCCGGTTACAGACGGTAGGCTCTACCGCTGCACCAGGCCCGCCCTTCTTTCTTTCAAATGCCATGTGTAAAAAAAATATTTCCATTTGTGTAAATTGACCACAGGCTTGTTTTGGAAATAGGAACTTCTAAAATTGTGGCACTTGTTGCTCATACTCCCGCTTGCAATAACTTTTTCAATACTCTGTTGATCATATCATTCTGGACCATTTTCAAAAACAATTAATAGATATATGTTCACATTATGGCGCCCAGTTGGTTGCATTCTACTGATGACATCATACACTGTTCCCCTTGCCTTTATTGTGCACACTGCCCTACAAGATGATAATTTCTTGTTTTGCTAAGTCAGCTTCTTTTCTACTGTAGTACACTTTTTGTACCATTATATTTAATCCATGCGTAATTCTGATAATGAGGCTGTTATCAAGATGGATGAAGCTGGGTCTTTTCACATTAAGAACATTGGGAAATGACCAATTTTCGTTAATAGCAATTAGCAAGGAAATACCAAGCTACAAATGCACTAACTTAAGCTCTGACTTATTAATTGAGGTACCCATACTTCCCGTTCCTTTGATTTCTAATTGAAACCTTTATACGTTCCTTTCACATTCTTCTCTTTGGCTGATCTTTTGTGTCAGTCCTTGTTTCCTCAATGTTCTGACTGGCCAGCCTTGGTTTGTGCTTGCATATCTACAATCCTACTATAATGAAAGGCAGATCACCTGCCCTGTTCCTAAAAAAATATTCAAACCTTAACTTTTGAATACATTTGAGACTTGGTGATTAATCAATGCACGCACCTTTTTTTGTAACTAGTCATGTGGTCCTTTCATATCCTCTTGTGATACAACTATAGAGAGTGTTCCGCGTCTATAGTAATCCATATTCAAAAGCTGTTTCTATCGATTACAATATAGTTTATTGTCTTTTTATTGACATATAGGGCGTAACCACTCAAACTTTACATCTTACCATTCTGTTATTTTGGACTTCGTGTAGTATGAATTGATGCGGTGGTGATTTGCAAAGCAGGCATGTAACAGTTACTTTTCCTTAAATTGACTGCTACAGTAGTTTGATGTCCTTGCTCTTGGGGTAAAAAATAGATAGTGTGTTTTCTCATGTTATTTCACGGAGATAATTACTAATGCATCTCATCAAGTATCCTCATGCTGTACTTATTTAGCTTCTGATTTTTCTTGCAGATAAAGAACACGAGGTTTATCTTTCATTGAAATCAGAATGCTGCGAGTCAGTACGTCGCCAGCGACCTGAAGCCAGAACGCTA
The DNA here is from genome assembly GCF_016808335.1 of Panicum virgatum. Classification (NCBI taxonomy): domain Eukaryota; kingdom Viridiplantae; phylum Streptophyta; class Magnoliopsida; order Poales; family Poaceae; genus Panicum; species Panicum virgatum. The sequence goes on from NC_053144.1 coordinate 3,730,908, forward strand.
GTTTCGTTTCGTTTCGTTTGGCACGCTGTGGGTGGTCGCCTCGTTGAGTAAGCACTGTTCGTTTAGGATGTTCCATTCCATTGTACGCTAGTTTTCTGACACTCCCGGGCACAATTTCATTTGAAATCTGGCACTCTAGAACCTAAGATCGCGGTGTGGGTGCCGACTGCCGAGCGCCAACCATCGCAAGCGTGAAAAGAATCAAAAGAAGGGAAGATTCTAGCGTAGGACAGGATCACAGGAGGATGCACCTCCGCGAGAGACCATTGGATCCCTGCAACATTGCCACCATAGTTTACTTATTTATAGCGCCTGTGATGGTCTTGAAGCACGAACTCTGAATCAGCTCTTGACGGTGGGTTTGTAAAATACAAAAGCTCTTGGCAGATGCCGGAAAGCAATGCGCGGCGGCGGCATTTTTACCTAAAAAGGAGCCTGGTTACCTCGTGCTGACACGGTTGTGCATTCTGCTCCGGCATATGCGTATATGCCCCCGTTCCGGTGGGCTGGCTTGGCTTACACGACGCTAGTCTGATGCGAGACAAAACAGATCGGCAGCTAAACAAGGCGTGTTTGTACTGACATCTCACGCATTCTGATGACGAAGAATCCCATTCCCTCGCTCGGCTGGCTCGCAAAATCGACAGGGTTTGGTGTTCCTTCCGGTGCGAGACGGAGAGCAAGGAGGTGAGGTTTTCCCCAAATCCCCCGTCCTCAAAAGGTCAGAAGCCCCGAGCCGAGACCCACGCGACTGGGGACTGGGGTCATAAACTAGCACGATTCCCTCGCTTCACCGCCGTGCCGTGCCCGTGGCCGAACAAACCAACCACACCCCAACCAGCGAGGCAGCAAGCCGACAGGCAAGCAGACCAGCAACCGCACCGGGCGGGCGGAGCAGGCGACGAGCGAGATGGGTTCCTTCTTCTCGACCATGTTCACGCCGCCGCCCGCGGGCGACGACCCCAACTCCGCCGTGGTCGCCGCGCACTCCAAGGCCGCCTACGACCAGCAGTGGGAGGCCGCCAAGAGCAGCGGCAAGCTGGTCAGCTGGCCCCTGCTCCTCTTCCCCTTCGCTTCTCCTCGTTAGCCCCCCCACGCCCCGTGTTGGGTGTTCTGGATCTGACCGGGGTCGGCCGCCTTGCTTTGCGCCGCAGGTGGTGATCGACTTCTCGGCGTCCTGGTGCGGGCCCTGCCGCTTCATCGAGCCGGCCTTCAAGGAGATGGCCTCCCGCTACACTGACGTCGTCTTCGTCAAGATCGACGTCGACGAGCTCGCGGTACGCCTCCTCCTTTCGTTCCTTCTTCCGGTGCGCTTTGTTCGCCGCCTCGGGGGCGAATTCGGCAGCCGCAGTGTGAGAAGCCAGCGAGAGCTCGCGGAATTGGCGCTTGTGTTGTGCTTGGGGAAAGATTCTGACCTAGCCTTGGTATGATCGTGTACCGAGTAGCATTGGCAGAGTCGTACCTAACAGTTTGGAGACCGGAACAGTGAGGAATTCGTTGCGATTTTCCCCAATCATCCAGATGTTCCGATATAGCTGTGCGAAAATCGACCTCAGTTCTGCTAATCTGGGAGTCTGGATGCGTCTTTGCATTTAGTTGTACTAAGCTTGATCTTGATCATGGTGGCTGCTCGTTCAATAGAATTAGATATTGACCTATGTTGATGCGTTTTCTGGAGGTCAACCAGTAGAACCAAATAGAGGAGAGGGCTCAAGCAGGTTTATTGCATTATTAGAACACGCTGTGCATACCTTTCTGTCCTTGTGAGCCTGAAAGCAAAGAAATAGGTCATCAGAATCCGATGCAATTTATCGGGGCTCCGATTAGCAGTAGCACTAAAACTAGTAATTTGGTTAGGTTCAGCCTCAAATAAGAACTGTTTCATCAGGTTCAGAGCTCAGATAAATTGTGTTTGCGCCCACCTGAATGTGACCGATTATGTTTATGTGAAAGTGTTGATGCTATGAAGGTACTAAATAAATAGGTTATAATGGATGTCTCGTAGCACCTACTTGGATGGATCAGTTGTATCCATCCGGACTCACAAGTTACAAGGATTTGAAAAGTTCAATGATAAAGTATATTCAAATGGAAGACAGTATTTGGGGTTAACTTTGTATGTTAGACAGTATTCGGGGTTAACTTTGTATGTTAGACAGTAGTTGGGGTTAATTTTGTATGTTAGACAGTATTCAGGGGTAATTTTTGTATGTTCGGAATAGTGATTACACTTTGAGAACATATTTTAAAGACTGCACAGCTCCACATCCAGGAACAGAAAAATGAGGATTGATTAATGTAGGTGAAGGCAACTTTGAAATTTCCTTCACAAGGCCGCGATGGAAGTTTACATATTCAGCACTGAACGTTCTAATTGATGACACCTTGGAATTTTTCAGGATGTGGCAAGGACATGGAAGGTAGAGGCGATGCCTACATTCGTACTAGCCAAGGGTGGGAAGGAGGTGAGCCGTGTGGTTGGGGCGAAAAAGGACGAGCTCGAGAGGAAGATCGGCATGTTCCGATCATCTTAGTCATACTAACTCAACAATGCATGCAATCCCATGTTGAAATGGTGGGGGAGTCCTGTGGTTTGCCCAGGTTGAAATGCCATGTCGTTCTCTTCTCTGAATGCTGCAGAATTTATGTGAACCGGTTACAAACGTGCCTGGGTTAATAAAGTTTCTGAGACTTGGATGTGAATGTCAGTTTGCCTGTTGGTTTACTCCAAATGAATCATATGAGTTTGCTGCATGGGTTCCAGAACTGGAGCAGAGTTGGAGGTGATGATGCTATTGCTGGTAGTTTCTGCTTGCCAAAACACCAGGGTTTATGCTTTTGGCGTGTTTCGAACGAGTTTGATTGATCTGTTTCAGCTTCACGGGTGAATTTGGCATGTTTTGTGCGAGTTTACCGAGTGTTTTGGATGATTTTTACCAAGGATTCGGTGTGAGTTCTGTTCCAACTTCCAAGTTCCAAGTGAGCTTCGAATGTTCCGTGCGACTTTGACTTCTTCCACCAATTGGCGTAGCCCCGAAGCCCCTAGCCTCACTGACAGGTGGTACCAATGTGACCCCACCTTCCAGCGTGACAAGCCAAGCCAGAGGCCAGAGCCCCCGGTTTCCCCTCACGCGGATGGACCAGTCCCTTCCCATGGCGCGACTGCGCGAGCAGCCTCGGTCTCTCCTTCTCCAGCGTCTCATTGCCTCGTAACCGCCGCCGGAATAGACCTGCCGATCCAAAGCTCCGGCTCTATCCATCCAGGAGGGGATCCCAAATGGCCATGGCGTCCTCGGTCCTCACCGCCGCTGCGGCGACCTCGCCCCAGCTGACATCGTGGAGGTGGAGGCCTCTCCTCGCGGCGCATCCACGGGCGGGTTCGCCTCCCGCACGGCGCCTGCGGGCGCCCGCTTCTCCTCTCTGGGCCTCCATTCCCCGCAATCCTTGTTCCGGAGCGGCCGTCGCGAAGCCGCCGTGTGCGGCGGCGGTTGCGAAGGCGGAGGTTACGGAGCGGGAGGCGCCCGATTGGGATGTTCTGAAGCGGGTGGCGCTGGTCGCGCTTGGCTGCTGCGCTGCGGCCGCCGTGCTCGGCTGCGGCGCGGCGTGGGCGGCGGCGGAGGACTCGATCAAGGAGTCCGGGTTCGGGCTGCGGGTGGCTGAGTCGCTGCGGAGGCTCGGGTGGCCCGACGACGCCGTCGTGTTCGCGCTCGCGACGCTGCCGGTGATCGAGCTGCGGGGGGCGATCCCGGTCGGGTACTGGATGCGGCTCCACCCCGTCCGCCTCACCGTCCTATCCGTTCTTGGGTTTGTAACTTCGTATCCTCTTCCATCTCTCTCTCTTTTGGTCAATGCTGCACCAGTACTTGACCACTAGGTGTTCGATGAATTACTGATGCCCAGTGGTTCAGAGTGGCAGGGATTACACGCCGAATAGTTGTTAATGCCAATCCAAATTGTGGGATACATGCTATTTGTTCTCAACTGATGTCTAGATTCTAGAATAAAAGTAGCCAACACTTCAGAACCCGCCTTAACGCAATGAAATTCACATGTTAAAGTGGGGTAGTAGCATAATTCACCTGTCTGGACGACTGAACTACGAATAATTAAACAACTTCTGAAATTTATGGATTGTTTAGGATATGCTGCAGAACGATAACTGTGATGACATGTGAACTAAGTGAATATATGCTGGCTAATTTTGTTCAGTGTTTTAACTGAACATTCTAGTTAACTAAAGTTCATCCACAGCACAGCTTACCTATTATCTTTATGTACACCTAGTATATGCTCTGGATTGTAATTAATTGTCTATCAGTGGATAAGTTGCTGAGATCAAAAGATGACAATACTTCATTACTTATTTAAATTTTTCCTAACTAAAAAGGAGTATAAAGTGTGTTAAAGGAAACACAAGACGAAGAAGCAAGGGACTGAAAACAAGATAGAGGACCGCCGACCAGTAGCGAATTAAAGAGACTTGTTCTTTAGCTTATTCAGCATTTGGATATGATTAGTCCTTACAGTTATTGTAAGTGACTACTGTTGCAGTGATGTTTATACCCTTTTCAGTAGCACATAAATACCTGTTGTCAGAATTAGTACAAATCTTATTATTGATTCATTCTCTGAATAAAAAGGTGTACGGTAGATATACTTGTTTTGATTCCTGCTATGTCTTTCTCCAGGAACATGGTGCCTGTGTCGTTTATCATCCTCTACCTGAAAAAACTTGCGACTTTTCTCTCTCAGAGAAACACCTCTGCAACCCGACTTATCGACCTCCTCTTTGAGCGGGCACGACGGAAAGCGGCACCTGTTGAGGAATTCCAGTGGCTTGGACTGATGTTGTTTGTTGCTGTTCCGTTTCCAGGAACAGGGGCATGGACAGGAGCAATCATTGCTTCCGTCTTAGGTATGCCGTTCTGGTCAGGTTTCTCGGCAAACTTTGTGGGAGTCATCCTAGCAGGCCTGCTGGTGAACTTGCTCATGAATCTCGGTCTGAAATATGCGATTGTCACTGGAGTTTTTCTGTTCCTTGTATCAACTGTCATGTGGAATGTACTTCGATCCCTCAAGAAGTCAGCCAATGCCTAATGATCTGATAAGTCTCAACGAAGTTGTTTCTGATGTATGCAGAGTTCACACTTACGTGTGAATTACAGTTGTGTAAAATTTTCTCACATTTTTACTTTTGCTTGTATTCGCAGAGCAAACTCTCGAGCTATATGCCGTCACCCAGTGATTTTAGTAGAATCATAGCCGAGTAACTTTAGTCTGTGTAGGTACATTCCATATTTATTTCTCATTGAGTCTGGTGATCACATCATAGTTTTTTCTTTTGAGAAAAACATTGTGAGCTGGGTTGTAACTGGCCTTGAATTGAAAGGCCCCTTATTTGGTACTGGACTTTTGAAGGCAGGACACTAACTCTCAAGGCCCATCGAAACGCCGGCTTCCCAAGGATTCCATCCATCAGCTATATATAAATATGAGTAAAATGCATGAATAGCCATTATACTTGTTAGCATGTTTCAGTTTGGCCATTATATTATGAAAGGTGCAAATTGCGGCCACTCAAGTTGTTTCACTCTATCAATACGGTCACTACCTCTGTAGTCATACATATTTTGATGACATGGCATCAAAAGTGGAGTTCTGGTTTGCAAATTACTCTCTCATTTGAGTTAAATCTGCAAAAAGTAGAGATTAAACCTGTTAACTTTTACTGCCAAGTGATGCAGAGTGAAGCGATTCATCTTCGAGATGCCATTTGAATCAAAATTTCTGGAAAAATAAGCTTCCAAGCTTTAGGAAATAATAAACTAGTACCTGCATAATTCCATGTATGCACAAATTATTGAAGTGATCTCGACTCGAGCTCAACACCCCGTGGAATTGGAGCATTGCGGCGGCGACGGGTCAAACCAGTACTTGATTTAGATAGCAAGGTCCATTGTCAGGTTGATATTTATGCGTCTCAAATAACTCAAACGAGAGGGAGCAATTTGAAAAAAAGAACACATTGGACTCCATGTCATCTAAATACGTATTGGCTATAGAGATAACGATCGAATTGATACTATTAAACGACTTTAGTGACCACGATTTGCACTTTTCAAAATACAATGGCCAAACTGAAACACGCTAACGACTATAGTGACTATTTATACATTTTACTCTATAAATATATTCTCCCGCCGATCGGTTCGAGCCTTTCGCAGCTCTTCTCTAGTCCTCTTCCTCCTCGACACCGCCGCCGCGCGTCAGCCATGGATCCGGCGAAAGAGTTGATGGTGATGGGGGTCGTCCTGTACCGTCTGAACCACATCGCCGACGACGCACCGGGGCCGAAGCATCTATTGCTCTAGGAAGGTGGCCTGCGGGTGCGGGAGGGACGGCCAAAAGCTGGTGGAGGGCGTCACGCTCTACGTGCGCCGCCCCGACCACCCGACTGATCTCACCTCTACCATGACCATCCGCCTGGGCGACGAGGCGGTCCGGAGCATCAAGGCGGATCTCGGCCTCGACCCCCGCTGCGCGATAAAGGCCCAGGGCTTCGTCAAGATCGCCAGCGAGGGACTCCTCGTCCTTATCGTCTACTTTGGCGTCCACGACCCCAGAGATCGCGGATACTACCTCGTCTACGACTCCACCGACGCGGCGCTAGCTCTACATGACCCCCTCCCCTCCCCCTGCCTGCCGAGTCGGCGCCTCGAGGCCTCCTACACGTCGGCGCCCGTCGCCCCGTCCTCCGGCGCATCGACGGCGGCTCCGACCCCCAGCTGGTGCTCACTGCTCATGGCGCATAGGTCCTGGCCCCATCGCGACGACGAGGACTTCCTCTGCCTGTGCACTCCGGCGGCGTCGCCTGCTGGCATCACCACCGACCGGCCGTGGGATACAAATAAATTAAAGCCGCTGCGCTTCCCGGAATGGTTATGGATGGTTATTGTTCTTCCACAGTTTTGAAGGGCGATTACAGTTGTACACATCACTTTTCTGCATTTGTTTAGATAGCCGTTTAAAAGGGAAAACAAGCCTCTATTGTGGCACACTACTGGCCATTGGCTACCAAGTGGCCACAATATACTTTTATTGCTTATTAGGAACAAGGATGATCTGTATGCACTTAACAACATACGATGTGTTAGTCACGCCATCGTTAATCAGTTTTACTGCAAACCATCACAGGAGATGATCAAATTTATACAGCAAAATATTTTGAATATCAAGTATCCGGATGGCTTAGGACAAGAAAAAGAATTAAAAAATAACCTTGTAAAGCTAGAGTTCTCATAGGAATTTAATCGTCATCCAAGCTAGAGTTCTCGGGCATATTTCCTAGTATCACATAAAACAAAAGTGCAGTCATAGAAAAGGCTGAAATTTTTCACACGTCTCCAGCAAAAGCATATTTATATATGAACAGTTTCCAAGTGACATAGCAACTTGGAAAGCAATCACAACGTTAAGTTACGAAGTCAGTTTTCACATCCACAGTGATCGATGACATAATCAGTGCTTAGTAGGGTAGGGGCGGTAAGGACTGTGATAGCCAAACGCGAATTCTCCAGGGCGCGGATGCAGCACATCGGAGCGAAGATAACACATTCCACAGACTTTCTCCACATGCTGATGTTCACATGCTGGATGTGGAACATCAAAGCGCCCGGAGCACGTCTTGCAAAAGGAATCGACTGCAAAAACACACGAAGCCAAGCAATATATAAAAATGAGTAAAGTGAACGATCGTGAGGTCTGTGTGAGAGGACGGGGAGAGGGGGTTCATACATTTGCCACTACGACGAGTAGAGAACCCAAGACGGAAACCCAAGACACTGTGAGATTCAGTAACTGGTTCATCTGAAAACAGAAGGAACAGAAGGCAAAAAATTAATTTATACAGAAAGCATTACAATGTAACTGCAAAGGTACTCATGAGGTTTGTTTATATAACAATATAAAAAAGTGCAAACAGATCAGATCACAACTGTACTTATCTTCTTCCAACGAGTACATACAAGATAGGTGTGTTGTATAGAAGAGAAACGAGAGAGAAGATGCATCAAGAAAGAAGTAGAGCATACCTAAGCGGGAGCACGTGACGATGCCATTGAAATCTTTTGTACCAGCAAGCTCAAAGAAAAAGAGAGTCCTTGCGGCAGGAAGGAATGACATGACAACCAACCAGTGCGCTTCTTACGAGCCACGAAGTTCCCATGAGACCAGCAAACGCCATTGTGATAATAGGAGTGCCGGTACACCTTACCTGGAGCAGGCTCATATTCATTGCCCTGCTCAAACCAATCCAATCACTCACGAGGTAAGGAAATTTGCATGTGTAGCAGTACAAAAACAGTACGAAAGACTAGATTAATGGGTTGCATCGGCCACTAATCGAAATTGGTGCTGAACCCAAATCGGTATACTTGTGATCCTAATCAGTACACAGGTTAATCATTATACTTGTGATCCTAATCAGTAAACAAGTTAATAATCATTATACTTGTGATCCTAACACAAGTTAGGACCTTGATCAATATATAGATGCTTTGGCACCTAGTCAGTCGACAAGCTGCGCCCATAATGAGTACACAGTGTGAACATAATCAGTATATCTGCTGCAACCTTAATCAGGAGACAAAGCTGCAGACCTCTAATTGGTATGGATGCATTAACACTAACCAATGTACTGGCTGTGGCCTGTAATCGTTATGGGTGCATGGAAAGGGTGCATGGAAAACTAGAAAAAATGGATGTTGAAACACCGAGATGTATATTTGTTGCGGCCCTTATCTGAACAGAAGCCGCGAACTTGATTAGTATAGATGATGAAAGCCTAATCAGCCGGTATGAGTAAATAGAGCCTGTGCTGTGCTTGGATGCATACCACGAATAATCATGCCCGGAGCTAATCAAACTAACTAGCAACGATTACCCTTTTTTTTTGAATCACTAACAACAATTGCAGTTTGTCACACATTCATCCATTTCATGCAGATAAGGGGTAGGATCACGAACCGGATTCTTTTTGTTGTAGTAGTGCAGGCAATCCATGGTAAGCTCGCGATCCAAAGCTAATCGATCGAAGTGGCCCGGCTGATGATGACTGAATAAAAAAAGGGATAGATCGGCATTGAATTGTAATATACGCAATCGAAAACGGAACGGATGGAACGAGGGGCGTTACCGTTCAAGCATATCCATCTGTTCCCCAGTCAGCGGCTGATCGAAGGGGATGGAGCGGGGATCGAACCGGCCGAAGGCCTGGCGCCACAGCCGCGCGAGGCGCGAGAACAAGGACTGCTTGGCTGGGGGGGCAACTCGAAGAAGGCGTTCCAAGTCCTCTCTCCGCGTCGGGGAGAGGCGGCGCCTGATCTTCACGGACGCGGCGGCGCGGGGGGCCTTGGCATCCTGCGCTGGCACGACTCGGATGAGGGGAGCATGCAGTCTCCGTCTCCGTCTCGGTCACGACTCCGATGAGGGGAGTAGACTCCGTCTCCGCCACCGTCAGCGGGACCGAGGCCATGGTTGCTCCGAGGCTGGTGTACGGTGCGAGTCGTCGAGACGACAACCCGAGGGAAAAGGGGGAGGGGAAAAGAAAGAAGACGTTACGCGCTCGCTCGTCGCAGGACCGCCCAGGGCAAACGATACGGCGGCCCAAGGCGCGCGGGCGGCGGCGGCCGGGAAGGGAAGGGAAGAGCGCACTGTTGGCTTCTCTTTTCCCGGCTTATTTCTCACATGTAGCCGAAATCAGCAGGCTTTTAAATCAGGCTTCATAGAAGCACGTATCCCGTATCCACCGATACGTGATACACCGATGATACACGTCCGATACGTATCCAGACATGACTTCCGTTGCCCCTGCTTGCCGCATCGATCTGCTTGCCATGCTCGCTCACCACGACACCACCTTGCTTGCTGCTCTAGCTCGCCCGCTAAGGGAGAGATTGGGCTGGACGAAAAACTCGTAACTCGCTAGCTCGCTCGACTCGCTCGTTAATGGCTCGGCTCGAGCTCGACTCGTTTTATAATGAGCTAGCTCGTTTTATAACAAGCCAGCTCGTTTTATAACGAGCCAGCTCGAGCTGGCTCGCGAGCCGCTCGTGAGCCATAATGAGCCAGTTAATTATGAAGCCAGCAAATTTAAATGGGTGCATTGTTAAAGACAAAAAATTCTAATGACTCATATTTGAAGAAAATGAGTGCTGCAATGTTAAACAAATTTGATAAATATTTGGAAGAGAAGAACAATGTCATTGTTATTGCTACAATCCTTGACCCTAAGTTCAAAATGATATATATTCAGTTCTATTTTAGTCAGCTTTATGACTCCTCAAGGTATGAACAAGAGGTTGCTTATATAAAAAATGAGTTAGAATAGTTGTATAAAAAGCAAGAATTGGAACAATACTGGAAAATGGGTAAGAAGAGCAGCATAAGAAGCAAGAATTGGAACGAGCCAAACGAGCTATAACGAGCCAAACGAGCCATACTCTGTGATGATGTGTGTTCATATTGTCTCTCTACATTGGCTCGCGAGCCAAACGAGCTAGCTCGAGCTCGCTAACGAGCCGAGCCGAGCTAGCATGCTGGCTCGTTAGTATAACGAGCCGAGCCGAGCCAATATGTTAACGAGCCGAGCTATAACGAGCCGAGCCATAACGAGCCGAGCTGGCTTGATATCCAGCCCTAGGGAGAGAAGGACAAATGACGGGAATGGATAACGATGGGGTAGTTAGGTCATTTGTGTCTCTCTCACGTGAGCTGTGGGGTCCATGATATTTAGTCTTTGGGACTTTATTTATGATTCTAGATTGTCTTGAATAGTTTCAATTTTAATAATACATATTATTTATTTTCTTAAAAATAAAAAATGTATCCAGGTACCACCAGTTTTTTAGGAAAACGACATATGCGCTTATCGGGTATCGGCCCGATAGTGATACACGGTTTACCATCAATGATCACACATCTGAATCTGATCCTCACTGACTGATGACCCACGCATCAATTGCCACCTCTTAAGAGTGGCAAAAGATTAAATGAATGCAACTTTTCTCTTTTTCCGCCTGTGTGTAGTAATTATATTTTCAGTGCATTTTATTAGCAACCTAATAGCTCTTGTTTAAGCCTGCAGCATGCCAACTCAAACCTTTTTTTTTTGTTTGAACCGCTAATAGTTATATAATCGACAACAATGACAATTAGATTGTTATGAAAAAGGTACTTTATTTTTCGTAATACATTTCCCATTTTAAAATAACATGGGCTTGTTTTCGTTATGTGCTTTATTGACTATATTGTTATTGCAAGGTCTCTGCTTGCAGCTGTAAGAGGATGCAACAAGGCCGTCGAAATCTTAGGTTTTGAACCGGATCAAAAGGCTCGAAATAAGATCAGAATTATAGGATTTCAAATATATAAATAAAAAACATTGTAAAGAGCATATACTAAGGACCTAAAATAGGAGGACAAAACCACAATTTTACAACTAAGCATGCACGTAGGGCTGCGAATTGTAAAACGCAGGTAGCTGCAAAATTGTGCATGCTTAGTTTTACACAAAATTTTACCTAAAATCAAGAATATGCTAATGAATTTGTGTAAAACGTAGGTAGCTGCATGCAACGAGTTTAGGAGGGGAGGTTTGTGTGGAAATAAAGTCTTGAAAAGATCTCGTACGAGTGGCATGCCCTGAGGCGATCGTGCGAGCACGCGGGGGTGGCACCCTCTGCGGCGACGTGGTGGTGGGCAGCAGGCTTCCAGGCTCCTCCTGCCACCGTTGCCACCTGCGCGCGGTGGCCGTGCCGGTCGGCCCGTCCCGGTGCAGGATGCACGCAGAGCCCCGCTTGCCTTTCTCCGCCAACCGCGCGCACCGCGCATTCACGGAAACGGCAAGCAGCGGTACGGTGCGGTGGCCCGTGCGCGACGCCGGCCGGGCGCTAGCTAGCTTTTCTCCTCGGTCGCCGGCGACCCTTGGCTAGACGCGCGCCTGCCTGCAGCTTTCTGCATGCTGCGTGCGTACGTCATCGGCCAACCCTGAGCAAGCTGATCCCCTGTGCCGGCCTTGTCGCTTACGCGACCATGGCAGCGTTCCCCTTCCCATAGCACGCAAACGACCGCTGATATTTTGCTATCCACATTATAATCAGGGATCTAGATTATTATCTATGTTCTCGTAATCTATTCTAGATTCTCATAATCAGGGACCATGGCCGTGCCATGGAGAAGCGTCGACCGCCACCGATCCATGCCCACCTCAGCCGCACCCGCCCTGCACGGATCCGGCCGCCATGGCCGCCGCGCAGGCCTCCGCCACCGCTGCCGCCATGGGGGGCGCGGGAGGAGGAAGGACAAGGGGTCGGAGGGCCGGCCACGCAGATCCGCCATGCCCTGCACAGATCCATGCCCGCCGAGCCAGCGTTGCCATCCCGCCACCGCGCCCCGGCCCGCCATCGACGCCGCCATGGGAGGGGGCGGGTGGAGGGGGGAGGAGGCGGCGGAGGACCGGGCGCCACAGTCATGGGAGTACGCAGGGGGAGGGAGGAGGATGGGGCGGAGGGCTGAGTATCCTATTAATCCTATTAAGCTCTGGGTCGGGATGTCACAAGGGCATGACAGGAGGGAGGGCGGGGCGGAGGGCAGGCGGCGCTGCCATCGAAGGGCGCGGGAGGAGGAGGCGGAGGGAGAGAAACAAAGAGAGAGAGAGAGGGGTGTGCGGCTGGGACTGGGAGATGGAGTATAGGGAGTTAGGGTTTGATTGTTTATATACTCCTTCTCAGCAATTGAACTCATATGGGTCTCGTGTAGACTCGGTCTATTAACCGAGGCGGAACTTTATAAGTGGTCCGCCTCCGAAAATTGTACTATCAATCGAGACGGTTATTTTAATGATGACTGCTTCGATTAATAGATTTTGCGAGGCGGTTAATAATGTCCACCTCAGTTAATCCGAGGCATTAACTGAGACGGTTAAAAATCATGCCTGCCTCTGAGGTGGTTTTCAAAAGTCACAGTTAATCAATTTTTGTAGTAGTGATACATGCCAAGCGAACTCGATTTAGGTGCTTCTTGGAACTAATATGTGAAAACTAAAAACCTTGAGGACTGGCATGGCATATTCTGTGCTTGAGAAGGACCCAGAAGTTAACTTCAAGGGAAACCTTAGGGACTAAACTGTCATTCACCCCTTGGAAAAAGTAGGCACAACATGGCAACAACCCCGCACGGCCACACCGGGTCTTTCTTGTGCACCATGTCCATGAACCAGCAGGACCTGAGCATCTCCACCGAGATGGTCTAATTAACAAAGACTTAATCCCTAAGAGCATCTCCAATAGTTCCCCATCTCTCTTCCCCATCCTTGTTTTTTTAGAAAAAAAAAAGAAAAAACACTCTCCAATAATTTCCCATCCTACTTCCCCATCTTTTAACAATTGGCAAATTGGGTGGATGTGTGCGTAAATATGCGCACTCCTTCCGTCGTTTCCCATCCGACTCGCTGCTGGTTTTTTCCCGTCGCGCATCTTCTTCCCGCGCGCTTCTCTCCTTCGTGCCGCGCCTCCTCTCCTTGGCACCATCGTTTTGGAGCACGAAGCCGGCGTACTAGGGTTCAGGGATGCCTTCGATCCTCTATTTTTTTTGATCTAGGGCAAGGGCCGGCCGACATCGTCTAGTTTTTCTATCTAGGGCTTCTTGTGGCCGCCGCCACTGCCATTGCCCTGCCCTGTCCGCCGGTCTGCTGTGGACGCCCTGTGCTTGGCCTGTTGTGGCCGCCCTGCCTCCTCCGCTTGGTACCGTGTGCAGATGCAGGAGAATGATGCACCGCTCACGGCCACTATGTAATATGTAGTGGTCGCCTCTTCCTTGGACGCTAGCTTGTCTATGCATGATGGAAGAGCAATAGTAGAAACGATACGATGACAATTAATCTGATTAAATTCTTCAAAACCATATGCTAATTTGGGACTAGCAGACAATCCGCTGCAGGAGGTGGCGGCCGGATGGAGGGAGGCGCGACCGAGAGGCGGCGGCGGCGATGAATTGCTAGAGCGGAAACATTTCAAGCGGAATTAATCTTGTGGGCCCGTATGCTAAAAAAATCTTGTGGGCCCACATTTTCTCATATTTAGGGAGTAAAAATGGGGAACTCTTGGAGTTGGTCTCTTTTTTACCTTCCCATACCTATTTAGGGAGTTGGCAAACAACAAGATTTGGGGAGAAAAAATTAGAAACTATTGGAGATGCTCTAAAAAGTTAATTAAGACCTACAGAACCAATGGCTCACGGTGGGCGTGGGACATCTTTGGCCGCAAGGAGATGGTACCCGACCTCCCGGCTGAGCCGTCGCTGGAGGCGTCAGCGCTGGATCCAAATCAGAAGAAATCACTCGGCACGGTGACAAGCAAGGTGCCATCGTCGTCGCCGGGGCACGCCGGCCGCGCCAGTCAGCCAGTTCCGCGCTCAGTTCGCACCCCCAACTCTGGCTTTTGCAACCGATCTCGCCGGGGCAGGGCTTTTGCTTTTTCCACGGTCAGCCGCTCAGTGTTGGCTGGACGCGCGCTTGCAAGCTAGAGCCCCGACACCTGCCCTCTGCCACCCCCTGCAGCAGCAACTGCAGCGCGTGCCTGCCCCCTGCTAAGGCGAGACGACGGGGAGAGGAGCGAGGCCGTTGCTGGGTTGCCTTGCCGCATAACACAGGGATTTCGATTTCGAACTGCGCTAGTGATCATCAACCGCTGGCTGGGCTCCGGCCCGCGCTGCTGCGCCCCAAACTCCAAACCCCACGAGCTCCCCGAGCTAACCCATGGTGCCAGGGATCCCTACTGCGAAGAAGAAACAGAATATGAGGATCCTTTTTGAAGAGGGATAAACTCAATTGAATAGTGTCTCGTGGGTTGCGAGTTGGTTTAACAAGAGTCTAGGGGCTTTTGTGTTAAACTATCTTTACTTGGTCCACTTTATTTGGCTAGTTTGTTGGAGAGAAGTACAACCTTTGGTTTGCTTCTAGAGATTTTAGAACGTGGAGAATTTTGTATGCATAAAGTACTAAATGAAATCTATTTACAAAATCTCTTTACGGATGAGTGTAGCTCTTTGCGATGAATCTAATGACGGTAATTCATCGATAATTAGCTACAGTGATGCTATAGTAATCATTGTCTAATCACTCGGTCAAAAGCCTCATTAGATTCGTCCGGTTCCTAACGCAGGGTTTCTGGAGTTAGTTTTGTAAATTATCTTTGTTTGACACCCTTAATTAGCGGTCAAATCGGTTCTAGGACTTCTAGACTAAAAATCAAACCGGGCCAGAGATGTGATCTTAGCTAAATAGTTAGCTAAAATAGAATTTAGCTATTGCGATTTGGAGAAGCTCTTAAAGATGCACTAAATATGTATTGCTATTTTCAATCGAACTATGTAATAATCCCTCATCGCGATGCAACTATGCGGCTGGCGCCTTGAATTTAAATCCTGTTTTCGTCTAGTTCTATGCTTGATCCGAATTGTTATCAGTATTTATTACGACGGTAGTAGCAGCGAGTGGTGGTATGTAGACGCAGTGGAGCCTCGCTGTGGGAATCTGGGATCGCTCTCGCGGCGGAGCCGGAGCGTGGACATGCTTAGGGCTCGTTTGTCATAGCTTTGCCAACAGCTTCAGCCGAAGCTATCCCAAACGCTCTTTTTTGCAACAGCTTCATGCTGGAAGCTGACGGTGAAGCACCGTCCAAAATGAACTGTGGAGGTGAAGCTCGGAATTCGACATGCTTCTCCGGCAGGCCCATGTGAGCATGTGTTTGTTTGTCCTCCAACTTCGTATTATTTACGGCCAAATTGCCACTGCCTTATCTCTTCCGTGGGCACCGAGCGCTAATTTGCTCCCTCCTCGTTTCCCACGTCCTCTCTGTCTACAGTGCCAAACAGTGCATCTACAGTGTCAAACAGTGTATTTGCTCCTTCATTTGCTCCCTCCACTGTGGACGGTCTAAGCCCCGTCGGCTCTGTTCTTCCTCGCAAAACAAGCAGCACCTGGAGATGAATCCCCTCCGGCGGCAGACGGCGACCACGCGCAGAGAGGCCAGTCCGGCTGGGGAAACCGGCGGATCCATCGTGGGCGAGCTCGACTTGGGCCCTGTTTGGTTTAGTTTATCATAAGTAGCACAAAAATTTTGACCAATAATTAGAGGTACTAAATAAATAAAGGTAATTTATAAAACTAACTCCACAGACTTGTGCTACTTCGCGAGACGAATTTAATGAGGTTTTTGACCGCACGATTAGAGGATAGTTACTGTAGCATCACTGTAGTCAATCATCGATTAATTATTATCATTAGATTCGTCGTGAAAAGTTACACCCATTCGTGAAAAGATTTTACAAATAAACTTAGTTTAGTACTCCATATATATATATAAAATTTTCTCGAGAATTGTGTGATATGCTATGAAAGGGAAAACCAAACAGGGCGGGTTGGGGGCAGCGGAGGCTCCGGATCGGGGCCGGACAGCGCCTGCCCGTCGGGCAGACCGACGGCCGGCTCGGCCGCGCCCTACCCTGCGTGGCCCGGCGGTGCGGCGGCTGGCTCGACCGCGTCCTCCCCTGCGTGGCCCGGCGGCTCGGTGGCTGGCGCTCCTGCGGGCGCCTCTGCGTAGCCCGGCGATGCGGCGGCCGGCTCGACCGCGGGCGTGTCCCTGCGTGGCCCGGCGGCCCCGCCTGTGGGGTGGGCACCGGCGTGCCTCCCGAAGGGATGGCCATGGCGGGCGGCGGGATTTTGCCAGAATGGTGGAGCAGCGCAGCTGCAGCGGCTCTCGGGCCGGATTGGCTGTCCAGCGTGTTGACTGCAGCATCAGCTCCGGCATCAACGGTGGCCGGGAACCAGAGAAGTGAGGCATGGGAGAAGAAAGGGTGGCCGTTCGAGGAGCCCCTGCTCGCCGACGAGGGGGACACGGTGGCCGCACGCCTAGGCCGGCGGCGACAGTTCCTGCTACCCCTGCAACCGTCGACATCGACGGATCGACCTTACCGAAACAATTCTATTTATTTATTCATTTATTTTACATGAACTAAAATTGTAAATTGAGTGCAAAGATACAATTCACCTGAACAAATAAGTCATATAGCTAGGGGCATATAGATCATTTGGCATCTTCAATCCATTCAAGAAAAATAGTAATAAATTGTTTTGCCAAACGTTTTTGAAAATAGCTTCAACTTCACCAGTAAAACTGGTTTAGAAGAAAAGCTGGAGCTATGCCAAACGAACACTTAATCTGGCCGTGAGCAGGGTACCCGATCCAACCTCCCTGGCTGAGCCGTCGCTGGAGGCGCCAGCGTTGGATCCAAAGTAGAAATCGCTTGGCACGGTGACACACAAGGTGCCATCTCGTCGTCGCCGGGGCGCGCCGCGCCGGTCAGCCGGTTCCGCACTCGGCTCCCCCGCCTCCAACTCTGGTTTTTGCAGCCGATTTCGCCGGGGCGGGGCACCCTTTTGCTTTTTCCACTCTGCGTTGGCTGGACGCGTGCCCCGACCACCTGCTCTCTCCCACCCCCTGCAGCTGCCGCGCCTGCGGTGCCTGCCCGGGCGACCATGCATGTGGCCCCGCCGAGGCGAGACGGGGAGATCCGTGGGGTTGCCGTTGCTCAAACAGGGATTTCGGTTTCGACCTGCTAGTGGTCATCTGCTGCTATCTGCTTCCAAGGAAAAAAAATCAAATATACATATACGGGGATCGAGTTGCTAATATAACCCGGCAAACTGTTTGAGGTCCGGTTTGGCACATTTGAACTTGGGAATGACCAAAGTTTACTTCAAAGGTAATTAAACATTATTAATTAAGGACCAAATTGTCATGCATCCACCCCTAGGAAAAAGTAACCACATGCCTACACAGGGCGGTAGCCATTCATGTTGGATACTTAATTTTGTCCGAACGTAATTCGATCATGTTTCACTTTTGTCCCGTGAAATGAACCTGCTAAAAGCATATTTGTGGTGTGCGTCCAATCTCATATATATACTTCCTCCTGTAGTAAATGATATATAAACCATCTGGGTTTGGCACGAGTCCAACTTTTGTAACTTTGATCGTCAACATGATCACGAGATTTTTACCATTAAATTGAAAATAAAAAGCATGCATGCATGGGAAGGACGAGCAAACAAATGAAAGGACAACTTAATGTTTAATTAAGGAACCTAGTTGGTTATAGAACTTAATTGGTCTCTCCTCTATCATTTCACCTGGTGTCATTCAGCAAGTAACCATCCTAATTTAACCCTATTTGACTGGATTCTGACCCGTCACGACACATGCCAAGCAAACTCAATTTAGGTGTTTCTTCGAACTAATAACATCTAAAAAATGAAAACGCTGAGGACTAGCATGGCACATTCTGTACTTGAGAAGGATCATAGTTAACTCCAAGGAAAACCTCAGGGATCAAACTGTCATTCACCCCTTGGAAAAAGTAGCCACAACATGTCAATATCCCTACACATGGTCCAGTGCACCATGTCCACCATGCACCTACACCACCTGAGCTGGCTGAGCATCTCCACCCAGTTGGTCTAATTAACAAAGACTTGAGCCCTAAAAAGTTAATCAAGACCTAAAGAACCAATGGCTCCACTGCTGCTGATCATTACTTGATCATCAAGGCAGTTGCAAAGCAGGATTAAGCCCACGTACGGACACAAACAGAGGCGGTAACGTTACCGCTTCGTTGGGAGGCGGCGTCCTCCACCTCACCACCCTCCATTCCCGAGCTCGCTTCGCTGCCCACCTCACGGGTCTAGGGTTTCCTCGCCCCCTCCGCCTATATAATGCCTCCCCTTCCCCTCCGCTCCTCAACCACTCCATCACCTCTCCCTCTCCCTCCCTTCCCCTTGCTTTCTCTCGTTCCTATCCACTGCGAGGAGGAACTACCACCACCACTACTAGAGCCTCTCCTTCTGCCATGGCCTACCGCGGCGGCGGCCGGGGTGGCCGCGGCGGCGGCGGCGACCGCGACCGCGGGGACCAGCGCCCACCGTACGGCGGAGGCGGGGGCGGCCGCGGCTTCGTGTGGCCACCCCCGCCGTCCACGCCGCGCCCGGTGCCGGTCCAGTACCAGGTGCCGATGGGCTACCGCGCGCCCATGGTGCTGCCGCACCAGGCAGCGTACGGGGCGCCGGCGGCCGTGTACCGGGCACCCGCGCCCGCGGGGCCTCCGGTCTCCTTCTCGCCTGCGCCTCGCGCGGTGGCGGTCACCATCCGGGCGCCTCCTCCCTCGGCGTCGCCGGCTCCGGCTCCGGCTCCGCGGCAGCTGGCGCAGGGCGCCGCCCCCACGCGGGCGTCCGAGCCGGCCCCGGCCGCCTCCACGCCGTCTGCCGCGGCGCTGGCGAAGGAGGTCGAGAAGAAACTGTTCGTGTCCGAGACCGCGCTGGCGCCGCCGGCCGCGGCTGCTGCTGCGGCCGTGGCGGCCGCGCAGGGCGCCGCTGCCTCTGACGCGGAGGACGCGTCGGACGTGGATCTGGCGCCGGTCTCCAAGAAGGGGCTCGCGCACCCTGCTCGCCCGGGCGTCGGCACCGTCGGCAAGAGTGTGAGGATCCGCGCGAACCACTTCCTCGTCGACGTCGCCGACAACAGCCTCTACCACTACGATGTGAGCTAACTGCTAACCCGCCCTCCTCCTCTATCTCCCATGGATTATTTACTCGATCGTCTCTGCTCGTGTACATGTATGCCTCGTTAGATCTGGTAGTTTCGTGTGAAATATGGATTTTTATGTTGTTGTCATGCGGTGTGTGATGGTCTGCTCTCGGTTTGGTTGTTGTCTTTTTACTCTTCTGCTGGATCCCAGCTTTTCTTTTTGTGTTCTTGTGCTTTCTCGTTTGTACCTGCCCATGCGGGGAACGTTGCAGCAGTACATGAACAGCTTGCGCCTCCGATCCCATCCTGCTGATGTTTGGTTGGAGCGCACGTTCATACGGGGCTTTCTCTTGCGCCACTGTGCGACATAGCTCCCGGTCCCGGTCTGCGTTTCCCCTTGCTTTGGTCGCCTGTCTTGGATCCTTGCTGAGCTTCTGGGTCGGTGATGGGATTGATCTTGATCGGGCCACTCTCTAGTCCATGGGTGATCGGTCCAAACGCCCACACCTTTCTAGTGAAACGACAGGTTTCCTCCAGGAGCATGCAGCAGCACGTTTTTGGAGCTTTCTCATCTTGATGCTTGGTCAACTTTTGTGTTCAGCAGCCTGCAGTGATCAGGCGTCGTTTCTCTGCAACAATTTGCTCTTAGTTTTGGACGGTTTCCTGAGGTAGTGGCCTAGTGGGTCTGCAGATGTGCAGGCCAGTTCCCCGTTTCGTGAAAAGCTCTTCTTGGGTGAAAGATGGCAAGCCTGAACATCAAACCGATAAGAACTGGCGCAGATGCACTGAAAATCGCATCCTGCAGATTCTCGGTCGGTTGCATCCGTTTGGTGCGTGTTGTTTCGATGGCTGTCGTTTGAGCAAAAGCTTTTCCAAGCAAGAGCTTTTGATTTTCTTTTCATGTCGATCTTTGGCTTGCTTTCTTGTGATGCTTTTCATTCTCTTCGTACGAAGTTGGTTGAACTTTTTTGCTTTGAATCGTCAAATCTCTTGTCGGCTTATACAGTGAGCCTCATGCCGTGCGATGCATAGTTACAAAACGACTAATTTGCTAACTTGTACGCATAGTTACAAGCCGTCTTGATCTTTTTCTTTTCTTGATTCGACAGTGCAGTTTTTGCTGCGCTTTTTTTCCTTTTCGTACGTGATTTGCTTTGAGGTAACGATGCAGCAGTCCATGGACGAGGCTTTCCGATCTCATCCTGCTAATTGGTGTTGGTCGGAGCCAGTTGCATTGGGGACTTTCTTTGTTGTTGGTCGCTTGTTTTGGATCCCTGCTAGTAATTGCTGGGGGATGTGAGAGCTCACACCTTTGAAAGCGAAACTAAAGGTTTCCTAAATTCCGATCCTCCAGTTGCTAGCATGGAGCGACTGTTTTGGACATGGTGTGCACGTGACTTGAACGTTGGTCTCTTCGAGATGACAAACATCGCAGCTATCCCGATCTCGTCCTGCTCATGTCATGGACGTTGGTTGGAGTGCACGCATGTTCATACGGGACTTTCCCTCTTGCAGTTTGTGCACCATAGTTCCATTCCTGCGTTCCCCAATGGTTGGTCGCGAGCTTTGGATCCTGGTTATTTTGGTGCTTCTCATCGTTGAGCGTGACCAGACATAGCTGTTTGCGTTTCTTCTCTGATACTTTCGCTCGTTTTTTGTACGCTTCCTATAGCAAGGGGGGATGCAGTGATCCTCTGTTTGTCGAGGATTGTGTCGGATACTCTGTAGTGTACTCATTGGGCTTCAAGGGCCTGTCTTGCATTGTGCGTGAAAACTTACGTTTCTTGCTTCTTGTGTGAAAGATGGCTGTAAGGCGTGTCCTGCAATTTCTTCGGTTGGCTGCCATTTGGGCAGCAGCTTTTGATGCTGCAGCTACTGCTTGATACGTATTTTGGCATCTTCTTTACTTTCTTCTCCTTTTGGATCTTTTGCTCTTTCTTTATCACTGTCTGTTTTGATTTGAAGCGTACTTGCTGAACTTTTGCTTTTACTACGGTCAGATCTCCAGTTGTGTTTGGACAGTGAGCCTCCCATGGGGCCGGTTTGTGTCTGGACTCGATTCTTTGTGCTCTCCCCCTTTTTTGGAAATCTTTTTTTTTTGTGTGTGTGGAGTTCTCGTCATTTACTTATTTGAGCTACGGGACCTGCTGTAAATAGCCAAGGAAATTCTTTGCGCTGGACAGGAATATGCCATATCCCTTGTTCTGAGTCGCAAAGTAGTGAAATCCGTAGGATCACTCACCAACGGACAGGATTTTTTGGGAGATAAAACTATCAGTGTCACGCCCTTTCGTCCCCTACCCTCACTTACCCCGATCCCCATCCCCAGCCGCTTAGCAAAGATAGATCCAACAAAATCCGCCCGCTGCAGCTGCTGGATTACTGGCCAGCAATCTTAGCTGCTGGATCTCTACGGCCCGGTCGCCAAAGAAGTGCCGCTTCACACGATCAATCGTGCCAAGCTACTAGCACTATGGTCGCCAAACCCCAATACAAACATTCTTCAACCCCACTCTGGTTTGATTGGCTTGTTGTTCTACCCAGAATTTGACGATTTTCTTTATAAATTTGCGGTAAGTCACTTACATTTTGTTTACAGTTGGTGTCTGATTGAATGAATGAGTTTTTTTTTGTCCGAAAGCGTTGCCAAATTCTCCTTTATGTGGATATTAGCACGCTATCTTTTCTGCTACCTAGCCCTAGGATGAGGCGGCATCTAATCTGTCTTGTTAACTGAATCTAGGATGTGAATTTTGGTTTGTTTGCATTGAATCTAGGTTAATTTAATTCATTTAAATTTTGTTTACTTTCATGAATGTGAACAGTTTGGTGCAAAAGTCTTTCCAAATTCTCCACTATGTGGATGTTAGCACCCTGACTATATGTGCATGTGAATCTATTCTGTTTTGTTAACTGAGTCTAGGATGACAATTTCGTCTGGCTTTCACTGAATCTAGCATAGTTAATTTGTAGTGTTTGTATATATGATGTGATTTTTAAAACTATGTTTTAGTTTAACCCAGTAAAGGATTATGATTAAGATTGCCTGGCATTTACTTTCCTTCAGGTTGCCATTAATCCTGAGTCCAAGTCAAGAGCAACGAACAGGGAAGTTCTTAATGAACTCATCAAGTTGAATGGGAAGTCAACTCTGGGTGGCAAATTGCCTGCCTATGATGGACGGAAGAGTCTGTATACTGCTGGTCCTCTTCCTTTTGATTCAGAGGAGTTTGTGGTTACCCTGGTTGATCCAGAAAAGAAAGAGAAAGAAAGGTCTTCCCAGCTCTTGGGTCATTTTACTGGACTATATGAAACTTATCTGCAGCTGTTTAATCCTTTTGATTTTGTAGGGCGGAGAGAGAATACAAGATCACAATTCGAATTGCTGGAAGAACAGACATGTACCACCTTCACCAGTTTCTGCGTGGAAGACAGAGGGACATGCCTCAAGAGACCATACAAGTACTTGATGTTGTCCTCAGGGAGTCTCCGTCTTGGAAGTATAATAGCTGTACTCGAGTTCTTCTCTTGAATTTTCTTAACCACATCTATCTGGGGCACTGACAAATTCTTGGTAATAACATTTTAATTGCAGTTATGTTACAGTATCCAGATCCTTTTTCTCTACTACTTTTGGTCACAGAGGAGACATTGGCGAGGGGCTTGAGTGTTGGAGAGGTTACTACCAGAGCCTACGCCCAACACAAATGGGGCTTTCACTGAATATAGGTAACATCCTCTAATGGTGTTGTTGTTGACCGCATGTTTTTTTGTTTGATCTGTTTGATGCAGTAATTTACATTTTTTTCCTGTTGCTTTTTTCAGATATATCTGCAACATCATTTTTTAAGCCTGTGACAGTGATCAAATTTGTGGAGGAGTTCCTGAGCATACGTGATACCTCTCGGCCTTTGTCAGACAGAGATCGTGTGAAGGTAAAGATTTCCATGCTGAGAATCTGCAAGACTTCCTGTACAGTACGACAAGCTATTGACTGCCTTTTGTTGACTAATCTTGTTTGACTTTAATGATGTTCAGATAAAGAAAGCACTACGTGGAGTTCGCATTGAAACAAATCATCAACAGGACCAGGTCAGAAGATACAAGATAACTGGGGTTACTCCCATGCCTATGAGCCAGCTGATGTAAGTATCTATCTGCAAAGGCTACCTTCCTTTCCCCTTTTCTGTACAGCATTTATGTTTTGGATAATTAATTATAAGATTGTGCATGTTTGCATGTGGGTGTATGTGGGCTAGGTATAAGACATGGTCTGGGAGTAGGAAATATGATGTGGATATAATATTGGCTGAGGTTGAAAACTATGATGTGTGTTCCTTAGTGAAGATTAATGCTGAATTGCTTGTAAAACACTTACTAACTTCTAGCTAATTTGTTCTGTATTGTAACAATTTGAATGCTCTGACATTTGTCAACATTGCTATATCAACTTATCATACATTTTTGTGATTTTAGATTTCCTGTTGATGAGAAGGGAACTAGACAGACTGTTGTGCAGTACTTTTGGGAAAAATATAACTACAGATTGAAGTATAGTTCTTGGCCGTGTCTTCAGGCTGGCAGTGATTCGCGGCCTGTATATTTGCCTATGGAGGTACTGTATCCATTGTCATTCAGTTGTAGTTTAAATTATTTGTGTTATGCTTAATGTTTATTCAAAAAATGTTTCTAGGTTTGCAAGATTGTTGAAGGGCAGAGATATTCTAAGAAGCTAAATGACAGACAAGTGACCAACATACTTAGAGCAACCTGTAAACGTCCTCAGGAGAGGGAGCAGAGCATCCATGATGTACGCATCAATACATTTTTATTTCTTTGCTGTTTATTAGAATAATTATTTTCTCTGTTGGATATCATTTCTTATGACAATTTTTTTTTAATTTGCCACATAGATGGTTCTGCATAACAATTACGTGGAGGATAAGTTTGCTCAGGAATTTGGCATCAAAGTCTGCAATGACCTTGTTTCTGTTGAAGCCCGCGTGCTGCCTCCACCCTTGGTAAATTTTCTAGATTCTTTTTTTGTTTGCTAAAAGTTTCAAGTGCCGATGGATCACTGCCATTTCATTTTTTAGAGGACTAATCAGTTTGTTTATTGTGTTTCAGTTGAAATATCATGACTCTGGTAGGGAGAAAACTTGTGCGCCAAGTGTTGGACAATGGAACATGATCAATAAGGTGAATGCTATGCTCGTAGCTACAAATGACTCTGCACTGTTTGCTAACCTTTAGGAGTTAGGAGTACCTCTCTTTTTTTAATGTTGGAAAAACTATCAATACCAATTTTTCTAGATCAATCTTAAGATGTAAGAAAGCTGTCTTACTACTGTTTGTTTTGAAACATTTTCCAGAAAATGATCAATGGAGGAACTATTGATAGCTGGACTTGTTTGAACTTTTCATGCATGCGTCCTGAGGAGGTACAGAGGTTCTGTATGGATCTGACTCATATGTGCAATGCCACTGGAATGGTAAGTTGTCCACTTCTTGGATGTGTTATGATGTATTTTATTTTCCATAAGATTTGTATAATTACAGTTGGCTTCTTATCATCTCTGTAGAATGTCAATCCACGTCCATTTGTTGAAGTCAAGTCAGCTGCCCCTAACCATATAGAGAATGCTTTGAGAGATGTACACAGGAGGGCCACACAAATGGTTGCCCAACAGGGAACGGGAAATCAGCTACAGCTTCTAATTGTAATCCTGCCTGAAGTCAGTGGTTCTTATGGTAAGCATACTACTACACAGGTTGTACACGCACCTTTGCTATTTATTGGAATTTTTTGTTGTATATTTGACTCCCTTACTTTTGCAGGAAAAATTAAAAGAGTCTGTGAGACTGAAATTGGAATTGTATCTCAATGTTGCTTGCCAAAGCATGCTAGCAGGCCAAACAAGCAATATCTAGAAAATGTTGCACTCAAAATCAATGTCAAGGTCTCAATATCTACACCCTTTGTGAAATCTTTGTTTCGGTTCTTTCTTGCAGGAATTTAATGATTCTTTTCCTTAAGCAGGTTGGAGGGCGCAACACAGTTCTTGAGCGAGCCTTTGTACGCAATGGCATACCCTATGTGTCAGAAGTCCCAACTATCATCTTTGGTGCTGATGTCACACACCCACCACCAGGAGAGGACTCTGCATCATCCATTGCTGCTGTTAGTTTCTTCTCATAACTGTCAATTTCCCAACATTATTCAGTTGTATGATCTGATCTTACAATGTGATATTCCTGTTGTTACTTGGTTCTAGTAATGATGTTGTATCTTTTCTTGAATTTGTGTAGGTGGTGGCATCAATGGACTGGCCAGAAATCACCAAGTACAGAGGTCTGGTTTCTGCTCAACCACACCGACAAGAGATAATAGAAGATCTATTTACTGTCAGTAAAGATCCACAGAAGGGGCACAGTGTTAATGGTGGCATGATCAGGTTTGTTTGTGATTGATCTGAGTTTACTTACTGTTAGTTCTCATATTTTTTTTCCAGGGAACTGACTTGGTCTTGTTTGTAGGGAGCTACTGATTGCTTTCCGCAGGAAAACAAACCGCAGGCCTGAGAGGATAATATTCTATAGGTGTGTGTTCCAGATTCTTGTTTTCGGTTCATCTTTGTATTCTGTTGTGAATAATGTTGAATGATCACTCATATACAGGGATGGTGTAAGTGAAGGTCAATTCAGCCATGTACTACTTCATGAAATGGATGCTATCAGAAAGGTAACATTTTTCCTGCATCATCATGTCTGTAATTTTGATTTTCTTTGCTATATGCCCATGTTGTTGATGGTTTTGTGACTATTGTCCCTTTCCATTTCAAGGCTTGTGCTTCCTTGGAGGAAGGATATCTACCTCCAGTCACGTTCGTGGTTGTCCAGAAAAGGCATCACACGAGGCTTTTCCCTGAGGTTCATGGAAGGCGTGATATGACTGACAAAAGTGGAAACATTCTTCCAGGTTAGTGGTTTTGGTGTCACACTGTTATTGAGTACAATATAGCTGATGCTTCTAAGCAGTTGCTGATATGGGATTTTCTTGTGCTTTGCTTGTGCTCCAGGAACTGTGGTTGACCAAAGGATTTGTCATCCTACTGAGTTTGATTTCTACTTGTGTAGTCATGCTGGTATTCAGGTAACTATGTTGGTACATTGACACTTTTTTTTCCAGAAAATCATCTATCCAGATATTGAGTGTCGAAATATTTATTGTCAGGGAACAAGTCGGCCCACCCATTACCATGTCCTTTATGATGAGAATCATTTTACTGCTGACGGCCTACAGTCACTGACCAACAATCTTTGCTACACGTAAGTTCCAACTCTTCCCTCATGACTGCTCTGTCTCACTCTGACTTTTGGTCTACTTAACATCTCTCTGCATTATGCAGCTATGCTCGTTGCACCCGTGCTGTGTCAGTGGGTAAGTTATTATCGTATCTCTTCTGCTTCCGAGTAATTTTCTCAGTTGAAGCTTGATTCATTGATATAAGCTCTTTCTCTGTGGGCATGAAACTTGAGAAATGTCAAGTTCTTTTATGTAATTCTAACTGCAAACTGGAGTAAAATAGAGAACGGGCTCTTTTGTAGCATGTTGTTTGAAAACTGTTGATGTATTGCCATGTAGATTGGTTCACTGAGGGAACACATGTAGTATTCTTAATGTTAATGTCTCTGCAATGTGATATCTGAATTTTGATTGACATAAATAGCCTGGTATATTGTTATCAGCTCTAAACATCACCTTTATCTGCTGGATTCATGATCGTCATTTCTTTGTTATGGTTAATCCTACTGTTGCCTTGTAAGGCTGTAAATATCATATGGACATCTATTTTCTTGAACCATTCATCACTTCTTCATACTCTTATGTTCTAGTTGCGATATAGTTGGTTAACCAGCCATCACTAATGGGATGCTTTTGTTTTCCAGTCCCACCTGCCTACTATGCCCACCTTGCCGCATTCCGTGCTCGCTACTATGTGGAAGGAGAAAGCTCGGACGGTGGCTCAACCCCTGGCAGCAGTGGGCAGACAGTAGCTCGAGAGGGACCTGTGGAGGTGCGTCAACTTCCGAAGATCAAGGACAACATCAAGGACGTCATGTTCTACTGCTGATCTGCTCCAAGTTTGCATATAAGTTTTCTTTTGGCTGGGTGATGGAGATGCCGAGATGTTGGTGAGAGGTGTTTGATGGTTCTGGTGGTTTTCTTCTGGTGTACTTGTCATGAATTTGGAGCTGGTTGCTAGGTTATGACTGAAGTTGTTGGTCTTCAAGGCCTGAAACTCTGGATGAAACCAATGCAAGTACTCTTTTAAGTTTATGTTCTCTGTGAGTGGCTTCCTGTTTGCTATTTTCTTAGATGTCTGGCTTGCTGCTTGCTATTTTCTTATATGTCTGGCTTGCTGCTTGTCTGCTTGACATGTCATTTTTCTGGAGAAAACGAGATGAATTTTTCAGTATAACTTAATCCTTTTAATTGCACAATCAGTTTTGATCTATTTGGTTCTGGACTCTGGATGGTCAAGTCCATTCTACATGTTACAAACTTAAGTTCGTGGCTTGAAATTTGACTTTCAATTGAGTTCAAAGTACCACATGGATGTCTGCTGATAGCAACTGTGAACCTTTCAATTTCTTTTCTGAAACCACAAGTTTTCTTCAACGTGATGTCTGCCCATAGCAATTTATTGTTGTTTCTGGTCTGCTGTGCTGTATAAAAGGATAGTGGAATCCTTTGATGCATGGTCACGATTTTGTGAAGTTTGGGTACATAAGAAGATGCTTTTTGTGTCCTGTGCTGGTTTTTGGTTTGCTCGCCATCGGGACAGCGGCGAGGGTCTGCCTCTCCTTGGCCGGACTTCGCAATTGATGAGATCCTACTAACTCACGGAGTACAGCTGTGTTCATTTGGTTAGATGGTATCATCTTTCAACTCAATAGATGGTCTTGTACACGTGATAGGATGGATGTATAACATGAACAAAATACTCTACAAATCGCTATGTGACGATCTGTTCGGCTGAATTCTTTACGCCATTGCCGGGCTGTGAACAAACCCTCTCTATTCGGCTGAATTCTTTACGTCATTGCCGGGCTGTGAACAAACCCTCTCCGCAGTGTTCCAGCACATCGACGGCATGGAATACCGGTTTTAGGTACAACGTATAAGAGCACGGAGCAAGACCGTGCTGCAACTTGGAACACCAGTAGTACAATATACAAAGCAAGCTCAAACC
The DNA here is from genome assembly GCF_016808335.1 of Panicum virgatum. Taxonomy (NCBI): domain Eukaryota; kingdom Viridiplantae; phylum Streptophyta; class Magnoliopsida; order Poales; family Poaceae; genus Panicum; species Panicum virgatum. Next base: position 3,759,802 of record NC_053144.1, read on the forward strand.
TCAGGTTGCATAAACAGCCTCGTTGCTTTTGCTGCAAAAGATAATTCCATGGAATTAGAAGGGCATCCGGTGTATACCAGTTGAACACATGTACAGAGCTATCGTTTACACAATCTAGTACAGATCTCCATTCTACTGAAAGTAGAAACTAGCAAGCATTAAAATTTTGATAGAAAAACTATCAGCTTGCAACGCTGTAATATCGTTAAACCTCGCAAAAGGGGAAAATCTTGTACAATCTCATTTTGCATAGGATCTAACTTCTGATGCATACTTGACTGATCCATGCGAGCAGACAGCAGAACCACAATACAGCAGTCAAATTGATCCAGTTCTTTGCTGCCCCTCGGATATTTCAACGCCTGTAGCGGTGACGCTTGAAGTTGAAATAGAGATGGAGAATCCCACGCTCAAATGTACACTTGAACCCTTTCTTGTGTGAGTATTCCCATTCCTTGTTCACAATACGGAAAGACTGGAGGAAAACAAAGTGAATAAGCTGCCAATGGAAAAAGCTAAGAAAAATAAAACAAAAAAAATGGAGGCACAAGGCTTACAATATCCTCGTATGGAGGGCCGGCATGAAATCTTATGAGGCAAGTCTCGCCAGTGCTTCCATCTTTCTCTATACTGTATGTTGGTGCCTTAGATTTATCCACAAGATCAGGATAAAATATATTGAACTTGTAGCCTTGAACAATTTTAGGCGGTGGATTGTCATGGTCATAATGAGTTTGGTTGTATTTATTCCATTCATATCCAGTATGCACCCGATTGAAGTACTTCGGTTTTCTTGGTCGATACTTGTCATGCCACCAGTATACCTGTGAGGATATGCCATCAGCATCCATCTGAGTAAATATTTACATGCAGTAGGTCATCCACCGGAGTTGTTAAATCACACTTCTATCTAGTGTGTGTGTGCTTGTGTGTGTGTAAAGCTCGTTACCACTGACGGTATCAAACTCAAATATAGCATTAGCCCTATATTCAACTGTCATCATATACTCAATTACAAAATAAATGAATTCAGAGTTCAACAGATAGCTTTTATGAGATTATTTGAAGAAAAAAAATTATATTGGATTCAAAATGTAACAAGATAACCATAAGTCTTCCTGGAGCAGCACTAAAAAAATTGTCACAGTTATGCCAAATCCCAGCTGGATTCTGAGAGCCCTCCCGCCAGTACAGTACAGAAACAGAATAATGGATGGTGTGGATATGCAGCTACTGTCATGTTACAATGCAAGATATGAAATAGGATCCAGAAGGCAAATCGTGCAAACCTGTGAATCAAGGTTCACTTCAGCACCTGCACCAAATACTGCATCCCCTTCCTCCATAGCTCCCATTGTTTTTATGGCCTTCATCTCCATCTCATCAGGTACTCTTGCCTTTGCTTTTATAGCTTCCTGAACCTTTCTTTGATGCTCCAAAACTACAGCTTCACGTTTTCGGTCCTGAATATAATTAAATTAAAAGAACATAAGTCAGTTGCCAACCTCATTCATGTCTAATCAACTCCTAGAATGAATCATAGCAACATGATGTTATTAATAACCATTTTGTTTGCATATGAACTCTAGGGAGCCCTCAAATGGAAGTCACCATAAGGAGCTTTGCCATAAAAATTAAGATCTAAATAATCAATGCCCCTCTCAGGGTAAGACATGCATGAAGGGCCTGCAGAAGCTTGAAAGGTTGTCCTAAGAAAAAAAAAGACTTTACCGCTTTGTCCTAGTATTTTTTTTTAGGGACTATTCATCCTAATATTGTTCGATAGCTTTTTCTTTGTTCCAAGTTTGGTGTCCAATTACTAAGAATCCATATATGACACTTAATCTACTCATCTAACTGCACTGTAGCAAATAATATTATTAGAAATAGAAACACAGGACTCTACCAGTTCAGCCTTGTCCTCTTCAGGATCAATTGCATCTTCATCTTCATTGCCATGCATTAGCTGTGGAGAAAAGGATCCATCTTCTTCTTCCAAATAATTATCTGTCTGCTGAAGTATAGGTTCAGGTGAATATCTTTTATCATCTGCAAATAGAACACATATCAGAAATCACTTGAGCATCTCGAAGACAGAGTTAGTGAAGTAATCAGAAATGAAGGTAAACCTTCATCATCATGCATCTCATCTTCCACTTGGTCTTCCACTTCTTTCTCAGATTCAACATCCTGTTCAGCAGCACCAGGATGCTCCAGACGATGCAGATGCTTCCTTAAGATAGAAGCGTGGATCTCCCTCAGGCAAGCCTGCAATGGAAACAAGCATTTTCCGTAAGGATAAATTGCAAAATCAGTATTCAAAACTTAAATAGCGCAGCTCCAGATTATAAGCCTTTAAAGAAGAACATGCAAATGCACCACAGGTTTTTTTTTTGAATAATGCAATGCACCACAGGCTACCAACCAATGGTGGCAAAGTAGCGCCTATGACTGAGAGGTCTAACCAATATACCCATTAATCCTTTAGTGTCTTTATACAAATCAGAGAATGTAAAACTCTAAAAAAAAACAGAGAATGTGGGTGGCATTTGAAGAGCCATCGGCATACCTTTGCTTTATAAATATGAAGCCGTTTCAGAATAGCTTCCCAGTATTCAACAACTTTCGCAGTTCCAGAGCGCATTTGGGACTCAATTTGACATTGCATATCTTCAAGCTCTGTGGATGTTTTACCATCCAGGAGACTTTTTACATCCCCCTCAATACTAGCATGCAAACCCCTCTCTTCTGCAAGAACCTCAGGTGGTGGTTCCTCACCACGGACCCTAGCCCGATCTAGGGCATCTCTTCTCCGAGCCTCACCAAGCTCCCAATCACATACCACCATGAGTGCCTGATGAATTCAGAACAAGGTGAACATTATGTAATAGCATTCTCGCTAATAATATGGACAGAGAAACACAAAACCAAATAACCTGAACGTCCAAGTTTTTTTCCTGTCATACTAGGGACTATATATCAAACTTGATATAGCTTTTATAAGGAACTAAGGGGAAATCATATAAGGAGCTAGAGATTATATACTGACAAACTACAGTACATCATTTTTTTTCCTAGTCAAATAGAATCTATCATAAGAGAATGGAGGCTACTGTCAGTTTTGTATCCCGCCAATCCCTATTTAGGACTACACTGTTCCGTATTAAGCATTTCAACATAAAAAAACTATACATTTTATACATCACACTCACAGTTATTCAGGAAGAACGTAATATAACGATGCATCTTAGTGCCAGCACAGTTGTTCAGGAAGAAAGGGTAAAAGAAAAGGGCATGTACCTCCCAGTACTTCACATTTGTTTGGCTTTCCCTGTCCAGATCAAGATGCATCTTAATGTCATCACGTAGCTCTTCCATTTCTTTCACTGTTAACCCCTGATATTTAGCAAAAGACATGTTTCAGAAAGTGCTAAGCAATAAACACCATCTCTTTTAAACCTATTGTACAATGGTCATGAGTTGAAATCCGTACGGAATATTACACAGGGCAGGCAGCCAGTTGGTAATGCTTAAGGTAAATGCTGCTGGGGTTGGGTTTTTTTCTTTTGCCCAGTTTAAACTGCAATGGCATAAAGATGAACAAATGATGCTTACCTTGAACACCAGATAGGGCTCATTTAACTCAACGTCAAATTCATCAGAGAAACTAAGATTCTTCAGGAGAACATCAATAGGCTTAGTACGCCCCTCCCGCAACCTAATCTCAGACCTGACTTTGCTTTGATCAAAATGAAACTGCATTTCACAATGAGAAAAGTTAGATAAATAAAAAGTCCATACTGACTACAACAAGAATTGCATGGTATTTGCCAGGTTCTAAATAGTAACCTCTTCCTCTTTCTTCTCCCAGTCTTGAAACTCTGCACGTGCTCTTTCTCTAGCCAGCAATGCCTTCAAAATGGCAAATACATGTATTTAATTCCAAATGCAAAAATGATTTGGATCTTATATACGAGACATAAACCTTTGAAATTATTGTAAAAGAGACGTATGATCATCAAATACGAACCATTTCCTCTTCATGCTGTGCCTTTTCAATTGCTCTTTCTTCCCTTCTTTTCTTAACCTTTTCTATTTCAGCCTATATTTGACAGAGTGAGTAAAAGGATTAGGCGCTGCAAGAAAAACATAAACTTCAACTTTGTTTTGGAAGAAAACTGAACAGCACATTTGCTGGCTAGAAAACAACTACTGTACAGTACAAAACTAATGAAAGACTTAACTAAAAATAAAATCATATACATTGAGTTATGAACCCTGTTAGTTCAATGAAAGTACTCTCCAAGTAAAGGAGGGTCCAATGACTACGATATGCTTTAAGTTTTTACTGATAAACAATCGAAACAGATATATAGAACTAGTAGAGAAATTGATGGTTCATAGTACCATTCTTTCTAGCTGTCTCTTCTTCTCAGATTTGACAGAAATGTCCACTTTTTGTCCTTGAGATACATCACGCTCTATCTTCTTCCGCCACACAAACCTGTAAAGAGACAAGATAGAGGGCATTCTTCTTTGAATATTGTTTTGCCACAAGCGAAAGCAGCGGTTCAAGGAATCTTATAGTTGTAATGCAAAAAAGTAGGGTAGCAAATAATCTGGGTCTTAAAGGAAGCCACAAACATTTTTATTTGCTTGATAGATTAACATTAGAAAACTTATCCCGAGGTAAATTTATGCTATCATAAAAGTGTGAACATAGAAGTGCAGTAATATGCCAAACTATAAGGCAAAATATGGTATCTGGAAACATATATGTCATATAGTAGAAAAGTAAGAATGCAAGATCTTAACACACTAATGGACACGGCAACAAAAATTAGGTAACTTCGAATGAACATTACTAATCCAAAGCTGTGATTAAAATTTGCATAACTTCCTTTAAAGAACCACATAAGCCGCGAACAAATAGAATCCCCATGGTCATGCCAGAAAATTCTCATGAAAACATAATCTGGTCAAACTAGCCATTTAAGAAAACTTATCATGACTGCGATAGTAGTAAGCATACATACTAGTTGTTGCATCACTAAGCTCCACTTTCAATTTCTATTTTACTACAGCATAAGCTGTTCAACTGTTCATGCATTGTTTCCATAATAGCCTAATTAGTCAGGATGCCAAATTATTTTCCTCGAGCTATCAGCTGCATCTAGCAACCTAAATCAGCTTAGCTAATGGTAATGGCAAATACCATTACAATTTTATCACCCATGCCGGTGAGTAAGCAGTATTGATGTACAAGTAAAATCACCCTGGTGCCTATGCAAGTGCCCAAGTACAATCATCTAGAACGTGCCACTAGTTGCCACAAAATGTTAGTTTTATTTAGTTGCCACAAGTTCTATTTCTTCAGTCTTATTATAGGCTCCATTAGGAGCAGTATTTATTTGGATACAAGATGGGTAAGAGCAATAAGATGTTTGCTATGTTGTTATAGGTGCTAATAGATGAACTAGTTTTGTCAATGCACTCCGGGCAAATTTGAGCCCAAGTCTCTTCCTGAGATAAGAACAATTACTGAAGTTTTGCATAATTTTGCATGAGGGAAAATATTTCACATACTTCTCCGTCAGGTTGGGATCGCCAAAGGGGTTCGAATCATTGGAGTACCCTGAAACCGCATTCGCCTTCAGCTTCTTCGCCACCTTCTCAGCCTGCACAACCAACCGTCACCAGCAACAATGATTCAGCAATTGAAGCCTTGACCGCAACCCTAATTCCAGCCCAAACAAACGGAAATCCACCCCCCCCCTCCACCGCCCAATCTCGATACCTTCTTCTGCGCCTTCTTCGCCATGTACTCCACGATCTGCTCCTCGGTGACGTCCTGGCGCCTCCGGCTCCCACTCCTCCCCCGGCATCCGCGGCCGCCGCCGGAGTCCGACCCGGAATCCTCGCTCCCGCTGCCGCTCGCGTCGCTGGAGGAGGACGGGGTGTCCCTCCGGCGGCGGCTCCGGCGGCTGTGGCGGCTCCGCCTCCGGCGTGGCGAGCCGCTGGAGTCCGAGGCGGCGTCCGAGTCGGACGGGGACGGGCTGCGCCGCCGCCGCGACGACGACGAGGGCCGCCTGCCCTCGCTGTCGCGGTCCCGCTTCGGCATGTCTCGTCGGCGATGAGAGGGAAGCTGTCACAGAGTCGTGGGCTGGTAAATTGTATATAGATTAATTTGTGAGGTCGGTTATTCATGTTCGTTGGGCTGGACCGTAAGGAGCCCATCCATATTCTTTTCAAAATGGAGCCCATCCATACAGAAGGCCCACGGTGTGCAAGACATCTCAGGCCCAAATGGGACTGCTAAATGGAAATATGGAATTAGCTGCATCCTCCTTCAATTCAAATGGAAATTACTGTCCAGTCTCTCTCTGTATCCTTGATGGAGCCTGTGATTACTGTCCAGTCTCTCTCTGTATCCTCAGAAATCAGACGGACCTTCCATGGCTGTGTGTGGGCGATTTCAACGAAATCCTTCATGAGGAGGAGCAATTGGGAGGAAATGACCGAGAGGAATGGTGTATGGATGGCTTTCGTGCAGCGGTAGAATATTGTGGCTTCTCAGACTTGGGCTACAGGGGACTGCCGTACACATGGGATAATCGGAGAGAGGGGTCCCGGAACATCAAAGTGAGACTAGACCGAGGACTAGCAGACAACGCCTGGCTTGATATGTTTGGTGAATCTACTGTTACCCATGTTCAAACAGCGGAATCAGATCATTGTGCAGTGTACGTGCATGTGATTCGGTCCGGGATCACACAAGGCGGTGGAGGAGGCAAACCTTTTCGATATGAGAATATGTGGCAACGCCATCACCGCTACAATGACACGGTAGCGGAAGCGTGGAGCGGAGGATGCACGAGCCTGGGGGATGTGAATGCAAGCCTGGGACTTATGCAATCCACTCTGATCCATTGGGACAGAGAGGAGTTTGGCTCTGTCAAGGGAGAGCTGCGCCAATTGAGAAAGCATCTGGAATACATTCGTAGCCGGACTATTGGGAGAGCTCCTAGCTCGGGAGGAAGCCATGGAGAAGCAGCGCTCTAGGGTGCAATGGTTGAAGGAGGGCGACCGAAACACAGGATTCTTCCAAGCCAAGGCGAAGCAACGTGCCAGAACAAATAAAATCACGGCGCTTCGCAGAGCTGATGGATCATTGTGTGAGGAGCAGAAAGAGCTAGAGGAATTAGCAGCTGCGTTCTATCGGAACTTGTTTATGGCGCAAGAGGATACGGTACCTGAGATGATGACGCAGCATGTGCCGAGGAAAGTCACGGTGATGATGAATGATGCTTTAACAGCTGAATATTCCCCGGAGGAGATTAAGAAAGCCGTGTTCATGATGCATCCAAACAAATCCCCAGGGCCGGATGGATTCACGGCTGGTTTCTACCAGCGTCACTGGGAGCTGATCGGCCACGACATCACAACTGCAGCTCTCACTTTTCTGAATGGAGGTGAGATGTCGACAGTGGTTAATAGTACTGTTCTTGTGCTGATCCCAAAGGTGAGAAATCCACAGGAGCTTACACATTTCAGACCTATATTGCTATGTAATGTTTTGTATAAGATATGCTCCAAGGTTATTGCAAATAGGCTCAGGCTAGTATTGGACGAGATTATTTCCGAGGAGCAATCTGCGTTTGTTCCAGGCAGACTGATAACAGACAACGTCCTAGTGGCATATGAATGTATCCACTACCTGAAGAAAAAGAAAGGACAGAATGGTGCATGTGCGGTGAAGCTCGATATGGCAAAAGCTTATGACAGAGTGGAATGGGCTTACCTCCGGACCATTATGCTCAAGTTGGGCTTCCATGAAAATTTTGTGCAGCTTGTCATGAAGTGTGTTGAGACGGTGTCTTTTCGAGTGAAGGTGAATGGGAAACTATCTGAGGCCTTTGTTCCATCACGTGGCATCCGACAAGGCGATCCACTGTCGCCTTATTTGTTCCTGCTGTGTGCAGAAGGCTTTTCAAGCATGCTGAAGAATGTCGGTCCCAGTTCCTAGCAAGAGGAATTCGGGTGGGAGTCCACTCTCCTTGGATTTCTCACCTCCTCTTTGCTGATGACTGTTTGATCTTTACACAGGCCTCAGAGAGAGGTGGACAACGCCTGAGGGACATCCTTGATCAGTACCAAAGGGGCTCTGGCCAATTGGTGAACATGTCAAAATCGGTGATCTTTTTTAGCAAGAACTGTAATGATTCTAGCAAGGAGATTGTAAAGCAAACGACAGGGATTCAAAATGAGGCTCTCTGTGAGAAGTATCTAGGCCTACCTACGGCGGTTGGAAGAAGCACCAAGGAAGCTTTTGAAGCTAAACCAAATAAAATTCGTGGACTGATGAATGGGTGGGGAGAAAAGCAGCTTAGTTGTGCGGCTCGGGAGACTCTGATTAAATCGGTGGCGCAAGCTATTCCCACCTATTCGATGAGCTGTTTTGTTCTTGCCCCTTCAACATGTCAGAAGATCACATCGGCTACCTCCAATTACTGGTGGAGCAGTGGCGTTGATCGAAGAGGGATGCATTGGAGGAATTGGCCGGATATGTGCTTACCTAAGGCTCAAGGCGGGCTGGGTTTCCGTGACATCAAGCACTTCAATCTGGCGATGTTGGGCAAACAAGGGTGGAGACTCATGACTAACCCTGAATCACTGTGTGCCCGGGTGCTGAAAGGCAAATATTTCCCCAACTGTGACTTCATGGCAACTACAAAAAAGAAGACCACCTCTCACACTTGGCGTGCTATAATGGCAGGCAGAAAGGTCCTTCAGATGGGTTGCATCAGGCGTATTGGGGATGGAACAACAACAAATATTTGGCGAGACCAATGGCTGCCAGAAGGTGTGGGCTTCAAACCTTTATGTCGTAAGGATGGAGCTTTGGCGGAACAAGTTAGTAAACTAATGAGCCCAGATGGACTGTCATGGGACGATGAAGCTCTCGATCAAAACTTAATTCCACTCGATGCAGCAGCAGCAAAGCGGATTCCTCTTGGTCGCTCAATGTCAGATATCTGGGCATGGTCAGGGGAGCGGCATGGTCTCTACACTGTCAAATCCGGCTATCGTTTGCTAGCTGCGGCCGAGGCTCAGCAGCGAGACTTTAGGCAGGGGAAGGCGACTCACTCGAATCACTCAGGTGACCCAAGATGGCAAAAATTGTGGAAGAGCAAGGTTCCTCCAAAGGTCCGTGTCTTCTGGTGGCGCATTATCCATGACTACTTACCAAGCAAGGCCAACCTACATCGATGGCACATCGATCCTCTGAGCATTTGTGACACATGTGGGGCGCGCGATAAGACGACCTTCCATGCACTAGTGGAGTGCACTTATGTGAGGTTTTTCTGGGTCAAATTATATGAGCTCACTGGTATAAAGCTCCCAGTTTTGACACCGGACTCATGGGCATCAGCATTGCTGGATGACAATATTTGTGGAGAGAGCGACCAGTCAATAATATTATGTGGGATGTGGTCGATTTGGCGATCGAGGAATGACCGGCAGCATGGCAAGGCCCCGATTAACACGGGTGCAGCGGTCGACTGGGCACTTGATGTATGCTTCCATCTCTGCTCTGTCAAGGAGAATACAGAAGGAACTAAGGCCCTGTTTAGATCTTTACAGTTTTTTGCAAAAAAGTCGTAAACGCATTAAAGTGAAACGGAATCTTACTAATTTGAAGTACTAAATGAAGTCTATTTACAAAACTTTTTGCATGGATGGGCTGTAAATCGCGAGACGATTCTAATGAGCCTACTTAATCCATGATTTGCAACAGTGATGCTACAGTAACCATCCGATAATTATTGATTAAACATGGATTAATTAGCATCATTAGATTCGTCTCGCGATTTACAACCCACCTATACAAAAAGTTTTGCAAATAGACTTCATTTAGTACTTCAAATGCCCTCTTTACATCTTTACACAATTTTGCAAAATGAACTAAACACCCCCTAACAAAACTCCGACACCTCAACGCTGGCAACGACCTCCGGCAAATACTGTGAAAGTCAATGTTGATGGGGCGTTTGCTGTAGCAGAAGAGTCAGGGGCGATCGGGGCGGTGGCCAGGGATGCTGAGGGAGAATTCTTGATGGGCATGACTCGGCGGCTCCCAGCTGTGGCATCAGCACGAGCAGCAGAAGCAGAGGCTTTGCGTGCAGGAGTGCAGATGATTCACACAGTGAGTACTGGGCCGGTGAGGATGGAAACTGACTCTATGGAAGTGGTGGACCTGTGGAATAACAGGACATTTCAGAGATCCGAGTATGCGCCGATCTTCAACGACATCCAGGAACTAGCTTCTTCCTTTTCTTCCTTTTATGTAATGCATGCCAAGCGCACGGCCAATCAGGCTGCCCATGCTTGTGCTCGCCATGCCGCTTCTAGTGCTTTTGAGGTTTGGGCACCTACGCCTCCTAGTTTCCTCTTGCAGGCTTTGCAAGATGATTGTAATCATGTTTAATGAATGAATGAAGCAGCTGTTCCCAAAAAAAAAAAAGAAATTAGAAACAAGGGAAAGGAAAAGGGCGTCCTTGGATGCAAGTAACGACTGGTGCCATGACCATTAGTGTGCCCCCAACGGTGGATCAGTACAATTCGGCCTTAAAGACATGTCCTTCCATCACACTGAACATTCAGGCCTGACAATGTGAGCAACCGGGTCTCAGATTGAGGCCCTTTCGCTTCTCTTTTCCCGGATTATTTCGGCTTGTTTTGACTTATTTCTTCTCATATGGTACTATTAAATCAGCCGAAATCAGCCGACTTTTAAATCAGCCGAAATCAGCCGACTTTTAAATCAGCCGAACAGCCCCTGAAATGAAACACATGGAATCAGATCAAAACCAGTGAGAGCGACGAGCACCGGAAGCCCTGAATCCTGGCTGAAAACTGGCAGTGCTAGCAAAGCGCCAAAGCCTGTGGGTAATCTGAGGGGGTGTTTTGGAATAGGAATTTAAAAAAAGTCCCAAGGACTTTTTAATATTTAGAAGTATTAAATAAATATTAATTATAAAACTAACTGCAGAATTTTGGGGCTAAACTGCGAGACGAATCTAATGAGTTATCTTAATCCATGATTAGCGAATGGTTACTGTAGCATCACTGTAGTAAATTATGAATTAATTAGGCTCATTAGATTCGTTTCGCGAAAAAGCACTCAGCTGTCAAAAAACATTTATAAACAGATTTTATTTAATACTATAAAATAGTAAAATTTCTTTTGATGTGATAGAGACTTCTGAAAAAAGTTGGGATCCAAACAGGGCCTGAAGATCCTGAATCCCTCTCGGCCTGTCCTGACCCTATCGACCCATGCTCCACGACAGAGTACATACCGCAGTCTAGCAAAGCGTCTGCCAAAAGCCTGCTCCGATCCGATGGCCAAGCGCCGAACGACGGAACGAGCCAAGGTGTCGTCTCGTCCTCGTCCACGCCGTCCCATGGTTCAGACATCACTGTCGCCATTGCTGCAGGAAGGGAGCTGGCCATAGCCCATGGACCTCCGAGAAAAGAACAGGGTGTGGCTGGCATTCATTTCAGTCTCCTCTCCGTATGTCCTGGATCATTGGATGGATGGGGTCCGTCCATCCGATGCCGTTCGGCGGCGACCGGCCATTAACTCCTCCGATCCGCTTCCAAAGCAGCCGTCTTAACCTTTCTCACCTCATCGCTAATCGCAATTTTGCAGTAGTAATCGTGGTACTGTCGGTTGGTGACTATGGGACAGACTAGTATGGGTTCTGCATGCAGCTTACCAAGAACTTCCTTTTTCTAAAAACCTGCCAAGAACATTCGAACCATGGAACCTGGCCCTTTTCTCTCGAATTGGTTCAAGATCCTTCAAGAGTGGCTGTAACACGTATGCATCCAAACAGCACTAAAAAGAAAGCATTTGTTCTATACTGTCATCATCACTACTCGTCTGCTAAAATTACACACTAATCGCGCGCCTAATCACCTGCCATATGCAGTGATAGCCGCGCTCTGACTGCGCCCTCCCTCCATTGCCGTTCGGTTGAGCTCCCTTTGAGCTTGAGAACAGCAGCATGGAATGGGATTTGGGAGACAAGACAACCCGTCGTATACCAAGTCAAAACCGAGCGATAGCTCGCTGTGAGACTGTGTGCGCGTGCTTGGACCGAGTCAACGCAGTCGCCGGCCGGCATGGACGCCGCTACCCCTTCCTCCCGTTGACCGATGTCGACTCCCCCTCCGCCTCCTTCTTCGGCCACTTCGGACCCTCCTCCTCCGCGTCGTCGTCATCGTCGGCGGCGGCGTTGTCCCTGAACTTGGCGTAGATGTCGCCCTTGTAAAAGTTCCTGGTCCGCCACACCAGCACCAGCGACACGAGCACGGCGGCCACTGTGGCGGCCGTGATGATGAGGAACGCCTTGCGGAAGCACTGCACGCCGATGCAGGTCTTGTCGCCGCCGGCGTCCAGCGACCCGCCGTGCTGCTTGGCGGCCTCGGCGTCGTAGAGGGCGCCGGCGACGCGGACGTTGAGGACGTAGGCGCCGATGGGGCTCGCCACGGACCCGAAGTTGTAGAGCGTGGAGTAGTACTTGAGCCCGAACACCTCGGAGATGATGGCGAACAGCAGCGGCCACTGCGCGCCGAAGCAGAAGCCGATCACCACGGAGGCGGCGTACAGCGAGTGCGGCACGCCGAAGGCGATGAGGAGGTGGCCGGCGCACGAGAGGAGGAGCACCAGCGTGAGCATCAGCGGGCGCGGGAACCTGTAGCGCGCCAGGAAGATCTCGGAGGCGAAGCCGGCGGTGACGCGGCCGGCGTAGTTCCAGATGCTGATGAGGGAGACGAAGGTGTTGATGCTCTTGGCCTGGTAGCCCAGGGACTGGCCGATCTGGCCCATGTTGTCGATCGCCGTCAGCGTGCCGCCGATGCCGCAGATGGTCGCCAGGAACAGCACCAGCATGTCCACGCTCACCAGGGCCTGCAGGATGGTGAAGTCATCCCCCTGCGCCGGCGGGCTGAACATGTGCCTCAGGCACGATCCCAGGCAACTGGACCTGGACGGCGGCGGCGGCGGCGGCTCTGTTCCATTTTCCCCAGTGGTGGTGCTCTGCTTCTGCTGGCTCTTGGCCGCCGGCGGCTCAGCTGCCGATGCCATCTGCAGCGAGGCAGCTGGATTCTCGACGGTCACCGTGGGGGGCTCGCGGATGGACTCCTCGAGCTCCTTCTGGATCTTGTACTCCTGCTTGACGACGACGGCGAGCGGCAGGAAGAGGACGAGGAGCAGCGCCGCGGCCGACACCGCGAAGGCGGCGTGCGAGAAGTTGACCTGCTTCTGCACGACGATCATGACAAGGAGGTAGATTGCGAGGGCGATGGAGATGTAGAGGAAGCAGAAGAAGGCATCGTTGCTGGTCGCCGCCGCCGCCGAGCCCGCGCCGCGGCCGCGCCGGGGGTACGGCATGATGCGGATGGTGTGGACGAAGAGGATGGAGATGGCGGCGGGGAGCCAGGCGATGAGCAGCACCAGCGACTTGGCGTCGTCGCCGTAGATGGCGAGGTAGAGCTGCGTGAAGATGGCGCCGCTGAGGCCGACGAAGCCCTTGAGCAGGCCCAGCACCATGCCGCGGCTCTCCGGGAAGTTCTTGACGCAGGTGACGAGCGCCCCCGTGTTGGCGAAGGACTGCGAGTTGGCCCCCACGCAGATGTAGATGCACATGAGCCACACGGGGGGCCGCGCCGTACGGCCGTCGATGGCGAGGTAGATCATCAGGTACCCCGCGAGGTTCATGGCGGCGCCCATGGCGAGCACCACCCACGGCGGCGTCACCTCGTTGATGAGCCCCGAGAGGACGCCCACGTTGGCGCCCAGGTCCTTGAAGGAGAGCGTGTTGAAGCATGCTGATGCTGTGATTCCTGATCTGGACTCCTGCAGTGAACCATCTCATGCTTTCCTTTGGATATTTAGAGGGTTCAGCTCTGCCACGTGGGAAGGATATATCAAGAAATCAGAGATATCCAGCACTGTACTGAACTACTGATCGGTCGATGTTGTGCCGTGCGTGGTTGGCCAACAGAAGTGGCCATGTGTCTGCACTCTTCAGTGTGATCATCTCCTTCCTGTGAAAACATCGAGGTGATTTAGCTACCGATTAGGCTTTAAACTAAACCCATGAAGCAATATTAACTAAGTGTTCGTGTGTCCCCTTGTGCTTGGCAAACTGCCACGGCCATCTCTTTCCATGCTGCTTCAGAGGTTCGATGAAGAACTCAGCATTTAGGGGTGATTGGAGGGATTTAGGGGAAAGAACTCAGCAAGAACACAAGAACTCGATGAAGAACAGAGAAGGATTCAGAGGTTCAGTTATGTTCTCGTCGACGCCCCTTGCAGCAAAGCGACCAGGTATATATGTTGCAGTACATAGATGGCCTCAGGCCCAATACATCCCACCGGCCCATGGCCTGAACATACTCAACGGCCCATGGCTGTCCTATTACCTACCTGGGTCATGACATTCCTCCTCCCTTGAAAATCGGCTTGCCCCCAAGCCCATGATAAGAAATTCTTGAAGTTATGCTTTACAACACCTCGATCCCAAGGCAGCATAATTTGGTATGCATACGAACATTGCTTCTCTGATTGCTTATCCTCTTCAGTTGTGCCCCAACAATACTTGATCACACATGTGGCTGCGATGCGACTGATGCTACAATCAGTAGATACCACAAAAATATTCAGGAGCTTAGCACATGCTTTCAGTAGTGAAATATTATCACTGTCCCAGTAATCCTCACTAGTGAACATGCAATCTTGTCGCATGGAACTCCAGGAGAAGCATAGAATTGCAGTAGACTCCACTTCTGCACAATGTGGAGCACTTCTACCCTGAACTGAATATATATGTAGCATGGCCTGATATACTAACATGAGGCAGTAATATGGTAGCATTATCATGTTTCATTTGACCAACAGCTGCAGCAAACAACTCTGAATAAATACCAAAAGTCCAGAACTGCGGCAGGACTGACTGAGCAAGAGCATATTGTTGGCACCCCTTGATCTTTATCTGTATAAGTATATTCAAGTGAAATATCTCAACAATGCAAGCCCATAACCAAACACCAGTTTTCTGTTGTAGAGATGAAGGTAACTGAGGCCACTGAAC
Organism: Panicum virgatum; assembly: GCF_016808335.1. Lineage (NCBI taxonomy): Eukaryota > Viridiplantae > Streptophyta > Magnoliopsida > Poales > Poaceae > Panicum > Panicum virgatum. The sequence goes on from NC_053144.1 coordinate 3,774,966, forward strand.
AACTGCAACATGTGACTGGAACAACATCACGAACTGTAATATGAGGTAACAGTCATGATCTGGCCAATCGGCCTTAGCACTTAACCAACGGTTCTTTTCTTGAACTCTCAAACACCAGACAAAGTGGCCAAAATTAGTCCAAGCAAAAGAAACTGATGAAGTGATTAGAAGCAAAGGTGCCTTCCTGCTGTAGCGAAATAGATGTCTGAGTCCACTAGCCTTCCTTATACGAGCTGCACTTGACCATTTCACTTCACTTAATTTGAGTGCTTTGTAATCAAGTTGTTGCTCTTCTGTGTGACAGTGGGTAACTGACGGCTGTGATGTGAATTTTGTGCCATCCACAGTGAGCAACGCCAAATAATATGAATGACTTGTAACAGAAATCTTGACATCAAGCTGTAACTTATCAACATCATTTCTCTGGTCCAAGCAAGTAGTTGTGTTGCTAAGCATAAGAAGCTCTCTAATTCCACCATTTAGCAAACACAACTAATTTTTATGGCTTCATTTTGTGCTCTCTGACTGAACAGCAAACACCTTTGAAGATAACCTTTCCAATTGCACAGGTGGTGGCCATGGTGGCCTATTCTGCACTCCAGCCAAACCACAACTGAATGGCAGCCATAAAATGAAGCATAGCCAGGTTGTTTCAGAAGGCGAAGTGTTAATATCCTGCCACGGGGAAGGCCAAGAAATCGCTGGATTCGTCTCAATCATTATATCAAGCATCATGCAGTCCTCAAGAACATCGGTGGCAACTTCAACCGGAACAGCACCAATCAAGTGAGAATAGTAGCGGCTGGTGATGTACCTGATTTCCTTGCTCTCCAATATGCAAGCATTGTGAATTCTGAGTGGGGAGGCTGCCGAGCATAAAGCTGGAGCGATGTCGCAGTTGAGGCATTGCATCGAACATGTCGTGGGCGAGAAGCTGGTGACCTCATCCACGGCAACCAGAATGCCATGAGCAAGTGGTCGGCGACGAACTCGATGTACTGGCTGACGAGGGCGCCGTTCATGCTGATGAGCGCGACGGGGAGCGCGTCGCAGCCGAACTCGCGCTCGATGGCGACGACGTCGACGACGATCTCCGGTTGCGAGCCTCGTCCAGCTTGCATTTGTCGGTGGTGGAGGCGGCGTCGCCAGCGGTGCCCAAGAGGATGGAGCCGAAGGCGGCATCTGGTACGGGTCCGAGGAGGAAGGCGCAGGGGCGAAGCTGCCTGGCGGCGGTGGCGGCGTCCCAGCTGTTGGCCAACTTGTGCTGCACGGGGACATCCTTGTCGAAGGAGGGTTGCGCACCGACCCACTCCTAGAGTCAGCTCCAATGCCGGTGGAGCGCGGCCGCCTCCTTGTCCATGGGCGGCGGCGGCCGCCACACGCTCTGCAGGGAGACGTACTGCAGCGCGCGCACGCGCTTGAGGGCGCCTGGTCGTCTTAGCGATCTTCTTCTTCGCGGCGAGGAACGGCGGCATCCGAAGCCGAAATAAGATGGCGACGGCGACCGCGGTGGTGGGTGGACTCGACGCGGTCGTCGGCACTTATGGCGTGGGCATCACGGTGGTGGCGCGTGGCGAAGAAGGGTTCGTGGCCGGCGTCGGGGCGAGGGACTTCGGCGAGGTAGTCGTGGACGCGGCCGAGGGCGCTGCCGGCGTGGGTGGCGCGGCCGTGGACATGGCCAAGGGTGCTGCAGGCGTGGGCGACGCAGTTAAGAAATAATCATTTTTTGAATGCAACAGGAATGAAAGCCAGCTTTCTCCAAAAGACAGATTATAACTAACATGATTAACAATATTTCCAGAATTTTCTATGTGGTGACTGACGAACTGTTTTAATCGATTGTTCAAACAGAAAAAATACTTTGCGATGTTGTAAAACAAGGTTATATACAATCTATGTGGACAGTCATAACTAAGCAGCTCCGGCTACATTGCTAAAATGCAGATTTCTATAAGAACTGAAGTGTATAATGTGAATATTTCCGCAGATTGCGTCGGGTCCTGCATCTCACTTGTTACCAGAGTTACACTTGTTTTCTACTTTGCATTATTTCGTCAGAAACTCTTGTTTTCTGTAGTTACTGCCATATTTCATTCCTTCAGTTCCTTTGTCATCTATCTTGTAATTTCTATTTTTCATCTATATTAGGAGATAGAAATGGGCCCCTTGATATGGTAGATAGCAGGATTAGAGGCTACCCACCCTCACGTTGGAGGCTCTGGGACAAGACCGATTAGTTCGCGTTCGTAGGCCGCCAGCTTCATGTGACGGGACGCGACCGTCTTGTTGTAGAACGCGATGGGGCCGTCAAGCTGATGTAGCACGGCCCCGAAGCCCGAGCCGTAGGCGTCGCAGTCGACGACAAACGGCTTGTCGAAGTCAGGAAGTTGTAGCACGGGTCCTGTGGTGAGGGCGTGTTGGAGGGCGCGGAAAGCGTCCGTTGCTTCCTGCGTCTAGCAGAAGGCCTCCTTCTTGAGGAGGCCGGTGAGGGGCGCCGCGATGACGCCGTAGTTGCTGATGAACTTCCGGTAGTAGCCTGTGAGGCCGAGGAAGCCCCGAAGCGCCCGCAGTGTCCTAGGCAGCGGCCAGGCCTGAACAGCCGCTACCTTGGACTGATCCATGGCCACGCCATCGCCGGTGACGATGTGGCCCAGATAGGCCATGCTCTTCTCGCCGAAAGAGCACTTAGACCGCTTCAACACCAGCCCGTGCGCCCGGAGGGTGTCGAAGACGGCACGGACGTGTTGCAGATGCTCGCTCCATGTCTTGCTGTAGATGAGGATGTCGTCGAAGAAGACAAGAACGAAGCGACGGAGAAAAGGGCGCAGTACCTCATTCATGAGCGCCTAGAACGTGGACGGCGCGTTTGTGAGGCCGAAGGGCCTCACCAGGAACTCGAAGTGGCCATGATGGGTCCGGAAGGCCGTTTTGTCGATGTTGGCGGCGAACATCCGGACCTGGTGGTAGCCGCTACTCAGGTCGAGCTTGGTGAAGAATACGACGCCGCGGAGCTCGTCCAAGAGTTCGTCGACGATAGGGATGGGGAACATGTCGCGGACGGTGACGGCATTGAGGGCGCGGTAGTCGACGCAGAATCGCCATGCCCCGTCCTTCTTGCGCACCAGCAAGACCGGGGAGGAGAACGCAGATGTGCTGGGGCGTATGATGCCTTGCCGCAGCATGTCCGCACATTGACGCTCGATCTCGTCCTTCAGCAGCTGAGGGTATCTGTACGGTCGAACCGCCACTGGAGCTGTCCCGGGCAGCAGGTGAATGTGGTGGTCGAAGCTGCGGCTCGGTGGGAGAGTTATCGGCGGCTCGAAGAGGTCGGCAAACGAGTCGAGGAGGAGCTGGAGGTAGTCGATCGCCGCCACGGCCGCAGCAAGGCGCGGTCTAGAAGGAGCGCCCTTGCCCACGAGGCGCACCCGTCGGCCGCCGTTCTAGAAAGATAGGCGCTGGCGCGCGCAGTCCCAGTTGAAGGAGCCGAGGGAGCGCAGCCAACGGTACCCCAAGACCAGCTCGTAGCCCTCCAGTGGGATGACAAAGACATCAATGTTGAAGGGTTCGCCGCCGATGATGACGCGGACCGCACGGCAAACCCCGGATGACTGCAGCCGCACGCCGTTGGCTACTTTGACGTGGACGCCGCTCAAGGACTCTGGAGATATGCCCAGGCGGTCTGCTGTGGATGACGCCATGAAAGTGTGCGTGGATCCCAAGTCGACCAGGGCGGTGAAGGGGACGCCTGCGATGTCGGTCTCGAGGAGGAAGGTGTCAGTGCTGCCGAGGCCCGTCATGGCGCACATGGACACCTCGACGGCCGGCTCAGAGTCGTTGTCAGAGGCATCGTCTTCCAGGGGGAGTCTTTGGATATCTCAATGGTGTAGACCCCCTTGCCCTTGCACACCTTGTTGTGCCCGGGAGCGAACTTCTCGGGGCAGTTGAAGCACAGGCCGCGAGTGTGGCGATCGTCCATCTCCTCTGCGGACAGCCGCCGAAAGCGTGTAAACGGCGGGGTTGCTGGCGAAGGATCTGGCGGCGGTGGAGGGACGGCCGTGGACGCAGAGGGCGCCGGCTGATGCTGGGAGGTCGCCACGGACGCTGGGGCGGCCGGTGACGCCGCTGCTGACGATGATCTGGAACCCCGGGGAGGAGGGCGCCACGCAGATCGCGACTCCGAGGCGATCGAAGTCAAACGCCGCTCGTATACCCGAGCGAGATTCATGGCGTCCTCGAGGTGCTCCGGGTGCTGCATCTCCACATCGATCTGCAGTGTGCCGCCCAAACCGGCCATAAACAGGTCGGTCTGCTGCCGTTCGGAGACGTCGTCGCAGCGGGCGAGTTGAGTGAGGAACTGGTCAATGAAGTTGTCGACCGTACCCGTCCGGCGGAGCTGGGCCAGTTCGCCGAGGGGGTTGCTGCGGATGGATGGCCCGAAGCGACGGTTGATGGCCTGAACGAACTCCGGCCACGATGGAACGCCGCGATTACGCTCCAGCCGAAAGTACCATCGGGCGGCTGCCTCGTGGAGGTAGAAGGATGCCGTCCAGGTCTTGTTCTCCTCCGGGGTGCGATAGGCTTGGAAGCACTGCTCGCATTTGTGCAGCCAGATTGCCGGATCGTCCTTGCCGTAGTAGTCGGGTTGAGCTTGTGCGTGGGCGATGGGTGGGGGGATGGCGGATCAGATCCCGAGGCCTCGAACTGGTTTGTGGGAAACTTCTCCAGGACCCGGGTTTGGATCCGATTGACGGCTACGTCCAGTGCTGAATACTGGTTCTTGACTTGGCCGATCTCATGGGTGTTGAGCTCGACCGCGCGGAGGAGGTCGTCGAGCTTGGTGCTAATGTCCGCCGGAACCTGGGCGTCGGCCATGGCAGACAGAGGTGGCGCCGGGTGAGGAAGTCTCTGATCCGGCGGCTGCGAGGGCAAGAGTGCGGCGGCTAGGGTTGGGATTGAGAGGATTGTAGAAGAAGGGACGGCTGCTGCCGCGCTACAGTACCACGGGGGTACTGTTCACGAGATGGCGGTTAGGGTTGGTGGTGGGGTTGGAGGCGCAGGATCGGAGGATCGTGATACCAGATGATATGGTAGATAGCAGGATTAGAGGCTACCCGCCCTCACGTTGGAGGCTCTGGGAAGTATTTGGTTCTAATCTTGCTTGTTCTTCATTGATACAAGATAGTCTCTTTTATAGAGACGACTGACTTGACCCTAAGCAATATGACTTGACCCCTAAGCAATATCCTAACCGAATCAATCCATCTTATCTCTTTCCTAATAAACCAAATTAACCTAATCAAATAGGATTTGGCACTGTTCACGCACGTGCTACAGTACTCGTGGGTCTAGATCGGCCCATAACACTTCTCACGCATTTTTCTTCCTCCTTCTCTCATATGTGCGGCCCACAAATGAGTCCACAACACCCCTAAACTGACAGTGATGTGAACCTCATCAATGCTGGAAGGATACTGCAGAATAGAAAACTCTTGCTGAGTCTTCAGTACCAATTGGATAAATTGCTAGATCTGTAATTGTAATATATATTGTTCTCCTAATGTGTTTCATTTCCTTGGCATAAACTCCGTAGTCAAATACTACAAGCTTTTGTGTACTCAACAGTTAGAAGTGAAACTGTTGCTAAATTCTACTTAGAAAAAATTCAAGTCTACACCTTGGGCTGCGATTCAGCCTCGTGTCAGTCTCGCAAACAACCTTACTATCCAGGTGATGTGTTCTATTATTGCAAATTGAGCTTCTGCTCCTGTTGTTAACGCTACTTGTAAGATATACCTGCTCTTTCCCTATATTCTGACACAGGTTTGATCTGCAATGCAACAAATATTTTTTTTCAAAAAAAAATCAGTTACATATTTAGCTTCTGAAACGAACTTTTCCTTTCCTTGAATGTTGAGACACATTACCCTGAATCTCGTATGTTATGATGATAGTACAATAACTTCTTATTGCAGTGAAAATTTAGCTATACAAATTACTGCTGCAACTCTTAGCTGCAGGAGTCAGCAGCTAAATAGATGAATGAGGCATTTTATTTTCAAAAATTATGAATGCAGGCATTTAGGCTCCACTCTATCCTCATCTCCCACGTCGTTGCCATCCTGGGGCTGGTCCTCTACGTGGGCGCGGCAAAGCCGCGCTAGTGTTTCTAGTTAAATCTACTTGCGGAACTGGAATGGCGAAGAATTCCACGGCAGTGACAACGGCTAACGACAGTTACTGGATCATGACAGCGGACAATGTGATCTGCTCATCAGGTTTCGTTTTCTCAAGGTTCCCTTGAGCAAATGGCAACGGGCATCGAGACCAGTTTGTTCCAGACTTCGATCCAGCGTTCCAATTGGTCTGCGTCATTCCTCGTACTTTTCTTTCAAAAGGTAGGTATGGCTTGATGAAGCGTACCCACATAGGTAGAGACTAAATGTGATACAAATATTAGTCTCAGTAGACAGATAACGCATTTATTCAACAGATGATTCAGTCACCCTACAAACCTCCGAGGAGGCGGACACTCGATACAAATGATAATAAATAATAAACAGCTACGGTGATACACCAAAGCACGATCCAGACGGTCTCCAGCTCGTGCTCATAGTAATACGCTAGCAGAAGCATCTTGCAGAGGACCAACACCACAGGCAGGGTTGGGCGCGGACGCAACCTCTACTCAACGTCTTCAACAACGAAGTCCGGATCTTCTTCTGAAGAAAAAAATCACAAATATATATCGGGTGAGTACAAAAGTACTCAACAAGTCCAACCCCATCCACGGAGGGGTAACACAGATATGCACAGGATAAATCAAGGATCATGCTGATGTTTATTTGCAGTAAAGTTAGATTTTACACATGTATGGGTTTATTTTTGAAAAGAGTTTTCTTAAAGCAATTCTTTACTTGAACATATATTGAGTGGGGTTGATCCTACCCAAAGGATCCAAGTTTTAATGCTACCGGACTCCCCATCCGCAGTAGCCCACGGCACAACTGCCGGATACTTTTCCAAAACACTCACGCCAACCCAACCAATCCCAGAAGAAGTGCTAGTTGTGTGACCAAACCGTAACTCGCCCAATACCGTGGGCACGGCTATTCGAATACGTTTTAAACTCTGCAGAGGTGTGCAACTTTACCCACAAGTGGGGTACCACAGCACGACACAGCACGATCACCTTAGTGTCGGTGCAGATCCCAACCAATCCATTACTCACCTTAGCTAGGCCTAACTAGCCAACACGGACTCCACCAAGGGGCCATTGACCTATGTCGTGGTGTGACAAACCACAACCGGGTGGCGGAAGACACCCGTCTAAGGCCAGAGGGTGTGTACTCGGGGGTTAGCTAGTCATAGTTCGATCTCGCTCAAAAACACGATGAACACACGAAGATTTAGAGTGGTTCGGGCCGCCGGAGCGTAATACCCTACGTCCACTGTGTGATGTATTGCTTGGGTTTGGAAGAGCTTGGAGCTGAGTTCAGCGAGCGTCTGGGGTGCTCTGGAGAGCTTGTGTCCCACCTCCCTCTCGTGTACAGTGGGCGCTTCCCTTTTATATCTCAAGGGAGGCGCGTACATGGTCGTTGGTCCCCGACAGGTGGGCCCAACAATATAGTATAAACTAAGTACTGTTCATACATTAAGTGTCGCAGGGGAAGGAGATCTTCCTCCTGGATTTCCTTGCCTACTCCCGGAATCCTCCGTCCGGCGTGTCCAGGTGCTGTCTTGTCGAAACAGCGCCGGGCGTAGCCTGCCACGTAGCTGGACGGCTGTGTAGCTTGCCGCGTAGGTGGCATGATGGAAAAGTGTCGTGCCGTCGTATCCAATTAATGTGGCAGACGAGCTCTGTGTGGGTGCGGCGCAGGCAGCTGCACTGTGTACCTTGGTAATATGCGGTCCACAGTGAGGCCTGAAAAAGGTTGCCCCGCGTGCAGCGGGTGCAAAGCACGCCTCAACCATCCGCATTAAATGCGGTAGGTGGGCGAGTCTTCCAGTGGAAGACTCGTGCCCGTGTCCCGCACCTGCGGGACACGTGGAGTCTCCGGACCTCCCTGGCGGTATGCGGGCTCTATGCGCATGGGAGGTCTGGGCAAGCGCGGGGAGGTCTCGTACCCCTATGGGGGGTCCGGGCCCCCGGCCATTGGTTCGGAGCTCCCCCTCCTCTTGGGACATGTGGCGTCACCGGACCCGTCCCAGAGCAGGGAGCAGGTCCGGGGCCATTGGCCTGGTGGGGTAGGAGCCTGACCCGTGGGGCCCGGCAGCTCCACCCCTTATGGCGTTAGTTACAGATGACTATGTGAGTCCTGCCTTGTTGCAATAGAAGTGGGTATCCCTGGTACAGGGTACCGACAAACTATCACTGAGGTTTAGCCGGGGCATAAGTCACCACGACCTTATCCCTTCTCCTTGATCATCCGTTGCTCTCAGCTCTCCTGATGGCTATCAGACTAACTAGTGGGGTTTATGCTAAGCCGTTGCCACATACAACAGTTGAGTGGTTTGCACGATAGTTGAGTTAGGCAAGATGACACATCAACTCGGTCCTTAATTGTGACAAGATGGATATCTTCCAATCTTCTTGCTCAACCACAAAGGTACGAGCCCCCAATATGACAATTCACACAGAAATGCCATTCGTCCATCCTATCTTAACATTCTATTCTTTTATAACCCAACTTTCCTTTTCTCAATACTCACATATTTTCTCTTTTATAAAATATGTTGTAACCATTTTTGAGTGTAATAAAACGAGTACCGGGTCCTAAGCGGCGCTCTAGCAGCGATTAACATCCAAATAGAATAAATCATAATTAGACATTAATTTAGGTGGTCAAGGAATGATTATAACAAATCAAGGGGTGGCTATCCAACCATGTTTTTAGCAGTCAAAACATATGCAATTTTGTAAAACAGGCCAATATGTTGTGTTTATAAAACTGGGTCGAAATATGCAATCAAAGGATGAGATTGAACTTGCCATCTTCGAATCCTTCCGGGAGTTCCTGCTCGCGGTACGGTTCTTCAGGCTCCAGCTCGCGGTACTGCTCAGCGAACTCCTCGACGGGTTATCTCTCGTTCACACCAGTATCTATGGCGCACACAAACAAACACACAATAAGAAAACAAAAATAAAGGTTTTATCGTCGAGCTCGAATCTGAGAAAATTAAGATATGGAGATAAGAATAATATTTTCAGGTGATTTTCTAATGGCACGGCCAAAACTATATTAGAAATGGCGTGGTCGAATTTGGAGGCAATTGGAAGATCTTTGGCGCATGAAATGACAGGTTAACGAGAGGTTTAGAGGTTAAATAAGGATTTGAGGGCCTATTTGTAAATGGTTTTGAGAGTGAAAGGGCTTGATTAGAATTTTGGGAAATATTCGGGCTACTCTGGAAATGGGCAGGGACCTATTCATAATTGTTTTCATATAGTGGAAGGGTTGGTTTCAAAAAATAATAAAAGGGAGGGCTTCTTTGGCAAAAGGAATAGAGAGACGGGGGTTCTTAAAAGAAAAGGAAGAAGGGGAGGGGGCTTTGGGCAAAAGTGCCCTTCTTCTTCTACCCCACGACACATGAACAGGGGAGGGGGAACAGGGGCGCCGGCGGCCCTGATTCCGGCGACCTGGGGCACGGAGGCGGCTAGGAGGGAGGGGAAAAGGGAGAGGAGAGCGAGGGGGTCCGATTCCCGTCCTCACCTCGGGCTGGGATGGAGCGAGGAGGTGTGGCTTTGAGGGCCGGCGGGAGGCGGGCAGAGGCGCTCTGGGCGGCGGCGCAGCGGCGCTGGGGAGGGGGCGCTGTGGTGGGCGAGTTCGTGGAGGTGGGGAGCTGCGCGGAGGGGCCCTTTTATAGACCAGCGAGGGCGGGGAGGAGGGGCCCGCGGTGGTGGCCGGCCGGCGAGTCGGCGAGGTGGCTTTAATGGCGCTCGGCCGCTTGCGAGCGTCGCGGAGCGGCACAGGCGTCGAGGGCGTTGGCGTGCAGGGGTGGGTGGTGGCGCGTAGTGGGGGAGGCGGCGCCCAGGGAGGTGGCTCCGTGCGTGGTCGGCCCTGCTCCTCGGGCGAGCGCGAGAACTCTCGCTGCTGCCACGACGGGGCGTGCGCGCGACGAGGCGGCCAGGGGCACGGCACGCACAGAGGATGGACGGCGCAAGCGGCTGACGGTGGCGCTGTGCCGGACGACGGGTGGCGCGGCGAGCATCCGGGGTGCGCGTGATGCGCGTGGGTGAACAAGGGGGCCTGTGCGTGAGCAGGGAGCAGGGGCGCGCGTGGATAGGGAGAAGGGGGAATGAAAGAGAAGAAAGGAGAAGGAGTGAGAAAAGAAAAGGATAAAAAGAAAAAAAAAAGAAAAAGGAGAAGAAAGGTAAAAGAAAAGAGGGATGAGAGAGAGCGGCGGTCGGCGGGATTCGCGGCGACGGTCGACCACGCGCGGCGGTGACCGAGGGGTCGATCGAGCACGCGCGGCGGTCGGGTGACACGCAGCGCAACACACGGGACGAGGAAAAGAAAGAGAAGGGACGGCGATTAATTCGGTGTTGGACGGCGAAACGCCAGGAAGGATTTTGAGAGATTAGGAGCTCGGACAAGATTCTGAAATGATTCGAGTTCAGCGACAAAAAAGTTTTGAAAATTATTTTTAGCGAGTGATTTATCTTGGCGAATTTTTAGAATGTTACACTTGATATGGGAAAAATACAAAATTTGGGTAAATCTTCGACCTACTTACACGAATGATAAGAGCCTTTCGCAAAAAAAAAAAAGGAAAAAACGAATGACAAAAAGGGAGGAAAACATGACGATATGTGTGAAGCTTTTGGATCCCTAGCTCCCTACTGCTCTTCCGTCCTTAATTGTAAAATATTTTTTGTTCTAAGTTAAAATAGTCTAAATGTGACCAAATTTACAGAGGAGATATAAGATCTAACACATAATAAATAAATTATAAAAATATTATATTCCTTATTTGGCACTCAGGGTGTTGAATAATTTATTTAGCACACTGACCACCCATTGAAACTGGTGTGAGCCATGGATCAACTCCGAAACCGGAAAAACGTAACCCCGAAACCGGAAAATTCTTCTTCAAACCAGAAAAAGCTAGCATCTATCCCGCAACTGGAAAATTAGGAGGTTCAAACCGAAAATTGATCTGCGTGACTGGAAAATTTAAAAATCATAACTGGAAATTAGATTTTGATTCTTCAGATTAGTACATCTGTGAATATCTGCAAGCATGATCTTGTACCAATGAAATATATGTGGAGTATTTATGAATGGATTTGTCATCACTGTGTAAACAAAACATGTTTTCTAATCTCAAACCAAAAGTAATGAGCTTTTACTATTTTCGATTCAATTATATTCTGGCTACAAATGTGCCTTTTTTCCAGTTTCCACGACATTTTCCTGTCACGAGATGAAAGCATCAAGTATTTCCTGTCACGACAAAATTTCTGGTCACGGCTCGCCTTTTCCTGTCACAATTCATTATTGTTTCCTGTTGGTCGCTGGAACCAGTCATTGATTTCTGGTCAGGGACTCGAGTTCCGGTTACGAAATGTTTTCCGGCCACGTCTCAACAGTTTGCTGCAAGGGTCTCACGTTAGGAATATTTTCCGGCTATGAAATCAATTTTCCGGTCACGGATAAAATTTCCGGTTGTGGACAGATTCTTGCACACCAGTGGAATAAGAGCCATGGGGGGAAGGGGCCGGCGCGTTGAATAGTTATTTAGCGCGTAGGGTGTTAAATAGCGTCCCCCATAAAAATATATTTCATATTAAATTTAATTATTCTTATTTAATATTCAAAATATTATCACTCTTTTTTTCAAACTTAGAACAGTTCGACTTAGAACAAACTAAAATATTCTTTATTTTAGGACGGAGGAAGTATGTGTAGTAAGTCACACCTCGACGAATCATCCAGACTTTATTCCTGTGTTAGTGTTTTTTTTATTATGTCATGTAGACTTTGGCCATGTTTGGATACTCTAACTAAGTTAGAAGTTAGAGTTAGTATCTAACTCATGAGTATTTATGAACTAACTCTAATCAAAGAGGTGTTTGGATAGAAGGGTTAGATTGACAATAAATAAACATTTCCAATCATTTGGCCTCTTTCTAGCAAGAGAGAGAGGAGAGAAAAGGTAGGCCCCATTTAATCTAACCCCAATAAGCACTCTTTGGAGGAATAGTTTTTTTTTTAGTGAGTTAGATGCATTTAACTAACTCTAACCCTCATGTTTGGATATTTTAGGGTTAGATGGGCTCCAAAAAGTCAACTATAACTCTAACCCTGGTATCCAAACAGGGCCATTGGCTTCATGGATAGCTTCAACCTTAAAGTTAGTCAAAAAAAAAAGTATTTGGCATAGCTTCGTGTGAAGTTGCTCGTGAAGCTATGACAAACGAAACCTTACACTTAATTAGCCGGTGCACGCGCCTTGTGAAGCGCTCCCTCAGTTGGGGGCATGCTGCCCGATAAAGAAAACCAAGTAGGCGGAGGAAGTAGAGTAGAGTTTATCCTATGTTCATTTCCAGCAAATTTTGTCAGCTCGGTCATCCACTACCTGCACGTCTCTCGTCAAGTCCCACACGAGAAGATAATCCAAGACCTAGATGGTTAGTGTCCCTGAGATATCTCTTATCCAGGGAAGCTGTACATTTCTGTTATTCCTTGCAACTCTAAATTCGTACATTGCAGCCTCCTATAAGAGCAAGTATAATAAAGTCAGCGAGACAGGCAAAATACAAGAACACATAAGTTCCATCCTACATGGAAGAAAGAAAAAGCTGGAGAAAGAAGACAACGGGCGACTCGCTCGTCGCCGACCGGAAGCGAGCGTACGCACTATTCGGCAGCTCAAGCCTCTCCTCCGCCTCCACGTTGCTACTAAATTTTGCAGAACATTGATTGCTACATGGGGTCCGCCACCACCACTCCGTGCTTGCGTGTGACCTTGCGTTCTCTCAGCTAGCACCCGGCGTTTCTATTACTCTTGCTTTAATAATGTGTTTAGTTGGTGAAAAAGTTTGAGTTTGAGTAGTATTGCACATTTTGTTGTTATTTGGTAATTAATGTCCAATAATGAGTTAATTAGATTTAAAAAATTTATCTCGTTCTAATCAGTTAAATTGTATAATTAATTATTTTTAACTACATTTAATGTTCCATGTATATGTTCAAAGATTCGATGTGACAGGTACTGTAGAATTTTTTTTGGAAATTAAATAAGGCCTCAAAGGGCAAGCACTAGCTACATTTAATTAGACTGCAGCTTCCCACCAGCTGGCTCGTCCAGTCCTTGTTCAACGACGCATCTTAAATACAATGTACAAAGGGCAGCAGATCAGCACTTTCAAAATAATATCATGTGAATATTGCAACAGAAATTGAGGTAAAATAATTAAATTAACGAGGCATCACAGCTATATCACTAATACATTGTACATATCAGATTATAGCTAATATAGGACCAACAATACAACAAATTCTAGAGGAAATAAATGGATACGTTACCTTAGCGTTTAGCTCCAAAAAAAAAGTTTATGCAGTATCCGTCACATCCAATTTTCAAACATGTATGGAGCATTAAATGTAGTTAAAAAAATAACTAATTACACAGTCTAACTCATTCATACGAGATGAATCTAATGACGTTAATTAATTTATAATTGGATATTAATTGTCAAATAACAACGAAACGTGCTACAGTATCTAAAAACAAACTTTTTCGCCAACTAAACACCCAGTATTGGAAGCAAGGAGAGCAAAGAGAACCAGTCACAAGCTGTGCATCGGGCAAGCTTCAGGGGAGGGACGTATAGAGATCTCATCCAAGGCCTGGATGGGAACACGACGGCTTCAGATCGGGGAGGAGGCGGCCAGACGTGGGACGTGGAGGTCGGCCTGGGTCGGATGCAGTCGGGGGTGGGAGGGAGGGCCTGGCCACCTAGGTCGGGAATGGAGGGCGAGGACGCGAGGCTTGGGGGTGGCGGCGCTGGTGGGTGGCAGCGAGCAGCTCTCGAGTCTCGCCGCCAGGAGCGGTGGCGACCTGAGCGGCGAGCGATGGGCCTCAAGGTGGCGGCGACTTGGACCGGCGAGCGGCGGGCCTCCAGGTGGCGGCGCCCTGGTGCGGTGAGCGGCGGCGCCCTGGATGGCGCCTTGGAGAACTGCCTCCGCGTCGTAGGGGAACTGCACGAGCCGCGAGCTCCGCGGCCGCGCAGGCGGGGCCGCCGAGCTCCCCGCGGGGGCAAGGGGGAGAGATTTGGTGGAGAGAAAGGACCAAATCGGAGAAGATAATGAACGCAGAGGGTTTTGTGCAAATATTTGTAGTGCAGCTCCACATGTCATGCCACATCAGCATCAAAAGCACACATGGTGTGTTTGGAACCTCAGACGAGCGACTTAATAAGACCCAAATGCACGATTTAAGAGTTTAAAGATATAGGTGAAACTTCAAGATAAGTTTGATTGATAACCTGAAGTACAATTTACTCCTTAGAAGAATATGAAAAATTGATTGAATTTTCTAGACGAGTGGTATTTTGATCATTTTAGAATAAAACAAATTGATTCATCAACTTTCATGGCTTGTCAATGGTGACCGTTAAATGAAACCGAGGTAAGAACCTTGTTGCAACGTTTCATAAAAAAAAGTACCTTGTTGCAACGACTTAATGATACATTAAGTTAAAAGGCAATGTAAGATACAACCAGATAAATGAAAACTGAGTACCTTATTGCAACGAGTTAATTATACATTAAAAGGCAACAGCACAACCTAAATATCAGATAGTCGTTATTATTGGCGAGTCCAAGACTACTGTTGACGTGATAATTCAAAAGAAGACCGAAGCATTAGCCAATAGCACGACATGCAGGAGGCATGGGCATCATCCGCCACCTGCCAAACAATCAAGTCATGAATTACACTGGTCGATGATGGTTGCCAAACAAGCAAGTCGTGAATTACACTGATTGATGATTGTTTCTAAGAGCACCCCTAAATGCATAGTCATCAATCTGATCTAGCATATGCTTCTCAATGTTCTGCTACATCATTCAACCATTCTGTGTACTATTAGTTGATCTAGTAATCTCAACATTGAAATGCTTCTCTTAGCTAATGCTAGTAACTGGGATAGTAAAAAAGAGTTATATAGGCAATTAAAACATTGGCATAATATTCGACACCTCTAAGAAACTCAAGAGAATCTGCACCACACACATTGGCTCACCTGACAAATTCATTTAGAGCATTTTTTTTAGTTCAGAACAAAATTCATCTAAACCGACATTAGATGAACCATTCTGAGAAAAAAGGTTTTGCAAACTTAGCACAGCACTTTCTTCATTCAACATCATTTAACGATGCCATGTTTTTGAGCATTTAGCATATCCACCATAATTAGAAGTAATTAAGGCCAGGTATTAAGCAATTCAAGCCCTGAACCAGATGTGTCATCCACTTTCAAGAATACCAGGAAAAACTCTTCCAGATTTATTTTGCTATTTGACATGGTAACACATCGAATAGTCAGTGTTATTTGTTCTTTGCGGAAAATATCTGGAGTGCAATCTAAGGAGCAAGAAAGTTGTACCCAGATAAGAGGTATCAAAACTTGTCCCAAATTTCAGCCATTGCTTAAGCTATACCCTCCATCACGCTCAAATCATCATTAGCAACGGTATCAGTTTTTCTTTATGTATCTTCCCCTATCAGGATCGATTTTTTTTTAAAAAAAACTCAATACCAGCATTGCAACATAAAATCTCCAGGGATAAAGGTTTGTCTAGTCACTAAAGCATAGTATGCTACTAGGTAGTTTGGGTGCAAACCTGAATCTTTGTGCGCAGAACCTTTGTAATCCCTATATTGGATCACATGTATCTCACAGCAAATGCTAGGATTGCAAAAGATGTCATCTGACATCACCAATACTATGACAAAAGTGTTGGATCAGTAACTACAAAAGGCTCACATGTAGGCCCCACTCACATGGCATGTAAACTGGGCTGTATGACAACTGAGCAAATGCTCAATTTCTAATAGCATTTCTCGAATGAAGTTGAGTGAGTGGAAAAACAGAGGTACATGGATGAAGGTATGTGCACAATAGGGTCCATGCTTAACTTAACAATTAATCAAGACTACTATTTTAACCAAGGAAGATCACACCCAGCCTGCTTTTAAAATACAACTTGGGACACAAACATTCACCCAAAGAGCAATCAAATAAAGCTTAAACCCAAGATATCACACAAGATGTTAAATAAAATGAAAAATGTCTAAATTTGCATATGTTGAGGCATTCATAGACCTTGCTACAAACCTAGGAGACTATATCATAGAAACAGGAAAATTATTAGTTCGGCAAATATTCCATCAGATAAACTGGGAAAACAAGCCTATAGTGGTGATTGGTGAAACTATCTGAAATTGGCTCCATTGTGCATCAGCAGTAATTCAATTTTGCTATCATGAGGAATTAATTACCTTTGCTTGCAACACATGTTGGTTTTCTGGTTGATCTTATCTGACTTGATGCTTTTTACCGAAAAGTGGATAGGGAATCATCTCCCCTGGCTTGATGTTACTTGCTGAAGGATTGGCAGGGACTACAGACAGATCACAATGATCACCTGGAGGATTGTAACGGCACTCGTACGAATGCAGCAGCTTCTTATGCATGTTGAATGTGATCATCCAGTCCTGACAACGATAGTGCTTATCCTCCGCCAGAATGAAGTGGAAAAGACGAACATCTTTGGCGCTCACCATTGGGCACAGCGGTGCTGACCGAGGAAGCGGTGAGTCCCGGAAGTTTGGGAGCGTCCAGAGCTCATCGTTCACCTGGAGGACAGCAACCTTCATCCACTCCGCTGGCATCTTTATCTTATTGAGAACCCAGGTGGTGACTGTGAACCTGGTCTTCAGTCTTCGGGTTTCAAAGCGGCCATTGTCGACATCGACAAACTTGACGAGGCCCTTGCATATGCCAACAGTGCGGTTTACCTCTGGGAATGTGCATCGTTGATCAACGATATCCTTCCAGATTTCGATCTCCGGCAGGCGGATGAAGCAGAGCTCAGGGCAGTCAGCAGCGACATCGCAATGCAGTATGCCGCGGTGGAGGTCGACCCAGTACATCACCGATCCGTCGGCGGCCAACACTTTGTCCGTGAACCACTCGAAGGGCTTGAGAGCATCGCCGTCGTAGGGCATGGCGAGCGGCTTGTGCTCGCACAGGTCGGTGGCAGACGAGTAGCGGAAGAGGTAGGGCAGTTCCAGCATCGGGAGGCCCTTGACGTCCACAGAGCGGCCTTCAGCGAGCGCCGCCCGATCAAGGCCTTCAAAGGTACGAATTAGCTGCAGTTCCGCGACGACGAATTCGTCGCCGAGGGAGATGATGCCAGCGGGGCGCGATAGAATGCGATCGCAGGGAATGCGACGGAGCCATGGGCGCGCGGGATCGGCCCTGTAGACGAACCAGTCAACCTCGCAGTAGAAGGGACCGTCGCAAGGGATGGCCATATGGATGAGGAGGAGGTCGCCGTGGGCCGCCACGACGTTGGGAACCTTGACCGGCCGCTCGTCGGTGCGCATGCGCACATAGGACATCGCAGGGGGGCAGGCGAGGCAGGCGGAGAGGCGGATCTCCAGGCCGTTGCTCGTGGTGGAGGTGGCCGCCGCGGTGGCGGCGGGGTCGTCTTCTCCTGATGCCTTGATGCGGGGATCGAATAGCAACCCCGACCGGTGGCCCACGACCGGCGGCGGGCCGCCGCGCATCTCCGTAGGCGGCGGCATGGAAGGAGATCTAGGGATTTGGGGGAATAGGATGGGGTTTTGCTTCGAAGGGAAAGGGCACCCGCAAACACGAAGTCGAGGCCTCGAGGGCAAGGCCGCAAGGGAAAGTATGTGGGAGCGGCGGAGGCTGATCCTGAATTTTTTTTGTTTATATTTATTTAATGAAAAAATGCTCGAGTCGGTGTCGTACGCGCCACCGCCATGGAAACCCATCGGATTCCGGATTTTGGTCCGCCCACGGAGCTTAAAATGGGCCTACAAACATTTTGGTAGGCCCAATATGGCCCAGGCGTGTTCGTGTAAGTGGAGCGCGTTCGGCGTGGCGGGTTACGCGACGTAAGTGGAAAGTTTTTTTCTACAAGTTCGTGGCCGTGTAGTACATCCTGTAAAAAAAAATTTCAGTGCATTACAAATACCACTCATTGAATCCAATTCAAATACTAACAATCTAGAATGCTTAATTCAAAATATAGTTGACATCCAAACTGATGAAGCGAGTTTGGAACCAAAATCAAAGAGTCATTCATGTATAATATATATTTCAAGACTTTCAAGACTCCATCAGTGAGACAGTAAAATCTTCCAACCTAGTCTCTATCAAGATTATGTGCGATGCAAGTAATTACGATGTCAGTGCAGTGCTGGATCAGTGCAGAAATAAGCAATATTATACTATACTCTATGCCAGTAAGATATTGGCCGGACCCCGGCTCAACTATGCAACAACGGAGAAGGAACTTGTGGCAGTGATATTTGCCATTGATAAGATCAGATTCTACTTGATTGGTGCCAAAGTGATAATATACACGGATCACACTACATTGAAGTACCTCTTAATCAAGAACAATGCTAAGTCATAACTCATCCGTTGGATTATGCTTCTACAAGAATTTGATCTGAAAATCAAAGATAAGAAAGGAGCAGACAATTGAGTGTCTCATCATCTCCCAAGGATGCAAGTTAGAGGATTGGATTTGAAAGATGATACTCATTTGAAGGTCACTTCATCCAGTCCATGGTATGCAAATTTGGTGAATTTCATGGTGACTGGATATATGCCTCCAGGAGAAGACAAAAAGAAGTTGATACCTCAGCAAATTTCATATTTAGGATGACAAATATCTATTCAAAGTCTGTGCAGATGGTTACTCCTCTGCTGCATCCCTCTATGTCAGACCAACATGATTATTGAGTGTTGTCACTCCTCACCCTATGGAGGACATTGCGGCGCATTCCGAACCCATCCTAAAAATTGGCATAGTAGATTCTTCTGGCCAAACATGTATGGAGATGCCAAAGAATTTGCGCGGTGATGCTCAAGATGTCAGAAGCATAAGGATACCAATTTCCGAGATGCTATGCCACAAAAGAGCGATCTCCGAATGGAAATATACGACGTACGTATGGGGAGTCGACTTCATGGGTCACTTCCCTATGTCAGGACAGTGTGAGTATATCTTGGTGGCAGTGGACTACGTGTCCAAATGGGTTGAGCACTTTTCCGCGTTGCGGCCGACTCAAGAGCTCAAAGAGAATGTTTCAGGAAATCATATTTCCTCGCTTTGGAGTTCCAACAGTCGTGATCAGTGATAGAGGCTCACACTTCATTGATAAGACATTCGAAAAGTGTCTCAGTGAGTTGGGAGTAGACCACTGGGTTGCCACATTATACCATCCCCAAACAAGTGGTCAAGCAGAAACGTCAAACAAGTGGATCAAAAATATTATGCAGAAAAACAATGAATGTCATGGGGAAGGGATGGAATAGCAAGTTACCCGAGGTACTATGAGCATACCGAACAGCCTTCAAGACACCGATAAGAATGGCATCGTACCAGTTGATCTATGGTAAAACTTGTTATCTTCCTGTAGAACTTGAGTTTAAATCCCTTTTGGCAATTAAGAGGTGGAGCATGGATCTCCAATAAACTGGAGTCAAAAGATAAATTCAACTAGCTGAATTCAACAAAGAGCGGACGAAAAGATGGTATGATAAGCGTATCAAGATCAAGAAATTTAAAATGTGAGATAAGATATTACTCTTTAATTCTCACATCCGTTTGTTCGGTCATGGTAAATTTAGAAGCAAGTGAGAAGAGTCTTACCTAATGCAAGTCTAGAATAAGACGAAAATATGCAGAAAATGCCACAAAAATGCATTAAAGATCCTATCCGACATCTCACTTACACCCCAGGGCCCACTGGTTTAGACAGGTTCAGGCCGTCTTGAGGCGTAATACCTTACGTCCTGTGTGTTGTGAGAGTTTATTACTTGTGATCGGGAGCCCCCCTTACATGTGCTAGTCCGTTTCTATTTATAGCCAATCGGAGGTCTGCAGAATATTCCTCCGCTAGTGTGAACACCTGCCCCAAATGGGCCGGGGGCGTCCTGCAGTTATTGTTCTAAATCCCATCGAGCGATGAGATAGCTTGTCGGGCCTACCCTGCTGATCCCAGGGCGAGCCCTGAGTCGTCCCGGGATGACCCGAGGTTGTTCTCTGCCCTCCTACCGTGGGGACCTCCGCCGGGGGTGCCCTGAGTCAACCCCGGACGAGGACCCGAGCTGTCCTGGGATGATCCTGATATGACGTGAAGTGACAGGCCCCCCGCCATCGTCCATTGCCAACTGATTTGACGCGACTTTGAGGTTCATCCCCCAAGCCGGCTTCCCCGCTGTCTGCTAACACAGCTCCTCCGTAATTATGATATTTTTACGAGGAAGCCGCGCTCTTCTCGGGCCTCACACCTGGGCGGCACACAACAAGAAATATGGTGATTTATGACGAAAATTTTATGACAATTTAAACAAGCGTCACAATTGCACACAATCCACGACAATTTTTAGATTTTCGTCATGAATTTGAAGGTATGGGCCCTAGGCCCAAAATTTTATGACTTTTTAAACAAGCGTCACAATTGCACACAATCCATGACAATTTTTAGATTTTCGTCATGAATTTGAAGGTATGGGCCCTGTTCCAAGTGTCCGATTTTCAACCCCCGGCCCTTTCCCAGTTCGCCCTCGACCCGCGCGTCGCGCCCGACCGCGCACGCGTGCCCAACGCCGCGCGTGGCCGACCGGGCGCCGCGATCGCGGCGCGAATCTCTCCATCTCCCTCTCCTTTTTCTCTCTATCCCCTCCTTTTCTTTTTCTTTTTCTTTTTTCATTTTTCATTTTCTTTTATTTTTTTCTTTTCTTTTCCTCTCTCCTTCCTTCTCTCTCTTCCATCTTCCCTCTGCCACGCACGCACCGGCCCGACCCTCCTCGCCTCCCGCGCGCGCTCGCCCTCGACCCGGCCGCTCGGCCGCACGCACGCCGCCCGGCCCGGCCCCCGACCTCGCCCCCACGCTACAGAACAGCGTGCCGCCGACCACACGCGTGCGGTACGCGCCCGCCGGCCGGCCCCCGAACGCCGCTCGGCCACCGCCTGCCCCCGCGCGCCTCCTCTGGCCGCGCACCCCGACCCGCCTATCACGCCCACGCGTGCGCACGCACGCGCACGCCGCGCCGCGGCGCCCCGAGCCATGCGCGCGCCCACGCCACGCCACAGCCGCCTGGCCGCGCTCGCCCTGCGCCCCACGTGCCCCACCACACCGCTCGCCGCTGCCCGCTGAGCCGACGACGCGTCACGTCGCCTGGCCGCATCACCGCGCCAACCGCCGGGCCGCGCGCACGCCGCACGCCGCCGTCCGCGTCGCGCCAACGCTTGGGCCGCTGCCAAGCACGCCGAGCCACACCCACGCACAGCGAGCTCGCCCTGTGCCGCGGCCTCGCCGCTCGCACCACTCCGCGACGCGCGAGACCGGCCGAGCGCCATTAATGGCCGCCCGCGGACCTCGCTAAGCCGGCCACCCACCCCCGCACCGCTCCACCGACCTGCTCGGGCTATAAAATCCCCCCCCCCCCCCCCGCGTCGCCCTTCGCCACCACGAGCGACCACCGCCGCCATAGCCCTTCTCTGCTCCCCTAGCGCCACCACCGGAGCCACCTAGCGCCGCCGCCGCCTGCTCCTGCTGCCCCGCTTCCTCGCCGTGCCCCAGGCCAAGGTGGGCGGCAGAATTGAATCCCCGCACCCTGCTGCCCCTTTCCCCCTCCACTCCGGCCGCCGCCGCGCCCCAGGCCGCGGGCCCATGGCCGCCGGCGCCCCTGATTCCCCCTCCCCTATTCTGCGTCGGGAGGAAGGGGATGAGTGGTCGTTTTGCCTTTAGGCCCCCCCTCTCCTCCCATTTTATTAAAGAACCCCCACCCTCTTAAGCCCTTTTGCAATTTAAACCTTCCTTTTGTTATATTCCCAAACGAACCCTTTTCAATATAAACATAATTCTAATTGAGCCCCTGACATCTTCGGAGTAACCCGGTTATTTTCTAAAAATACAAACCAAGCCCCTGCCTTCTCAAATATAATTACAAACAAGTCCCTGAACCCTTATTTAACCCCCTAAACCATCCTATAACCTATCATTTCATGCGACAAACGACCTCGGATCTACCTAAAACTTTACCACGCCTCTCATAACATAGTTTTGACCATGCCATTAGGAAACCACCCAAAGATATTACTTTGAACTCCATATGTTAATTATTTCCGATTCGAGCTCAACGATAAAACTTTTATTTCTTTTTCTTGATTGTGTGTATGTTTGTGTGTGTCATAGACCACGGTGTGAATGAAGAAGAGCCCGTTGACGAGCAGTACTACGAGCCAGCGAACGAGGACCAGTTCCGCGACCCCGGGCCCGAAGGATAGTGCTTCGACCAGGACCTCCCCGAAGGCTTCGAAGACAGCAAGTTCAATCTCGCCCTTTGATGCATGCTTTTGTCCTAGTTTTTATAAACACCACCCATTGAACTGTTTTACAAACTTGCATATGTTTTGCTTGCTAAAAACACGGTTGGATAGCCACCCATTGATTTGTTATGATCATTCCTTGACCACCTAGATTAATGTCTGATTTTATTTGGACGTTAATCGCTACTAGAACGCTTAGGATCTTATACACAATACAACTTGTTTTATAAAGAAAATGTGTGAGTGTATGGGAAGGCATAAAAGTGGATTTTCGAAAGATGAGTCTAGACGGGATGGATGGCATTTCGGTATGATTTGCCATTTGGTGTGCTCGTGCCGGTGTGGCAGGGCAAGGAAAGGAGATATCCATCTTGTCACAACTAAGGACCGAGTTGGTGTGTCATCTCACCTAACTCCACTATCGTGCAAACCACTCGACCGTTGTATGGGCAACGGCTTAGCATAAACCCCACTAGTTAGTCTGATAGCCATCAGGAGAGCTGAGAGCAACGGGTGATCAAGGAGAAGGGATAAGCCCCGTGTGACTTATGCCCCGGTTAATACCTCTGTGATAGGTCAATGACCCCTTGGTGCATCCCGTGATGGCTAGTTAGGTCTAGCTAAGGTGGGTAATGGCTTTGTTGGGATCTGCACCGACACTAGGGTGATCGAGTTGCGGTACCCCGCTTGTGGGTAAAGTTGCACACCTCTGCAGAGTTAAGAATCTATTCGAATAGCCGTGCCCACGTGTGACACCCCGGCCCAGGGCTTAATAGGATTAATAGGATACTCATACCAACAAGTTGCAACTTCTTTTCCGGAAGCCGGTCTCCAAAGAACTCCGAGGTTAAGCGTGATTGGCCCGGAGAAATTTGGGGATGGGTGACCGACCGGGAAGTTCTTCCCGGGTGCGCACGAGTGAGGACAAAGTGTGCAGAAAAGACTGGTGTTGGTCTGTGAGGACAGTCTGTGTCCTAGAAAGCAGCCAGATGTAAGCGGGCCCAGCCTCGGGGAGGCGGGACGTTACACCACGGTACTGGGCGGGTTACGGTGTGGTCACATAACTAGTGTTTACTTTGGGATGGGTTGGCGTGAGTTGTTTCGGAAATGTGTCCGGCAGTTGTGCCGTGTGCTACGGCGAATGAGGAGTCCGGTAGCAGCTTAAAACCTGGATCCAGTGTGGATCAACCCTTTGTGTTACTCGGTATAAGAAAACTGGTTTTGAAAATCCTTTCTTTCAAATGAACCCTTGCATGAAATGTTGCTTTGCGCAAAAGTAAACCTAACCTTATTCTTGAATTACCCTGTGCATGATACTCTGTTTATTCCCCCTCCGTGGGTGTGGTTGGACTTGCTGAGTACGTTTGTACTCACCCCATTTTTAATTTTTACAGAAGAAGACCCAGACTTCGTTCCGGACGACGTCGAGTAGGGTACCGTCCTGCACCCAGCCTTGCCTGTGGATTAGGCTCACCCGCAGGAGATACCACATGGTGCAATACTCTGATGACCCCCTTTTTATATTTAATATCATTGCGTGTGTGTGGATTGTAATCCTCGCGATAGTGGCACTTCTCTGCTCACTATCGCGTAGAGTTGTACGGTAATGAACCATCTGATGTAATAAATGTGTCATCAGCCTCCTGGGACTGATGTTTGTAACACATTTAAGTCTTCTCTTATGAGGGGACGCTTCAGGCCCCCCGCCATCGTCCATTGCCAACTGATGGGACGCGACTTTGAGGTTCGTCCCCCAAGCCGACTTCCCTGCTGTCTGCTAACACGGCTCCTCCGTAATTATGATATTTTTATGAGGAAGCCGCGCTCTTCTCGGGCCCCACACCTGGGCGGCATGCAGTGCGACGTCATGAGCCCCTTGGGTTTCCTTCCAGGAGAAGGAAAGCCCCTCTCCTGAGTCCTTGCGGACGCTGCTATGTGGACCCCACCATGGCCGAAGGTCCACCAGGAACAGACGATCCGCCTTGATTTGGAGTCCGCGAATCAGAATCACGTTTTTGTCTAGGGTTATTTGTACCCCATTCCCATTACGCTGACAGGTTGGCAACGGCCGTTACGGTGGGCCAGGAGAGAGAAAGGAAGGAGGGATATGGATAGAGGATAAATTTGTAACAAGTAGGGTCTGACACGTGGGTTCTATTGCCACATTAGCAAAACCGCCGGCAAAACAGCCTTAACCTGTTCAAGGAGGTAGTTTGTTCAGTTTTGACAGTTATGGTACGCAAGATATCTGGTTTTTAAGGTTGGGGTTGACAAGTTCAAGGTAAAACAGACTTTTCTCTTAATATTAATCCGGAGGCTATATGTTTTTTTTAGGGGATCTCGGGGCTATATGTTGTTCGGTACCGCAGGACCTTTTGTGTTCGGCCCACACCGAGTGCGGACCACGAGAGAGATCGGGCTCGCGTTTGGTGAGAAGAGTCCCAGCATTTTTTTATATTTTTATATTTTTGGAAAACATTTTTTACAGAAATATATTTTCAATATCATAATTTACAGTTTTGTACCCCTATCGCCCGGCAGGGGGGCGGCAGGGGTCCTGCCGCCCGTCAGGGGGGCCGCAGGGACTTATATGTAAATTAAAAAAAATTTATTTGCGCGGAAGCCGTTGGCGGGAGCCTGCCTCCCCCCTGCCGGGCGGCAGGCCCCCTGCCGCCACTCCACTGGGCGGCAGGGGGCCTGCCGCCCGGCAGGGGGGCGGCAGGCTCTCCCATACTGTATAAAAGGTTTCTCTCCCCCCTCCCTCCTCATTTTCTTCCCTCGACATCCAGAGAGCGGGAGGGAGAGAGGAGGGGTGAGGGAGGGAGTTTTAACGGCGAAGCCCTGCCGGATTTTGGATCCTAACCGCAGGTAATAAATATTTCTCAACTTTCTCGATCTAAATTTTTTGTATGTTTAATTCTATAATTAGTGTATGCAGCAGTAATGATATTTTAGCGATTTAGGTAATATTTTTAATATAATTTAGGTAGAATTAAGATTAGTTTTTAGAAAAACCAATTAGGTTTACCAACAAATTTTGTGGTATTGATTAGTTGTTTAATACTAGAAAAAAATTCGAGAAATAGTCAGAAATTGTAGAAAATGTTAGAAAAGTATATGAAACATTCGGATAAATTGTAGAAAATGCAGAAAAATTTAGAAAATGTTAGAAAAATATATTTATAAAAATATATTGTAAAAAATTGTAGGAAATGCACGAAAATGTTAGAAAAGTTTATGAAAATTTAAGATAAATTGTAGAAAATGCAGAAAAATTTAGAAAATGTTAGAAATATATATTTATAAAAATATATTGTACAAAAATTGTAGGAAATGCACGAAAATGTTAGAAAAGTTTATGAAAATTTAAGAAAAATTGTAGAAAAATTGTAGAAAATGTAGAAAACTTATATTTTTTGTGTTAGGTATGGCCGAAGATACGCCAGCTCTACTTGACGGAGTCATAGACTCGTCGCACCGGTCCTTCCTTGTAGTGGTTCAGCGCGTGAAACTTAACGTGCTGCGTCCACGTCCACCAGCGGAGTTTATTCCTGTTGACCCACGATGGGTGCCCAGGTGATATGTTTTTAAGATTACGTTTGTTTCGTATACGTTTCGTACATAATGTACTTACCTTTGATCGTTCTATTTTTCAGGTTGAGTGGGGCTGGTCTTCTTACTATAGGTCGTCTTGCTGAGAGTGGTTCAGTACAGCTGGACAGGTCCCTACTGACGGCTCTGGTTGATAGATGGAGGCCTGAGACAAACACCTTCCACCTCCCTTGTGGGGAGATGACACCGACCCTACAGGATGTTGCGATGCTGCTGGGTCTTCCTATCAGTGGGGATGTCGTAGGGCCTCGTGTCGTCCTGCCTACGTGGTTGGACGATCTAGAAGAGCGTTTTGCAAATATTGACATCGCGATTGATGTAGAAGAGCACCAAAAAGCAACAGGCCCTGCCAATGCATGGATCCTCCAGTTCCAGGTACATACCTTGTTTTGTTACGATTAATGTTAGAGTTATGCTTTTGACAAGTGCAGTTATGGTTTTATTTTATAATTGATCTCGTACTCATAAATGTTCATCTTTTCTATGCAGCCCGACAATTTGGCACATGATGCTGATGATGATAGCGTCACTCGATCCCTTGAGGCATACCTGTTGTGGTTGTTTGGATACATAATGTTCAACAACTCACACGGGGCCTATGTGGATAGGGTGCTTGTGCCTTACGCACTGGAGATCGCAGAGACAGCTGTGGAGGAAATGCCTCAATACAGTTGGGGTGCAGCGGTACTTGCAGCCACGTACCGTGGCCTCTGCAAGGCATCGGTGCAAAATAAGCACAATGCAATTCTTACAGGATGTCCAATTCTGCTACAGCTTTGGTCGTACGAGAGGATAGCAATTGGTCGCCCGCTTGTCGACCACTCATCGTATGAGCTGGATATGTACGGTGACACCGAGGACGATAGGCCTACCATGGGGACTCTCTGGTACGCTCGTCAGGTACGGAAATGACTGCTACTCGTACTATTCTGTTGGCAATTCTGTTGCTTTGTTTTACCCTCTTTGTATTTCTTATTTGTACATATTATTATTAAATTTGTGCAGAAGAGGTGGGCCCACGTACAGTCTCGTCGGGCCTATCCTGAATTTGTGGCTGAGTTTGATCGGTTGACACCTGAAGACGTCGTGTGGGAGCCCTACTCCGAGTTGGCTATAAACACTCGTGCACCGATCGGGATATCTTCGGTTTGCTTTCAAGACCAGGCCTTTTGGATGACAACTACAGCGTTGGTGTACGACGTTTACATTGAGGCTCACTGCCCGGACAGAGTCAGGAGACAGTTCGGTCAAAGGCAGTTGTATCCTGTGCCGTCAGCATTGGATCGGGTCGAACGCCATGACCACAGGTAACAATTCATATACTATTTCAGTGACTATGCATTGTATAGTTAACTAATCATATTTGACTAAATTGTTTTCAATATTTAGTTTATCGAGGACTGGGCAACCCTTCTCCAACATATGGGTGACAAGGGTGCAGCCTTGGGTCGATGGTTGGGACCAGGCAGAGGAGAACATGGCGCTTGCGACCCCTGCACACACGGAGGCTTCGTACAGGGCGTACCTGAGCTGGTACCAGCCTCAGACTCGTTGCCGCTTGATATATGCTGACATGCAACCACAGCCGCATGTTGCGACAGCACAGGATGGGTACGCACGACATAGGGATGAGGCATTAGCTGGGGCGGTGAGTCAAAGTTATCATCGCTTTTCAAATACTTTAGATTAGAGTGTTAATGCCTTTCTTTTTCTTGCTTGCAGTTTGAAATGTGCAGGTTGATGGACTTAGATGCCAGGGCGAATTTGATGAGGATTCGAGGGGGATCTATGATGGATAGGAATGAGCAAGAGTCGGCCTGGACCCGAGTTTCACAAAGAGCCCATTCCATGCTTGAAGCCTTTGGTAGCCGGACATCGTACGATGACTCGTACGGTTCGTCTCAAGCCTCGACCTCGTTTCCTTGTGGTCCCACACATCAGCAGTCTTCCCAAGCACTTTATTGGTCTCAGCAGCATTATCCAGGTACGTGAGGATACTTACTAACTTTCTACTTTGAAGCCAATAATTAATTCTCAGTCCATACAGGTGATGCACACCCACCTTACCAACCTCACGGAGGGACTCAGTTTAGTACCATGGCACCAGCTGCAGGGATCTCATTTCAACCAACACAGGCACCACCACGACCTTTCGGTAGACATATAGTCAATATCTTAATTTCAATTAATTGTGGTATGAAGTCTAATTCCTTTTGTATTTACATATAGGATCACAACAGTTATATGATGCTGGACCTTCTTCGTATTACCCTACGGCGACAGCAGAAGGAACGCATGGTAAATACCTAATCTGTAGCCCGAATTTATCATGTGCTTCTTATTTTTATGAATATTTTAAATAATTTGAACGGTTTACAGGATCGCACCACCAGCTTCCTGATATGGGTCATTCCTCGTATCCACCACCACCAGGTACGTATGATGAATATATACCAAAATATATGACTTATAAGACGATGATTAAGATATCTTAATTGCTACTGTATAAGGCCCACATAGGATACCTTTGAGGCGAACTTCGAATATTGGAGTCGGTTATTTTCTACACCTAACCAGCAAGCCGATCCTACCTTCCAGACACCTATGGCCACCGGACGTCCAGGTAGAGACGTAGGGCCTCTAGAGCGGCACACCTATTCTACAGCGTAAAAGATGTCGACATGGCCGGGGTGGCCGGGGTGGTTAGGAGGTGGTTCTAGCTGTTTCCGTATTTTTGTTATGGACATGTCGTCATGTTATACTTATTTCGTTCTCAGGCATCACCTATTTCGTTCTCATTTGCGTATGTGTATGAATTGCTAACTTATACATTTTCATATTCATATACTTTACTAATGCTTTTTATTTCTATCCAAAATATCTAAAACCACATCTAATGGGAGCCTGCCGCCCCCCAACCGGGCGGTAGGCCTCCTGCCGCCCAGTGGAGTGGCGGCAGGGGGGCGGCAGGCTCCCGCCGAGGGCTTCCGCGCAAATATTTTTTTTTAATTTACATATAAGTCTCTGCCGCCCCCCTGACGGGCGGCTGGACCCCTGCCGCCCCCCTGCCGGGCGGTAGGGGTACAAAACTGTAAATTGTGATATTTAAAATATATTTCTGTAAAAAATATTTTCCAAAAATATAAAAATAAAAAGGACGCAGAGTCCCAGGCCCAAGTCACCTGCGCAGGCCCACACGGGTCAAGACGGCCTCACTCGCGTCGGCTTTCCTCACCGACCTTTTCCCATCGCGATCGAACATTCGAATCGAGATCGAGGTCGAGATCGAAATCGAATCTCCTTTCGCCAGGTCGAAACCCTACCCACCGAGATCACCGGCGAGCAACCTGAGCGGAAATGGCGACCGCCATGGCCGCCTCCGCCTCCGCCTCCTCCTCCTCCTACTCCTTCCGCTGCCATCACCATCCTTTGTCAGACCCACGGTTCCCCCCGCCGAGCCGTTCGCCGGCTTCCCTACTCGCTAGGGCCCGATGGGTCCTCATGGACCGCAGGGCAATCGCGTGCCATCGTTCAGATCTCAACCTGCTTCCGTTATCTTCTACGGCGGACACGTTCGAGGGTGACCTCAACGTATCGCTAATACTCCGGGATCCTCCTGTCCTGTCCATGGCACTTGTTGCCCACCCTGATGTGGACCAAGCGCATCGAGCGGAGGACCCAGTGATCCGGATGCGCGGGGAACACCCAACCCGATGGCCGACGGTGGTCGCAGCAGACGGGGACAGAATACTGGTGCAGATCCCTGGCGGAGGCAATGCCCGTCTTCTTGTGTTGACAGCTTATGCGGGGTATGCCTCGCTATACTCCCTGCCACCCTGTGATCCATCCCGTCCCGTGGCTGGACCGGAGACTGGCTTGATCTCCCGTGGCGACGAGTACGCTGTGGCTTACATGGAACCGCCACATAAGAGCCACCCCAGCATCGGCTTCGAGGACCTGGTGGTGGTCAGAGTTTTCCATTCGACAGCTGGGGAATGGGAGCCGAAGACCCTGCCATGGCCCTCCCGTGGCGAGCTGGACGATGCTTTCGCATGGCTATTCGATTCTTGTCTGGCTATGCAGGATGGCCTTCTCTGGGTTGATTACAGACATGGCTGCCTCTTGCAGTACGATGTGTTCAGTGACGACGCTACAATGCACAGGATAGAGCTTCCTCCCATGGCACCTGGTACAGATTTAGATGCTTGGAAGATGAGAAGCATGACTGTCACTGCAGGAGACAGGGTCAAGCTTGTCCACGTCCAGAGGATGACTGATATGACCTGTGAGATCTCAGTATGGCTGCTTGACAACTACGGGTACACGTGGTCAAGGGAGAAATTATTGAGTATGAACTTTGGGCCGGAAGTTCCATGTTTTCCGATTCTTGGAGGGGGGGATGCTCAAATGCTCTGTTTGGCAGTCCCGCATGGACAAGGTGTCACCCATATTTATGCAGTTAAACTGGATGACGCAACACTTCTTGGGCGACATAAATATGATGGGATTGTATGGAATCTTGGCTGGAATACTCCCTACCTCAGCAGTGAGATTGCTGGGCATATTGCCGACACACCAGGTATTGCAGTTGCATATGCTCCATTGCATTGTGCTGTATAATAAATCTTGCTACCAACGCTTCCTCTTGTTTGCAGTTCCACATCCTGTTCATCATGGACCTGATGCATACCAGTTTGTGAGGTTGGACCCTGGGGCCTCGCGAACAAAGGCCAAGATTGACTAAGCCACCAAGGTATCATTTTCGTTTGTAGCAAGATCTGTGATTGCCTTAAGATGCACTTTTGGACGACTGCCATTTTATTCAACATCTTGCTTGCGCAATACCTTTTGTTTATGTTTTATTTGCTTGCTCTATGGATGGATGCTTACTTTTAAAAATAGGCTGGCTGAGATTATTTGGCTGTTTGTGCAGACAGGCTCATTTGAGTTGCTTGCTTATTTGGTAATTATTTAGGCAAGTTAATGGATTTAAAAAATATGAACTTACTGCTTGTTCACAACTCAGATGTTTCATGTTGCTTAAATTTTTGGTTGTCCAATGTCAACAGTATGCCGAATTGCCAATGATAGTTTAGGCAAGTTACTCCCTCCGTTCCAAATTATTAGTCGTTTTGGCTTTTCTAGATACATCAATTTTGCTATGCATCTAGATGCATAGCAAAAATTATGCGCCTAGAAAATCCAAAACGACTAATAGTTTGGGATGGAGGGAGTATTTGGTAATTATTTAGGCAACTTCTTGTCTCATGATCCACTTGTCATTTGTGTGGAGGATAGTTTACATTCTTTAGGAACCTAGTTTTCTCATATGGATAAATTTGTTTAATCACTGTTTGCAGCATCTCGCTGTTCCTTTTTTACAATCAAGTTTTTCGGTGCTAGATGCTCGTTTTGCTTCTTTCTTTGTCGATGTATGATGAAAATAGCAATCTTCGTCAAAGCATTGATATGCTGAAGCTCAGTTTATCTGCCATTTTCATTGAATTTATCTTAATTACAGTAGTTGGTATTTCCCCGAATGGTCCTCCTGAAAATTCCAACTAGGCTACACTTTGGGGTAAAAGTAGCTTCTAGCCTTTTGGCAAGTTCTTCCTCTGAGTTTTCATGATATGATCCAAATAGGTGACTTTCTGAAAAAGTTGCTTCTAGCCTTTTGCCGGACCTGCCTAGTTTCTACACATTGGCAATTCATGCCAATTAAGGCTCAACTGTCAATACTGTTCTGTTCATAAATCTCAATAGAGATTTAAACCTGGCTGCTCCTATTAAAGAGCATGAGTAACTGTTCCAAGTGTAGTGAGGCGGGGTTGGATAATCTTATGCGCTCAGGTTTACTATTTCTTTTTTCTTTGAGTATCACGGTGACATTCTTGGCATTGGATCATTGAGATAAGCTTTTTGGATTTAAGGCTACAAAGCTGACATGGCTACACCATTGGGGACTCGGGTAAAACGAACATTAGGAACAACTGCAGCCATGCATTCCTGGTTTGATATTCTGATAAGCTTTAGGTCTCAGAATTAGTATTTTATATTGATCACTGTGGCAGGATGCTAATAGTCATAAGTCAATCAGGGAAAAAAAAGTTGCCATGCATCATTTCTGGTTTGGCATTTTATAGATCCGACAAAGGGTGCATAAATAGATTTGATATTTGATCTGGTCAAGTGCCCAAGACGTTTTCCTACATTTTTTATCACTGCAAAGTTATCATAGTAAAAACATGTAATGCACTGTTTATGAGGTCAATTTGTAAAGATGCTGCAACAAGATAATGCTGAAATGTCGTATTGTCTCCTTTTAAGCATAGTTGTCCATTGAGGAATTCAGTAGCATGTTATTTCAGTCATTATGTAACCCACCCCCACCCCCCTAATGATGTCAGTTGTTTAGTGGATTGATCTGGAACAATTTTCTAGAAGTTGAGCTTCTAATAAGTGTACAACATTTTGCTTTCTCTCCTGTGGTTCTATTTGTTGGAACAAACATTTCTGTCAATGTTTGACCTATTCATATTCTAATTGATTTGGATCTTCTGTTCAAATGTTGAAACCTAACCACTGATGTAATTGCAAATGC
Source organism: Panicum virgatum (assembly GCF_016808335.1). Taxonomy (NCBI): domain Eukaryota; kingdom Viridiplantae; phylum Streptophyta; class Magnoliopsida; order Poales; family Poaceae; genus Panicum; species Panicum virgatum. The sequence continues at coordinate 3,807,789 of NC_053144.1, forward strand.
TGAAGGTTTTTTTTTTCTTTTTTGATGTGCAGGTGTTGAAGATGAAGGCACTACAACTGCTGCAGCCTGCTACTGAATTGGCCAGCCCAAGACTATTGCTTTTTTGCCACTAGCAAATTGCACCATGATGTAATGATGATCAACTGCATGCTCTGCCATTGGCGTGTTGCCGGCAGCAGTGAAACTTTCAACCCACCCATATACACTTGTTGCCAGCGAGGTGGTTTCAAATGGTGGTAACCCCAAGATGTGGTGGTTAATGTGTTTCCTTAGGAATTAGCAATACAAAGATTTGACTTGTTCTGTGGTTTGCAACCTCACTCTTGAAAAGTTGCAAAGAATTTGCTCTTCTGATGTCAGATCTGGGATCTTCTAGTATGCATCATGGAAACTGGTAGGCTTTTTAGTTCTCACAATCCCACAAATGGAAATGGCAACCTGGCATTTAAAACGTACATTCAGGTCCTCTGTGTATACGGATATCAAAATAAGTGAGGCTCACGAATTTAATGTCATGTCAAATATCAAAATTTCTCTTTTTTTTTGTTCTCCATTGCGGGATATGCATGCACGTTGTCTATATATGCTGATCGTTCCATTGCATGTGCGACATCATTCTGCGTCTGTGAGAATCATCTATACTTTGGGCATCTGTACTAGCAGGTTGCACCAGTGCATCCAGTCGATCTTCTACATGGATAGTTATGATGGTCATCCACAATGTGATGGCTACTCTAGGTCTCTCATTAACGTGTGATCAACGTACAAAGATTTAAACATCGCAGCTCACAGAGCTGATTTACCATAAAACTCATTACTGCAAGCAAAAATTGATTGTCATGAAAACAAAACAGACTTCTGGACTGCCAGTGACATTCTACATCTGATAATAAGAACAACGATGTGCCACGCAAACAGCGCCCAGGCACAAGAAATGTAATCAGCATAAACTCACCAAATGTTATTTGTATTTAGCAAAACCCTAAGCACCACAAGGCCCATACAGACAGTTTGTGACATCAAAAGGATCCCGGTTCGAAAGTGCAACCGCTAATACCCTAAGTACCGCAAGGCCCAGACAGACAGTATGTGACATCAAAAGGATTCCTGATAGAAAGTGCAAACCCTCTCTTGTAGCACCATGGAGTACCCTCCTCAAACTGAGCAACCAGTAACACCCCACTACAAGAGTCACTAGCGAAAGGAATACTCTCGAGTTGTTTGATCATGGCAGGTTTGAAAGGGTGGCTCGTGAAAACCACAATCGAATTCAGAACATTTCCATGACGGGCGATGAACTTGAGAAACTCCATCTCCATGACCGTCCCTTGGAAGCCGTGCAGCACCAGTTCCTTCAGACTCACCTTCACGCATTTCATTGCATTTGTTGTTCTCCAGAACTGCTGATGAAGCTTTGGAGAAGCTCCCCTGAAATGATCTTTTACATTCTTCTCACACTGCATATTGAATTAATCATGTCAACATACTTTCAAGAAGCAGACACACAAATCGTGTATAATAATAATCAACAAAACTTTGATAAGCAGTCACATGGGTTGTAGAATTCAGGTCAACCTTACCTGGACAATCAATGTATCGATATTAGGAAAACATCGCAACAGCACGGGCAGCTTCTTAGCTTCGCGGCTTGCTCCAAGTCGCACCTGAACAGCGAGAATCTGCAGGCTCGGGACAGTTGCCTCACCACCAACCTGTAGGCACATTCCATTAAACAATCAAGCAAAGTACTTGAGGCAGAAAAACACAGAACAAAACAACTTTTACCACCTCGATTAAGGTGTCACCAATCTGTAATTCGTGCATCCCTGGCACCAAGAACCCCAGAGACTGGAGGTTAGGAGAATGACCAATCTTTATCCTGCAGCGCATGTTGGCGAGACAACCAGGCCCCCAAGCTTCCCAAAGCAAGAGCCTCTTCAGGCTCACGGCATCTGAGATGACGATCTCAGGCACGACGGCCGAACAGACTTGAACACAGATAAGGCTGCGACTCTCGATGCGGAGGTACACAGGATGTCTGCTTCCAACGATCACAAGCTTCTCGAGAACGGGGCACTTCTCAATGAGGAAAGCGATGTCCCGTTGCTCCATGAGGAGAGCACACAGGCCCAGCTCCAGGAGGTAGGGGAAGCAAGCAGTGTGGGTGTCGGGAAGGGCTGCGGTGTCCGGGAACCTCCAGAAGCCTAGGTAGAGACGGGTGAGAGAGCTGCAGTTGAAGAGGGTGTCGGGGAGCGGCGGATTGGCCGCCATCGTCTGGGCGCGGTTGAAGAGAGTGAGTTCTTCGACGCCCTTGGCGGCGAAGAGGCGGAGCCACCGCGACACCTCGGCCCGGTGTGCGTCCAAGGGAGTACCCGTGAGGTAGATGCCGCGGAAGGGACCTGGATGCGCGGCGAGGGCGCGGGACACCGGGACGGTGAGGTCGCCGCAGGGAAGGAGGTGAGCGTCGACGAGGACGAGCGGCACTGTATTTGCCCCGTCGGATTATACATGCCAACCATTTCCCTCCCCGCCTCGAACTACAGGAACCAGTCCAACGACATATGGTCAGCCGAGCTCAACGTGAGACCACAAAAAATAAACATATGCATCTCATTTCTCTGCGACTACTCGACTCGCCCCAGGAGTTGGGTGCGAGTTCCTGTACTTTCGAAGCAAAGCAGCACTCGGCTTACCGGTTTCGACTACCTCCTACTCCCGGCATGCGGTTAGTACAATTCAAACTCGATCACAGGGCCAGGCAACGAACGGTCCTTAACCGACACAGGCAGGGTTAGTCATTCCCCGCCCGGTCTCCAAATTCTTTTTCTTTCTCGCATAATTCAATATTCCATATATTCCAAAATAACTAAATACCCTATATCTCGCGAGTGACCCGAAATCACTCGACTTCTACCGAGATCTTATTAAGCATAGCATTTCTATCGTCCCATACATACTAGTATAACTACAGGGAACCTAGGGATCATACAACTAGAGTTCCAAATAATTCCTAAACCTAATGCACAAATAATAGAAACATATATAGATGTCATAAATTGAAGTCATAGGATGTGCACCGGGGCTTGCCTGGGGTTAACACTGAGTCACTGTTAGTTAGATGATACTCGCTTGGCAAGTACCTTCCTTGGGATCATGCACATCGGGATCCATCCATCCATCCATCTTCTAGACGTGTCCACCATTCACTGTCTTCTGTCTCGGCTTCAATGTCACATCCCTCACGTAGTTCATCTATCGTACCTAAATGAAATGCAGCAATGCATATGTATGAATGCACAGTTCTGAGTTGCTCAACAATATAGATGCTATTATTTTTCCTTCACGATAAAGTTGTAGTCTAACAAGTAGCAAACAATCATATCACATGGGCAATCGTTTATAGAGTAGTTAACTACATTTATAACTACCCAGGGCATCATGATCAACGGCACAAAAGAAGTTCACTAACTGCACAAACAAGCGGTAGTTGATTCCTATAATATGCAGGTCATGGCTTGCTAATAATTAAATAACTCAGTACATAAACAAAAAAAATTTCAGCAAAAATTATTCTAAATAGAAGGTACAGAGAGCAATCTACTCTGTAAAAATCATATCTTTTCATGCATCCATTTAATCCGAACAATTCATTCATTCAGACAACTCTTGAAACAAGATTGAATTATATAGGTCAAAACAGAGCAAAACAGAAGTTGAAAATTTAACAGAAGGTCGAAACAGGGATGAATTAGCTACTGTGAATTTTTCATGATTTTATCTACACAGAATTAATTCTGAGAAAATAAACAAAACAAACATCAATCTAACAAGATTCATTTTTAACTTCTGTTCTAGTCATGAACTGGTGCTCAAACTTCATGGCCAAGCTAATATATTCAAAAAGAACACTCAGAAATATTTTCATGATTTAAAAACAACATAAATTATTTCTCATAATTAAAGTCTACTAAACAAGGATTAAATAAAATAAATATCTACACAAATCTATAATTAACTAAATTTGTACAGTGGTGTTCATTTAGTATTGTAAATACACAGAAAAAGTTTCATACATATATCTAAATCATAACATCCAGAAATAAAAGAATATATTATTCTACTATATCTAGCCAAGACTAGGGTTTCATCTAGTTAAAAGTATTAACTGGTACTCAAATTTTTACACAAAGCTAAGCATGGTATGAAGTATCTACCCACCAAAAATAACCCATAGTTAGTGAGTAGAACTCCTAGAATAATTATAACCTATGTAATCTAATCTTTTTCCTAGATTAAAATACAGACAGAAAATAAATATGTGCATGTAATGAAAGTTGTAGATCTTGTTACAAGTAATCCAAAACATTTGGATTTGAATTTTTCTTATTTTTGTACGAATTTCTAGGTATTTTCAAAGTTTGCTGTTTTTTAAAACAAAAGAAAAAGGAAAGGAAATCTTGCATCTAGACCCCTGGACTTCTATTTCCTTCTCACCATGGGTCCCTGGCCGGGTTGGGAAACAGAGGAGGGGCGGGTGGCCGGAATCCGGTGTGGGGAGGCACCGGAGGTGGGGGCTAGGTTGGGGAAAATGGAGAGGAGTTCGAGCCGCACCTGTGGGTGGTGGTTTGGGGGCTCGGGGTGGTCTGTAGTGGTGGCGCCACGGCGAGCGGCGGACCGGCGGCGAACTGAGCCGCGGTGGCGGCGCTCCGGCGAGGTGTGGAGAGGGCGGCCGGGCCGGTGAGCTTCACTGAGTGGTCGGGATGCCGTTTCGGGGGTTGACTTGGGCGGAGGAGGGCTGGAGAAGGGAGCTCGGCGTGGAGGCCGGGCAGCGGCCATGGCGGTGTGGCCGTTTCGGCGGCGGTGGGGTCAAGCGGCGGCGGTGTGGCGCGGAGTGAGCGCCAGCGTGGCCGGGTGGTGCTGGCGCGCGCGAAGGCGCGGCCCGGTGCCGCGCGGGCACTGCCCGCGGCTTGCAGCGGCGGCTGGTGGCCATGGCGAGCAGCGCTCGCGCGAGAGGGAGAGGGAGAGGCGTGGGCGGCTCAGGCAGCATGGAGAGGCTTCGGGAGAGGAGCGTGCTGGCCTGCGAGCGAGACAAGGACGGCATGGGCGGGGACGCGCGTCATGAGCGCGCGCGAGCGGCGTTCGTGGCCAACTTGACCACGACGACGACGCACGGGAGAAAGAGCAGAGAGAGCTACATGTGTGCTTGACATTTTTGACTCAATTTGAATCTTCAAACTTCATTTAAGGCTCCTAATTGAGTGCTAATTGAGGGGTGTTACAGGTACCGAGCGCCAAGCGCGGCTCCAGACTCGGGAGAGCACGGTGGTGCGCGCGGCGTCCTTGACGGGGAGCCGGGAGACGATGTTGCGGAGGAGCGAGGCGGGGAGGGCGCTGATGCGGTCTACTCCGTTGGGGCTCAACTCCAAGCCGGCGTGGTAGAGGGGAGCAGCGGCGGCGACGGGCGGCTCGGGGAGGGCGGAGCAGACATGCTGCGTGACCATCTGCGGCGTGTCCTCCATTTTCTGGAACTCCTCGCCGCCGAGCAGCATCTGCATGAGATCCTCCATGCTGGTGCGGCCGCTGGCGGCGGGGGATGGGGGTGGGGAGTGGCGGCGGGGTAGTGGGGTGGGTAGCGGCTTGCTAGCTAGGGTTTGTTTTGGAAAAATAGGCGATTTGCCCCTTAAAACTTAATTCGAGAGTTAAGTTCAGCCCCCACATATCAATTTAGTTTCTCAATTTTCATTTAGTTTAAATTCATCTTTATACTAACTAGGTCGTTACTACGGGTTAACACTTAACATTATGACCAAACAAATAACACCTAATTAACATGTAAAAATAACAAATTGACCCTACCATTAAGTGAAATAATTAGCATATCTAGCCAAAGGCTGATTGCCCGTGCTTTTCATTCATCAATTCCAGAGTGCTATTCCTCCCTCTGCAATATCATAGTTTACTGAATACAGAAAGTACCAGCGAGTTTTCAAAGAATCTAATTTTTGGATGAGATTTATCAAAAAATCAGTTTGTATTAGACTGTTAGTCAGCAGGGAATCACTATTATTGCTAGTAAGTACAGCAACGAACTATGGCGGATCTATATAAAAGCAACTTAATGCAGTGTCATATATATGTACGCTAATACAGTGTCATATGTACGCCTCTTCCCTTTAGTCAGGGGCAAAGCTAGAGCTGAATCGAGAGGGGTGCACTGTCCATGGTTCTCCTGCTAACTCTCTTATTTACAAGGTGAAAATTTGATAATTAAAAGTGAGTTTTTATTTTACCGTGGGAGTGGGTGCACGGGCACCCATTGGAGACTACATAGCTCTGCCCCTGCCTTTAGTATTTGCCGAAGAATGGATTTACAACTAAATTTCCCAATATACACATATGGTGATAGGGGCATATATTTGTGACTAATTAAAAACCTTTCAAATAAACGACTGATAAACATCAGGTGAAAGCAGAATGACAGCTCAATTATGAACAATGGCCGAGGAAACATCTCATCTGACTATTCTAAACTGCTCTTTATTAGTCCATCATAGGTGAAACTACTGCCGAAGGCCTCAAACTTCTGGTCATCAAGAGCGTTTCGCCCGTCAATTTGGGCAAATTCCATCCGCACTTTGTTGTGTGACATGATTCAATTAGAAAAAATTATAAGAAGTCAAAAGTCAAACTATAAAAAATGATAGTGGTTCTTAACAACTAACAGACTATTCAAAATACTAATAAAAAATGTTACTGCATTTTCTCACCAAATCAGAGTGGGAGCCCACATAAGGTTAAACTTGCATGGTGAGGGAAATCCCAGAAAGATCTCTCGCTGCTCAAGCATTCAAGTTGCCATTCTTTGATTCAGGAACCGCACAAATTGAACAGCAAAATCAGTTCAAGCGAAGTCATTAAAGATAAAGATAGCTCTACCACAGGCAAGAAATTTTCGGATAGCCTACGCATAATTTTCAGGCTGCTCGAACCAACTAGATTCGTAATTGCGATGTTCCGAGATTTGTTTGACTACCTATTTTTAGCTATGAAAAAATAAACGTTCAAAATATTGAATATCTGAGATAAGAACCTAGCTCCTGCTAAGCTTTTTTTTTCTGCCTCAGTACACCAGCAAATTTCATAGTAATCATTTCTAGTTTTAGTACTCATCCAAATTGGCAGCATATAGATATCTCTGAATTAAAGGGAAGCAAATGGATGCCAATATGCCAAATGCAAAACAACGAATCATATGTATAGTCTCTACCACTAAAAAGAACTCAGCATCATCATTGGAGATCAGAAAAAAGATCAACATAATCTGAAATTTGAATTGACATTGCAATTTCCACCTACAAATTCAGAACTAAAATTTCCTACTATCAGATTGCAAATTCTGAATTCTAATAAAAGGTGCACATCCAACACCTAAATTATCTAAACTTTATAAGATCATTGTGAAATCACCAAACCTATCACTGCTGAAAGTAGTAAATAATACAATACAATGGTTATGTTTTTCACTATGGCTGGGCACACCCTTTTCATACATGGCCAGTAGTTCTTTCATGGTAATCAGAATCCCAAATAGCATGTACTGCTTAACAATCCATGAAGAACTGAATTTTCTCATAAATAGGTATATCTTGTTATATGGATCAAAATCACATGTCTAATGGTTTATACAAATGTCACAATTATTTATCAGTTTAGTTCTGAAAACATTTAGAGTAAGACAAATTAATACCCTATCTTTGATTGATACGAACGGCACAATTATTTATAAGTTTAGTTCTCAAAACATTTAGAGTAAGACAAATAATACCCATGTCTCCGTTTGATACAAATGGCACAATTATTAATCAGTAGTTTAGTTCAGAAAACATTTGGAGCAAGACAAATTAATACCCATGTCTTTGTTCGATACAAATACTGCACAAAGTAAGATAGCAATATTAGGAGGTCAATTGCAGGAAATGTCAATCATTTCTAGGTATAAAACACTGACTAACTCACCTGGATGGTCAATGGTGTACTAATTGCAGACTCGGTGGTTCTTGAAGATGTCTGGGAAAGGAATGAGCAGAAAAAGTTAGCGGAGCAAGGGAAATACTGCATTGCAGCCATCTTCATGAGCAGAATGACTTATAGACAAAATTAGCCCTAATTTGCCATCCTATATCGGTTCATAGCAATCTGATGATGAGTTTCAGCTCAGTCATTGTTATTTAATTTTTTTTCTATAAATCTGTATATATACGACTACCAATTTTCTAGAACCAATGGTGAAAGGAAACTCGACTACCAATTTTTTAAAAAGTAGAAAGTTAACTTAAAAACATGAATTTTTAACCATCTCTATATACGAGTCGCACAACAAAAGAAGGCCAATGAAAGTGGCCATGTCACAGGCTATTCCCCAGCCGTTGGATCGACCGGGCAGACGGCTCGGACTGTGCGTTTTCGGTCATTTTGCAAAAAAGCCCTCAACTTTAGAGCAATCCATCTGCGGTTCGGCATCCTCTCTTAGAAAACTTTGCGAAAAACTCCTTAGCTTTTCTCGAAATCAACCCGTAGTCCAACAGACTAGGTTCAAGTAAATTTGTAAAGAAAAACTTAATTTTTCATAAATCAACCCGCCATCCTCGTCCTCTCTCATAATTTTTTTAAAAAAACCTCAGATTTTAAATAAATCAAACCACAACCTGTTTTATCCCTTAGTTCTACACGACCAACATTATACGTACTATTTGAATACCAAAACGCATTGGAACCAAAAGTTGCTCAACACAGTACTTCATCAAGAATTCCAAAACTGCATGTAGTAACGGTTGGTGCCATGACCAGTAGTGTCGTGGTGTGGCAAACCACAGCCGGGTGGCGGAATGTACCCGCCTAAACCCAGAGGGTGAGTACTCGGGGGTTAGCTAGGATTAGTTCGAATTCGCTCAAGAACACGATGAACACAGCAGATTTAGAGTGGTTCGGGCCGCCGGAGCGTAATACCCTACGTCCACTGTGTGATGTATTGCTCAAGACTGAAGAGTTTGGAGCTGAGTCCAGCGTGCGTCTGAGTGTGCCCAAGAGAGCCTGCGCTGTACAGCGGGCGCCTCCCTTTTATATCTCAAGGGAGGCGCGTACACGGCCGTTGGGTCCCCGACAGGTGGGCCCAACGATGTAGTACAAAATAACATACTGTTCATATATTATGGCGTCGCAGGCGAAGGAGATCTCTCCCCTGGATTTCCTTGCCTGCTCCTGGAATCCCCCGTTCAGCATGTCCAGGCGTTGTCTTGTCGAAACGGCGCCAGGCGTAGCTAGCGGCGTCGCCTGCCACGTAGCCGAACGGGCCGTGTAGCTTGCGGCGTAGGCGGCATGATGGAAAAGTGTTGTGCCGTCGTATCCAATTAATGCGGCAGACGGGCTCTACGGGTGCGGCGCAGGCGGCTGCACTGTATACCTCGGTAACACGCGGTCTACAGTGAGGACTGACAAAGTCTGCCCCGCGAGCCGCGGTGGCAGAGCACACCTCAACCACCCGCATTGAATGTAGCGGGTGGGCGAGTCTTCCAGCGGAAGACTCGCGCCCGCGCCTGCGGGACACGTGGTGGCTCCGGACCCCCCCGGCGGTATGTTAGTTCTACGCGCGTGGGAGGTCCGGACGGGCGCGAGGAGGTCCCAGATCCCTATGGGAGGTCCGGGATCTCGGTGGTTGGCTCGGAGCTTCCCTTCCTCAGGGACACGTGGCGTCTCCGAACCCGTCCCAAAGCGGGGAGCGGATCCGGGGCCGTTGGCCCGGTGAGATAAGAGCCTGACCTGTGGGCCCCGGCTGTTCCGCCCTTTATCGTGTAGTTACGGATGACTGCGCGGGTCCTACCTTGCTGCAGTAGAAGTGGGTATCCCTGCTACAGGGTACCGACAAGTAGTGTGCCGCCAACGGTGGATTTATTTAATTCGGCCTTAAAGACATGTCCTTCCTAATCCACGCTGAACATTCAAGCCTGACAATGTGAGCAACCGGGTCTAAAAAACTCGGCCGGGTGGGGAAAGACCGCCCCACTGGTATTAGCTTAAGAAGAAGCCTCGGCTTCCCCGACCGAGAAAATCCCCGATCCCTGGCCCCGCCCTGACACTGGGAGACGTAACCCCTGGGAACTACCTGCCTGGGCCATGTAAGGGTCCTCAGGCCGACCTGGGTCGTCTCACAACCAGTGCTTTGGCACACGGGGCCAGCGAGAGGATTTTTTTACCCTCAGCCTGAAATTCGCTCCCACGGGGAGTCGAACTCAGGACCTGAGGGGTGCCGCCGGAGTGACTAACCAACTGGGCTAGCAGCCGTCAGTTTCAGTCACATATTTGAAATGAAATGCATGGAAACAGATCAAAACCACTGAGAGCGACGACCACCGGAAGCTCTGAATGCTGGCTGAAATCTGATGATCCTGAGTCTCCAAACCGGCTCGGCTGTCCTGAGACTATTGACCCAATGACCCATGCCGTGCTCCACAACAGAGTACATAACGCCGTCTAGCAAAGCGTCATGGGACCGAGTTTGCCAAGTGCCAAAGCCTGTTCCGATGGCCAAGCGCCGAAGCGAGCCAAGGTGTTGTACTCGTCCACGCCATCGCATGGTTCAGACATCACTGTCGCCATTTCCTATAGGGAAAATTGGTTCTATAACACTGAAAGAAGACCGTTTCCGTGAAATACCATTAAAAGATCTTTGTTCCGTAAAATAGCACCGAAAGAATCCACGTTACCGTAAACCAGCACTCAGTCATGTTTTCCGCTAACTCTCCGTCACGAGCAGCTGGGCAGGAGCTCCTTCTTCTTCCTCGCGCTGCCCCGGACGCTGACACTGACCCACGTGCGGCGCGCATGGACAGGAAGCAGGGCAGCCGGGCAGGGGCGTCCCCGTCCAATCCCTGTTTGCCTGGTGTTTTTATTAGCTCCCGCTCCTGCCTCCCTCGACTTGAGCCTGGCCAGCGGCCGGAATGCCCGAACAGAAGCGCTCGCTCCTGCCGCCCACCTCGCTAAGCCACGGACCGGCGCCACGGTACTGCTCCTGTTGCGCTCTCGATCGCACGCGACGGCCTGCCGACGCTTGCCGTCTCCTCCCTGGCGATGCGCGTACGCATCGCTCAGCGCTGTTTGCTGAGCCACGGAGCGATAGTCGTCGTCGTAGAGTGTCACTCCCTCCCCTCTCCTCCACGCGCCGCTTCCTCCAGCCCCTGCTGCTTGTTGCGCAGCGCTGGTACCACAGAAACTCGCCAGAGCTGCAGGGAGCCCACCGCCATCATTTCCTCTGCCCGATTCGCAGCTATTGTTGGGCGCCGGCTCAATCCACCACCACCACGAGCTTCCCCACGTTGATCTGAACTCATTCCACCGGTCCCCGTTGCTCATCAGGCACCAAAGCATCGCCGCCTCGCTTAGAACCGAGAACTGAGCCGCTGGTCTTCGAGGGCGGCAGGGGCGGAACCAGTCCGGTGACAAGGCGACGCCGGTTGTGTTGGCGGCGGCCGGAGAGTGGGAGCTGGGGGAGGCACTGAAGCGGGGCCTGCTGGCTGCTGCCCGAGCCCCCGAGCGCCACCTTCGTGCCCTGCTGCCGGGAGAGGAGGGAGGGAGGGAGTGAAGGGAGGCAGCGAGGAGGAAGAAGAAGCTAGTAACGGAGGAGTTAGCGGAGAGTTAGCGGAGAAAGTGATGGAATGCTAGTTGAGGGTAACGTGGATTCTTTCAGTGCTATTTTACAAAACGGAGATCTTTTAATGGTATTGTAGCAGAACCGCCCAAATTAAACCGGTTTAAGTGCGCTAACTATCATTTTAAGTATTAATCAAGCCACCGCGCACTTAAAACGGTGTAATCCAGCAGCCTGCTGGGTTAAGGATCGAAAACACCGGAAGTCTCACCCGAAGGCGAGCACAGATGATTACAAGCAGACTAAAGTTCTAAAAATTAAGTTTACAAAGCAAAGTATTACAATTAAGTTTAAATAAAAAATTATCAGAGTTAAAAGTGCAGCGGAAATTTAGAAAGGAAATTCAGTTTGAAAACGACGAGATCTACGAAGTCGGGGATTTGTCACATCGAGCCCACCGACGTGAATCCTGGTTAGCTCCAACCAGCAGCAGCTACCTGAAAACAGGGTGACAACAAACCCTGAGTATACTAATACTCAGCAAGACTTAACCGACACGGGTATACTTAGCCCACTATCTAGACATGCAAAGTTTTTTGGCTCTGGAGTTTGTTTTGCTGAAAGACTACTAATACTGGATCCTTACTTTCAATATTTTAGCTCAATTTAAGTTTATCAAGTACCAACTAGATTTGCTTGACATCTAAAGCAAGCATGGTTGATCACATTAAACCTCTATTAAAACCATTCAAACGTCTTCAACTCACTCTCAGTTCATCCTTTATTACGATGTGACAAAGTGACCAAGGTTCTCTTAACCGAGAGAGACGGTGAATCAATCCAATTTAACCTTGCAAGGTGGACCTAACTCACACGACACGTGCAGCCACGCTGGACCACATATGTCAACCGTTCCCATCATTACCCCGACGTCTGAATCACGCCTGCCAAAACCCCGGTGAAGGGTCCCTCACAGCGAACTCCCAGAGAACTAGGAGGCGACATACACTCCAACACCCGCCATCATTCCACTCCCAGAGTAGCAGGTCGCGATTCAAAGTATCATTGCAAATTAGGTATTTAGCTTACCGGTTTCGACTATCTCCTACTTCCGGCATGTGGTTAGTACTGTTCAAACTTGGTCAGCACTGCCAACAACGGTACGGTCCTCAATCGACACAGGCGGAGGCTTACTTTCCATCCATTTCATATCCAGAACCAATTTATCTCCGCCCGGTCATTCATTTCTCTTTCCTCATTGAATCATTCTCAAACCACATTGCCACAAGTAACAAGAACCTATAGCTCGCGAGTGACAGCAATCACTCGACTTCTACCGGATCGTAGTTAAGCATGGCAATACTAACGACACATGTATACTAGTATAGACTCATAGGTACCTAGGGAGAAACATGCATACTAAGGTTCCATACAACTCCTAAAAATGTAAATGCACAAATACTTAAATAAACATTGAATACTCAAATTAGGGGATTATGCTCCGGGGCTTGCCTGGGTTTGACACAAAGTCAGTTAGTTAGCTTGTAGTCTTGCACCGGCTTGACATCATCCCAGTCCAAGCATGCACTCCAGTCGGTCCTTCCATCTTCTGGATTGGTCCACTCGTGCACCATCTTCTGGCTCGGCTTCAACATTGCCCTCCGGTTCCACGTGTCGCACATTTAGCGTACCTAGATGATATGCAACGATGCAAAAGCAATGCAATTAAAGGAAAGACATGACTGGCAATAATTTATTGAGTAACACAACAAACAAACTCAAAAGGCAAAAGGGGTTGGTGCTGCAATAAGAGAATTCAGGTTAAGTATTTTAGCCTGAAGTGTTTCCTTCAAAACAACAACAACTAAACTTGCTGAGAGCAGCATGGATTAAGACAGGAGTTTGCTTTGTTGAGGGTACCCACGCGTGAAATAATTAACTAACAACAGTTATAAAGGAAAAGAGCAAAGCTAGGGGCAATTTAAAAGCAAAAACCTAACTTGCATACATGATCTAGCAACAAATATTTGCCAGATTAACGGGATATTGACAAAGCATGCCATTTAATTTTTCCAACATTTATTGACGACCAAAGTATTTATTTTAACCCTAGAAAAAAAATCAAACAACAATAGATCCACACACATGCACATAGACCATGCACTTGAAAATTTTACAGTGGACTACACATACAAAGAGTAATCTACTGAATAAATTTCATAATTTTTAGAGCAACGGAACAACCTGGATTAATTAAACCAGCTTAAACACAACCCTAATATTTGGCAGGGGCAAAAGTGACATTCCCATGTACAAGTATTTTTCTTCTGAAGATCTCGATTTTAGAAACCTAACAAAATTTATTTGGCATTTTTCTCATTTTTCTGTGAATTATTATGCAATTATGAAATCTCAGCTAAAATAAAACAAATAAAAAGACAACATTAAGGGGGGGCTGACAGCCGGGCCCCACTTGCCAGGGGGCCCAGGCCCGCCCCCTCCTCTGCTCCGCGCATGCCCACGATTGACAGGGCACCGGCCGGCGCGGCAGCGGCGGCGGCGCTGCCGCCAGCCAGCGGCGCGTCGGCGGCGGGGTCCGGCCCGACCGCGGCTAGGGCATCCCGGCGGCAGGGCCGGCGCCGGGCGAAGCAGAGGCGGCATAGGGGATTTCGTACGGCGGCTCGCTGCGGCCGCTGCGGGAGCGTGCGGCGCCACGGCCAGGGGGCCCAGGCGGACCTAGGGCGCGCGGTGGGGCAGCGCGAGCGCGCGCAGAGCAGCGCCGCGGCGTGCGCGCGACGGTGGCGGCGCGAACACGGCGGCGCGGCGGCGTTGCGGTGGTGGTGGCGCCGGAATCGCGCCAGGAAGAGGTCGGGGAGGGGAAGGAGGTCGCGGCCGAGCGCACCAGGGGCTTGATTTGAACGGAGGAGGGCCAGGGATAGGAGATCGACGGAGAGGCGGAGCTTCGAAGAAGAACGGCAATGGCGGACGGCGGCGGGAGCTCGATTCGGCGGGGGAAACGGCTCGAACGGGCACGGGACGGGGGCGGAGGAGGTGGAGGAGGTCCAGGGTGATGCTGCGGGGCACTGGGCGCGGCGAATCGAGGCGGGGTGGCGAGGAACGGCCGGGGTGAATGGCGGCGGTGCTCTGCTCGCGTGGCTCAACTCGTCGTGAGCTCGAGGAAGCGACGGGAGCAACTGGAATTGGCTACGGACGTCGAGGAGAGCGGCGAAGCTTCGAGGCGCGACGCTCGCCGCGATGGCCGACGCGTGGCCACGGACGTCGAGAAGCGACGACGGCTTCGGCGCGGCGTGCCGAGCAAGGGAAAAGATGGAGTAAGGGCGATTTCGTAAATAAAATAAAGTTTCAAAACTCCTGTTTATAAACTCAATTTTTCTCCCTATACTAAAGGTCAAATGAAAAACTTTTGAATACGGAAGTTGTTCAAAATTTTGAGATCTTCAAATTTTGTTTCAGACACTTTTTCATTTGAACAAAGGTTTGAAATATAAAATTTAAAACTTGGGTGCATTTGAAAATGTCCTATTCAAAGCAAAAATTAAAGATTTTCTTTAAATTTCGTGCTGAAACTTGAATTTTGGCTAAAATGAAAGTTGCAGAGGAAGAAAAGTTCTACAACATTGATGTTGGGCAAAAGTTGATTTAGAGCTCGGATTAGGGAGAAAACAAGATCGAACGTAGCTCAGTCGAAAGTTACTATGCGAACTCAATTAGCGCTAAAGACGATGATTAGCCTCGATTAGCGATTAAGCACAATGTTAGCGTCAAAATTAACACCGGGGTGTTATAGGTATTTCACAAAAACGGTCTTCTTTCAGTGCTATAAAACTAGATTACACTTGACTATATTTACATGATATTTTTTTATAAAATATTTTTATTTTATTTCAAACTTTGTGGATTTTTTTTTCAAACTCAGGATTGTACTTTTTCGGGACGGAGAGAGTATGCTTTTTTACCGAGTGCATATGCTAATCTTAATTAACTTGTCCATACGCGTGTCGTAGCAATTCCCGCAATACATGGTTTGTGCATTCAATAGTCATGGCAGCCGTGCTCTGCCATAGCATAGCAGCAAGTCGTGCGCACTAAGAATAGAAATCTCCTTCTCTCAATAAACGGTTGTAGTTTTTTTGAAAAGATAAACGGTTATAGTGTTGTTGCTAACTATACGAATACCTCAATTCAGTTTTAAATTTGCTCTACTATATTAACCTTTTTGCCATGCCCATATGTGTGAACGTTAAGTTGACCATACACCAACTTCGCATCACTATCGCGAGTCGGCGTGGATTCTCTAACGTCTTGAAGGAAAGTCACGGCTGACTTTACCATTCTCGGATGCCGTCCATTGCATATCCAATGGCTACAATAGATTTTAGTTTTCTCAATGCACAACAAGTCAGCCCAACTCCAATTCTCAGCCTAAGTAACGCCCAGCTCGGGTAAAAAAACAGAGCATACGCTGTGTTTGTGCTCTGCAGTCGCAAAAATAAATTTACAGCCGACACGTATTCTCACCATTAAATCTTCACTAAAGATAATTAATTAGCACAGTTTCGCATTGTTTTTTAACAAATGCTCAACATATTCATCCCAAAAGAATAAAGGGAATTTTCTTGCCCCTATTTAATCGTGAACGGTGATGCTGCCCTCATTTTTTGAGTTGTGCGATTTTACTCCTGCTTTATTAGAACGAAAGTTGTGTTTGCCTCTCCTTTTAACACCGTTAGTTGTATGTCTAGTAAAATAATTAAAATAAATTGGAGAAAAACATAGAGCAATGGAAAAAGATGTTCATGCCCTTAACACTATCCTCATATCTCCTTTCTCGTTCCACAGCCTAAGTTTTCAATCTCGAGCCTCTCCTTGACCCTAGCTGGCGGAGGCAGCCAATCTAGCGCGAGCACGAGCTGACCAAGCTGGCGAGCTTGAGCAAGAGCGGGCGAATGCGGGCCAGGCCGGCGCGCGACCGCGAGCGCCGCGCGGATTAAGCATTAAGCATGAATCAAACAAAATACTTATAGATTTACTGATTTTTCCCACTATTCATTTGGCAAACAAGTGCATTATCCCATAATAGGAAATATGAATAGGAAGCTCACAGCTTGATATGCTAAATTGTTCTGCAGCCGCAGAGTGTCAAGTAGCGCGCACTTCCTTCTGTTCCTAAATTGAATCTTATTTGGGCTGAAAGCAAAGCTGGGCACTTTTCTCTCGAATTGGTACAAGATCCTTCAAGAGTGGCTGTAACACGTATGCATCCAAACAGCACTAAAAAGAAAGCATTTGTTCTATACTGTCATCATCACTAGTCGTCTGCTAAAATTACACACTAATCGCGCGCCTAATCACCTGCCATATGCAGTGATAGCCGCGCTCTGACTGCGCCCTCCCTCCATTGCCGTTCGGTTGAGCTCCCTTTGAGCTTGAGAACAGCAGCATGGAATGGGATTTGGGAGACAAGACAACCCGTCGTATACCAAGTCAAAACCGAGCGATAGCTCGCTGTGAGACTGTGTGCGCGTGCTTGGACCGAGTCAACGCAGTCGCCGGCCGGCATGGACGCCGCTACCCCTTCCTCCCGTTGACCGATGTCGACTCCCCCTCCGCCTCCTTCTTCGGCCACTTCGGACCCTCCTCCTCCGCGTCGTCGTCATCGTCGGCGGCGGCGTTGTCCCTGAACTTGGCGTAGATGTCGCCCTTGTAAAAGTTCCTGGTCCGCCACACCAGCACCAGCGACACGAGCACGGCGGCCACTGTGGCGGCCGTGATGATGAGGAACGCCTTGCGGAAGCACTGCACGCCGATGCAGGTCTTGTCGCCGCCGGCGTCCAGCGACCCGCCGTGCTGCTTGGCGGCCTCGGCGTCGTAGAGGGCGCCGGCGACGCGGACGTTGAGGACGTAGGCGCCGATGGGGCTCGCCACGGACCCGAAGTTGTAGAGCGTGGAGTAGTACTTGAGCCCGAACACCTCGGAGATGATGGCGAACAGCAGCGGCCACTGCGCGCCGAAGCAGAAGCCGATCACCACGGAGGCGGCGTACAGCGAGTGCGGCACGCCGAAGGCGATGAGGAGGTGGCCGGCGCACGAGAGGAGGAGCACCAGCGTGAGCATCAGCGGGCGCGGGAACCTGTAGCGCGCCAGGAAGATCTCGGAGGCGAAGCCGGCGGTGACGCGGCCGGCGTAGTTCCAGATGCTGATGAGGGAGACGAATGTGTTGATGCTCTTGGCCGGGTAGCCCAGAGACTGGCCGATCTGGCCCATGTTGTCGATCGCCGTCAGCGTGCCGCCGACGCCGCAGATAGTGGCCAGGAACAGCACCAGCATGTCCACGCTCACCAGGGCCTGCAGGATGGTGAAGTCCTCCCCCTGCGCCGGCGGGCTGAACATGTGCCTTAGGCACGATCCCAGGCAACTGGACCTGGACGGCGGCGGCGGCGGCTCTGTTCCATTTTCCCCAGTGGTGGTGCTCTGCTTCTGCTGGCTCTTGGCCGCCGGCGGCTCAGCTGCCGATGCCATCTGCAGCGAGGCAGCTGGATTCTCGACGGTCACCGTGGGGGGCTCGCGGATGGACTCCTCGAGCTCCTTCTGGATCTTGTACTCCTGCTTGACGACGACGGCGAGCGGCAGGAAGAGGACGAGGAGCAGCGCCGCGGCCGACACCGCGTAGGCGGCGTGCGAGAAGTTGACCTGCTTCTGCACGACGATCATGACGAGGAGGTAGGTGGCGAGGGCGATGGAGATGTAGAGGAAGCAGAAGAAGGCGTCGTTGCTGGTCGCCGCCGCCGGCGAGCCCGCGCCGCTGCCGCGCCGGGGGTACGGCATGATGCGGACGGTGTGGACGAAGAGGATGGAGATGGCGGCGGGGAGCCAGGCGATGAGCAGCACCAGCGACTTGGCGTCGTCGCCGTAGATGGCGAGGTAGAGCTGCGTGAAGATGGCGCCGCTGAGGCCGACGAAGCCCTTGAGCAGGCCCAGCACCATGCCGCGGCTCTCCGGGAAGTTCTTGACGCAGGTGACGAGCGCCCCCGTGTTGGCGAAGGACTGCGAGTTGGCCCCCACGCAGATGTAGATGCACATGAGCCACACGGGCGGCCGCGCCGTGCGCCCGTCGATGGCGAGGTAGATCATCAGGTACCCCGCGAGGTTCATGGCGGCACCCATGGCGAGCACCACCCACGGCGGCGTCACCTCGTTGATGAGCCCCGAGAGGACGCCCACGTTGGCGCCCAGGTCCTTGAAGAAGGAGAGCGTGTTGAGCGTGCGCTGGTCGTACCCCAGCGACGACTTGAGCACCTTGGAGTAGATGCTGAAGATGTACGTCGCCCCCGACGCCGACAGGATGAGCAGGCACGCGAACACCATGAACCACCGCCCGAGCACCACCTGCCGGACGAACCGCGCCGTCAGCACCTGCGGGCCGCCGGCGCCGGCGCCGGACGCGAACGCCATCACTCCAACTTCTCGGCAGCGCTCTTGATCTGCTTCGCCGCTCGCTTGTCTGGTGGGTGGCGAGCCGGCCGGTGAGTGACACGGGACAGCCAGGGGGCGCTGCGCCTGTGCAATATATAGAAGAGGAGGGGTAATGGGTGGATGACTGTACTCTATGGACACTGCAGATAGCAGATGAGTGTCGCTAGCAATCTAGCACGTCACTTTTTTTTATTTTTTGCGAAGAAATCTAGCATGTCGCTTGCGCTGCACATGGATATGTTTTGGTTGGAGACAAATTTTGAGGCCAGTAAAAATGACCACAAATTTTGCCCAATTTCTAGGCCAAATTAGATGAGCTTTTGGTGCCAAGATGTCCGCTCGTGTTAAACTTGAAATTCTCTATAATAAGCTAGTTGAGCTGTGATGTTGCTTTGCCACAGTAAGCTAGATGATCAGTGTGGCGACACTACTATCTGGCAACTCATTCATCCTGCGGTCTTGAGCTGTGGACCAAGACATGCCATGGTCCTCAAGGAATGGTCTGCCTGTCTACTGTTTTCGCCCTGGTCTTCAGGGAATGGAGATAGAACAGGCAGCCTGTAGAACAACATGCTCGAGGCCGGGTCTCGGACGCAATCCTCATGCATTCATCACTGGTCGCTGCATTATTCGTAGGATCGACTACCTTGACTCGAGGGTTTACTGGGAGGATTTGCGAGGACTAATGAGAGTGATCTCTGTTGACTAACAGAGAGTGTGTGGTTGAAGCATGCTGATGCTGTGATTCCTGATCTGGACTCCTGCAAGGCTGCAACCGGCTCTCCTTATCCGAAGAGGCGGGACCGGCTTGTCAGTGAACCATCTCATGTTTTCCTTTGGATATTTAGCAAAGAATTGATGCTGGGGATTAAGAGGGTTCAGCTCTGCCACGTGGGAAGGATATATTAAGAAATCAGAGATATGTAGCACTGCACTGAACTACTGACCTGTGTGCAGTGCAGTGTGATCATCTCCTTCCTGTGAAAACATCGAGGTGATTTAGGGCTTGTTTGGTTCCAAAGACTTTTTTTTAAGTTCCTGTCACATCAAAATGAATCTTACTATTTTAGAGTATCAAATAAATTATGTTTATAAATTTTTTTTGACAGCTGAGTGCTAATTCACGAGACGAATATAATGAGCATAATTAATCCACAATTTACTACAGTTATGCTACAGTAACCATCTGCTAATTATGGATTAGGATACCTTATTAGATTCGTCTTGCAGTTTAGCCCCAGGATTCTGCAGTTAATTTTATAATTAACCTTTATTTAATATTTTTAAATACTAAAATTCTCTTTGATGTGACATAGACTAAAGTTTAGCCCCTCGAACCAAACAACCCCTTAACTACCGATTAGGCTTTAAACTATACCCATGAAGCAATATTAACAAAGTGTTCGTGTGTGCCCTTGTGCTTGGCAAACTGCCACGGCCATCTCTTTCCATGCTGCTTGCTGCCACTCCCTTGACAAGGAGGCATCAAGGATTCCAACGAAAATGCCCATGGCAGGCAGCATAGAAGCGACAATAATTTGATGTCAAATAGTGGCGACTCGGTAACAGGTCGTAGTCGTAGAAAATTAAATCAACTTGTGGAACTGGAATGGCGAAGAATTCCACGGGAGTGACAACGGCTAACGACAGTTACTGAATCATGACAGTGGACAATGTCTACTCATCAAGTTTATTTTTGTCAAAGGTTCCCTTGAGAAAAAATGGCAACGGGCATCGCGACCAGTTCGTTCCAGGCTTCCAGCGTTCCAATTGGTCTGCGTCATTCCTCGTATTTTTTTCCTCAAAAGGCAGGTATGACTGGATATGGGAAAAATACAAAAGTTGGGTAAATCTTCGACCTACTTCGTACAAAGAGACTAAGAGCATCTCCAAGAGTTCCCCATGTTAACTTGCCATCCTTTTTTTTTTGGCAAATGAAGAAAAAAAGGTCTCCAACAGCTTGGCAAACAGATTGGCAAATTTATCAACTTGGCAAATCTTCCCCTCCTAGCGCGCATATATGCGCGCGCGCTTACGGCTTCGCATCGCGAGAAAAGCCGGCGGCGCGACTCTTCCCGTCTCGCGTGCGTCATCGCGCGTCCCTCTCCGTCTCACGTGCGTCGTCCTTCGTCATCGCGTCCCTGCTGCTGCTGACAGAATCTGATTTGCTAGGGCCGGCGCTCAACGATCTCAGCGCGCAACAGTCTGACAGCGACGACTACGAGCATGGGCACACGCCGGCCGGACAGGAATTCAATAGTCTCTGCAAGCTCCGATCCCTCATGTTCCGCTTGTCTTTGTCTGTCAATTATCCCTGATGGAGTTAGTGCCATAGCATGGGCACGTTTTGAAAGGGGCCGCCCGGGCCTGCCGCGCCATCGGTCATCGGATCGTGCCGTCATGTGGACACGTCGCCCCGTGCGCTCGATCATATCATAGCCGATGGCCGTAACTACCACCACCGTGAAACGTGTGCTCCTGTCGACGGCGCAGCAGCGGGCCGATATGACCGGCGGGGGCGACGATCTCCCTGCGAACGGAATCAACAGCCACCGCAACAAATTAACTGCTGAGCCCACTATTTTATGTTTTGGCAAGCCAAAAATAAGGAACTCTTGGAGATGGCAAGATTTTTCACTTGGCATATCTTTTGCCAAGTTGCTAAAACCCAACTTTTGCCAAGCTAATTTTAGCAAACACTTGGAGATGCTCTAAGGGTCACTTTTTTTCCTTCGTCATCCCACCACTTCGTACGTCGCCGTGTACGTCGCATCCTCTCCCCCGCTCCTGTTTCGTTCAAAAAAATCAAGGGAAATTTGTCCAAAGCACATTGTGAATGTTCAGTTTTGTGCTGCACACATCATGAAAGTCAATTTAGTTTCCATCACACCGCAAAAATACAATTTGATCCTGCAACACACTATGCCAAATAAACAAAATATTTTCAGCTGTGAGGAGGTGTAAAAAGACTACTTTGCCCTCATGGAAGGGAGAAATGTTTTTTTTTGTCCCTCCTCCACGGTGACGACTTCTCGCTCGGCTTCAATGTCGGCGCCGCCTCGCTGGCGGCCGGCCTCTGGGGCCTTACGGCCTCGAGCCAGGCCGCCGCCGCGCGAGGCGGTAGGCGCCGCTGGTGATGTCAGGATTCTCGCCGCCGCGCCTGCAAGCTCGTTCCACCACCACCGAGCTGCCGCCAACCCAGTGTTCCCAATCATCACTGCGGCGCAGCTCACCCTCGTCGACGCCGACTCCGCCTCCGCCTCCGGGAAGCTGCTCGCGTCGTCCGCTGCGGGCGCCATCCAGATCCAGTTCTGGTACCCCGGAGCCGCAGGCGGGGGCTTCAGCAGCCGCGGACGGCTCCCCCGGCAAGAAGGCCCCTGCCATGCTGGACCAAGGCCACGGCGGGGACGGCTCCGGGTCCAGCGCGGTGACGCTACAACAGCCACGGCTTCGACTGCAAGCTAGGAACGGCGGCGCAGCGCGGCAGCAGCAGCCTAGGAGCCGGCGGCACCGCTCAGGAGCCGCCGTCCAGAAAACCTTGCGCGCACAACAGAAAAGCAAGGAGCAGATAAGGCTAGCAACAGCTGCTCGTCAGCCACAAAATATAGCTAGGGCAAAATCGTCTATTTACAAGGCATCAGCTCTATCGGTGGCTGCAAATTTTTTTTTTTAACATGGCCGGTGTGCAACAAGCTAAATGATATATTTAGGGTGTCCATCACACAAAATTGAAGAGTGCAGTGTGTTCTACCCAAAATCAAACTTTGGGAGTGTCCTCTAGACAAAAAAAAAACCCAAAAATCAATGTACAACGATTCCCGCATCAATCACCGGAGACGTGTGTCCCTTCCTTTCCTCCGTCCCGATCACGCCCCCATCGCAGAGTCCTCACCATGGGGCGCCTGCCATCCCCCGGCACTGCTGCAGATCCACCACGCGCGGCGCGGGCAGCCAGCGTCGCCATCACCGTCCCGTCCTCGCCACGCCCGACGCGCCCCCCGACGCGGATTCCCCATGCGCGGCTACCGCCCCCATCGCCGTCCTCGCCGGGCCATCCCCACCCCCGCCGCGGATTCCCCACCACGAATCCCCATACACACGCCATCCTTGCCGTGCCCGACCCGCCCCCAGCCACGGATCCCCCATATGCGGCGTGTGCGGCCCCCGTCCCCGCCGTCACTGGAACGACTTGCATTGGAGGATGACGGGCACACCTTCAGCCCGAGCAAGGAGCTCCAGCCGCTGCCATCCCCGACCGCGCGCTGCAACTCCGCCGCCCATCGCGCCGCCCCGCCAGAGATCCGCCATCCGCGACGCGCGCCTCGGCTCATCCGTCCCCGATGCACCGTCCCATATGGCGGTGGCGTTAGCCCACGAAGGAACAGCTCGAGCATCAGGCACCGGGGATCGACGAGCGGCCATCCAGAACGGTGCTTGGGCATGGGCTCCTCTTCCTCCAAGCAGCGATGAAGAGTGCCGCCGGGCTGGCATGCCGGGGAAGAGGACGACGGAAGGGAGCAGGGTCAATTGAACCATGTTCTTCAATTCTCTGCTTGGATCAAGAGAGGAACATGGCGGGATCGCCTTGGGGGTACCAACAAGAACCTCATCATCAACGTGAGTGCTGCTTGGTTAATTTGGCATGGACAGACTTTTTTTTTTTTGCCGCATCTCTTTTCCTGTATTTCTTTTATTTTCGCATCCAGCGAATAATTTAGGCAGCTTCACGAGCTACAACCACAAAGTAAATAGCATTTTTCATTTGCGGCATGTTGAATTTCAACAATGGTAATGTCAGTTTTTAATCGCAGGAGAAACAAGAGGTTATCATTGAGTTTCTGTGATGATCATGTCAGACCGTTAACGTTTGGTATAATTTGGATGCCAGGACCTTTTAGGTACATCGGAAAGCGGAATACAGGAGGGTTGTCATTGACGTTGAATTAATTTGATGAAAAACTTGGACTTAGGTTATGGTTGACTTAATGGGATGATCCTTTCCTGACCTGATATGTGTTCAAGCTTCATCAGTTAGGTCCTCTGCTTAATAGTAGCAAATATGTCTTGTATCAGTTTTGTCCCTGAACATGCACATTAGCACAGCTACAGCTCTACACAGTATATATGTAAGTTTGATGAAATTAGGATCTTGGACGAAATTAATGGGATGATCTTCTTTTTTGTTTTGCTGCAACAGTGGTATTCTGTTCTGTATGATCAAAGCTTGGATCAACTCCCTTATGTTTGCCACACCAAGTTCCCAGCTTACCAAGTGAGCAAATATTGAAGAACAATTCCTTTTTTTTCTTCACTTTTCCACCTTGTTTGTTCAACCTGAATACAAAGGTACATTATCTTTTATTGGCAACCATTGTCATATTTATATTTAGGGGCAAAAGCGTTTCTACCCCTGTTCGGAAGCAAAATGGTGATTTTGCCCTTATTTTTTAAACTTTGTGATTTTACCCTTACTCTTCACAAAACAGGGGCAAAATCAACTAAGAAAACGGTCAAAACAGGGGCAAAAACGCGTTGACTAGGGGTAAACAGCAGCTTTGTTTGAAAATGACGAGGGTAAAATCACAAAGTTTAAAAATAAGGGGTAAAATCACCACTGAGGTTTAGAGTAGGGGCAGAAACACATTATTCCCTTTCAATTTCGATGATTGTTCACGAATCTCTTATGATACTGAATTTTTTGAGTTCCCGTTACAACGCAGAGGCATACACCTAGTGAATGACAAAAGGAGCCTTTCGGGGGAAAAAATTGAATGGCAAAAAGAGAGGAAAACACGATCGACGATACGTGTGAAGCTTTTGGATCCCTATCTGCAGGAAGTCACACCTCGACGAATCTAATCATTCGAGCTATATTCCCTCATTAGTTTTTTTATTGCGCCATGCAGACTATGATGCAATTCATGATTCGCCACCAAGTGTCCCCGTGAAATGCGTCCCTTTGGGTCCAGGTGCCAGCAGATAGGCAAATTCTGCGACGAAGCAAAGCATACCAATTCAGGGATGGAACGAAACTGGAAGGAAATAGGAAAATGAATATTCGAGATATCCGAATCCGTATGAGTGCAAATCTAATACGCTTGCATCCTAGAGATGAAAATAGAAAGGAAATAATAGGAAGACGGATATCCGAGATATCCGAATCTATATATGCATCCATACGAATCTGATCTGCTTCCATTTCTAAACCAATTTGACTTGGCAGCTGGAGGAAATTAATTAGATGGAATATCCGATCTTTCGCCAAAAAAAATGGAATATCCGATCCTCAGCGTTTCTTTCTTGGTTGACAGGTGTGTGTGTCGGGATTTTGGTGTGCCCCGTTCGTGAAGCAACTGCGTGCCCTTGTTAGTTGTCACACGCACAAAAATTTAAGCTCGGATTGCAACGCACAGCGACTAACCGTGTGCCGCTGTTAACGTTGCTCATGCTCTAAAAAAAATGTTCGGATCAGTTCCTATGAGTTTATGATGCAAGTTGTGTCTTGTGTTATCCCGCACTGGTATCTAGGGGTGGTAAAGGGCTCAATATTTTGAACTAGAAAATCTAACGGCCGGACACTAAAAGAGCCAGACTCTAATCTTATATAATTTTGAGTTAAAAAATTTAAGGGTCTTGTTGGGTTGTAAGAGACCACTTGACATGGTTAATTACTTATTTCTTGAGTTGTCTGCGCTGCACGCTAGCTTCACGCTAACACGCATATGTGTGGCTCACCGGAGTCAACATCGCTATATCCTAAGGTCAAGTATGTTAATCAGGAAGCTAGAAAACTAATGTAGGCACCAGCTAGCTAGCTAGATAATAATGGTGTCACGAGATGCTAAGTTGCTAACCTTAACATACAGATACAGTAGCAATAATAAACATATATACGTACATTGTCTCTTGACAAGCTGGGTCACGAAGTATAGTGTATGCAAAGCGTGCATGGGGATGGGCGAGGCACGTACACCGAGCTGGAGATAGACAACCGATACGACAAGTGGTAACATTGTTTTTTTGCGCAAGATTGTCGTCGAGTCCTTGCTCTTTGATTTAGTGCATACACTTAAAGAACTGTATAAACAAAAGGCACGTATCTCAAACCAAACAAAGCGCATAATTCTTTTTTTCCTTTCTTTTGCGCTGGTAGAATTCACCTTCTAATCTAGTTTCACAATAAAGTCTATTTGCAAAACCTTTTCAGGGATGGGTGTAACTTTTCGAGACGAATCTAGTGGCGGTAATTAATTGATGATTTGCTACAGTGATGCTACAGTACCATCCTCTAATCGCGCGGTCAAAGGCCTCATTAGATTCGTCTCGCGATTTACACGGGGGGTTGTGGATGTGGTTTTGTAATTAGACTTCATTTACTACTCTAAATTAGTGGTCAAAGGTGAAAAAAATTCCATGAAATCTCAACCAAACACGGCCATATATTTATTTGCTCTGCCATTTTTATTTTATTTTATTTATTTATTTTTGTTGATAAGGCTCTGCCAAGTTGGGAGCCCGGTAGTAGGCGGCTACTATACAATGCATGAAACACATCTCTGCTGTGGTATTTATCCACAAAGACCAAACATCTTTCCCTTTTTGGTTTGGTAGTTCGGAAATGCATGCCTTCCTGGGATATTATCTTTAAAGAAAACTTTGTCCTGCCATAGAATTCCATGGTTGACACTAGGAGACGAGCTGAGCTGAAATGTCACTAACACTACTACAGAACTCCACAATAATCTCGGTTGGCAACTGCCTTTTGTCCCGGTTTTTCAACTGGGGCTATGAATCCGGGACAAATGTGCCAGACTCTTTTGTCCCAGATGGTATGGAACCGGGACAAATGTGTTTTTTCGAATAAAAAAACAGCACGTCAGCGCACGCAGCCCAGCGTCAGCGCACGCAGACCGCAAATCCAACAATTTCTCCAAAATTAAAATCACAAAAACAATTACAATCACAAATTATTCATTCACTAAATTAATCATAACCACATTACAATCACCAAGTATTCATTCACAAAATCAATCACAAATCAATACCACTCACAGGCACTTTTGGGAAAAAATTAAAAAAACCATAGGCGGAGGGGCCTGGTTGCGCCGCCGCCCACCGGGCCTGGCCGCACCTCCCGCCGGAGGTGGCATTGCCGGGTCGCCGCCTGCCGAGCCTAGCTGCGCCTCCTGCTGGAGCAGGCCGCGCCGGGGCGCCGCCCGCCGGCCTTTGCCGCGCCTCCCGCCGGATCTGGAGCAGGCCGCGCCGGGGCGCCGCCCGCCGGGACTTGTCGCGCCTGTGCGGCCCGCACCCGTCCCCGCTGGAGCTTGGCCGTCGCTCCTGGCCTCACGCGGCGGTGGCGGCGGCTCTGCGGCCCGCACCCATCCCCGCCGGCTCCTGGCCTCGCGCGCCGGCGGCGGCCGCACATGCACCCGGTGGCGGTCGCACACGCACCCGGTGGCGGCTCGCCGGCCCCACTGGCAGCGGCGGTCCGCTGAATCCCCCCCGCGCCGGGGAGGGAGGAAGCCGAGGGAGGGAGGGGGTGAGGAAGCTAAGGGAGGGAGAGGCATGGCGGGGATCAGAAGGAGAGAAGAAAGAGATAAGGGGGGCGGGAGGAAGAGGATAAGGTATAGAGAGAGAAGAGGAAGAGAAATGAGAGGAGAGGAGCCAGAGACTTGGAAAATATCGGGAGGGAGACGTCGGTAGCTTCTTTTATCCCGGGTGGAGTCTCCACCCGGGACAAAAGGTCACCTTTAGTCCCGGTTGGTGGTTCCACCCGGGACAAAAAGGGTCGTGGGGCATTTTGTCCCGGTTGGAGCCACCAACCGGGATAAAAGGGGGGTTGGTCCCGGTTGGTGCCTCCACCCAGGACAAAAGGCTCATGTCTCCTCGCTGGCCCGGCTAGCCGTTATACTCAGGACAAAAGCCATCTATTGTCCCGGGCCCAAAGGCAGCCGGGACAAATGGTTTGGAACAAAGGACTGTTCTATAGTAGTATAAAATATAATTAGCCTTAACCTCAAGTCTCCAACCAACTCGATCTCAAGTGAACGTGTCTTGATTCCTTTTGTCCCATGTATTTGTCCTCACTGTCCAAGCACACTGACGAATTTTCTTATGCTCAATAAATCCAATTGATGGGATAACACCGGAAAGTAAAGCTTTGGTGCTCAGCTGTTGGTTTTTCATGGCGCGCCGAGAAGTTGGGCGACCACACCCACCACTCATCTTCTCTCCTATTAAGCCAGGTTCTTCATTTTCTACTGTTCTTTAATTTTTTTACGGGAATACTGTTCTATATTTCACTGTGACACACGAGCAAATACAGCTAAACCCTCGATTACTTTCCCCCTTTTCCAACTGTGGTTTTTCCAGCAGTCTCAAAAAGTTTTTTTTTTGTATTAAGTGTGACGGTGGAGTGTATTTGCTGGTACTCAAGATTCAAGATGCCAAACTCTCCGCAGAACTTAGCTAAGCTCCTGCAATTGTATAGAAAGTGATTGCCATCAAGTGGACATATACACCTGCAATTTGGCCTTCGAGCGAGAGACCATAATAATAATGAAGAAACTAGAAAGTGATTGCCATCAAGTGGACACATATACACCTGCAATTTGGCAAATCCAAAAAAGGATGGAATTGCTCCTTGTTTGGGTCATGAAACTGACGGAGATGCATGTCCGTTTCACCAAAACGTGGAGAAGCCACACCACAGTCGCTGTATCTGTCAGAGACCCATCGACCCACAGTGTGCAAGTAAAAGGGAAGCAAACCTTTTGCCAAATCTTTTGTTTACTATAGGCAGCGTCATGGAGTTGCTTTTTTCTTCGTCTTTTCTTTGGTATAGAAAGCACATGCAACACATGCTATGGTCCTCTTTTATTGACATATTACCCTAGTCCCTTGCCATACACTAAGTTTTCATTTTTTATTCTTATTTACCATATGGTTATGAAAAAGAAAAAAAGATATATTATACTAGTAGTCAATTACTGACAGGTAAATGTAATAGGAGTATGGTACTCATTTTCTTTTCTGTGCTTTGTTATAACTAATAAGGTAAATAAGCTCTGACGATAATGATTAAAGGAAAACGTAATTTTCAGGATGAAACTGAAGGGCTCCTTATTAGCCAGCTGCCACGCACTTGCTGAAACTTTCAGGGGCACGAGTCGGCACACCAACCAAACGAGCAGGATGAACAAACAGGACACGGCTTCGCCAAGCATGACAAGCAGCTAGCTGCCAAGGGATCGGCGCAGCAGGAACACGACTGCACAAGGGGACGAAAGGAAAGGAGATTCTCCTCCCATTTCTGCGCGAAAAGCACCCAAAACCTCCCTCTCAAATCGCCCCTTTCCACCTTCCACTCTAGAAGCCTTCATCACCATGAGTCCATGACCACAATCTTGTTTTTGGCTTTGTTTTTTAAAGTGAGCATTGGCCACATCCAAGAAGAGCAGTGACGCCTAACTGCGATTCCCAGATCTGAAAGATCGATCATCAGACCGGTCACCACGACTGAAACGATGTACCACCCTCTGGCAGGCAGAGTAGGAGGATTTCCACCAAGATACCTTCCTGACGGCACGCCGGCACCTTGCAACGTGTCTCTTCAATACTTGGAGCACAGAAGCAGTGTTGATCTGAACCAACATCTTGTTCAGAAAAAGTATCCATGTAGGTGATAGGTAGGTGCTCGATGGATTGGCAGTAGGATCTCATGTCCAACGCATAGGGCCTCTGATTGAGATCCGGAGTGGGAACCAAAAGGCGAGTGCGATGGAACCTAAAGTCTCTGGCTCTCTGCGCACTAGCTGAATAGTCGGTGAAAGCATGCTGCACAGCGCAGCGACACAAACTTGCTCAGTTTCCCGTCCCCACGCAACGCGTTCAGTTTCCGAGCTCAGAAGATGCTCCTCAGCTCAGTCCACAAAAGCAAACCATGGATTTGAGACGGAGACGATCGGTCTAACCGGTGACCAGAAACACAACACTGCAAGTCAAAGCAAGTCCCTGTCTGAGTGGCATCCCTGTATGGCAATTGCTGACCAGCGAGCTGAGACGGCGTTCTGGCTGCTGTGAGCTTCTAGAAAACGTTCACACCTGGCACAGAATCAGATGATGACCTGACAGTGATGAGCCAGACAGCGTTAGCGTGTCACATATCAGATCCAGATTGAACAATACGCCCAGCAGAAACAGTCTTGAGACTGATCAGCCTCGGTTAGGTAACACAGCTGGACGCAACGGGCTGTGCTTCCTTCACTTATTGAGAGGTCAACAGCAATCTAAGGCACGGTGTGGAACAGTCCAGGTACAAAACTCTGTGACACTGTAGCATCAGGGTTGGAACTTGGAACAGAATTAAGAAACGAATGGTGATGGTTGGAGTGAGGAAAGCTCGTCAGGGCAACGGAGTTATTATCGTCGGCAGACAGCAACCATGCTGAAGCTCAGGATGGGCCAATCGTCAGGGCAACAAGTTGAGTCTTGCGTGCTTGAAGAACAGGTAGAAAAGGACGGCAGATGACACGAAGAGGCTTAGCAGTACCAGCCAGATTTGCCACACTGCAGTAGTACTCAGGAGAGTGAAAATGAGGCCGCATTTTGGTAAACATTGGATAGAGCAAGACCCGCTTACAGAGACGCAGACGCGTACCTTTCCATTCAGGAGGGACGTCAAGTTTTGTTATCTCTGCTCCCCATTGATGTGAGGTGGAGATTACAACCCTGCATATCCAAAGACAGTATTATCACAGTGCATCCCATGACTTGAACAGTTGCACTTGCCAGTTGCCACCAGGGTAAGGCATGTTGAGTATGGTGTGGATGCATATGGAGGAAACATTTTGCTTGTTCCACTGAGACTCTTAGCATATCTAGTGATCTTCTGGATATAACAACTTAACAAGCGATCGTTGCTAAATAATAGAGAGCTAGTAATGCTAACCTATCACTCTAGTGATGTACGGTTTGTCACTTATTGCAGCAAATACGAAAAATTACCTTTCAGTAGGGCAAAATTCAATGGAAGAAATTGGAGAGCCAAGATGAACCTTCTTGCTCCAGTGAGCGACCTCCATCGTCTTTACTTCCACGACACAAAAGTCGCCGTCACGGTTTCCTCTAAATAAAGGTGAAAATTATATCAATAATAATGACACCTCACAACCAAAGGAAAATCAAGCTTTTGTGGTCAAACATTGATAGATACAAATTTAGTTTCAAAGAAGTGTAACTGGGATGGCAAGTGGATATGTTACTTTTGTAGAAAAGGAAAAAGGAGCTGGTATCGTTTTCAATATAATCAATTGGTTCAGAACATTGTAATAGAATAGCCATTATATGTTGGCTAGCTAAATGTACTTTAGTCATTTGGATAAACTTCAGGTTAATGATTTCACTATTTATCTGCAAAAGGGTGCATTTTCGAAAATATTTAGAAATATTGCAACTAAACATATACTTTTGGCCACAGTTTATCATCATATACATGAATTTGACATAATAAAAATAATGAGTTCAGCTCAGCAGAGTTCACAACATAATGGACAGCCAATGGAAAATGCAAAAGGAAGATGAATTTCCAGTCTTGGAAAAATAACTATTATAATTAGTTTCAAACTTTGGCATTACATTTGTTCCTAAAAGTAAAATGGTAGATGGAAATGTGCTGTCAGAGACAATTCAGTGGTATACGTTAGTATCTCCTTCACTTACAGTGCAATATATTTCCCGTCCAAGCTAACTGATAGTGTGGAAATGGGCTTTGCTGAAAACCGTTTGTATCCAATTCTTTTCCAATTACTTATGTCCACAGCCATAGTCAAAATGTTATGCCCTATTTGGGAGACAAAGATTTAATTATAGCTGACTGCTGCAGCATTTCTTTAACTTCATTTAAAGGATTACCTTTTACAAGTGTGCAAAACAGGAAAGGTTTAGTTCCATCCCTAGAAAAGCGGCAACACTCAATCTTCTCATCCTGTAAACAAACATAAAACAAAAGAAGATCAGACAAAGAATTCAGTTTCAACTATGATGAGGAAATATAGGAAGTTATCATACTACACCAGAGATTTTGTCAAATTGATCAGTGGAGACCCCTCATTAATCTTCCATATTCTCGCAGAACCATCAATGGATGTCGAAACTAAAAATTCTGAATCTAAGCTACATGAGAAGGGTAGAAGAACTATATCAGAAGACATGAATATAGGTGTTTAGCTTGCAAAGTAACGAATCTACAGTAACTATATCTTCCAAGCAAGGAACTCAGACAATGACTACATTAAAACTACCAAGATACTAGCTAGAAGGTATGATGTGCACTTCTGGATCCTATATACTTTTCTGAGTAAGTAGCTAGTAGGTAGTAATAATACACGTCTAAATCATGCAGGGAAAAAGTGTCAAATAAAAGCAGCTTCCCCGTTTCTTCACCTGATGTCCATGTCACGGAAGGATTTGTGAGCTTTAGGTTCGTCCAACATAACTTCGAGATTTGGCCAATGAAATATTCTGAGATGTCCATCCTGTCATAGTGAAATACACTAGGAAAGTTCAGATAGAAAATTGAAACTTTTAGTTTAAAAAAGAAAAAGTAAGTCAATGAAGCTGTATAACTCTTGAACAAACATATGTAAAAAATTATCAGTTGATGAATAGTTAGAACTTTAAGAAAAAAACAGAACTCTCATATCGTATCATTAATACATAATCAAAAAGATCACCAATAAAAAATTAAAATAACGAGACAGAATGAGCTCATACCTCACCACCAATAGCAAACTTGGCACCATCAGTGCTGAATGTTAAACATTTTTGAGGGCCAACAGATTGGATAGGTAAAGAATCGTTTGGAATAAGGTGAATACCGAAATCTCTACAAACCAGCTTGAACACCCTACAAGAGCGACAAAAAAGCATATATAATAGTCTAAAACAAATAAATTAAAAGCCAAAGAAAAAGGGAACTGATCTTCATATAGGAAACAAAGGGCTTCATATAAGAAAAAGAGTATATATTACAAGGAGTGCAATTATACACACGCTTAGCCAAAGCTTTCTACATTACAAGCCTGAAGAACGCTAATGTTTGTGTACTAGTTGTTTGTCAGTAATTTGATTGAAGTAGAGAAAACAAGTTCAGATAAAACAACAGTGAAGTGGATTCAGATAAAGTCATCTAGGCAAGAGATGACACTTCAGTCCTCTGCACATATAAATCAAGCATTTCGCAAGAGTTCTAGCACTTACATCTATTCATCTAAAAGGAAAGTTTCCTACAATTCAAGCAATGTGTTAATACAATTTCCTAAGAAAGAGACTCACCTGCATCCTTTGGCGGTGGCGCAGACCAACTCCCGGCCGCCGGGGTGCACGGCGATCGCGCCAGGCGTGTCGGCTGCCTCCTCGCCCACGACGACCCTCGCCTGCGAAACCACAAGCAGCAAGCAAGCGCGCATAAGCTCAGGGCGCGATCAGACCGGCCCTCCCTCTCGCCCACGGGGGAAGCAGTCGCCACTCACCAGGGGCTCGGAGGCGAGGGCGGAGGCCCCGGCGTCGAACTCGAGGAGATCGACGAGCGGCGGGGACGATGCCGTGGCGCCGCGCCCGAACGCCACGAGGAGGCGGCTGACGCCGGGCGGCCCCTCATCGTCCCGCCGCCGTATCCACGCCGCACAGGTCACCTTCCCGACCGCACCCTCGCCGCCGTTCCCCGCCATAGCGACAGCAGCGGCGTTGGTGTCCAGCGTCCTTGTGGGTGATGGCCTCAATGGGGTCCTGCAGTTCTGCTCTGCTTTTTGCTGGCGCTCGGACCTTGTACTCTTCTAGGAGGCCGAGACGAGGGAGAAGGCGGCCGGCCGCGGCGGCGCGAGGCGTTGGTTGGACGGAGGAGTCGGGGCGGGGCGGAGTGCGCCACGGAATCGTCGGCCGCATCCAGTAGGAGATATGCTCGCGCCGGCTTGCGCGCCCGCGTGCGCATCAGCCGGGCGCTCGCGCGTCAGCCTGGCATGTCGCGTCGCTGTCTTCCCCTCGCGTCTCGGCACGAGCGAAGCGAGCGCACCGCTTCGCCGGCAGAACGGGCTCGTTTTCCCGCGTGTGCTGTGTGTATCGCCGCCGCCGGAGCTCGCTGGAGACCGTGGGCCGCGGAGGAGACCCGTAGGCCGTAGGGCGGCGCGCGCGGGGGAGGAAGCTTCTTTGAATTGTGGAGACTGTGGACACCAGGACATGGAACCGTGGAAATCTACAACGCCGTGCACTATGAAAAATTCTCATGTTCGTCAATATCGGCATGTTTCATAGGCCTTTACGTATACTTTTATATTGCACGTTCTGAGGTATGTTTTGAGCTGAAATTCATCCACGAGCATGCCATGGATGAAATATACAATCTATATGCAAGGTTAGCTTTAATTATCACCTTATGTCCTTATGTGAAATTGGCAAGATTTTCAAATTATTTAATGTATGTACTTTGCTGATCATGTTAATGGAAATTGGCATATCTGTATTGTATTTCTACATAACATCGTGCCGAAGCTGAAGGAGTGAGACAAATTGTTTTTGTATTTCTTCTGACCTAACCAACATTATGTACATATGCTATGACTCCGAGATTACAATTTTTTGGCCAAAACTTTTAGGTGTACATATGCTAGGGACGCCCCTGGGTGGCTTCATCCTTCCAAAATTGTTGTTACTGCTGAAAGTGCAAACCGTACCATTTACTGCCGTTGGAATCTCTTCATCATGTGCCAAGGGACCATCCACTCCACTCCCTTTCTGCTACTAAACCATGGTAGTAAGCCTATGATATGCTGAACCATGGCAGTAAGACTATGATAAGTCAGCATATCATAGGCTTCATGGCACTGGCAGTTTGTGATCGAAGCATTTTCTCAGGGCTGCCCTTATCTCCTTCAGCGTGTCATCAATCCCTATGTGCTTCCTGGAGAACATAATGAGTGATGTCAAAGCAGGGCAGGAAACAGGCAGCCAAGAAAAATGTACTGGTAATAGCAAGGTTGTATGTTATAAACAGAACAACGAATTTATGAACTTTGCTTTGGAAATATGAACAGATTGAAATTGAAGGCATTAACTATGCAATTTAGCTGGGTAAGGTGATGAGACATACAATACACTTGCAGTAACAACAGCTTGAGGTCTTGGATAGACTTCAAGTTCCTTTTCACTGCCTTCAACGTTAGCGTCCAATGGGACCTGATGTTCGCTTATGTTTCCATTTAGGTTATCTTTGCTGTCGTTTTTGACATGGGCTTCTTCACAGCCAATTGAAGATATTTCTAAAGCCAGTGACGATAGCCTATCATGGGCCTACACGGAGAGGAGGGGGGAAAAATCAAAGCTACAATAGTTAAACACCGACCATGCTAGCGTGAGGTCAAA
The DNA here is from genome assembly GCF_016808335.1 of Panicum virgatum. Taxonomy (NCBI): domain Eukaryota; kingdom Viridiplantae; phylum Streptophyta; class Magnoliopsida; order Poales; family Poaceae; genus Panicum; species Panicum virgatum. The sequence continues at coordinate 3,843,340 of NC_053144.1, forward strand.
TCTTCAGGAAATTAATTGAAACAGAAAATGGCATCCTCCAATTAGGAAGACAATATTTAACTCAAATTAAGGAATTGAAGGGCACCTTAGGAAGATCAATCTTGTTCAGGACCACAACGTAAGGTCGCTCTAGGTATTGGGGATAATACATCCTTAATTCCTGCAAAGAGATGCATTCCAGGTCACTGTTCAACACTTCACCTTGACTTGAAATATAGACAAATGATTCAGTTTTCACTTTCACAAATCACAAGCCTGATATCCCTAACTGAAATTTGCATGCCTTAAGAAAGCAAATTTTATTCTAATATATTTTTGCTGTCTAGAAGCCTAGGTATATTACCTTCCCACTGATGTTAGTCTACAGCACGGATTATACAAATTGTGAACATTATAATACTGAGAAGTGCAAAGTGAAAACTAAACTGCACATGGGAGAAATTACTTCTCTGACAATCTTATAATCATTCACAGGGTCATCTGCAGCAGCATCGACGACATGGACAATTACTCTAGTTCTCCTTAGATGTCTCAAGAAATTGCGACCAAGACCCTGAAGTTAATGAAATCACATGATGAGTCCAAAGAAAAATAGGAAGGGGAAACAGCACTAAACTTCAGAAGAAATTTAGTGTAGAACCAATAAGGACATAGAAGTAAAACAAGTACCTTTCCCAGATGAGCGCCCTCAATCAGACCTGGTAAATCTGCCAATGTTGCTTCTGAGGAAAACTGCAGCGCCCCTAAAGCAGGATCTCCACCAAGCCGGCCAAGATTTGGCATTAATGTAGTGAATGGATAATCGGCAATGTCTGGTCTTGCAAGAGTTATAGCCGATAGGAGTGTTGACTTTCCAGCATTTGGAAGCCCCTGAAGATGCAATTAAGACGCTTTATACCAGCATGGCAACATTCGGAAAAATAGCAATGAAACAAACTCAATATGAAAACTATTTAGCTAAATGATGTAAACAATGTCTTATTCCTGAAAACTTGAGATGCCAGGATTAGTGAAACACCATACCACAAGGCCAACATCAGCAACTACCCTTAAGATTAGCTCCAAGCTTACTTCCTCACCAGCTTGACCATGAGTTAATACCTGCAAACAAAAACAAGAGGTCATAAAATCACCAAACTATTATGGACATTGAGAATACTAGCCAGCAAAATCAACCTGACAATGTCTCTTGAAATATTTAGGTTATCAAAATTTATCACACTAACAATGATTGCCATTTACCAGCAGTTCAGTGTTCCATATGTTTTAAAATTTACAATTGACTATTAGCATTAATGTTAGATTTATATGTACCCTTTGTAGTTTCCCATTGTATAAGGGGTTTTGTGCATATTTCCTAATGTCTGTACATGTATATATTCGGGCCTAGAGCCCTCATATTGAATACAAGTGCACGCCTGTCACAATTACCACTTAAGCAACTTTGGCGTCTTCTTCTCATGATCAGTCATTAACCATAGTCTGTGAAACTTTAGGTAAATTTGTGCTTAACATGGCATTGCAGACATGCAAGCAGGTTGGCATTTGCAAAGCATGTAAGAGGAGGCAGTCAACTAGATTGCACTATGTTTTCTGATGGGCTGTTTGTACAAACCTAAGAACTAAACAAATGATGCATTATTAGAAACAAAGAACTATGTCTATCCCCAATAAATCCTTCTCCAGGGTAGAAGATGCAATGAAGGAAATGTGTTGGTAAAATGTCTTTCAAGCTACCATGTAGTCCTTTTGAAAGGCCATAGTGACAACTTACTTTGTCACTAGCATCACGCATGATGTTTGGTGATAAAACCATAGCTTTCCTCCTCCTGTACTCAGGCACATCTATCAAGCTGATCTGAAAAAAATATAAAGTAGGACTGTAAGACTGGAAGGTCGTAATAATATGACAAATGAGAGGGAATAAACACAATGAATGGTAAAAGAATCCACAGCATAGAGACACATGAAAGAAGAAAATTTACAAAGCTACGCAGTTAGAAATAATCAGAGCATTTATACTATAAACTCAGTAACTAATGGAATTGGTACAGTGGCCATTTCTAGTCCGTAAAAAGTGAAATCAACACCATCTTTCATATGCAAGTCACAAGTCAGTGACTGACACCCATTTATAACACACCGGTAACTATGAATGATCAAGTTGCAGTCTTGCAGATCTTTGCTAGAGCGCTTGCGTACAACTTTCAGTGAGTTTGCGTACAGCTTCATGCCTTGGAAATGTTGAAATGCAGAGAGGGATGGTTAAGATTCTTACCACGCACTAGTCACATTTATGCTCAAAGTAATACTGAAAAACAATGACGATGGTGAAATGCTAACTATGCCCCCATAGCATTTTAGGGGAATGTTTCATAAAGTTTGGGGGTATGCTTCTGGGAATAGAAATTCACATCTCCCCATGACAACATTTCAGTACATAAAAACTCACCCCGCCCTGTCCACCCCTAGCAACGAGCACTTCATCACCGGGATGAGCCAAATCAGCAAGAACAGTCCCCTTCTTGCGCTTCACAACAGTTCCTGCAATTCGATGCCAGGGCAATGATTATGTACCCATCCTCACACAGGAAAAACGCTCGGAATTCACAGCACCGAATCCACAAACCTACAGGCACGGGTATCCTGAGCGTCTCCCCGGCGAACCCGCTGTGCATCCGCGAGCTCAGCGTGCCACCGGCGGCGCCCACGTTCCCGCCCCTCTTGGCGCAGAACCGCGCCTTCTCGTGGAACCGCAGCAGCGTCTCCTCGGCCTCGTCGGCGTACACCACGACGTCGCCGCCGTGCCCGCCCGTGGGCAGCGCCACCGACCCGTCGTAGTTCCGCTTGTACGACACCTTCTTGCTCTTCTTCTCGCCCCTGTTGAACCTGCCGCGGGGCTTGGCGGCGTCGGCGGATGGCGCGGGCGGCATGGCGAGCACGGCGCCGTGCCCGCCGTCGCCCGCGCGGACCGTGACCACGGCGTGGTCGAAGTACTTGTGCGCCTCCTTCGCCAGCAACGCCGGCGGGGGCGGCGCGCCGCGCGTGGTCGGAGCGGCCTCCTTGACCCTTGCCGCCCGGCAAGTCACCGCGAGTGGCGTGCGCTTCCTCGCAAGGCCGGGGAGGGGAACGAGGCAAGAGCCATCCGAGATGGCGTGGTGGTGCTGGGTGGCCGCGCGGGGAGGGTGGGAGGGGAGGCGGGGATGGAGGAGAAGCGCCATGGTGGGGATGCTGGCGGCTTGCCACAGCGTGGCTTGCAGTGGCGCTTGCGCGGGGCTGGGGATAACTGATAAGCCCAGTTGCGGCGCAACGTCCGCCGTTGAACTGCTAGGAGGAAACCATCGGGACCGTCCACATTGTACTGGTGCGAATTATTTCATCTTCAGCAAAACTTTTTTTTAAAATAAAGCAGGAGAAGCAGAAAACAGTCTTTACAAGTTAACATAGCTGTAGGCCAGTAATCAGCGCAAAAGAACCAATACTACTTGCAGATTACCCAAGATCATGAACTTCGATATATGGTAAATTGGCAACTAAAGGTTTACCTGGTAAAAATTGGCAACTAAAGGTTCTAGAACACAACATTTTCTTCACTCACACATGCACTTTGATAAATGACCTATAGACCATGTAATATGGACTTGAAGCAGTGGCATGTTCCCTTCAACAGCACAGAGAAAGAGTGACAACAACCAGTACATCAAGCTACACAATTCACTCCACATGATTCATTCACATCTATGGATGAATACCATCAGGAACCAATCATACAGGAAGGTATCAATAACAATTAAAAGTGCGTGTTCTTGAACCCCGAACACATCATATCTACTCCAATCACAACTCTATGAGGCCTTTGATGCAGTAGGTGCCCACAAGGAACCAGCCAGTCATCACTGCGGCGAAAGCCACAATGCCAATCAGGAATGTCATGCCGCCAAGGAGGGTACCAATGGAGAGAACAACAGCGAATGGTAAGAAGGTCTTCACCACGGACACCGTGCTCACCCAGCGGCCTCGTAAAAACATCACAGCAGCTAGGCTGACCACGTTCCATTTGTCATGGCCGGAGTAAAACAGACGGTTCAGATTGTTCACAACAAAGGAGTGACAGTTGCAGGTGAACAGGTTGTAATTCCTGTTCTGGAACTCCTGCGTGCCTTTCTTCAGTGCACCATCCCACGTGGCATCTCCTTCAGGTTCAAGAAGCTTATAGCACTGCAGATTCCGAAAGATCAATGTTTGGTGGTAAGCACTAGCATGTTTCAAGCATTCAGACAAGTCAAAGAGAAGAGCAAAAACAGCAGCCCGCAGGGTACAAACCTCATCACAGTTTACTTGAATGTAGCGTGCAACAGCTCCGAATGCAAAGTTGTCAACTGATATAAAATTTGGACCAGCGAAGTCCAGAATCACACCATCTTCTCTGCAGATACCTATGTGACCGATAAATGGTACCAACCATGTGATGAAGGGTATTGGAGTCCATACGATGCAACAAGGAAAGCGGGCTCTTCTTGGGTCGATCTGACCAAGCTGGCTTCTGTCATTTTCCATCAGATCTTAAGTTAGCTGTTGATCGATAGGTGGAGGGAATTTCTGCAAAAGAATGATAAAAGGAAAAATATTGAGCACTACTCAGAAACAACTGGGCTGGCATGCATGTGGTCAGATAACATAATGAGAAGTTACACAAATGCATGAAAATTCAGTAGTTAGCAGTATCCCAATTCCCAAACCGCACGACGCTGAAATATGTAGCACTCATACAGGATTCCAAAGGTAATGAGCAACTTAAATCCACTTGCAGAATGAGGCTCACATATATCATCGTCGCAACCTATGGATAGAGTCCTAGAGATGACGCGACACAATCTAGAAGGTGGTGTAGACATCGTCTAATTCAGCAAAAATCACTCTAAACCTAATCGATCACAGGATCAATTCGAACGAAATATCAAAAGGGGGCTGGCGCCGACAGAGGGAAATACCAGATCTGTAACCCGTCCGCCGCGGTAACGGCGGCTAACTCGCCGCCCGCAGCACCTCGCCGTCTCTCGTCGAGCCGTCGCCCACCCTCTCGCCGGCGGCTCTCGGTGCCGTGCTCGCGATTGGGATTGGAATGGAGGGGACTGGAAGATGGAAAAAATTGGGCTGGGCCCTACGGTCTGTAAATGGGCCGAGTTTGAGGCCTGGGATCTGGGCCGCTGAATCAATGGCGGCCTTTGAAGTTTCCTTGGCGGCCTTTGAAGTTTCCTTGGCGGCCACTCGCGCGCCCCGACCGACTCGGAGTCCAAACCCACGCCGTCGTCGGACTCACCCGCCCGCCGCGCCGACCTCTCCTCTCCTCTCCTCCCCTCCCCTCCCCTCCCCTCCGCCGGCTACAAATACCCACCCCCGCTACGCATCCCTCTTTCCGAGGTACCTCCTGCCACTCTCGCGCTCCAGCCATCAATCCGCCGCCGAGAAGAGAAACCAAGAACTCGCGCCGCGCTCCAGCTACCTCGAGGAAAGAAACCGAGAGCCCGCGCGCCCGCGCTCGGCGGCGTTCGATCTCTCGGCTCGATCAGCCCCGGCCTCGCGGCGTTCGTCCCGTCCCTCCGTCCGCGCGCCGCCGTTCTTGGGAGGAGTTAGTTCTTGCCCGGGCCGGAGGAGATGGGGAGGAAGTCTGCGCAGATTGGCAGCCGGTACGGCCGCGTGTGCGAGGAGCTGCTGGAGATGGGCGCCCGGGTCGCCGTGCGGTCCTACGGGCACTGCCCCCAGACGGGGCGCATGTACTACAAGCCCCCCTCGACTCCCGCCACCACCGACGGCAGCGGGAACGGGAAGAAGGCCGCGTCTGGAGGGCCCGGTAGTACGTTGGCGGCGGCCGCGGCGGCGGCGGCAGCGAGGAGGCAGCGGCAGGCGGCGTCCAAGGTGGAGTTTCACGGCTCGGAGTTCATCTTGTACGGCAGCGGGAAGGATTGACCCGCACTACGCGTCCACGGCGGCGGCAAGGAAGAACCGAGACCTGGTTCCAGATGAAGAGATGGTTTTGACGTCCGCATGATCAGAGCAGTTCTTGTCTTTGATTCTTTCTTTCTTTTGTTCTTTGATGATTCGGCTATCCGAGAAGTTTTTCCAACTCCCTCGATTCTGTGCCGAGGGTTTTGAGAGTTGAGGTTGTCGTTGAACTAATGTCCTTGATTGATTGAGCTGAAACTAGTCTGAGAACTGAATCCATGATTTCGTCTCGAGAATTTTGCTTTGCCTAGTTCCAGTGCTATTTTAATTTCAGAATGCATGGGGCATCTGTGAAATTGTTAGTGTTGTGATCATTGATAGTATTCACTTGTTTAATTTCTAGACGAAGCTTTCATGATGACTGTCGGTACCCTGTAGCAGGAATATCCATTCCTATTGCAGCAAGGAGAGGCCTACGTAGTTAACCGTAACTACTCCCAAAGGACAAGGGCAGCCAGGCCCCATGGGTCAGGCTCTTACCTCACCAGGCTAACGGCCCCGGACCCGTTCCCCGCTTGGGATAGGTCCGGAGACGCCACGTGTCCTTGGAGAAGGGAAGCTCTGAGCTACCAGCCGGGGCCTCGGACCCCCCATAAGGGTCCGGGACCTCCCGCACCCATCCGGACCTCCCGTGCAGTAGAACCAACATACCGCCGGGGGGTCCGGAGCCGCCACGTGTCCCGGAGGCGCGGGCGCGGGCTCAAGCGCGAGCCTTCCACTGGAAGACTTGCCCTCCCATCGCATTCAATGCTGGTGGTTGAGGCGTGCTCTGCCACCGCGGCACGCGGGCAGCCTTTGTCAGGCCTCACTATGCACCGCGTATTACCAAGGTACACAGTGCAGCCGCCTGCGCCTCACCCGCGCAGAGCCCGTCTGCTGCATTAATTGGATACGACGGCACGGCGATTTTCCATCATGCCGCCTACGCCGCAAGCTACGCAGCCCGTTCAGCTACGTGGCAGGTGGCGCCGCTACCTACGTCTGGCGCCGTTTCGACAAGACAGCGCCTGGACACGCTGAACGGGGGACTCCAGGAGCAGGCAAGGGAATCCAGAAGAAAGATCTCCTCCGCCTGCGACGCCGTAATGTATGAATAGTACATTATTCTATACCGCACCAGTTGGGCCCACCTGTCGGGGACCCAACGGCCATGTACGCGTCCCCTTGAGATATAAAAGGGAGGCGCTCGCTGTACAGGGACACACACTGAGGCTGACCCAAGCTCTCGCGGGCTCTCGCGAGGCAAGGAAATACAACACACAGTGGACGTAGGGTATTACGCTCCGGCGGCCCGAACCACTCTAAACCCTGGGTGTTCGTCGTGTTCTTGAGCGAGATTGAACTAGTCACTAGCTAACCCCCCGAGTACTCACCCTCTGGGCTTAGGCGGGTGACTTCCGCCACCCGGCTGTGGTTTGCCACACCAGGACATTTGGCGCGCCAGGTAGGGGTGCGCGGGCTGGTTTCAGTTCAACGCTTGCTCGTCTCCATGGTTCGTGTGGACGACGTGGAGATGACTGAGGGTGTGGCGTCCTCCACGCCACACGCCTCTCGCGATCCTGCTCCAGGGGCAACTGTGCCCGTGGAGCAGCCACCGTCGGCGGCGGTGCGTGCTGCTCGCCGGCAAGAGTCAGGGCGCCCGTCGAGGGCCCCCTCAAAAGTCGCGAGCGGCGGAGCGCTGGCGGCAGCTAGGGAGTTGCTTCGCAACCATCCGGCTGCTGCAGCCTCGTCAGACGCCCTGAGGCAGTGGCGGGACGACGTTGACCGTCTCCTCCATCTGGCTCAGGCCTCCCCCAGTTCTGCAAGGACTGGACAACGACCTCCTCCTGGCAATGCGGTGGTGCCATACCACCAGCGCCAGGGCGGTGCGTCGGCATCTGTGCGCTCTCCCACAGTGAGGGATGCACAAACAGAAGACCTGCGGGCGGAGCTCAACCGCAGACGCGCGGGTGAGGACGCCCGCATCTCTGTGGAGAGGGCGCGCGAGCGCCGTCTCAACATTGAGGGCCGCAACCTCAACGCCGACTTGGACGTGGTGGCGCCCAAGCCTCCGGTGAACGCCCGGATACAGTTGGGTGTCCCGGTGGCCGGGGTAGGCTGTGCTGCGCTGGCGGAGCACCTCCGCGCGGTCGCCTGGCCGTCCAAGTTTCGCCTGCACCTGCCGGAGAAGTACGACGGTACCACTAACCTGTTAGAATTCTTGCAGGTGTACGTTACCGCCATCACAGCGGCTGGTGGTAACAACGCCGTCATGGCGAGCTACTTTCATGTAGCCTTGTCTGGGCCAGCCCGGACAAGGCTCATGAATCTCACTCTTGGGACGATCCAGTCCTGGGAGGAGCTCTGTGCGAGGTTCATTGCGAACTTCGCCAGTGCGTACCAGCAGCATGGTGTAGAGGCTCACCTCCACGCCGTGAGGCAAAAACCCGGAGAGACGCTCCGGGCCTTCATCTCGCGCTTCACCAAGGTACGGGGCACCATTCCTCGTATCTCCGATGCATCTATTATCACTGCTTTCCGTCAGGGGGTACGTGACGAGAAGATGCTCGAGAAGCTGGCGACGCACGAGGTGGAAAGCGTTACCACGCTTTTCTCCCTGGCAGACAAGTGTGCCAGGGTTGCTGAGGGCCGCGCATGGCACTCAACCCCCCAAGATAGAGACACCAAAGCTGGTGGCTCCGGTGCTACCACTCAGGACGGTAGCAAGAAGAAGAAGAATAAGAACCGGAGTCGTGGGGAGCCACATCCTAGCGGACCAGTTGTTGCGGCAGCGGAGCCGGCAACGGCGCCAGCAGCTGCGGCAGCGGAGCCGGCAACGGCGCCAGCAGCTGCGGCAGCGGTTGGGGGCCAGAACATGCATGGCAAGCGTCCGCGCCCGCAGGGTGGCAGTGGAGGTTCATGCCCGGTGCATCCCACCGCTCGCCACAGCGCCGCTGACTGCCGCGAGATCCAGAAGCTCGCGAAGCGGGTCAGTGGGCGACGTGAGCAGTCCTCCAAGGACGGCTCACCTCCTCCTCGCCAGCGGCCTGGTAAGGATAAGGCTTCCGACAGCGGGGCCGCGGCCGGGGAGAAGGAGCTGGGGTATCAATCCCCCGCTCGGGAGTTGAAGGGCGTGTACCACGATGACAACTCCGACTCCGACAACGATGACCCCCGCAAGAAGCTGTACGTGATGTACGGTGGAAGCTGGGAGCTCGTTTCCCGGCGGGACGTGAAGACCCTTCGCCGAGAGGTCCTTTCGGTGAAGTCGAGGTCCCGAAGGCGGCGCCGCACCAGATGTGGATGAACACCACCATCTCTTTTGGGCCATCCGACTGCCCAGAGAATATGGCTGGGGCCGGTGTACTACCTCTAGTCATCGCCCCTGTCATATCTAACGTGAGGCTCTATCACGTGCTGATCGACGGTGGGGCTGGCCTCAACGTCATTAGCTATGCAGCGTTCAAGCAGCTGCAGATCCCGGAGTCCAAGCTGACGCCCTCTCGCCCATTCTCCAGAGTGGGCCCACATCCGGTGTTCCCTCTGGGGAGCATCACACTGCCGGTTACGTTCGGGACCGAGGAGAACTTCCGCACAGAGAGCGTTCTGTTCGATGTCGCGGAGGTGAACCTCCCGTTCAACGCCATCATTGGCCGGACAGCACTCTACCGCTTCATGGCCATTGCTCATTACGGGTATTTGGTCTTGAAGATGCCTTCCCTTGCCGGTGTCCTCACCGTGCAGGGCGACCGCACCGCTGCCGTCGCTGCAGTTGAGAGACTGCATGCTCTGGCGACAGAGGCTGCACATTCCGAGGAGGACCCATCCCCCTCGCAACCCAGGGCGCCTGCAAAGGCACCTAGTGTTCAGCCGTCTGATCCGGACGATGTTCCCGTGAAGACAGTGCAGATTGGAGCGGACTCCACCAGGACCACCCGCATCGCGGGGAACCTGGAGGAGAAATAGGAAGACGCGCTCATCGCTTTTCTCCGGGCAAATGTCGACGTGTTCGCCTGGGAACCGTCACAGATGCCCGGGATCCCCAGGGAAGTGATCAAGCACAATCTAAGGATCTACCCTGACACCACGCCAGTACGCTAGAAGCCTCGGAAGCAGTCCGTGGAGCGGCAGAACTTCATCCGTGAAGAGGTCCGCAAGCTCCTACATGCTGGCTTCATCGAAGAGGTCCACCACCCCGAGTGGTTGGCCAACCCGGTCGTCGTCCCAAAGGCCAACGGGAAGCTTCGAATGTGCATCGACTACACTAGTCTCAACAAGGCATGTCCTAGAGACCCCTATCCTCTTCCACGTATTGATCAGATCGTGGACTCCACCTTCGGGTGCGACCTTTTGTCTTTCCTAGATGCATACTCTGGTTTCCACCAAATTCAGATGTCTAGAGAGGATAGCAATCATACTGCTTTTGTAACAGTAGACGGGCTTTATTGCTACATTGTCATGCCGTATGGTCTGAGAAATGCCTTACCCACGTTTGTACGAGCTATGAACAAAACCTTCTGTAATCTAATTAGAGATATTGTTGAGGTGTATGTTGATGACATTGTGGTCAAGACTAAGGTAGGGTCAACACTAGTTGAGGATCTGTCCCTCGTCTTCGACCGACTGCGCGCCACGCGCACGAAGCTGAATCCCAAGAAGTGCATCTTCGGCGTCTCGGCAGGGAAGCTGCTGGGTTTCCTGGTCTCACATCGAGGAATCGAGGCAAACCCAGCCAAGATCAAGGCGATCGAAGCGATGAGGCCTCCCGGCCACATCAAGGACGTCCAGAAGCTTACTGGATCTCTCGCCGCTCTTAGCCGCTTCATATCGAGGCTAGCTGAGAGGGCCCTTCCCTTCTTCAAGCTATTGAGGAGGTCCGGTCCATTTTCTTGGACCGAAGAGGCTGAACAAGCCTTCCAGGAACTGAAGCAGCATCTCACCTCGCTGCCAGTATTGGTGGCTCCAGAGCCAGGTGAGCCGTTGTTTCTGTATCTTGCTGCGTCTGCGGAAGCGGTCAGCATGGTGCTGGTCGCCGAGAGGACGGAGCATGCTCGCCAGGGGGACACCAGGGTCTCTCCGGCCAAGGATGGTGAGTCGGACCCCAGACATAGGGGCCCGTCAACCTCACCTCTGCCTGAAGCTCCAGAACCCGGACAAGGGGGTTCGGAGGAGCCTCGCACCAGTGGGAACCCAGAACCGCTGGGGGCCCAAGGACCTGACGTGGAGGATAAAGGCGAACCGGACCCGGTCACTAGGGTCTGGACCATCCAAAAGCCAGTCTACTACGTCAGCGAAGTCCTTCACGAGGCAAAGGCCAGGTATCTGGAGACGCATAAGCTTATCTATGCGATACTTATTGCGTCCAGGAAGCTGCGCCACTATTTTTAGGCACATCGAGTTGTTGTAGTGACCTCTTACCCACTAACAGCGATCCTGCACAACTCCAACGCCACGGGCAATATCGCCAAGTGGGCAGTAGAGCTGGCTGAGTTCCAACTGGACTTCCAGCCTCGCCACGCAGTCAAGAGCCAGATCCTGGCTGACTTTATAGCGGAGTGGACTCCTTCTCCAAGCAATTCTGGAGGTCCGGACTTCAACGCCGGACCCCCAGAGCCGGAAAACAGGACACCAGTCTTCTCTGGGCCCCACTGGACACTTTTCTTCGACGGGTCCGCTCGTGAGAAGTGGGCCGGAGCTGGTGTGGTCCTCATCAACCCAAACGGAGATCAGCTGAAGTACATGGTGCACCTTGAATTCAAGGCCACCAACAACATGGAGGAATACGAAGCCCTGATCTTTGGCCTGACACAAGCCCTCTCTCTGGGGGTCCGGCAGCTTCTGGTGAAGGGGGATTCTCAACTAATCATCAAGAAGGTCCGAGGGGATTGCGGCTGCAACAATCCCTAGCTCGCGGCATACCTCATCCACGTGAGGAAGCTCGAGAAGGACTTCGACGCCTTGGAACTGCAACATGTTCCCCGCGAACTCAACTCAGCAGCAGATGATCTCTCCGCGAGAGCATCTACCTGGGCATCCATGCCCGAGGGCGTCTTCGAAAGACGGCTGCTGAGACCTACCACCCAGCCTATCGAACTGGGTGAAGGGGATCAAGCTAGCACCTCGAAGCTAGCGGTCCTGGCGGCATTCCACCTATGGTGCCCGACCTGGGCTGTGTGCTCTGTTGAGGATCCTGGAGACCTCATAGAGCCACCACCACCTGCTCAGGGAAGCCCCGATGCATGGATCTTCGAGATCCCGGGCTACCTGAAAGATAACATCCTCCCTGATGACGATGTGTCCGCTGAGCGCATAGTCCGATTGGCTAAATGCTACGCGGTGGTAGAAGGGGATCTCTACCGCCGTGGCGCCAATGGTGTCCTCATGCGGTGAATTTCCCAGGAAGAGGGCCGCGAGTTGCTCGCGGAGATCCATGGAGGCGAGTGTGGAAGTCATTCCTCATTTCGCATGCTTGTTGGCAAGGCCTTTCGGCATGGTTTCTACTGGCCGACAGCGCTCCAGGATGCGACTGAGCTGGTGAAGTCCTGCAAAGCATGCCAGTTCCATGCAAAGCAAATACACACACCGGCACAAGCTCTGCAAATGATTCCGCCCTCATGGCCATTTGCTGTGTGGGGCGTAGATATCCTGGGGCCATTCCCCCGGGCCGTCGGCGGGTACCGGTTCCTCTACGTCGCCATCGATAAGTTCACGAAGTGGCCGGAGGTTACCCCGGTGGTGAACATCACCAAAAAGTCAGCAGTCGCATTCCTCAAGTCCATTGTGTGCAGATTTGGCATCCCAAACTGCATCCTCGCGAACAACGGGACCCAATTCAAAAGCAGACTCTTCCAAGAGTATTGCGAGGACATCGGCATCCAGCTATGCTTTGCGTCCGTAGCACATCCCCGCAGCAATGGGCAGGTTGAGAGAGCGAATGCAGAGATCATCAGGGGACTCAAGACCCGCACCTACAACAGCTTGAAGAAGCATGGTGCCAAATGGGTTGATGAGCTTCCGTGCGTACTATGGGGCAACCGGACGACACCCAACCGAGCCACCGGGGAGACTCCATTCTTCCTGGTATACGGGGCTGAAGCATGCCTTCGCCCAGAAATTCACCTGGGCTCGCCATGGGTCCAGGCTTTTAATGAGTCCATGCAGGAGCAGCTGCGACATGATGACGTGGACTTCGTTGACGAGCAAAGGTGGCAAGCAGCAATCCGAAATGCACGCTACAACCAGGTGCTCCGGTGCTATCATCAACAGTTCGTGCATAGTAGGGAGCTCCGGGCTGGCGACCTCGTCCTCAGACGGATCCTGAACCGAGTGGGGCTCCATAAACTTTCCCCCAGCTGGGAGGGGCCCTTCAAGGTCACAGAGGTATGCCGGCCCGGATGCATTCGCCTCGCCACAGAAGATGGAGTGCCGCTACCCAACCCATGGAACATAGAGCATCTGCGTAAGTTTTACACCTAGGCAGAGCAGGGAAATAAACTTTTCCTTTGTAATAAGATAGAGTTAGCGTGCGGCCCAGAGCGGTTGGGGTCCACCCTCGTAAACCCGACCTCTGGCATCCATCGCACCATCGGCTAACACGCGGCTCAGAGCGGTAGAGGTCCGACCTCGTAAACTCGGCCTCTGGCATCCATCGTGCAAGCCATGTACATCAAGTTGCAAAGGAAAAATTTACCCCAGTTCTATCTTTGTGTCAAAATTTAATTTCGCACTTCAATTCTCAAAGATTTTACTTTTCTAACTTCCGCGCGGACTTCCACTCTTGTCGCTACACCCAAGATCTGTATTGAGTTGCTGGACTGCCGTCCAGATCCGGACCCTCTTGCTGCTGGAGAGGGGTCCGGACTCCTAGGGACCAGCTCTGGTGAGGGGGTGCTTGTTTCCTGGGGTGGTACGGAGTCCTGTGTAGCCGCTTAGCCGGTTCCGTACCCAAAGCCTACACACTCCACCACCCTGTAACGAGTGCCCTAGTACCCAGAGCTGGGTAATGAGGGGCCCGGACCTCGTTCTAGCCCAAGGGTTGGCTTCCTAAGTCCTAAACGGCATGTCCAGCTCCATATCTCAAAGGATCGAGTACGGAAAAATGACCTCACCCACTGCTGGGAAGGGTCTGGGGCGTCGAAGCCAGGTCCGGAAAGATGTGTTGTTTCCTGGAGTGGTCCGGAGCCCTGTGTAGCACCTTTGCCTGGTTCTGCACCCTAAGCCTACACCCTCCACCACTCTGTAACAAGCACTGAGCTACCTGGACCTGTGCATCTAAGAGCCTCGGACCTGGTACTAGCCTGGGGCCGGTCCGGAATAAGTCCCGCGTGCCTGCTACTAAGCTGTAACTTTGGAGTGCTACGCAGGGGGTCAAGCCTTGACTGGTGGTAGCTAGCCTAAAACCATTGAGCCTACCTACCAGGGGGTCCCGGCATCCGCTTTAAGGTTTCATGCAGATCGAGGTCCAATTTCGATGGTAGACAGACTCAAAACAACTGAGTCTATCTCCCAGGGGGCCCGGGGCGTTTGCTTTGAGCCACAAACCAGATCGATCCTGCATACATCGAACAGCTAAGTTGCAGTATCATTGTTTTCATACAAGCGAGTTTGATTCTTCTGCCTGTAGTTCTTTCTGATACACAGGGAAGAGAATAACACGCTCGCTCGGCTTGCAAACTATGCTACACCTATGCCCAAGGACACTTGCCCAACCTCATACCGGGGTCCGAAGTGTCTTCTACGGCTCGAGTGACAGATAGGTCCAGACACCTGCACCTATCCGCCAGGGGGCCAGGACGCCGGGGTGCTGTATACCGCAAACCAGCAATTGACAAAAAGCTAAGTTGAAGTTTTCTTCTATTCCAAAATTTCAACTAGTACAATGTTTGTTACATAATGCAAAAGATACAAAGGAACAATGCCCAGCTCAAGGCTCTGCAGGCCCCCGCTTGAAGTAGGCGGCGATGAAGTCGACGACCTCCCGCACGCTGTCCCGAGCGGCGGCCTCCGTCTCCGCTACAGGACCGTCAACCACGGGCGTCAGTGAGATGGCTGGGTCGTGGCTCCGGAGGCAGGTCAGGATGTGCTCCGCCACCATCCGGATCAGCTCGCGGCCCTCGGCTTCAAGATAGCCAGCAAGGACCGGCTCCAGACGCCGGAGCCTATCTGAGGCGGAGTTCAGCACTAGGAGGGCATCAGCTATCGATGCTGGCGGCTCCGCCACTTGGATTGGGCTCAGTCCAAGCGGCACCAGTGGTAAGCTTGCTTCGGATGCCCAGTCAGCAATTCACTGGGCCCCCGCGCGTTGGTCCTCCTGGAGCTTCCGGACCGCCTCCTGGACTGCCTCCTGCACCCGGGTGTCCAGAGCCGCCTTGGCCACCTCCATCTCGCGGGACCTCTCCTCGAGCTCGGCCTTCCTCTTCTCCGCCCACTCCTTCTGCTTCTTGAGGGAGTCCCACTGGCGCCCAAGTTGCTTCTCTGTGTTGGCGGCGTGGGACTCCCGCCTATCGAGGGACTTCCGGTCCTCCTCCAGCTCCACCTCGGCAACAACCAGCTTGCTAGCTTTCTCCTGCAGTTGCTCGCGCCATCCCTGCAGAGTCGCAGAGAGATTGTCGAGCTCCTTCCTCCGGACCTCGAGACCCTGGCTGCGAGCCTCCAGCTCGGACTGCTGGGCCGCGAGGCGAGTCTCGAGTTCGGACCGCTGAGCCGCGAAGCTGACAACCTCCAGGGCAAAGGTCTCCTCCCGCTGCGCCATGGTTTTCTCCCGGTTCGATACTGCGAACTCCCGGTCAAACACCTTCCGAAGGTTGACCCGGTAGGCCTCCTGGTCGGCCTTGAGTTTGGACCGAGCTTCCGCAGCATGGGAGGCTTCAGCTTTCGTCTGCGCCTCCAGGCGGGTGTGCCAGTCGGAGAGGCGCTGGCGTTCGCTCTCCATGGCAGCCCACTCCCGCCGGAAGGCCGCCTCGACGGAGGAGGGGTTGCCTCCATTATTGACTCCCGGACCTGGACCAGTACTCGGGGAAGCGGAGTCGCTTCCTCCTCCATGGGACCCTGCAGGAGCTGCCTGCCAAAGACCACCTCCAACTCCTCATCTGCTACAGGATTGGAGCTGGAGGTGGGAACTTCCGGTACAGGCGTCGGGGCCTCAGTGGCCGTCGTGCTCGCCGCTGCAGCGCTTGTCGCCGTCGCGCACGCTGCCCCTGCGTCGGGTGCAGCTGCGCCCAGCACCGGCGCCTCCGTCGCCGCTGCGTCGGGTGCGGCTGCGCCCAGCACCGGCGCCTCCGCCGCCGCTGCGTCGGGTGCGGCTGCGCCCAGCACCGGCGCCTCCGCCGCCGCTGCGTCGGGTGCGACTGCGCCCAGCACCGGCGCCTCCGCCGCCGCTGCGTCGGGTGCGGCGGCGCCCAGCACCGCCGCCTCCTCCATCGCCGCGTCCGCCGTTGCGTCCGCCGCAGAGTCGGGTGCTGCTGAGCCTGATGTTGGCGCGGCCGTCACCGCCGCATCGGGCACCTTTGGGCTAGCAGAGGTCGCTGCACCTGAGGTTCCCGCGCCCGCCATCGCTCCTGCTGTCGCCGCCAAGGCCTTGGTCGCCTGGGCACCAGTCGACGAGCCGGCGATGGCGGAAGAACTGCTGGGGCGAGGAGCCCTGGCAACAAAGAGGAGAAGCCTTCAGTAAAGAACAAGAGCACCCAGAACAAGCGGAATAAGCAGGATGGCACTAACCCAGGATCGCCGGGTATCCAGCGACCACGGAGGCCCGACGACTGCTTCTGTTGCTGCCGCTGTTCCCGTGGTGGCGACGGAGGCGCAACCCGGGACTGGTCCTGCTGCTGCTCCTGCTGTGGCTCCTGCTGTTGTTGCTGCTGCTCCTACTGTTGCTGCTACTGCTGCTCCCGCGGCTGCCGCCGCCGCTGCTGCCGGAAGGAGCTGTCTCTCGGCGGTGACGGTGGCGGCGCGGTCGCCCCGGAGGACCCGCGAGGGCCGGTGGGCCGGGAGCTGCCCTAGCCCGCGCCCTCAGCGGTCCTCTGGCGCTTCGCGGCGGGCTCCCCAACTAGGGTCCCGTCGCCCCGCTGCAACCTGCGCCGGCTCGCATCCCCCAACGACGCACCGGAGCTGCTCTGTACCTGGCTGGGACCAACTGTGGCGGCGCTACTGGCCACGGCCTACTTGCCCTTCGTAGTGGGCCCGGCCCCCACGTTGCTCGGCGTAGCTTGATCCCCGGACGCGCCAGGGATCCGGAGGCCACGGTTCGGGTCGCCTCCTGTCTGGCGTGGGGCCAGCCTCCCGTCGTCAAGAGTTGGCAGGGTAGCCAGCACCGCCACCCTCGCAGAGTCCTCGCAGAGGGGGACAACACCCTGGGGAAGGATCAGGTTCTCCGGGATGAAGGCGTCCCCCGTCACCGCTCACACCAGGACCTCCAATGCTTCCTGGGTCAGGTCGCTCCCCTCTCCGTGGTGGGTCCTGCTACAGTCATTGAGGCCGGTGAAGCTCCAAGCAGGGCGCGGCCGCTGCTTCAGGGGGGCGATCCGGCGCTTCAGGAAATCTCCAAGCACGTGCCACGAGGTGAGGCCGCTCTCCACCAGCGACATGATCTTGCCCAGCACGGAGTCGAATTCCGGCTGCAGGGACGGCTTGGCCCTCCAGGATGCTCGGTCGGTGGCGGGTCCCTCGGTTGGCAAGGCGAGGCGCTCGTTGGCTTCGGTGGTGGCGATCACCCAATCCTTGCGCCACACCTCCCACTTCCCGCCGGTGAGGCCGGGAATGTAAGGCGTCGGCGGGTCGCTCCTTGTCTGGAAATAATACGCCCCCACCTCGTCCTTCGCCCTCCCAGACTTCACCAGTATGAAGAAGTAGCGGAAGAGGATGATGCAGGGCCGCACTCCCACGAACATCTCGCACAAATGCACGAAGATGGACGTCAGGAGGAGGGAGTGGGGCGTCAGGTGCTGAAGTTAGAGACCGAAGTCTTCCAGCAGCAACAGCAGGAATGAAGAGATCGGCAGCCCCACGCCGGTGGAAATGTGCGAGGTGAATAGCACAAACTCCCCGGCGCGGAGGTTGTCAAGGGGAACCGAGCCTGCTTGAATCCCACAAGCAGTCTCCTGGGCACTCCATCCAAGCAAGCGGCACACCGTGCTCAGCTCCTCCTCGGACTGGAAACGATGGAGATGAGCAAGGGATGCCATTTCTCTGTGGAGGTGGGGAGAAATCTGTGCGGGGGAGCAAGGGGCAAGGAAGCTCGAAGGCAAAGGGGCGCAAAGGTGGAAGGAAGAAGGCAAATGCAGGAAATTAGCCGCGGTATGCGGTTCACCCCGTTATAAAGCCTGACTCAACCAGCGCGCCCCGGAACCGTCGCCGGAAACCAAGCGACGCCTGCACCTGGTGTTAACTGCCCAGTCCATGACATGGGGGCCCAGGTCCACTTGTCAGGGGGGCGGGTAACAGACAAAGGTGTGAAATGCGGGATCCGAACCGTCGCCCGCGCGCGGAGCGAGGCGGAAGCTGAGCTGACGTGCGCGTATTAAGCGCTGGCGTGGCCAAGCTTTTCGGGAACTGCGCCGGTAGTAAATATCTCGTTTACTCCGGCCGCAACAATGTTGAGCGTCGCGCGTGACTAGGTGAACCACTGTATGTGGGGTCCATAAGTCAGTAAGCCGTCGCGATGCGATGAGGCAGCAAACAACCCGATAGATCGTCAAAACCGGTCAAGACCCCTGCAGTAAGAAGCTTCAAGCTATGCAGAACCAAATCGCAGTAGTGGCCCCACCCGCGGGTTCGTACCTCCCCCGAGGTGGGCCCGGGGGCCACTGTCGGTACCCTGTAGCAAGGATACACACTCTTACTGCAGCAAGGAGGGGCCTACGTAGTTAACCGTAACTACTCCCAAAGGACAAGGGCAGCCAGGCCCCACGGGTCAGGCTCTTACTTAGCCAGGCTAACGGCCCCGGACCCGTTCCCCGCTTGGGATAGGTCCGGAGACGCCACGTGTCCCTGGAGAAGGGAAGCTCCGAGCTTCCAGCCGTGGCCTCGGACCCCCCATAAGGGTCCGGGACCTCCCGCACCCATCCGGACCTCCCGTGCAGTAGAACCAACATACCGCCGGGGGGTCCGGAGCCGCCACGTGTCCCGGAGGCGCGGGCGCGGGCTCAAGCGCGAGCCTTCCACTGGAAGACTTGCCCTCCCATCGCATTCAATGCTGGTGGTTGAGGCGTGCTCTGCCACCGCGGCACGCGGGCAGCCTTTGTCAGGCCTCACTATGCACCGCGTATTACCAAGGTACACAGTGCAGCCGCCTGCGCCTCACCCGCGCAGAGCCCGTCTGCTGCATTAATTGGATACGACGGCACGGCGATTTTCCATCATGCCGCCTACGCCGCAAGCTACGCAGCCCGTTCAGCTACGTGGCAGGTGGCGCCGCTACCTACGTCTGGCGCCGTTTCGACAAGACAGCGCCTGGACACGCTGAACGGGGGACTCCAGGAGCAGGCAAGGGAATCCAGAAGAAAGATCTCCTCCGCCTGCGACGCCGTAATGTATGAATAGTACATTATTCTATACCGCACCAGTTGGGCCCACCTGTCGGGGACCCAACGGCCATGTACGCGTCCCCTTGAGATATAAAAGGGAGGCGCTCGCTGTACAGGGACACACACTGAGGCTGACCCAAGCTCTCGCGGGCTCTCGCGAGGCAAGGAAATACAACACACAGTGGACGTAGGGTATTACGCTCCGGCGGCCCGAACCACTCTAAACCCTGGGTGTTCGTCGTGTTCTTGAGCGAGATTGAACTAGTCACTAGCTAACCCCCGAGTACTCACCCTCTGGGCTTAGGCGGGTGCCTTCCGCCACCCGGCTGTGGTTTGCCACACCACGACAATGACGATCTGTATTCTGTACTAAAGGGTTGCCTAATTCTTGGATCTTTTGATGATGTCTCAACAAGGCAACTATACTGTCGACAGAAGTCACTGACATTGTAAAACGACATAAGGGGGGGAAATGGAAACTATGGTATGGCACTCAATGAGTAAATATCTAACTTGTTTTATGGAAGTTTGAGGCCGTCGATACTCGATATCAGCAGATTCACATGGGGATTGGATTAGTGTCATTATTGAATTGAAATTGTTCATGTTTAATTTGTGCTCAACGGAGCGATCGCACACTTAATGTTCTTGACTGAACTGAAACTATTCTGAGAACGCAATCCATGATTTTCATCTCGATCAAGAATTTTGCCTGGCCTAGTTCTGGGCCTGTGCGTGAAATTGCGAGTGCTATGATCATTGATGGTTAGTTCTTTCTTCTTTGTTTAATTTCTAGATGTGATAATATATATGTGGTAGATTGCGCGCTATCTTCCTCGGTTTCAGACCATTGTCCACTTCTCTTAGTGGGCAGAAGAGAGATAGCCAAGTACTCGGGTTTCAGATTTGAGGTTTTCTGGCCAAAAGTAGCTGGATATAGTGAGGTGGTTCAAACAGCATGGGGGAAAGAACTCACTGTGGTTAACCCGTTCCTGAGACTGCACACAAAACTACAAAGAACAGGAAAGGCGCTGAGGAATTGGGCTCACTCCAAGATTGGCCATGTCAAGTTACTACTTTGTACAGCGAAACAACTTATTGGAATACTTGATGTTGTACAGGACTTCAGGCAACTCACTGAACAAGAGATTCAGCTAAAAAGAGACTTAAAGGCATGGGTTTTTGGGGCTTTCAGCTGTTGAGAAAATCAGAGCAAAACAACAGTCAAGGCTGACGGCAATAAAAGCTGAAAATGCTAACTCTAGGATGTTCTTCATGCGGATCAACGGGAGAAAGAGGAAAAATTTTATTCAACAGCTGCACACTGACTCCGAGGCGGTGTTTGGGCACAAGGAGAAGGAAGAAATCATCTTCCAACACTTCAGCAAACAGTTTGGCACTCCTGAGCAACGACAATTCACTCTGGATTGGGGGGCGCTTGGCATGTAGAGCCATGATTTGAGTGTCCTGGAGGAAGAATTTACAGAAGAAAAGGTTCTCTCAGTGGTGAAGGACATTGCCTCCGACAAAGCACCAGGGCCTGATGGATACATTGGAGCTTTTTTCAAGGCAAGCTGGACAACGATCAAGCATGACCTCATGGCAGCAATCAATTTTTTCTATAACCAGCACGACCAGCACTTCAAGCAACTGAACTCAGCGCACATCGTCTTGATCCCACAAAAGATGGAGGCCAGGTCGATCGGGGATTACAGGCCCATCAGCTTGTCACATAGCATTGCAAAGCTGGTGTCTAAATTGTTAGCAAACCGGCTCGCGCCATTTCTGAGCGTGTTAGTGTCTAGAGCGCAAAGTGCGTTCATTAAAAAGAGGAGCATTCACGACAACTTCCTCTACACTCAAAATCTGATCAAAGAGTTGCATCATGCAAAAATTCCCTCACTGTTCCTTAAGCTCGACATCGCAAAAGCTTTCGACAGTGTCAGATGGGATTATCTAATGGAGGTACTGCAGGTTCTGGGGTTTGGTCCGAAATGGCGCAGTTGGGTCACAACGCTACTAGCTACTGCAACAACCTCAGTTTTTCTCAATGGTTCGAGGGGCAGGTGGTTCAGACATTACACTGGTCTACGACAGGGCGACCCTTTATCGCCAATGCTCTTCATCATTGCGATGGAGCCATTGCAACATCTGTTGCACCTAGCCACAGTGGATGGCGAACTTGAGCAGATACCAACCCGGTCAGCAAGACTCCGGCTCAGTTTGTACGCGGATGATGCAGCGATTTTCTTGCGACCGAAGAAGGAAGAAGTGGCAAAGGTGCTGGAAGTTCTGACCACTTTTGGGCGGGTTTCTGGTCTGTTGACTAATACTTCCAAGAGCGCGGTTTATCCAATCAGTTGTGACAGCATTGACATAGATGCCGCAATGGAGGAGTTCAGGTGTCCGATCAAGGCTTTCCCCTGTACATATCTTGGGCTACCGCTGCACACAAGACAGTTAAGGAGAGTGGATGTTCAGCCTCTGATTGATAAAGTGGCAGCTCGGCTTCCATCGTGGAAGGGGAAGTTCCTGAATAGGGCAGGTCGTCTTACCTTGGTGAACTCAGTTCTTTCCTCAATTCCAGTGTATTTTCTCACGGCATTCCCTCTGCAAAAGTGGGCGATTAAACAAATTGATAAAGTAAGGCGCAGCTTCCTCTGGAAAGGCTCGGCTTATGCAAATGGCGGTCACTGTCTGGTTCAGTGGGCTAAGGTGAAAAGACCGAAGAAGCTTGGAGGGCTTGGAGTGTTAGACTTGGAGCTTTTCAGTAGGGCTCTAAGGTTACGCTGGCTCTGGTTTGAATGGGTCGACATGGACAGACCTTGGGTTGGTGGTGCCACACCGGTCAGTGAAGTTGACCGACAGCTCTTTAGGGCCTGCACCACGGTGCAAATTGGAAACGGCAACAAGGCTCACTTCTGGGAATCAAGCTGGATTGAAGGCAGAGCACCACGAGATATTGCACCACTCCTATACAAGCTAGCTTGGCGCAAGAAATTGAAAGTCAGAGACCAGTTAGAGAATCACAGCTGGACGCGTGGCTTATGGCGGATGTCAACAGTTGAGGAAATGGCTGAGTTCGTCAGGCTATGGGACTTGGTGCAGGATGTGCATTTTAGTGATGCCGAGGATCAGATTGCTTGGAAGTTCACGGCGGACGGGCACTATACAGCGAAATCGGCGTATGAAGTACAGTTTAGAGGCTCCTTTTGCACCTTGAGGCCCAACTGGATCTGGTCAGCGCATGCAGAGCCCAAGCATCGTTTCTTCACATGGTTGCTACTGCAAGAAAAAATCCTCACAGCAGACTTGTTGCAAGCTCGGAATTGGCCTTGCAACCCTGCGTGTCCCTTGTGTCAAACAGCTCCGGAGTCAGCGCTACACTTATGCCTGCATTGCCCATTTGCGCAGAGAGTTTGGGAGCTCGTCCAAGCCTGGACGCATGATCTGGTTTCCAAGCCAGCTACGGACATAAGCCTCGAGGTTTGGTGGCTTCACTCACTGCAGAACCTACCAAGAGCACAAAAAAGAACAAAAGCAATCGTGCTCATGTACACGACATGGAACTTATGGAAGGAGAGAAACATGAGAGTTTTTGAAGGGAAGGAAGCTGAACCCTCAACGGTGCTGCACTTCGTCAAAGAGGAGGTCAACCTGCGTTTTAGGGCGTGTGGTGCCCCTGATGTTTGTGATGTATCTTAGTTAGCTATGCATTTGCCTTTCATGCGTGCGGAGGTTTTAAAGTTTTTATGTAATCACAGTTATGTAAGACTCGGCCTTCTTCTTCTAACATGATCCGGCAGTGCTCCTGCCCTAATTTTCAAAAAAAAAACACGATCACCATAGACACAGACAAATCCAATAAAAACTGTGAAAACTCAATGAACTCCTAATAAAATCAACGACTTAACAAGAACATAAATAAATCAGGGACTCAACAGGGATATGCGGAGATATTTTGTGAGGAAAAACTCTTGGTTCTTGATGTGTTTACGTGAAAAACAGGCAACAAGGGGAAACCCCTCCTGTTGCTTCCAGATAGGAAAAAACAATGGGATGGGCTTAACGCTAGTGTGAGTTTCTTGGTCTGAGCCTAGGATGATTGGAGTGCCCGCCACTAAAAGGAGAAGCCACTACAACTTAGCAAAAACCAGAGCGCTCATTTACCAAGCAAAGAGCAGAATACTTTTTTAAAAAACTGAACACTGTGTTCGGCTAAAAATCTGCAGGAATTCAGTGGTGGTAGTGGGCTAGTAGCCTAGTACTACGCGAACCAGATCATTTTATCAGCTGGGTCATTAAGCCATATTGCCAGACTGCCAGTATACTCGGGCTCCCTGCACAGACTGCATTAGTGACAGAACCAGATCACACAAACACTCATGCATCATCAAGTACTAAACCGGCCGTCATAACCAAACTTGGCACTTGGAAGCCCGAACAGCACAATGGATATCTGCATATGCTAGGTGGATTAACTGTAACAAAATCAGTAAGTATGGATGGCAATCCTCTGAGTGTTGGCCGCGTAGAGCAGGACAGCGATCCCCGAAGAAATCGGAAGGCAAGATAACAGAGCTAATGACATTAGGGGTGCAAATAGGCGCCCCTGAGAGTATCCGCCACCCTTCTTTAGTTCAAAAATTTGTACTAGTTTTGAATCAAAGTAGGAGCTTATTTTGTGAAACTAGCATAAATTTTTAAACTAAAGAGAGGGATAATGGATACCCTAAGGGGCACACCTCTAAATGACACAGTAGTTGCGAACGTGTCCGAAGCACAGGCAGCTCTTGCTCAACATATCAAAGGCTTCAAAGCTGCAGATGTAATCAGGCGGGACATGGACACCCCTTTTGTGGCGCGTTTTAGGCAGCAGGAGGCAGAGGCCGTCCTTTAACAGCTCAAGCTGGCATTCATGGCGCCGGCCTTCATCCAGAGCTCTTCCAAGTGGAAACTCTCGTCCTCCCAGCGATCCGGAGAGTCCACAGGCACACAGTTGGTGATTTGGGTTGCAGTACCAAAATCCAAAAAAATTCGCGAACTAAACAAAACCCAAAAAATTTTGGGCTGGGCCACGCCAATGGACCCAAGACTTCTAACTTTGGAATTTGGAACAGTCAGTCATATAAGTTTGAATCTTACTATTATTAATTGGAGGCTCCTTTTGAAGCCTTCAGGTGAAGCCACCTAGAATCCTAGGTGGACAGTCTAAAAAAATAGAGAAATCCTACAAATTCTCACAAAAATCAGAAACATCCAAGCCATCAATTCGACAACTCTAATCATAATAGCAATTGGATCTGTTATCTTTTTTTAATAAATTACCCAACTTTGCCATTATGAAAATAGATTAAAGTAACCCCCTAAACATGTATCTAAATTACCCACCTCTGCCACTATAAAAGAATAATCTAAAGTAATCCCTAATATTCATATAAATTACACACTTATGCCATTATAAAATAATATCAAATAACCCTCCTAAATTTTCATATATATCTTACTATTACTAATTGGAGGCTCCTTTTGAAGTCTCCAGGTGAAGCCACCTAGGATCCTAGGTGGACAGTCTAAAAAATAGAAAAATCCTACAAATTCTCACAAAAATCAGAAACATCCAGCCATCAATTCTACAACTCTAATCATAATAGCCATTGGATCTGTTATTTTTTTAATAAATTACCCAACTTTGCCATTATGAAAATAGATTAAAGTAACCCCCTAAACATGTATATAAATTACACACCTATGCCACTATAAAAGAATAATCTAAAGTAACCCCCTAATATTCATGTAAATTACCCACTTATATCATTATAAAATAATATCAAATAACCCCCGTAAATTTTAATATATATTATCCAATGATAACATAATAAAAAATAAAATCAACCCCAAATCCCAAACAAAATTATGTTATTATAATAAAATCATAAAGCGCATCAATATAAAATTCTAAATTACTATTCCTATCATTATTAAAATATTATTTATGTTAGTATTTATATAAATATATATACTAACCATAAGGTGTTTGTCACCATATATTCATGTACAAGAGAAGAGATAAGAATACCAATTTTCATATTGTTTACATAGCTCAAACATAGTGTTCAATTAAACACATATCAAACATATATGGAGGTGTGATGCAAAGTGAGAAAAAATTAGTAACTAAATCTATCACATTTATTATAATTATATAATGATAAATATGTATCTTTGCAGTACTAGATTAGAATATTTAATTGATTAAAGAGAGCATGAGATAGATAATTATTAGATATCTCTAACTAACCCGTGCGTGAGCACGGGTTGATAGACTAGTTCTTGTTTATTCAAATAAAACGGAATTCTTTTAGACGAGGGAACTATATAAACCAGATGACAACGATACAATAACTCAGCCGTAAACGTTTGCTGTGATTTGTACGAAATGGTGGATGAAAATTTGAGTTTTGGATCCTAAATAAAGGAGAGAGGAACACATAGGGATATATAAATTAATTAAACCCTTCATCTAGCGCCCTTGCTCCTTTTTCTCCCGAGCCTAACGGAAGCATGAGGAAGATTTGATTTGTTGTACTAGGTTCCTGCTAGCGCCCGGCACCGGCAGGAGTCGGAGGGCACACGCCGCCGACGTTGTAACAGCCCGCTCTCGCGGACTGTCCGCGAGTTATGGGCGGACGGTCCGCCTCTGCTCGTCCAACTCATCTTTATCCCGAACAGAGCCTCCTCTCTTCTCTCTCCTTATCCATTTCTTCCCCAACCCGACCCCTCTTCTCTCCTAGGCGCCATGGGGGAGCCCCCATAGCTCCTTTCCCATTTGGAGCCTCCACCCTCGCCGGAGCTTCGCCGGAGGTCGCCGTCGCCGAGCTCCACCACCTAGCCATCATCTTCTTCCCTGGGATCGAAGTTTCCTCAAGTTCTTCTTCCTCTACTTCAAGAATAAGGTCAAGCCCGAGCTCAAGCTTCCCCAAGGCCACTTTACTCCAACTTGTGGCACCTCACCGGAGCCCTAGCCATCGCCGGTGAGCTCTCTTCCTTTCCGAATCATCCTCTCTTCTCTAGGGTTTTATTTTGGATTTCTTCACCATTATTGGTCTAGAGCTTCCAAATATCGATTCTCATCAAATCCATCCCTTGGAATGAGTGCTAGACACTCCTAGAAGCCTTTAGGAATAAACCCCGACCAAAGCCGTGGCCGAACTTGTCACCGGCGGCCTCGCCGGTGCGTCTCTGAGTTCTTGCAGACAGTCCGCTCGAACCCGGCGGACGGTCCGCCACTTGCACATCGAAACCACCAAAAACATCGCAGAAAGTTGTTTTCCAGTCCGTTGAACGGCGGACGGTCCGCCCTTCACCCACGGATGGTCCGCAGTTCATTTCCAAATCCCACTCAGAAACGGTGTGTTTCTGGAACCCAATCTGCCTTTGTACGGCGGACGGTCCGCGGTACAGTACCGGACGGTTCGCAGTACATTTTTTGACAATTACACAGAACCAAACCTTTTCTGGAACCCGTCTCGAATTTCACCGGCGGACGGTCTGGGCCTTAAGGGCGGACGGTCCACGGTTACTGTACCACTGTGCAGTAACAGCCCAATCAGCTTTTCTGTTTTGATGCATTTGCATGTCTCATCTTGTATAATTCATATAAAATTACATATAGCTCAGAATAATATGAAATAAATTTTGTTAGCTTCATTATGATATCAAGAATCAATTAAAATTATGTTTTACCCCAAGACAATTAAATTAATTATCTGAATAATTAATGTGTCATCTCATGTCTTTTGCAACTCATTCATGGCATATTTATTTATCAAGTATCATTGCACTCGTGTAGAGACCGAAGCGCCAACTCAAGTGGAGGTTGAGACCGAGCCGGAGTCCGTCGTCGACGACACTTCTTTGGTGAACCAAGGCAGGCACCCAAGCATCGTTTTACCCTGTTTTGGATCAATTAAAATATTTGAGTCTTATTTGTGTATAAGTCTATGGTATAAATGTTTGCTTAGCTCCTATCTTATGCATTACCTTCCCTGATTTAGAATAAATCCTTTTAGGTGAGTATGCTTGTGTAGGCGTCCCGATTTAATTGCTTATTCATGCTTAGTTCCGGTAGAAGTCGGGAGGTGGCAAGGTCACCACCACCCGCGAGCAATAGGTTGCTTGCTTAATTCTTAAAAGTTGAACCACTTGTAATATGATGCGGACTTGAGCATGAATGGTAGGGTCAAGTGAGATGGAGCTCACTTGGCTTAGTGTTTGCTTGGGTTGATTAAGGACCGTGACCCCATCGCTTTGATACTTGAGCACTTATGCGTACAGACCACATACCAAATTATGGGAATGATAAGTCAATTACCATAAGTCACACTTTGCCTTGACCGGATTCGGTGCGGGGTTGGTTGAGGTGTGATCGGCCGTCGTGTGGTGCATCTAACCATTCCGATCGTTCGTTCATAGTCGAGTGTGGTTATGCGAAAGGTTGAGGGCATGATTCAACCCTTATCCTAGGCCAAGGGTATGGGCGTTGGGCTTGCGCCTCGTGTGGGAAAAGTTGTACCCCCTGCAGGGTTTTTCATCTGTTGCGATAGCCGGGCTCCATGGTTAAGGAGCAAGTTCTTGTACTTTGACCTTGGGTGTAGAGTTACCGACTGAAGTTCATGGAAGATTGGACTTACTCACATGATGATCATCTTTACTTTATGCAATTTGATTGGTGTATTGCTAATAAGATAGAAGTCTTTTGCTTATCATAACTTTATCAAATGCTTTTATGCAAAATTAATTACCTTGCCAGTTTCCTTGCTACTAGCCAAATGCATCCTCCTTGAGAGTCGGGTTTTAGACCCTTGTTGGATAAGCCCTGCGGAGTACCCTTGGTACTCACGGTGCTGCCGTTAAGTTGATGCAGGTGAGCCTCGGCAGGAGCTCGTCTTTGGGTACTTCTACCCCGTGGACGGTGGAGCGGATGAGAGCTGAAGGCCAGTGGTTGAAGTAGAGCACTATCTCCATATAGTGTTCTCTTCTGGGTTGTATCCGTAGAGACATAATTAAATATTTTCGCTGTAAAACTCTGAACTTGTAATGTAGTCACTTGAATCTATTTATGTAAGAGACTTCTATGTATGGATATACTTGTATGTAATTGTGTTTTCAAGTTGTGCTTAGTGAGGTGTGTCATCCTAGGCATGTTCAGGACGCATCTCAAGAACTACCGGGGTTATTCTCCTTTAATTGGATGGATAAATGGATGATGACCCGATTAAATGGGTTTAACTTAGTCGGTTCCTCACAGACGTTGTTCCCGTAGGTGCAGTTGGACGGCTGCGCTGAGGAGTTGGTGGTGCCCGTGAACTCCACCGCGACGACGGAGCCGCCGCCCTGGCTCGCCGCCGGCCGCGCCGCCGCGCCAGGGACACCGCCGGAGGCGGCGACGGCAAGGACAAGAACAGCCGCTGCAAGCGCTGTCGACCTCACCATCATGGACGACGATCAGAATCGGAAGCACCGTGCCTTTGATAGCTTATTAGGTACGCTGCTAGCTGTTGTGTCAGTGCGTGCATGCGAGCTGTGTGTGTTGCAGCGTGGATCGATGCGTGCGTATAAATACACGCGCACGGGCACGGCTAGATGGGACTGCGTGGAGAAATGGGGGAGATGATGAGAGGGGGAGACGTCTAGCATTGCTGCATTGGATCTGACCTTGGAATGCTTGTCGTCCAGGCGAGAAAGAGAGAGAAAAAAAACCGGCGTTGGGTCTGGAATTGGAACGCGCGTTATTCCTCAGATTCAGACTTGCAGTCTGCATGCATGCACCCGGCAATTCAGATTCTTCAGTCCAGGAAGCAACAAGGAGGCCGATGCATTCTAATTCCTCTTTTTTTTTTTACTTTTCTCGACGTGTCAACAACTCAACATGACAGCTCTCTCTCTCTCTCTCTCTTCGTTGGGCGCGTGCTTGACTGCTAGACGAGGAGCTGGAAGCGTGTAAGCGGAGGACGGCGGCCAGCACTTTGGAAAGCAGGGAGCACTTGCTGCCGAGCCCCGCGAACCTGGCCCCCTCGGAGCCCAGGGACGTGGCTGCAGCTCAGAGTCAGAGCTCGCCTTGACGCCTTGGCGCAGGGAAGGAGGGGTGCGCGGATCATGGGTCGGGCCTAACACGCGAACCCTTTCGGCTCTTGTCTGCTGCGCCGTGCGCGCGTGTTGTATCGAGAGCACCAGCAGCTCAACTGCTCAAGCCATCGTCGGCGCTGGAACACCGAACAGGCGAACACGCACGTGGACCGGCGCACCCACGCGCACCCCGCGCGCACGGGCGCCGGTCCGATTGGCGGAAATGGGGCGGCGGCGAGGCGAGAAGGTTACGGCAACCACCATCGTCGGCGCCGGAACACGCCACGCCGGCGCGGTGCGCGTGATCCGGTATCTGGCTGGCTGATGGGATGTCTCATGTCTGGGTGGTCGACAGTGAGGAAACTGGGCGGCGGTGAAGGGGAGGCCGGAGAAGGCAGGATGTTTTGAAATTGTTTTCTTTTCTTGCATTCTGATTTCTGAACGTGTCCGGAAAGAGCCAGCGTAAACTGTGAAGTGGCAACATTCTTGCATCAAAATATGGGTCGACTCGCGTCAGAATTTTCGCGTCAGACACGTTTGGTTGGCCAGGACAGGGAGCAACCCAAAAGCTCTCCCAGGGAAAAGAAACCAAATCCTTTCAAAAAAAAGAAATAAAAATAAACAAAAAATGTTCTGGATTTTTTTTTTGAAAACAAAGCCCTATACATCATCTTCAGGGAAGAAAGAAAGAAAGAAAGCTCTCAAAAGTGCATATACACCGGTCACACGCAGGCACCAAAACTCTGCAATGCAATGCACATGACTTCACGCGAAATGCTCGGCGCACTTGCATACCCACAACCACAACCAAATGACAGCAACCGCAGGCACATGCTCCACTACAATCAGCTCATCATTATTTACACCCTGCAAAATTGACAACCGTCAGATAATTCAGTCAAGCTGAGGATAAATAACTTGTAACAACAAAAAAAAGAAAGCTGGATCAGAGACTCAGTAGTATTCAGACGTTTTCAGTTCAGTCAATGGGCTGACTGAAACATCCCATTACCTCTGCTACAGCAGTGACCGCCATCTTCAGCTAATCGTACTCCTTCCAAGTGATCCCCATCTTCCGGAGCTCCCTGAGGCTGCTGGCGATGTCGCGGATCAGCTCCTCGCCTGCCTCGCCGTTTCTTAGCGAGTTCACGCTATGCTCCAGGAAGCTCCGGTCCGCTTCCAGCGCCATCAGCCTCCCACTGACTTCAGATATCTGGTCTTCGAAAGAAGCCAAGTCATTCTCACTGACCATGGCATGGTACTGCCCCTTTGGATCATGTCCTCTGCCGTGTTTCAAGTCCCTGAATCTGTCCCCATTTCTTCCTAGATGCTTGTTGAATTCTGAATCGTCTCTGTTGTCGTCTTCGTCGTCATCTTCACACACATCCTCGTTGTTTCTGTCATCAACTGAACCTTCTTTGTCATCACTGAGCTTGGGAAATGGAACAAGCTTGCTACTGTTTGAGAAGTCATGAAGCTTCTGTCTCAGATTTCTCAAGCGCTTTGAGATGTACGTCTTCTCGTCCTCAAAACCCGAGAGTGATTTGACTCTGGAGATGCTAGTACCAT
Organism: Panicum virgatum; assembly: GCF_016808335.1. Taxonomy (NCBI): domain Eukaryota; kingdom Viridiplantae; phylum Streptophyta; class Magnoliopsida; order Poales; family Poaceae; genus Panicum; species Panicum virgatum. The sequence goes on from NC_053144.1 coordinate 3,874,539, forward strand.
ATTCTTTCGGACATGAAAGGCGCATGTGGTCGCGTATTTCGTCGACGAGCAACTGATCCTTAAGTTTTATCTTGTAGCCTTCGATCTCTGATTGGAGTGTTTGAACTGTTTGAGCCATCTTCTGAAGGTCCTCGCGGTCGTACTCGCTTTGCTCTTCCATCATCCTCTGGTACTGCAAGGCTTCCATCTGCATTGCTGCCTTCTCTTCCTGTAGTCTAGTGATCATGGCCATTGTTTGGTTCGCTGCAACAACTGAAGCGTTTCTTTCTTCCTCCAGCTCCTTCCAAAGACGGTTTATTGACTTGCGGTCTAATTCGATTTGTTGCTTCAGTTGATCAATTGTGCACTCTCCTTCAGCTTCATGCACTGTGCTCTCAGAGATACCTGAATAATTCCTATCAAGGGAGAGTGCCCTAGTGATATTGTGAAGTATGGCTTGTTCATGCTGGTTCTGGACAGTAGGACTATCGAAGTCAGGTGCCTGTGAAGCAGTAGAAAGCTGTGACAACAGTGACTTCAAATCTTCATGAACTCTAAAAGAATCCTTCCTTCTTGCTGTGTGAGTAAATTCAGCTTTCTTTTCATCGGTTATGGTGTCTGTTTCAGCTGATTTAGTGTCTACTGTTAACTCCTCAGTAGAACTAAGAGCATTGTGCCAAGCATCATCTTCCAATTTATCTAATGAAAAAGAGATAGCATTGTCAATATATGAAGGAAAGGATCATAAGGGTGGAAAGATACTTTAACATGTTTAAGGATAAATTTGATAATTAAACCTTTTGTGCCGGGATGTTTAGTAATTTGCTGCTCATCTTTGATGGTAAGATCAGTTGATTGGAGGCTTGCCTTTCCATTTCCATCATCTAGGATGTTGTGCAACTCTTCTGACTTTTCAATAGGCATACTGTCAGAACCACCATTCTGGACTAGTGTCAGCTCAGACTGCTCAGGATTTTTCTCCTGTGAGCTGTCATATGGAGGCATGTCATATGCAATCTCTGTTAGTTGATGATGGCCCATTGCAAAACCTTCCTTCAAATTAACATAGTCATCCTTTAGTAAATTTCCAACATTACCACCAGGCTGCCAGGCCTCTGATTCAGTGTCAGAGGTCTTCAGCTCACTGTACGCGACATAATTGATCTCATCGATACTCTGATGATCTCTTGAAACAACTCTGCAGATCCCCTCGATGCCAATGCCACTAGCTTTACTCTGAAGAACGACAAAAGGATGAGACTTCACTTCCAATGGCCTCGAGCAGCATGAGCATAGAGTTTCCTTCAGGACTGGTGCTTCAGTTGCCTCATTTCCCGAAGTGAAGTTGTCTCTGCAACGTGCATTGTCAATACCGACACCAAGTTTTCCTACCAAGGATCGGTATGTCTCAAGGTTTGATTTCTTGTCAGTAGCAAATGAAAGAAGGCAGGCCTCACACATACTGTGGACATCAACAAGCTTTTGGTGGATGTGGCAAAATGCCCATGATGATGCTTCTGCCTTGTGAGAACTACACACAAGGTTGCAGTAAAAGCCCTTCTTTGCCTTGCCCAAGATATGATCCAACCTTGTGCACATTGGGCATGGCGGTTGCAGCTTGCAAAGGTGTGCAAATGTCGTCACCAGATAGGAGAGTAGCCCCTCAAGCAGCAGCAGAAGCATCAAAACCCATTCTAGGACTGCTGAAGATAATAGAGCAGAGAGATGCTGATATCTCCAAGGTTTACCGGTACTTGGTCTTGAACCCATTGATTTCGGCTGGAAACTTGTCACTGGATAAATAGTTTGTATCTTTCCTGGGATGATGATATTTTGGATAGGTACTGCAAAAGATACCTTTTTTAGGTGGTTAGAGGCAAAACGATAGCCTAAACTCTGAAACATAAGTCAAGTGGCAACCCCAGCACTACCAAAAAAACCCCGCAGTTAGATTCATCTCGAACATGCCAACTTAAATTTCCATGTCTAGGGGAGAATCAGGGTAGAAGGTTTAACGAATAGAACTTGTGATTCCATCCATGCTAGAGGGGCTCCTAAAATAAAATCCAAGATTATACAGTAACATATTTTTTTTATTTAACAAAAAAACTTCGACAGCCTAGTAGCCTACAACCTTGAATGAAATTAGACTATTAGAGGCAACTTATGACCCACTGCACACGAAGACTGCAAGAACGCAGAAAATTCAGCTTGCACTGGATCAGCCACAAAAAACCAAGAACTCGAATGAAGAACCAGTTCACACAACCGAAACTTCCAATCCTACTTTCCCAGTGCAGAGTCGGATCAAGAAAACCGAATTAACTCAAGAAACCCAACTCGTATCAAGGATTCAAGAAACTGAAGATCAAACGGCTCATCTAACATACCTTCATCACATTTCTGAGGTGATCATCAGCGTTCTTGGCTTCTTAGGATGGGAGACAAGAATGAGGAAAGGAACAGCTTGCTCAGATCTCCCCCATTCCGTGTCCCCAGAGCACAACTGGCCATGGAACCAATAAATAAAACCGAAAAACAAAGATTTTACTTGCATAAATAAATAAATTAAAGGACATGGAAGAAGATATCAATTGGAGAAATTAAAGTCGGGTACCTCTTGGAATTCGTCATAACAGGCTGTGATAGTACAGAAGGTTAGACACAGAATAAATAAAGAAGAGGCAAGCGAATGCTGATCTTTTCTCCTTTTTCTCGATTTTTCAAATTAAACGTTGTAGAGGTGACTTTCTCAATTTTTCAATTCAAATATTCTATCACACTCTGTCAGCCTATTCTTTTATTTATTTCATTTTCTGGCTCTGGGTCACGAAGTTTAAACCTTGACTCTGACACTGTAACGTGGGCCCATGTCATCACACACTACACCTTTGATAATATCTGGGCATAATTACTCATATTAGTTGGCCTCGAAATGAGGCGTTAGTTGCAGGCACCATCGACTATCCAGCCTGAATTTCAGTCTGAAAATTCACCGTCCTCTCCCTGAATTTCAAGGTGAAACTGGCCATCACTCGATGCCAGGAAACAACAGGAATATTGGGCAACTGTTGGGGCAAACTGCATTTCAACTGAAGCACACCTCACAAAATGGAGGCACGGAACTTCAGGATCTGCAGGCACCACAAAAGTCCACAGGGTTTCCAAACCTGGGGACACATGAACAATGCCACTCCAACAGCTTTCAGCCCACAAATTACTAGACTAGTTCAAGGGCTTCAAGGACCAATATATCGAGTGAGACTCCTTACAAAGACCCTCGAGTAATTTACAACATGGAACATCACATGGTCCCAGCAACAGAGTTCTTACAAGTACAAGGCGAATGAAAGAGAATGGATAAGGTCCAGCAGCGCATGCACTTGGCCATACAGCCTTCTTTTGGTGGCGATTTAGGGTGTAAAATAAGAGCAAAATGTCATGGAAAATGGAAATGGCTAAGAGTTAGGTAATTAGGTTTCTACAGAGACAATCGCATCGCTTGGCTGCTCCACGCTCTTCAAAGGGCCTTCAGCTCAGGTTTGACAGCTCTGGTTTTAGTTGCCACACCATTCTTCGGTGAGCATTGTACTCTATTAGCGTCCTTAGAACTTCCGATACTGTGACGATGTGACCGCGCAGATGATGCTATAGTGTTTTTACCCTCTGGTGTCTGTGCTGTATCACTGCAACTCTTTCTCCTTGAACTTGTAAACTTTGGTGATTTGGCACGAGTAGGAGGCACCTTGACAGAATAGAAGGCAAAACTCAAATTCACAGATAGAACTATTAAATAAGGGGAAAAGGTAGCTATGTATACTAACAGTTCACACAATATATTCATGCTACAAGCAACAATCATGCATTTCAATTTTTCGCACAAAAATAGTTCTGAAATACTACTTGCTCAAGCTAATTATACTCATGTTATTATTGGATGATTAGATGGTGTTAGGAGCAATAAAAATAAGGGCACAAAGTATGCCCTATTTATCAGTATATGCACATTTCCCTCTTGGAATGTTAGTATGTTACCATACCCTAAGCAATATGTGGCATACAACAAATAGGGTAACAATCACAGAGTCAGAGCTAAAATGTTTTAATTGAAATACAGCATTGAAATTACCTTCTTAAGTTCAGCCTTTGGTGGGGGGCCTTCTTGATAGAAGCTTGGCATGGGTTTTGCTCTAATGACCAATGACTTCCTTAGTTGCTTTAACGCAGCTTCTTGCTCTTCCTACAAAAAAAATAACCAATATGATTAGTTAAGGATAGATAAAAGACAGTGATAGTACTTTCCACAAAACTAGACAACATTTAAAAGGGAAACTAGAACATGCACTTACTAAAGGAAAAGCACAGATGCATACAGTCAATATAACTCTTGGCAGTTAGACAATTAGTTGAACGAAACAGTATATGATGGTCAATGCCATAGAAAAACAATATCTAACTTAGCAAAACATTGACTAGATGCCTATGATAGCCCTAAGATAGTAGATGGCATTCAACCAACCATAATTAAATGACCCGTCATTGATTAGATGGCCACAACAATATTTTAAAAACTATATGTGATGTCAGATTGAAAGTGCATAAAGTGTTTACAAAAGTAAATAGGAGACTATAACTGTTTATATTGTCATTAAACTATTAATTATATATGTGAAATTTAATATATCCCATGTTCCCATTTCTTGTATGTGCAAAAGGCATTGACATCTCAAACCTCAGTTGAATACAGAGAAAAACTGAAAAAAGAACTAGGGAAAGGAAGAAATAAGACTAGCCTGTAACTAAAACAGAAGGCAGGACTATGTGTGGTCAGTGAGAATCTTCGATGAATTTTGCAAATTTGTTATAAAGAAAATGTAACAAAAAACTCTCTTTGAGTGTACTCAGAAATAACCCTATTTGAATAGGGCCCATTATAGCTTTTTTCAAAACAGCATTACCATATAGATCATAAAAACAATCATTACAAAACTCAAGTCACCTGACCTACGATTGGTTGCTTCCAACACCCAAGAGACAGATCAGGTTTAAGAAGTAAGTTATTACCTTTTTCCTAGCCTCAGCCTCATCCTTCTCTGCTTCCAAAGCCTTGTGTTTCTCCTCTAGTTTTGTGTAGAACTGGATAATTAACAGCATCGTGAATATCAATAATTCATTAAAAAAACAAATCTGGAAATAACACGAGAAATTGTATACACACCTCCCTCCTCTTGTCAGCTCGGTTAGCACACACAAATGAAGGGGGAACAGGGACAGTTGTCTTAGTTCTACCAGCTCTTGTTGACGTTGTAGTTCTTTATGCAGCTCAGGAAAGTCGCATGCAATTCCAGAATGCTTGTGTTGTAAATTCATTTGTTTCCAAATTCAAACAATTAGCTGAGAACAAATTTTGTTTCCACATTCAAACAATTAACTGAGAATGAATGCATCATCTTTGCCGTGTGCATAGCAAAATGTTTTCAATTTAGAAGACATGGAAAACAACCATGAGGACCATGCTTTCAAGTTCACAGAAGATTCAGTGTTCATCATTACATATTCAATGGGAAAATTAGATAATTCAATGCTCAATTATGAAATCCAGTATGTGATTTTCTGATTATCTTTGAACATGAAGATTCAAATGTATTATTAGTCCATACATATGTAACTAGGTGTGAAAAGTTAGTAGGTCATTTTCATAAACTTAAATGTTAGTGCATAGCTATGGAACATCACAAGAAAAAGGAAAAGAAGCTCAACACATCTAAGTAGATAGAAAAAGGATACGAAGAAGTCACAGAACACGCGTCTTCTTCCTGAGGGTGAAATGCCTGCTCAGGCTGCAAAGTCTTCCTAGGTGCCATTGGCGTACTCTGAAATAAATAGCCAGAGTAATTCTGTTAGTATAACCTCCTTTTCTAAAAAGTTTTCTGAAGAATATTTTCGGACAAAGTGAAGAAATGAGATATGTCCCCCAATTAATTTAGAGATGATATGGATTCAGTTTTGTACAACAAATTTAAGATACTCCCATGTGGTCGAAAGACCCTTGTCTGATCAAATAGCTTCAAATTTCAATGCATAAGATATAATACATATGATATTAACCAGTAAGAAATAGCAGTTTATAATAATTGCGCAACAGGTAATATGACCAAAACAAAAACTTGCTAGGTAATAACAGCCTCAAAGCAAGAGGTAAATAATGTAGCAGTGCCTAGCTTCTCGCGGTGGACTGGTTAGAGCGTTGAACTCCGGAAGTCACTGAAACTTCCGTTCCAACCCGGGTTCGAAGCACGGCACCTTCTTAGAACAAAGCCCGGGTGGAGTCTCCTCCCGTGGTCGAGTTTTTTAGTGTCAGCATTTAATGAGAAACATGCAGATGGCCAGGACCATACCTTCTTTGTCATGCTTGCTGGAGAGATGCTATTTTTGTCACCAGATTTTTCCTTATTGATGGGTGGACTGATCACAACACCATTTCCTCCAGAAGACCTTCTTTGAGAAGAAAGGGAGAATGGTTGGGGAACAACACGTTTAGGCCTCTCCGATCCAGAACTTGCAGACTTCACTGGGGACTTGGGGGGAGCAGACTTCTCTTGATCAATCAACTTCAGTGAATCTTGATTTACACACTTGTCTTCCTGTGTGTCACCTTCCACGTCAGAGTCCTTAACAGAACTAGTTACTTGGTCTTCCGGGATATCATCATCGTGATTGCCACTAGTGGCTTCATCACATCCATCAGTATTACTTTTACCATTTGGATGGCATAAAACAACACCATCTGATTCTTCGTCTGTAGAAATTTCCAGAGTCCCTTTCACAATTGGACTGCAGAAAAAGAAATTAATATAGAACAAATAGACATATAGGTCAACAACTGGAGTCACATGTGAACTCAAATAGAAGAGAAGAATAATTATACGGTACATAGTACAATTGATGTCACTGGCTCACGCCACCATCAAGGACAAAAGAAACATATTATGAACTATTCACAACAAATAACATGTCACCTACATCAGAAATACTGCGATCATGTTATCAGGTAACTGAAGGGCCTCAATCTTCTAGAGTATTCTGGCAGAAGATTACCGACACACCTATACTCAGCTATAAATACAATGACAGATCCACAGTTGAAATATTTGGCGGTCTTTGATGTATGTGACTACAGACTTGGTAACAAAAACAGTTATCCAAACTGAACGCATTTAAAGTTTTAAACAGCATAGCACCAGGACAAGTAAACATTGATTTTGTTTCGTACTTTTTTACTGAAACTCACTTTAACACACTTATTTACTTATGTGCCTAATGCAGGTAATAACAACCATGTGCTGCATCCGAATAGTCCACGAGATTCCTAACGGGTGTCCAAGAATTGGGCCACAAATATCAGAAGATGTCAACTCTGTACGAACATTAAGAGATCATAGGAAATGTAACAAGGGAAACAAATCAGTCATAACCCAAAAAAATCTAGCAGGAAGCCACAGATAAAATATATCAATTGCCAGGAACATTAGAACCTCAAATCAGATGTCTAAGAAGTGCGACATCAAATATTCAATGCTGTTCCTGCAGGTTTAGAAACACGTCCATAAGAAATTTCAAAGCACCATAGAATGCTTCAGCATGTTCAACAAGATGGGACACAGCAGGTTCAAATTTGCCTCTTCAAAAAGAAGCCCATATCAATAATTCCCTACATGTAAACCCCCAGCAGTTGCGCACAATGACATAAATTGCTGAAGAAGCACTCGTTGGGCCTCTTGAAGAGCGCATTGCTTGGGGCAAGCAGAAGCTACTGTCCGCAAGACCGTAACAACAGCGATGAGGGATGCAATGCGATAAGGAAACACTTGCCCATCTCGTTCCCCTCAAGCTGCACATCTGCAAGGTCAAGCTATGTCTAACAACCAAACCCTAACTTGCCAGCCTAGACTAAGTAAAAAATCACCCAAAATCACAAAAAATCTCGTAAATCGAGGATACCTCAACCAGATCTAACAATCAGGTAGAAGATGAGCTCCAGCGCCAGCATTGCTGGCGAGAGGACACCGCTACCCACCCCAAATCCTCCGAAACAAAGGGAAACGACCAGAATGCAGCTAAAGGCAGTGGCATTACGTGCTGTCGGGCCCCTTATTGGTGAGATCCCACCGCCGGCGCGCCGCCGCCGGATCCCCTCCGCTCTCGCCGCTGGCCGCCATCGAGGGACAGAACAGCGCGAGCCCGCCGCTCCTGTTTTAGCACCGCAGCACTAGCTCCCCCCTCCGGACCTCGAGACCCTCCGTAGCCGCCGCCTCCCTCCAGTCACGGCGGCTGGCGGCGCCTCCGCCTCCCCGCCCCGCAGCCGATTGTGTGGAAGCGGAATGCGTTTTTTTTTCTTCTGGGGGCTCGCTGGCTCCCCCGTGCCCGAGGGGTCGGTGCTTCATTCAGTGGGAGGACCGAGGAGCGAGCCGTGATGGCCGCCTGGGCCCACGTGCAAGTGACCGAGGTTTGATGCTCCAACCAACAGTAACAGTAAATCCAACGGCGCAAAGCCATTAACTATCCGTTTTCACGGCGCAGGCAGGTGATTACGTTTAGTTAAGCTCAGCTGGTAAATCAAGCTGGAGCCCGGAGCAATTTCTGACCACTGCCGCAGAAGATCCGAAGCCCGGCGAGCTGGAGAAGACGATGGCGGAGGACGGCGACCGGCCCCGTTTGCTAACATCGGATGCTTGTACCTGACAGTTAAGCCGGTCAACCGTAAGCCTCACCGCACAGCGCCGCCCCCCATCACTCGGTTCCGGACGTGCTCCTCCGAGTACTATTTAGCTAGTATAATTTGGACCACGACGTGTTTGGTAGACGCTCTACTACATGTGTACTGTTATTCTGATGATGAGATGCTCCGTTTTGCGACGAGAAAAACACTCCCAGTGTTCGAATGAAGTCCGATCCCTCCCGAGGATCCGAGATGTTTTCCATGATTTTTGTGTAATTTGTGTGAGATTGTCCCCGGTTTTGAAGGGATCTCAGAAACAGTAATTCAGGATGTGGTTAAGATTTCGAATTTTTGTGCCTCACCATTACAATTTACATGTCATGTGCCGGAGATGACAGTGTACCGTAAAGACGCTGTCGGCGCGTCTTTTCCAGGCGTTATTTTCCTCTACGGGTCGAGTCAGCCGCAAGGGAACCCGTCGTGCCTTATCAAAGACCAGTACAGGTGAGCAGTGGCGATTAACCTTTGATGACGGCTTATCTACTGGGATTATTACTAAAAAGGCGATTCTTTACACAAAAGCAAAGCTTATGCTTCCACTGGTGCTGTCTTATGGTACAATCTATTGCTAACTTTAGCTTCTCTAAAGCAAACGGATTGTGGCAGGCAAAAAAAAATCGCGGAAAGGAGCTTGATAGTGAAGCTTGAGCTAATACCATGAGAAGTTAAATCTTTCAGCGTGGCATTTACTTGGAATTTATTCATGTAGGAGCTAAGCTTACCAGCCGAGAGGGTTTGCAGGACAACTAGCATGAGCGGGCACACTTTGTCAACTGAAAAATGATTCGGAGTCCACTAATACAAAAAAATGTAAATTTGTAATTAAATCACTGCTAACAGGTTGTTATTAGCATTTTCTCTTTTTTCTTTTTTTTTTGGATAACGGTTGTTCTTAGCTTTTGCTAGCTTGCTGCCGGGTTTTGCGGCTCCCGGCCGGATGGAACGTGCATTGCAAGCTCTGTCTGCACCAGCATTACAGCAAGTCAGCAACGGCTCGTGCATGTCGTTGTCGGTCGCTCATCTTAGCGAGTGGCGACCGCCGAATTAGCCGCTTGCCCCCGCTAGTGAAAAATTAGCCTGCACCTCTCTAGAATGGGCTAGCGCTCACGTTGGGCCGGCCCTGTTTCGGCCGGGCTAGGCCCACCGACCCCGAGTCCTCCACGTCCAGTTTAAAAACCCTAGATAGGTTTCAGGTGCGCCACGCTGACGACTCCCCCTGTCACATCCATCAGCCGGCCCGGCGCGGCGGGGCGTGTACCATGCCATGCGGCCATGCCGGCAAGGCGGCACGTCCGCGTCGGGTCATGGTCATCAGTTGGCAGTTGCCAGTTGCCAGCACTGTAAAAAGGTATGTAGTTTAGTGCTTATAAGAACCTCACTAATATATGAGGTTCTAGATTCGACTCCTCATGGGAGTGAATATTTTGAGATTTAACGGCATGTTCAGTGGCGATGTTCAACGAGACGCATGTGGTGGCTTCGTCAATCTCGAAGATTTATCGGCTCAGACTTCGAAGATACTCATAGAGGTAGAGTTTGCGTACGTGTGTTTCTTAGGGGTGTAAGTGTACATGCATGTGTTGTGTGTGTGTCTGCGTTGTACTATATAATTAAAAAAACAGTTGCTAGCACTGGTTGACGTTCGCGCCCTTCGCCTGGCGCTCGCCTCTTGCGAGTCCAAGTTCGCAAATGCCCGGCTGCGCCCGCACGGCCACAGACATCAAAGCTCGTGAACCGGAAGCACACCGTCATCTACTGCGCCATGGACGTGCTCGCAGCAGCTGTCTCCCCCAGCCTGGCTGGACCACCGGACCACTGCGGCGCGGAAACGGAAAATTCAGGATAGCGCCGAGAGCAATGAGCTGCACGGAACGGTGGGGAAGCCGCGGCAAAACGAAAGAGATGCGAACTCGGAAGGCAAAAAGGCTGGGTGCCACGAAAGGGGGAGAGGTCAAAAGATGAAAGTTTCCACGGCAAAAGAGGCACCCATCCTTGCCCCCACCTGCTTCTGCAGTGTGTCATTTTGTGTCACCTTAGCTTGGGCAGGGCGCTCGGCGGTTACTCGCGGCTCAAGATGGCAATGGTATCCGAAATCCGAGTACCCGACAGGTTTTACCCGATAAAAAGACGGGTATGGAATGAGTTTTCTACCCGTGGTTATATTATTGGGCAAAATCTTGTACCCGTCGGATATGACGGGTACGGGTGCGGATGTATACTACCCATACCCGCCTACCCGCGGGTAAGAAATACCCGCACAAAAAATAAGTCATCTTAAGTGTCTAACTCATTTTAGTCCATATGACCCATGAATTTGGCCCAAATTCAATTAATCCCTCCTATTATATATATTGTTGAACTCTCCTTCAAATCCTACTCCACACTCACTTCAATTTTAGTTTGAAATGAATTATTTTTCATATGAATATGTGATATTTATATGTAATTCTCGGGTATGCTTTTTGGGTACGGGTTACCCGTCGGGTATAAATTACCCGCCGGGTACGGGTATGGAAACATTTTCCTACCCGTGTACGGGTAACCCGACGGGTAAAACTTAGTTCTAGCGGGTACGGATATGGGTGGCCAATACCCGACGGGTATATACCCGTTGCCATCTCTACTCGCGGCGAATCTTCATCCACCCTGCCAGGCCTGGCCGCCTGGGTTTCTGATCCAATTCAAAAGCCGTAGGTCGGGGCACGTGTCGGACGGCCCGGCTTCACCGTTGCATTGGGTTGGGCCTCTCACGAGAACAGCACGAGGGCCCGCGACGATTTCAATTGTTTCAGCCCAACGCCGAGTGTACAGCAGCAGGCTTAGAGCCCAGAGCGCATTGAGACCAATCTTACACGGAACGGTTATGAAAAACGGCCATTATAATTAAAGACCATTTAATTTACAGGTCATAAAGCCACGTGGGTACTCCGAGACGTAGGGCGAAAGCAACATGCAAAACCGGAGGGAAAAGAATGCTGTACAAGTTGGGTCACGAAATCCACGCCAAGGCCCAATTCCCACCACCCCATAAACCCTCAACGGAAAAAAAAATCACATCAAATGTTTAAAAAATCCCATCAAATGTTTTGACATATTCATGAAGTACTAAATGAAGTTTATTTATAAAATTTTTTATATAGATGGGCTATAAATCGCGAGACGAATTTAACGAGCCTACTTAATTCATGATGATTTGCAACAGTGATATTAACGTGACCATTCGCTAATTATTGATTAATCGTAAATTAATTAACATCATTATATTCGTCTCGCGATTTACAACTCATAAGTGAAAAAATTTTGTACATAGATTACATTTAATACTTCAAATTCAAATTAGTAAGATTCTAAAAAAATTGTGATTGAACTAAACAGGACCCAAATCATTCTACCAACTTCATTTCAAAATACTTGTCACGTCAACTTTAAGCAATTATTTTTTTGTAAAATGTTTATCAATGTTTAATGTTTATATATCATTAGATTTGTTATAAAATAGACTTTATTATTATTATATATTTTAAATATTTACAAGACTTTTTAAAAAAATATTTATTCAAAGTTGGCACAATAAACAAAGAGTGACAAATATTCTGAAACAGAGATTAGTATTTCAGATCTGGAATTCAGACCAGATCACAGTGAATATAGTAATTCTCGACAAAATACTATCACCACATAATAAAACTTTAACAACACAATGCGGACCTCAAACACCTATATCAGCTACAGAAAATACAGCCCCTAACAAACTCCTCGTCGTCATCGTCATCGTCTCCGTTCTTTCTTTTCCCCATGGGTACGGAATGGCCACTGTACCCCCGCTCCATATCAAATTTACAAGCTAGTCCACCTGATATCCCCGCGACTAAGGGAGGAGGGGAAAAAAACGGAGAAACGTCTAGAAGAACCAAACGAGAACGAAAGCCTAGATTCCACATTTCCACTGACGCCGACCGCTCTACTTCTTCGCCTTCCGGGCCGGCACCTTCCTCGCCGGGGCCGCCGCCTTCTTCGCCGGAGCAGGCTTCTTGGCAGGGGACTTCTTGGCTGCCGCCGCGGGCTTCTTGGCCGCCGGAGCCGCCTTCTTCCCCGGAGTGTCCTTGGCCGACGTCTTGGCCGCCTTGGCGGGGCGGGTCGTCCGGGACGGCGTGGCTGGGGCCTTTATCTTGGCCGCGGGCTTGGGCTTGGCAGCAGCAGCCTTGGCCTTGGGCTTGGCGGCCGCCTTGGCCTTAGGCTTGGCGGCTGGCTTGGGCTTGGGCTTGGGCTTGGCAGCCGGCTTGGCGGCTGGCTTCGGCTTCGCAGCCACTGCCTTCAGCTTGGCCGCGGGCTTCGCGGCCGGCTTCGGCTTCGCGGCGGGCTTAGCCTTGGCGGGCGCCTTGGCCTTGGGCTTGGCGGCGGCCTTGGGCTTCTTCGCGGCAGGCTTCGGCTTCGACTTGGGCTTGGCGGCAGCAGGCTTGGCCTTGGGCTTGGCCTTGGGCTCGTCGGCGGCCGGGGCGCGCCCCGCTGGCAGCTTGTACGAGTTCTTGACCTTGGTGAGCTTGCCGGCGGCGACGAGCTTCTTCAGCTGCACGAGCAGCAGCTTGCGGAAGTTGGGAGGCAGCTTGGCCTTCTGCTTGTCCTCCACGAACTTGGCGATCGCGTACTGGCTCGACCCCGTCCTCTCCTTGAGCGACGTGATCGCCTCCGAGATCATCTGCGCAACCAACCAACCACCGCACGAACCCGTGAGATCCAGGCGCGACGCGGCAAGAACGAAAAGCAGCAGAGCAAGGACGGGGAAGGATTGAGCAGTTACCTCAGCGTAGGGTGGGTGGGTCGGGTTCGCGCGCTTCCGCGGCGCGGCGGGCTTCTTGGCCTTGGCCGGCTTCGCGTCGCCGGCGGCCGCGGCCGCGGCCGCGGCGGGGGCCTCCGCTGCGGCGTCGGGGGCCGCCTCCGCCAGCGGCACCGGAGCCTCAGCCACTTCGGTCGCCATCAATGCACCTCGACGAGGAAGGAGAGCTCGCGCGCGTGCGTGCCGAGAGAGATAGCAGAGAGGTAGGAAGAGAGCTCGGTGAGTCGGTGATGGTGGGTAGGGGTGAGGAGGTCGGGGCGGAGGAAGCGGTGCTTAAATAGTGGAGACGACGAGAAGACGAGGAGCGCCCAACGCCGCGCGCTGATTGGTCGAGAGGGCCTCGCCTCGGATCGCCCCCATCAGCGCCTCACATTGAACCTGGGCTGTCCGATCCTATCCCATCCAACGGTTGTCAACGAGCCTCCCGCGGTGCCGCGGATTGCTGCCCCGCAACCGGCCGCCGGGCTCCGGAACTGGCCGCAGACTGTGCTTCTCCTCCCGATTTGCGTCCGAATATCTCTTCGCCTGATGAACGAATTCAGATGAAATTTTGAAGTATCGTAGATACGGAGCATATCTTTCAAACGAGTGTCATATTACTGGATTTGGTTGGGTATCCACGGAGATATTGGCTCGGGAACGCGAACTGGTCCGGGCGGCGCCTTTGTGTGAGTTTGGACGGGATTTCCGGGCGGCGACACGGGGTGCGCCGGCGCACAATCCGGTCTGCCGGCACGGACGCGCAGCAGGCTAGCAGAGGAAGCCGGCGAGCTCGGGATCTCGCCGAACCGACGTCGTTTCGACGGTCTACGGCCGGCCGGAACGCGACGCAACTGACACACCTCGAAGCACCCTCGCCGGACCGTGTGCGAGTTCCGGCCACTTCTGCGCCTCCCGCCGGCGCCGCCGCCGGCCGGCGCGCCGGAGCACCGCCGCCCTCCGGCGCGCCGGTCCGTGGGCAAGACGGCCCGGCAGCTGCATTTGCGTCGCGGCACTCCGATTCGTGCCAGTTCGCTCGAGAGTGACACAAGCTGGTTGCCGCCGTTGGGGAAAGCATCCCCGGTGACACGAGCCTATCTCGGTCTACTTGTGAGGCCAACTGCGTCCATCGAACTCGTCTTGTGCTCGGAACACAGCACGATTCGCGTCGATCTCGTGATGGAACGATGAACTGGGTTTGATCTTTGCGAGTTCTTGTTACTGCAGTGACGGATGAACCCGTCCAGTGAGAGGTCAAAGTAGGGGCAGGGCGTGTACTCGTTTGCCTGATGGAACGGGCTGGTGGTCAAATCGGCGTTCCAATACTGGCATGCCAAGAAACTTTTTATACGGATTCTCTGCTCCTGGATGCGTACAATCTCACGTCCCAACTGGTCAAGGATTTGCGAAAAGAAAAGTTTACAGGTTTAAACTTGAGGCTAATCATCCTGTTTCACCAAACGGAAGGTTGAAGCTGGGTGTACGAGTGTGTGGTCTCGGTTCACCATGAACCTGGGCAGCCTTGGAACGGACGGGCACACGGCAACTCGCCTCGCACGCAGCTCAGGCACGCCAACACGCCTGCTGCAAACTGCAGGCGGCACCGGATCGTGAGCTTTGATCGACGGCTAACACCTGATCATGGCAGATGAACACACGGACGGGATCATTGGTTGCTAGGGCTGTACAGGTGTATCGTCATCCTCGGTTTCGTCCGTGCACCGCGCGGCACGCCATGGAAACTTTTTGCTTCCGGCAATTGCGTGCCCTCGTCCATGGAGTTCGAGGTCCCATGGTAATTTTCACTGAGCAGTAATAATTACCGTGGTGAAATGCTAATGGCCTTTGTTTGCCTGGTTCACCAGTAGTAGCACAGGTGGGGATCGAATTGGCTGCTGCTGCTGGCGCAGATAGCACTCGAGCTGAACGTGCTTGACCATTCCATCATGCCACTCAAGGCTCGATCGATCTATAAAGGGCATCGCTACATCTTATCTTTTGTTGCTCATCTTAGCATCTTAGCTCGAATTGCTGCTAAAGACGAACGAAATTCTGCTCGAACAACTAGTTTTCGGTTCCGTTTCGACATATCTTCGCCCAGAATTCGACATATCTTCGCCCAGAATTCGACGGAGTTGTTGTTAGCAAGAATTTGGATCGCCGAGCGATCACCATCTCCCGTCTCCATCGCGTGCCGCTGATGCCGCAGGCCGGTGACGTGAGGTGAAACACGGGGGCGCTACTAGTAAAGTACTTCGCCGTGGCCCTGCTGCGATTTCGCAACACGCCTGCTGCCTTTCCTGGGCTCTTCGGTCGTCCAGCCCTTGATTTCGACCCCCCCGTCTCGCCGTGGAAAGTAGAAACGCACTCTCGCCGGTCTCGAGCCCGGCGAGGAAGCAGATCGCCGGCGAGGTAAACGACTGCATCAACTGGGCGGATCTGCGAGTTCCGCGACTGGGTGTTGGGGTGACAACGACGTCACCGGAGGAGATGACGAAGCGAACGATGCTAGGTAGCTAGACCAGACGCCCGGTGGCTGCCACTATTCCCAGGTGCTCTCTGGCCACAACTTTGCACTGGCTGCAACTGCAACATCATCGTGGAGCTTTATTTTTTTTCATGTTATGGCCAGGAACTGAAGATCCTGTTGATTAGTTCACTGAAGCTTTGGGCAGGCATGATAGGAATTTGTTGCTGCCGCGGATAGCACTTGATCGAGCTGGTTTGACCGTTCCATGCCATTTGCCCCCTTGGGCCTTGGCTCCGAGCATCATTCTCCCCTACTGCCAGGGTACGGTACACACCGAAACAGAGAGAAATTCCGATCGAGCAGTTGGCTTCCGGGGGTTTTTTTTTCCCAACGTACTTTGCCTGAACTCGATGGAGTGTAGAGTGTTTGAGCAACCAGCAAACTTTTTTGGCGATTTGGAGTAGTAAGAAACATTTGCTGTAGTAGCTAGTAACCTTTGTTGCAGTAGTAATCTGCTGCCTCTGTCGAACTGGGCGGTAGTAGTGAAATCTTGTGTAGTTCCAACGCGGATGAATTTAGGACGCTGAGACGGATGGCTGACAGCATCGTGTTGGGGGGGAAAAGGGCTGCTGAAACAAGAGTAACGCTAGCTATCTGTTAAGTTCGTTTATTTCAAAGGAACCAGCAAAGGATTAGCCGGCCTGTATCCGCACAAGGTACTAGCTGCGCACTTCCGTTGCATCACACAGCACACACAGCGAGCATTAGGCCTGATCGCTATTCGCTAACCGCAACCGTGATGAAATGATCGAGCGGCATCAGGGTCCGATTCACCAGTTGTTGTTTTTTTTTTTGAAAAGTACGATTCACCAGTTTTGCCCAGGCACACACAGGACAAGACGGGAGAAGTGGCTGCTGGCGCTGACGGCACTTGGCCTGCAACCTGGTTGACCGTTCCCTGCCAGTTTTGCAACTCCAGCCCGCGGCATGCAGATGTAGGCGGCCGCCGGCTGCGTCATCATCTTGCAACCTCTCGCTCGTGCGGTCGTGGTCGTGCGATGGCCCATGGCTGTGAGCGGAAGTGGCAGGCAAGGCCGTCAGCTAGCAGCGAAACATTCTCGTGCAGCTCCGAGGCCGCCTGGACTCTGCCGAGGCGGCTACAGCGGACACGAATGGCACTCGTTGCCACACATGGCTCGCGGTATCGATATGATCGTCTTACAGAGAAATCTGTTCGAGCAATAATGGCTGTGTTTAGTTCCCCTGAAATCTGCTGCAAAGAGAGGTGAGGATAATGGAAGGGAAAGTAAAAACAAGTTGGGGGTTGATGATGGCGGCGAAGTAACATCACCAGCTAAAGATAAAAAATGCAAAGATGTTCTACTGTCCCCAAACAATACAGCTCGGAAGCTTTTTACAGGAGATTGTAAAGAAGCAACACTCACCACAAAGAAGCGAAAATCTGATAAGAGGTGGGTTACAAATGGTTCAGAAGATGAAAAGGATGATGAGGTAAATCCTATGGAAGTCATTGAGGGATCATCCACAGCCTTAGTGCTGTTGTCGCAGAGCGGGCAAAATAATCAAGAAATGTTGGGTGATAATGAGGAGGTTGCTGAGGGTTCAAAAAAGTTAAAAACTGATAACGTGGGGCTGCAGGAGCGGCCTCGCAGGCAAAAATGAAGCTTATTAGTTGGAACTGCCGGGGGCTTGGGAACCGACCGGCAGTTCGAGGACTTCTGGATCTCCAGAAGTGTGAAGCTCCCGACATCCTTTTTCTTTGTGAAACTAAGTTAACAAAGGAGAGGATGGAATGTTTTAGATGGATGCTAGGCATGACCAATATGGTGGCCAAATCTTGTGTTGGACGTAGTGGAGGTGTGGCTTTATTTTGGCGCGTGATTTGGATGTTCGTCTTAGAAGTTTCTCGAAATATCACATAGATGTAGAAGTCAAAGAGCATGACGGCTTTGTTTGGAGGATGACCGGAATTTATGGTGAACCTGATATGGAAAGAAGAGATATTACTTGAAAATTGTTACGTATTTTGAAGAATCAGTCAGACCTTCCATGGATTTGTCTTGGAGATTTTAATGAAATCCTATTTAGCCATGAAAAGGAGGGGGGCTGCAGAGAACACAGAAGGCTATGGAGAGTTTTAGAAAATGTTTGGAGTACTGCCAACTCTCCGATTTGGGTTTTATTGGGGACAAATTTACTTGGCGAAATAATAACCATATGGCAGAAAAGTATATCCAAGAAAGATTAGACAGAGCACTTGCTACCCAACATTGGTGTCTGTGTTTTCCTGAAGTGCAAGTTGTACATGCAGATCATAGGCATTCTGACCATAGACCTACTGTGGTCTGCTATGATCATCAGAGCATTAGAATGGGGGAGAACCCACCGAGGAAATCATTTTCGTTTTGAGGCGAGTTGGCTACTTGAGGAGGACTGTGCTGAAGTAATACAAAATGCTTGGACATCAGCTTTCTTGAAGCAGTCTATGACTGTGCATGAAGCTTTACAGAGAACGGCTTGTGAGCTTATGGATTGGAATAAAAATGTGCTGAGAGACTTGTTGCAATACCAGATCAAAAAAGTAAAGAATGAGCTCGAGTTTTGGCGTAGAAATTAGAAAACCAATTTCACATCATAAAGTTGACCAGGAGCAACTTCTCCGATATAGAAAAGCTTGAGAATCAAAAGGAGCTCTTCTGGAAACAAAGGAGTCATGCAAATTGGTTAAAACATGGAGATAGAAATACAAGATATTTTCATGCTTTTGCCTCGGAGCGAAGAAGAATTAATTGGCTGAAAAAGTTGAGAAATGAACATGGAAATTGAGTGGAGGGTGAAGAACAATTGAAGCATCTAGTGTTTATATACTATTCAGCCCTCTTTACCTCGCAGAGTGGTTCTTTGGTGAGCTCATTCCTAAATCAAATTCAACCAAAGGTAACTCAGCAAATGAATGAAATGTTGTTGGCTAATTTCACAAGTGCATAAATCAAGAGAGTTTTGGACCAAATGGGGGACCTAAAAGCTCCTGGGCCGGATGGCATGCCAGCTATTTTTTATAAGAAGTGTTGGCATGTTGTGGGTGAGAGAGTAATTAAGGAAGTTCTTCAGGTTTTAAATGGTGGGGAAATGCCAGCTGGATGGAACAACACAAACATAATCCTTATACCCAAGGTAAAGAATCCTACTGAGCTGAAAGATTTTCGCCCTATTAGTTTGCGTAATGTGATCTATAAAATTGTCTCAAAGGTATTGGCAAATCGTTTGAAGAAGATTCTTCCAGATGTTATCTCCAGCACTCGAGTGCCTTTGTTCCAGGGAGGCTCGTAACAGATAATATATTGGTTGCTTATGAGGTAACTCAATTCTTGCGTAATAAAAAGAAAGGGAAAACTGGTTATGCGGCTGTTAAACTGGATATGTCTAAGGCTTATGATAGAGTGGAGTGGTCTTTTTTGCAAGCAATGATGCGGAAATTGGGCTTTCATGACAAGTGGAACAGACTCATTTTGAAATGTGTCTCAACAGTTTCGTATAAAATTAGAGTGAACAATGAGAGTACACCTAAACAATTTCTCCAGATTGAGGACTTCGGCAAGGTGACACGTTATCACCATATTTATTTGTTATCTGTGCTGAAGCTCTCTCCATGGCGTTGCATGCAGCTGAAGCAGCAAGAAGAATTATGGGAGTTAAGATTTGTAAACAAGCTCCAAGCTTAACACACTTGTTCTTTGCAGATGATTCCTTACTTTACTGCTACTAAGTGTGAGAAAGGATGAAGCTATTGAGGTACGAAATATCTTATCTAACTATGAAAAATGTTCAGGGCAAACCATAAATAAGGATAAATCTGCAATCTTGTTCAGTGCTAATGTAACAAATGATGTAAAAGGGAGCTTTTTGCACCATATTGGAATTACAAGTGAAGTTTTTAATGAAAAATACCTTGGTCTCCCAGTGTTTATTGGTAAATCCAAAGCTAAAGCTTTTACATTTTTGAAGCAGAAGATTTGGAGTCGTATTCAAGGATGGAAAGAAAAGCTGCTCTCAAAGGCAGGAAAGTAAATTCTGATCAAGGCTATTGTTCAAGCCATTCTAGTTTATGCGATGTTATGCTTTTACCTCACTAAATCAGTATGCGATGAATTAACAACAATGGTGTCGTTGTCCCGACCCGGGGGCCCGGATTCCAACTAGTAAATGTTGCGTGTTTCATCGTCCCAGATGATGATGCAAGAGGCAATCACAGTAACGCACGGTTTATCCTGGTTCCGGCCGCGGGGCCGTACGTCCAGCAAAGGGGTGTGCGAGGGCAGTGTATTATCTTGCACCCGGAGTGCTTGTAGTAGGGGGTACAAGCGAGGCGAGAGAGGGAGAGAAGCTCCCAAGTCTCAACTAAGAGTGGAGTCGGTGGAGATGAGTGCTCAGTAGTCCTTGTGCGTCCTCTTGAAGAGAGAAGCCAGAGAGACCAAGCAGACTAGAGTCCAGACCCGCCAGTCTAAAGGAAACCTGCCTCCTCCTTTTATAGTTACAAGAAGGGGCGGGACATATGAGTGGGGCATGGAAGTCGTCGTCCTCCCCTAAATTGCGGGGTACAGTGGTCGGATACTGTAGTAAGTATACTGTGGGAAGGCGGCGTGCGTCGCTGTCGTCCTGGATTTCGTCCTTCGTCCTGTGAGGATTGCGCCGCTCGTCCTGCAGTGTTCCAGCGGCAGTTATGGCGCGGGATGGCCCCCGACACCCTGGTCGGAGTGCAGGCGTGCACACTAGAAGGCCCGGGGGACACGTGGAGGTCCCGGACCTCTGAGAGGAGGGGGGAGGTCCGGGACTCCGACCGTGTGTGATGAGCACCTCTTCCGGAAGGACACGTAATATCGCCGGACCCCTTCCCCAGTGGGAGGCGAGTCCGGGAGGTCGGCGGGAGCAGTACCGAGCTTGTCTTATCCCGCGTCGCAGGTCCCAAGGCGCTGCTACAGTGCCCAGGATGGCGGAGTGGTGACCAGAGTCAGCGGATGGGACCCCGGTCATATCTACTGTGGGAGTGGCGGCCTGACGCCGCTTGTCCTTTGAGCCGTGGTGGAGTGGCTGGCTTTTAATGCCTTCGTACGACGAGCGGTCGGGCGGCGGAGCCGTTTGTCCCTTGTGCCAAGAGACGGCCTTGAGTGAAGCGGAGATGAGCCACCGCTCGAGGGTAGATCCGCTACCCTCGAGCGAGGCGGAGGTGTGTTGCGTGATCGAGGGTCCCGAGAGGGACCCTTGAGCGAGGCAGAGAATGAGTTACCCGCTCGAGGGTAGGTCCGCTACCCTCGAGCGAGGCGGAGATTGCCCAGCGGATCCAAGAGGGACCCTCGAACGAGGCGGAGATTGTTCCGCGGGTTCGAGGGGAATGTAAATGGGCCGCACGCTGGGCTTCTTTGAGTCCTTTCCTTTCTTCCGGATGGGAAGCAGGCCGTGGGCCTTCGTGGGCCCAGATGCCTTAGCAGGTGTTTGTGTTTTTAAAGCAATCTTAGTACCCCGATTAGGGTGTCCCTAATTGTGGTACCCGACAAATGGTTTTGCACTATTGGTGGGCGCAACAAGAGAAGGATAGGAAAATCCATTGGTTGGGAAAAGAAAAAATGATGAAGCCAAAGAGCAAAGGTGGTTTCGGCTTTCATGATCTTCTTGCTTTTGACATAGCTATGTTAGCTAGACAAGGATGGAGGCTTATTCATCACCCTCAGTCTTTGTGTGCTCAGATTTTAAAGGCAAGGTATTATCCTGATTCGGATGTTCTTCATGCTCACTCAAGAAGTGGAATGTCATATTCCTGGAGAAGTATTCTTAAGGGGATCGAACTCTTGAAGAAAGGAATTATATGGAGGGTCGGAGATGGAGAACAAATCGATGTGTGGGATGATCCTTGGCTGCCGAGGAAATCAAACAGGTTCATTAAATCAAGACGTGGTCCAAATCTCATCCGAAAAGTTTGTGAACTGATTGACCCAATTACCAATCGATGGGATGCAAGTCTGATACAAAGTATGTTTTGCCAAGAAGATGCAAATGTAATTCTGAAAATTCCACTTCTGGAGGATGAGGAGGATTTTATTGCTTGGCGCCCTGATACAAAAAGTCGATTCTCAGTTAGATCAGCTTATAATTTATATATCTATAAAGTGGAAAAGGAAGAAGGAATGCAAGGTCAATCAGGTGGGGACATCACATGTTTTAATTGGAAATGAATATGGAAATACCAAGTCCCAAATAAAATGAAACATTTCATTTGGAGATTGGCCCATAATAGTTTACCACTAAGACAAAATATAAAGAGAAGAGGGGTGAAGCTGGACACTATTTGCCCAATGAGCCACCGATTAGATGAAGATGGAGGGCATCTTTTTCTTAAGTGCAAATGTGTGCGTCAATTATGGCATGCTCTAGATCTCGAAGAGGCTCGACTTCTTCTTGTTAACTGCACGTCAGCAAAACATCTTTTGGAGGAGATATGGAAATTAGATGATGAGCAACAAATTGAAATCATCTCAAGGAGAATGCTCCTTTATTTTGGATGATGTGATCTTCTTCTATAGAAATCATCTCAGAGACTTTAAGGATTGTATGAATAAGGGAAATAAACACGATCATAGCCCCACTCTCTCTTTGTGGAGACCACCTGAAGGGGATTTCTTGAAGATAAATGTGGATGGTTTCTTCTGTGAAAAGACTGGAAGTGGGGGTTGGGGAGCTGTTGCTAGAGATTGTGAAGGGAGACCAAGAATGATGGCAGCCGGTAAATTGCAGAACCTCCAAGATCCTGTTCAGGCAGAGTTAATGGCTGTCACTAATGCCTTGAAGATTGCTACAGATCTTGGCATGGGCAATGACAGATTGTCAAAATATAAAGACTTTCTTGTTAGAAGAAGAGATGAATAACGGCATCAATGCAGTTGTAGTTAGGGAAGCAAGAATGTTACTTTTTCTGAACTTTGATGTATATCATGTAATGTATTGTCCAAGGGGTTGTAACCGTTATGTTTGTGTTTGGCTTGATGACTTCCCAGGGCTTGTTTCGGACATTGTAACCAGCGACTGTGCTGCTCTAGTTATCTAATGAAAGTTTGTTGTTTTTCTTTTAAAAAAAAGGCAGGCGGCGCAACGACGCGAGCAATTCGGTCGATCGAAGGGCCGGCGCGGGCATCTGGTACTCGACCGGTCGGCCCAGCTAGTTCTAGTTGGGTGGCGAGCTCGAGGGTTCAGCTCGTTGCATGCTTGCCGATGCCGTCAGTAAGACCTGTTTGTGCTAGAGCGCCGTCCTCGTAGCTCTGAGAACTTGCTGAGACCAAGGGGATCGATCGGCACCTCACGCAGCTTTGCCCGGGCAGCTTGCTTATTCTATAAATAAAATTGACATGCAAAATGCTCTTGTTCTGATTTTTTTTGTGACCAAGGGGATGGATATATAGTGGCCCAGATGCACGCCCTGTCCAAATTGTAAAACTCCCAATGGCACTAGTCCTTAAGGACGCCGGCCTGGATTGTTCTGCAACTCTAGGGATTCATTACCTAGGTTCAGAACTCTAGGGATTGGTTCAGAACTCTAGGGATTCATTACCTTGGTTCAGAACTCTAGGGATTCATTACCTAGGTTCGTTGACTGCACGCTCGAGGTCGCGAGAGATTCATTCATCGTTATGCCAGTGTCAGTACAAATGTCATAAGAGTATTATAAATATTAAATTTGCTAATATGTATTAATAATATGAGGAGAGAGAAAAGAAGATTGTTATGAAATGTGAGAGAAGTGTCATCACTATGACACTCCACTAGCACAGTTCTTAAGATTTTAGTGTAACTGTGTCGATGACACTCCCACTGAGACTGGCTTAAAGCAAATTTAGTGATCCCGCCGGCAGCGGACTGCAAGCAAGAGGTGAGGTGGCGCATGTGGTGGCGGGTCCCGCAAAAATTTAATGTCCAGCAGCTCCGTCGGCCAATAGCAGCAGCGGTAGCAGCTCTCTGCCGACGCCGAGCGGGCGTATTGCCAGACGCCCGCCTCCCTCTCTCTCCTCGTTCCTCTATCTTCCACGTAGATATGCCTCCGCTCTCCGCCGACCATTATAGCTGCTCTTAGAAGTTGTATTTGACATCTCTTATCAATAAAAGACACTGACATCACCTAACACTTCACCAATTGACACGCTCTTAACTACTGTAGTCTTACTGGACCGTATCATAAACCCTTTTTATATGTCTTTTGCTGACAATTTGACAAAAACACCACGAATTCTTTCAACTTGCTTCTACTTGTCCAATCCAGCTACCAGTAAGCGAAGCAACACAAAAAAAATGAAGCTATATGTATATCCGGAGCAAGTGATTAAGCCCCTGTTTGTTTCACTTTACAGCTGATTTTGAAGGCTCGAGAAATCCAAACATCAGATGACTCTTAAAATCTAGAATTAGGAATTCATAATCAGCTCGATTCCAGAAGTCATCTGACTTATAAGTTTTTCAAAGTCAGAACCTTCAAAATCAACCAGAAGCCGAAACAAACGAGGCCTAAATATTCGTTAGATCTTGAGTAGAGTTGAATAATGGTTTATTTAACTATTTCCACCTGCAGATGTCTTTATTTATGCCGGTAACTGAAAAAAAGGAAACGAAAAATCCTCCTCTTTCGTTCTTGATGAACTCGATGCTTTTGTCCAAGAAATACTAAGTACATGTTTCTTGTCTTACCTTATTTTTTTTAGCATGCAAGTTCACCGTACGTGGGAGTATGCGCAACTACTCAAAAAAAAAAAACTCCGTATCGGCCCATGGCGGAACCGGCTGACAGAGAGGACCAGCTCTTCTAGGCCCAGGTTTTCAGCCCAGCAACCGTACCACCCAAACAACAATCCGGCAGGCGCCACGTGGCACTTACGGGCACTATATAATCCCCTCACGAACGCCCTCCCCAAACCCTACCCGCCGCCGCCGCTTGCTCCTCCAAGCAGCGCCTCCGCTCCCATCTCCCGCGCCTCGTCTCGAGCCCCCGCTCTCCCATCCGACCATGGTGAGCAGAATCTCCTCCGAAATCCTATCCGATTCTTCTTCATCTTCGTCATGCTGAGCTCTGTGGTTGTGGCAGGCGGACGTGGAGGTGGATCCGGAGGTGGCGGCCGCGGGGCAGCCGAAGAAGAGGACGTTCCGCAAGTACAGCTACCGCGGCGTGGACCTCGACGCGCTCCTCGACATGTCCACCGACGACCTCGTCCAGCTCTTCCCCGCGCGCGCGCGCCGGAGGTAACGAACCTTCTTACGGCGGTGTCTGTTGCCGTTTTGGGCTTGGTCTCGTGATCTGATCTGATGTGTTCGATTGGAGCAGGTTCCAGAGGGGTCTGAAGAGGAAGCCCATGGCGCTCATCAAGAAGCTGCGCAAGGCGGTGGGTGTCTCGTTTACTTTTGCTCTGAGTTTAGTTGTGAATTGTGTGATGCGAGGCTTATGTAGGTCTGCTTGTGCTTGTACTGAGCTCTGAGTTGGATAAACTGTGGGGGGTGCATTACCGCTGGCAAGGCGATAGTATTTCTGTTATATCAGCTGTATATGCCACTTGATCATTTTAGGCTTTACAAGATGAGGTGAATTGTCATTGGAACTGAAGGGCATGCGTAGTGGTCTCTATCTATTAGATTGCCTTCTGTCCATTTAGTGTAGAGCAGTGTAATGTTGATTTAATGGAAGTAAACTGCAGGGATAGTTTTGTGCCGATGTTGATAGGACGTGTTGATAGTTTATTTATAGGATGAATATTTCCCCATCAATTTCTGTCATTTGTGTTCCATTGGATATTGCATACTAGATTGCATTCAACCTGAAGCATGTTTGTTGGTTTACATGTTTACTGCTCTGGAGCAACTGTTTTCATGTTTCAGATATTTTTTTCTTTTAGATTAGAAGACTAATACCTTTCTTAAAACTTACTGTAGCCTGACTGATAGTTTTATCTGAGCAATGCTGACAGTATATTAGCCGGAAATGGAAATTTATTTCTCAAATTATTTATTTTTGTAGCAAACTTGTGGGCTATCATATTTAAGATGTGTAGCTTAGGTCTCTCACTAGGTGAGCTTCAGTAAAGCCACAGTGCTTCATGTGTTTGTTCATTTTTTTCTAACAGGATTAGATTTGATAGCATATATTATTAATACAGCAGTTCTCTTTTAGTATTAATATTCTAGAATGCTGATCATACGCTCCTGCGTGAAATTTATTTAAACAGAAAAAAGATGCTCCTGCTGGTGAAAAGCCAGAGCCCGTCAGGACCCACCTCCGCAACATGATCATTGTGCCTGAGATGATTGGTAGCATCATCGGTGTCTACAATGGCAAGACCTTCAACCAGGTTGAGATCAAGCCTGAGATGATTGGCCACTACCTTGCAGAGTTCTCCATCTCGTACAAGCCTGTCAAGCACGGTAGGCCTGGTATCGGTGCCACCCACTCCTCACGGTTCATTCCCCTCAAGTGAGGCCGGATATGTGGTTTTGTTCTCTTCCAGAGTTTGCTTCTCCATGTAGTTTGGGCAGTCAAGTTGAACTCCATATAGATGCTATGTACTGAGTGCTCTATTCAGAACCTTTTATTAACTGTTATGTTACTGTGACGTATTATTTCAATCACCTTTTCACCATTTCGGCTCATTGAATGAAAAATTACTTTCATATATCTTCTTATCTATCCTTGCACTATATCCTGGTGCTGTACTTTTCTCTGCCATATGGTCATGGCCTTGTCATGCTACTGGGTCTGCTGGATTGAGAGTTGATTGCACTTATATTTGGATAGATTTGTGCTCGCCTTGACAAGTGACTGATGCATTCATTAAACTATTTTCATGTCGAATTCGCACCAAGTTCTAAACCAAGTGTTTTTTTATATGTTTATTTTTTGTTCGATTGGCGACTGGACTTGCTCTGTAACTGATTGGGTTTAATGGGTTCATTTGGCTCGTATTTTGTATGGACAACATTGTAGTACTGGTACTCTAGAGTCCATTGATCTACTCTAGTTCAACTTAATCTGTGCTAGGCAAACAGAAAAATTAGCTCGTTTAGTTGAATTAGAAAGGATCAGTGGACTCCATCCCCAGTTCTATGCTATTGTGCATCAGCAGAGTTTGCGCTTTGTTACATCGGTTTCTGCTGAACAGAGCAGATCAAAGAGTTTCAGCAGCGTGGAAAACCTGTTTGTTCCCAGTTGTGTCCTGCACTTCAGATCCGTTCTCCAGCTCCTCAGCCCAAAAGCACCTTCTCTTCAATCTCTCCACCCTATTCTACTTGAATGTGCTCGATGCTCATGGTTGGTTCGAAAAAGAAATGGTAGCTAGTACTTGTTGTAAGAGAGATTCACCAGTCTCTAAATCCAACGAAGAACAAATCAGCAGGGAGGTAAATAGAAAGCCGCAGGGTGACCAGGGCATTGGAGAAGGCTCGTGATTGAACATTGAAGAAGCCCGTAGGAGAGGGGATGAAATGCTGCGAGACCGGCTTCGATTCCAGATGCACTCGAGACTAGGCCTCGGCATTTTTTCAACGAAAAAACCGACCGAACCGACCCGAACTATCGGTTTTTTGGTTTTTTCGGTTCGGCTTTGGTTTGGATTTTTAGAAAGTTCGGTCATCGGGTTCGGGTTCGGGTTTTAGCTTGCACCGAACAGCCGAACAACTGAATTAAACCTGTGCAGCCGTCCCAAAGGGCAAAGGCCAAAGACAGCCAGTGCAGCCCACGGCCCATTAAACCTGTCCAATATATACCTACCAGCCTCCAAACCTAAACCCTAACCTTATCCTTTCATTCCTCCTCCCCACCCCACGCACACCAGGCGGCGGCGGGCGGCCTCAACGGTGCAAGGCCAGGCAGGGCGGGTGCGCGCGCAGCCGCGCAGGGCCGTGCGGTGCGAGGCAGTGCGCCCCCCCCCCCCCCCCCCCGGCGCAGCCTCACAGGTGTGGGGAGCCATCGCCGAGCAGCGCAGGCAGCAGGAGCGGGCGGCAGGTGTTGGCGCGCGGGAGCAAGCAGTGGTGCGATGCACATCTTCGACAACAACGGCCGCAATAACTGAGGAGTCCTCCAATGTATGTAATCTTCTACTTCTTTGATCCGGATGCTTGCTATTCCTTGACTTCCATCTCACGAGTATTGTCATGCCCCTCTTTCATTTGTAGATGGGGGACACTGAAGAAACCGTGGCAAATCAAGCAATTGAAGTGATAGAGGTAGACAAGGTAGATGAGCAGCAGGCCGTGGCCGTGGACGCAGAGAAAGAAGTCAAGAAAAGAAAAGCCATGGCTCCAAGATCTGATGTGTGGAACCACTTCACCAAGGTCAAGCTTGAGAGTGGAGAGGAGAAAGCCAAGTGCAAATACTGTGGAGGCTTATACATGTGCGACACGAAAACAAATGGTACGTCATCTTTGAATGGCCACTTGAAAATCTGCAGGAAGAATCCTAACAAGAAAGTAGTTGATAAACAAGGCACTTTGCAACTACAACCTAGTCATGGCAATAGTAGTGTTGGTACTGTGTCCACATGGAAATTTGATCTTGACGAACTTAAACTTAGTTTTGCGGAGATGTTAATTGAAGATGAGCAGCCTTTTGTTGCATCTGAACGCCCTGGTCTTAGAAAATTTTTAGCCAAAGCATGCCCAAGGTTTGTTATGCCTTCTAGAAGAACAGCCACTAGAAAATGTGTGGCAGTGTATGATGTCCACAAAGAAAAACTCCAGAAATTTTTAAAGGAGCATTGTGAAAGAGTTAGCATCACAACTGATACATGGACAGCTAACACCAAGCAGAACTACATGTGTGTGACAGCACATTTTATTGATAAAAATTGGAACCTGCACAAGAAAATAATTGTTTGGCAGCCTGGGGAATTGATAAAGTCTTTACTATAACAGTAGATAATGCTAGTGCAAATAACAATGCAATAAATTATATGAGGAGGGTCTTGAATGAATCGAAGGGTAGCATTGCTGAAGGAGAATATCTACATATGAGATGTGTTGCACATATTATCAACTTGATTGTGACTGAAGGCCTAAAGGAAATTGATGTTTCAGTTAGTCGTGTCCGTGCTGCTGTTAAGTTTATCAAGACGGGAACATCTAGGTTGGTAAACTTTAAGAAATGTGCTGAATTAGCAAAGGTTCAGACCAAAGCCTTTCTAAATCTAGATGTTTGCTCTAGATGGAACTCGACTTACCTTATGTTAAATGCTGCACAAAAGTATGAAAAGGCATTTCAGAGGTACAACGATGAGGACCCATACTATGTGCTAGAATTAGAAGGTGAAGGTGGTCCTGGAGTTCCTGTAAAATCAGATTGGGATAAAGTTAGGAAGATGTCTGATTTTCTTGAGCACTTCTATGAACTTACTCTTCGCGTTTCAGTAACAAAGCGTCCGATTTCTCACACATTCTTCCATGAAATTGCTGATGTTTTGGTTTTGCTACGAAACTGGTGTCATAGTGAGGATAGATTGTGTCAGGAAATGGGTAAGAGAATGTTGGTGAAGTATTATAAGTATTTTGGAGAGAAATATGGAGAGAAACAGTCAGATAGAGAGAAGCGAGGTGAGAAAGATAAGGGGGATCAGTTGCTTAACTTGGTTATTTTTTTTTCTGTGTGGCTGTTGATCCAAGGTATAAACTTTCTAATTATATAAAGATGGCTACGATGGTGATGTTTGGTGATGAAATAGGAGATAAGTTGTGGGAAACAGTGAACTCTTCTTTCCGTTCTTTGTTTGAAGAGTACAGAAATATGTATGCTCCAAGTCAAAAGGTGCAGCCACCTACAGATTCTCAAGAACCAGCATCAAAGAGCAAGAGCTTGATGAGGTCTATCATTGATCGACAAATGAGCAACAATGGTGGTGGAAATGTCACAGTAAAGTTTGAACTTGATAAGTTTTTCTCGGAAGATAATGAGGAGGATAAGAAAGGATTTGATATTCTTAAGTGGTGGAAGGACAATGAAAATAGATTTCCAGTTTTGTCTCGCATGGCCCGTGATCTGCTAGCTGTACCTATATCCACAGTCGCATCCGAGTCAGCATTTAGTTCCGGTGGACGGATTCTTGATGACTTTAGAAGCTCGCTTACACCTACAATGGTTGAGTGCCTCATTTGTGCAAATGATTGGATTCGTGGACCTGAATATATTAGTGTTGAAGAGAACACTGAAGAGTTGGCCAAACTTGAAGAAGCTAAATCAGTTTTGTAATATCATGATTTGATGTCAATGTATTATTTTTTTAAATCTAACTGACTCACAACACTTACATGATTTGTTGATTTTTCAGAACTTTGTGCTCTGGCCATTTCTTCCAAGGAGAAGGAGAGCACACCTGAGTCTTGATACCCAATGCTAGCTGCTGGAGCCAGGAGGATGCTCATGACGATGGTTGGTCTGAGCAAGAACAATAATGCTGCTGCAGAAATGCAATGTTGTTTAAGTTAACGCCTTTGCTTGTTTGAAGACTTCATTGTTAAATTGTGTGATGTGAAACTTGTCAATTTGGATTTCTGTGTGGCTGATGTATTGTATTTTTAAACTGCTATGTTGTTAGCCTTTAAATTTTAACGTTAGAACTAATATTTTGGTTGTTGTCTGCCTGAAATGTCTGAACTGTTGCTTGATATCTTTCTGTCAAAATGAGAACGGTTCTGTTCGGTTGCACCGAAAAACCGAACCAAAAAACTGACATTTTCGGTGTCGGTTTTTTGTTTTCTTGAGGACCGATCGGTTTATGGTTTTAGACAACCGAATTTTTCTCAAACCGAAAAAACCGACCCGAACTAAACCGAAAAACCGAATGCCCAGTCCTACTCGAGACAGTCCACAGCTTGAATTGCTTTTTGAAAGTGAAATGGCACGGCTTGCACTGCTTGCAGGGTTGCATCGTCTCTTAAAGCTCACGTTTTCATTTCATGTATTATTTATACAAAAACATCGAAAGATATCACCAGTCACAAAGTTTGGTGGATCAGGTATCCTACAGTTTCAGGATTTTTGATATATGCTTGGAGTTCCTACGGTTGTGGCCCATATATATAAAAGTGAATATATCAGGTGCAAACCAACCTTTCCATGCAAATCATGCAAACTTTTGGATCAACATCTTAAGGGCATGGGGGATTTGTTGCTTCCTAACTTTTGTTTTTCCTTCTTTCCATTTTTGCAAATGGCGGCTAATTTTGTTGGACTAATGACTGTACTACAGTCTTACAGCCTTACCGGCTGTTCCTTAGTTTTTGTAATTTACAATAAAAGGACAAATTAGTAGTCAAATTCCTATTCGTTTGCCTTGTTTGTCAACCTCTACTAGGTCCCAGTGTTTAGTTTCCACTTATTATCATATCCCTAGCTAGCTAGCCGCGTGGACCGCTAGTTATTGTTTTCCCTCAAGGCATCTCCTATCATTCTAATCCTGCATTTTTAGCCTTGCAGCTGGCATCGTTAGTCAGACCGAAAACAGTGATGCAAGCCATGAATTAGAGCTAAACAAATCAACAGTGCTTGCTTGCTCCCACTAACTGAATAATTGGAGCAACCAAATTGTGAGTAGAATGCCATCTTCTTGTTGCACTAGAAAAATACAATGTATACAATACAGCCCCAATACCCTACTGCAAATTCATAAGAAATTCCTCTACTGCAGAGAGCAACCAAGCTGTAACTTACTGACGAACAAGTTGCAACTGCATGGACTACGGAAGCTGCAGAACAGACTGTACACATCATAAACAGCCTTATTATGACTCCAGTTTATCATTTTGATTCATTATATACAGATCAAATCTGCCAAGATATGCTAAAAAGTATAGCCCACAAGCCCTGCAGATGAGCATCAATAATCCCATCAAGCATTCAAGCAATGTCGAAATAATTGCGTGCCAGCTCTGTCTCTCCTGAACATAATCAGGATTAGAGTGTCAGTAAGATCCACGGCACGGGGGCCGCGCACATGCTTAGCTCCAGTAATCATCGGCGCTCATCGTGGGGGCGCGCATTAAATGCCCTAACGAGCCTGCGCATGTGGATAATCTCTCTCCAGGCCACGGCCGATCCAGCCAGATTAGCAGCTGACAGTTGCTTAACTGCATAGCATGCTCTGCAGCGACGAACAGCATGAGCGGGGGCTAAACTATGGAGCGTGCGCTGTGATGGCAATGCCAATCAGGGCTCCACGAAATCCGCTTAACTGCATGCAGATGGCCCGGCTTGGGATTCGGAAAGAGACGCGTGCACGTAAGGTCAATTTTAGTGGGAGTGTCATAAGAGTGCTATGAACATTAAATTTGCTAATATGTACTAATAGTACGAGGAGAGAGAAGAGAGGAGTATCATGAAATGTGAGAGGAGTGTCATCACCATAACACTCTACTGGCACGGTTCTTAAGATTTCAATCTAGATAACTGTATCGATGACACTTCTACTAAGACTGCCCTAATCACCCGTTGTTAGCTGCGGCTGCGGCTAGGAGAATCTGTGATTATTCAGCTGACGATGTGCTCATGTTCTTGAGGCACTCGTGTGCCTCGCATCCATCCGCTGTAGATAGCCGGAGAGATCAGTTAGGTTTGACGAAGCAGGTTGGCCACACGTGAATTCTGCAGGGAAGATCACACAGCTACAGTACTTTGCCGAGATCAAACATAAGTAAGCTAAAAGTAGTAAGACGAACCAGACAGGGAGAGGGAGTAGACTACAAGTTCACAACGATGAAATGAAATAATCTAGTTGGTCTTTGGCAATCACGAACCAGAGGCCTCATAGAAATGAATTCATCTAAACAAACACAAGAATCGATCAGAAGCGGCGGAAGCCAATCGAGTCCTCGATCACTGTACATCTTGGGAAGAATTCAAGCTACTTTCAGTTACAGTTCGTCGCTCAAGGCATTGAAGACGGGCCCGGATCCTCTTAGGCCTCTGCCGCGGTCGCGGTAAGCACCGAGGGGTCGAGCGGCTGCGCGTGGTTGTGGTCGTTCTCGTAGGTGACGATCAGCATGCTGGCGTCGCTGCGGCACCGCTCCACGTGCTTCCTCGCCGGGCAGTCCTTCTTGCTGCTGCACCGGTAGTACCCCCTGCACGCACAATTGATGAGATCATGAAATGTTGTTCATCACTCCCCTCTCGTTGAGAATTGGACACTAAGTAGTACTATGTGCTAAGTCTCTTGGTTTTTGTTTCCTTCTGAAATTAGTTGATGAGAACAACGTTTGTCAGAACAATGATCACCGTCAGACTGCCAATTCTATTCCATGGGAATTTGGAAGAAGCCAAGCACGGTGGTGCAAAATGCAATTGGTCTGACAATGATCAGAGAGTAGCAGCAGAATGGCATAGACAAGATGGCATGGGAGCTTAATTAGCAAAAGGGGAAACTCATTGAGTACCAACAAAACAATGGTGTGAAGACAAATCCTCAAGATACCTTGGGTGAGGAGAGCCTTTGATCGGTTTCTGCCCATACTTCCTCCATGAGTAGTTATCCGCCGGTATATCGGCGTTCTTGTCGCTGATCGCCGGCACCCTCACCACCCTCTTCTCCCTCGGCTTCCTGGGCAGATTCGATTCACCAGCAACAGATCACAATCACAGCATCATTGCAAAGAACAGAACCCAAACCAAAGATGCGAAATGGAGCTTACTTTTTCTTTGGGCAGTGGCACTTGACGCTGCCGTCCTCCCCTCTCTTGGCGCACGCCTTCTTGGCCGTGGCGGCGGAGCTCGTCGCGGCGTCGGACATGCTGATCAGCTGGCTGCTGATGGAGGTGAAGAAGGAAGTCGCAGCCGAGGAGGTGCACACCGAGTTGTTGTCGAAGCTGAAGCTGATCACCTCCTTGGCAGCGCCGCCGCCGCCGCCCCGGGGAAGCGGCACCGGCACCTCGATGTGGAACTGCTCCCCTCTCGGCGTCTGGTCGAACTGGAAGCTCTTCTGCTTCTTCGCCTGCTGCTGCTGCGGCTGCGGCTGGAACTGGATATGAGCGGCGATGGTGGTGCAAGGATTGGGCGAGGGGGCAGTAACAACTGTCGATGTGTTCTTCTGCGCCGCCGCCATGGCCGGAGAGGGAAGCACGCCGCAAGAGTTCAGCTCCAGGAGTGGCGTCTCGAGGAACATGTTCGTGTCGAACTTCTTGGCCGCAGCCGGTGCCACGCTGGCACAAGGCGATAGCAGGACCGCCGGCGCCACCTCCGTTTCTTGGCTTCTCATCGGCGCAACGCTTCGCATCGTCGCTGCAGTTGTCGCCGCCGACGGCGGCGGTGCCGGAGTACTACTGACAACGTGCCCGCCGTTGGGAGTGTGGCCCGGTGCCAACGACGACGGACGATCCAAGAGGCAGCTTGCATCGACGCCGACGGGAAGCGCCGGACTTCTCTTGCCGATCCTTGCTCTGGCATGGCCGAGCCTGTCGCTCAGGACGGCGACCACCTTGCTGAACCGGGCGACCACCTCGTCGGTCTCCGCGGCTACGGGCATAGGCCGGAAACCATCGCCAGTGGACAGCGAGAGGAAGGCGACGAGCTTCTTGCAGCTCTCCACGGCAGCCCGGTTGGCTTCCTCCACCACCTCCATGGCGATACCAAGAACTTGAACCTACCAAGAATCCAAGTGATAGTAACACAAACACGCTAATCTTGATGCAGTGCAATGGAGTATCAAGGTGACCAAAATCGATCAGAGGTCAGATTTTGACCATGGATTGAAGATGCAACGATGAAATCTAAGATTTGCACATGAACTGGTACCAGAGGATATGAATTGAGTGGAGAGAAAGGTAGCAAGAATTGCAGCAATGGTGGCGTTGGAAAGGGTCTTTGCAAGATCTTCGTGTGAACTTATACAGGGAGAGCAGATGTGAGGCAGTCTCATTGGGTCCTTCACTTGTGCAGGAAGAAATTCTCGCGAGTATGATATTCCAATTGGGAATGAGAGGTGGAGCACGATCGGAATAAAAAATTAGGAAAGTCAACGAGGTTGATGATCAAATGATCACGGCCGTCGGTACGATGGACGGCCCGGATGTCTTATGATTATTTTCAAATAAATTTTTTATGTGTCAAGATATCCATTCCGAGTTATCAACTATATCCTCTTGTCGTTTTCTTTTGTTTTTTTAAGCTGGTCAATTACGGGCGTAAATTAAAGCTGACAAAGTGATAAAGAAAATGGTAATTGGTTTTAAGTTATAGCAACTTTCAACTGATATTGACTTCATGTATTCTCCAGCTCAGTGTCTGAAACGATCAACAATTCTACATCGTGTGGTTGCTGAAAATTTCAATAGTTTTTGTTCATTGCGACTTGCGAGTGTGTGTCCCACAAAGATAGCTATTCAAGTACTCCAGCTTAGCGTCATAACACACGGTTTTGATAAGAATTGCCTGATAGTTTATTAAAAAAACTCCTGTAACCGATGTATGATAATGATACGACATGAAACGCAATCAAAGCATTAGTGGAGTAGTGACTAGAGAACAATTTATGGGGGCCCAAATTCGGTCTGGTGGGATGGCACAATAGAGATCGGAGTCAACACAGCCCATCTGTGAGGAATTGCTCTGGGCCATTGGATTAGGATCGTCGACCAGTCAGTGAGTCGTCCATCTGCAACGGAAGTGACGGTTCAGACTTCAGAGCCTGTTTCTCCCCTCTCTGAAGCAGGAGCACGTTTCTACTGTACGAGCGTTTCATCTAAAGTTGACCAGTCAAGTTTAAATAGCGTCTTGATCCGCGAAAGAGAGGGGGAAAAGGGGGGGGGTCTACGTGTTGACTTTTGGCTGGTCAGTTGTTTTCATTTGTTCATCTTGGAAGTTTCAATTGTCATTCTCTTCAAAAAAAAAAAGAGAAGAAGTTTCAATTGTCTTTGTTCAGTGACTGCCCGTGTCCGTGTCCGGTCCACGCCGAGAGTGAGAACCGAGCCCATTTCTTTCGGAGTCAGCTCTGGCCCATTGCATCACCATTCGAAAAGAAGACTGGAAGAGCCCAAGGGCGTCTGGGCTGGCCAGTTAGCCATAATGGCAGCACTTGGTCAAGGTCAACTACTTGCGCACTAATCACTAACCAGACGCTACCAGCTTTGAGTCACCTACCAAGTTATCGCCGAGGCATCTTCGTAGTGAAATTGGGTTCCAGCCGAGGGCCATTTGGTCAGAGTGGTGTGGAGAGCAGCATGCGCTTCAGAGTTCAGACGGCTCGAGGAGCGATGAGCCGAGCGCCACTGCCGCCGCCCGCCTGAGAGCAGAGAGCTACCAAGCCCGGACGGAGCGACGGGCGGCAGAGGTCGCCGGCGGCGAGGTGCCCCCCGGACAGGATGATCTGGAGTTTCCGCAACCTTTTCTCTGCTACTTCGCCACGCTACGATCCGGTCCCGACTTTTCTACGCTGCTTGGGCGGCCAGGCACGTGCCGTGTCCTCTGTCCTCCTCCCAAGCCCATTCCGCGATCGCCCCGGCGACCGGCGAGCGCCGTCCAATCCAAGACGAGGGTGTACCGGCAGGTTAGGGATAGGCGCCCGCGGCCGGACGGGCGCGTCAGCCGGGGCCGGCGGTCGGGAAGACGGCCCGGGGCTCAGCGTGGGCGCGGGCGGTCGGTACGGTGTCTGTTTCCCCGTGTCCGGAGCCAGCAAACATCCGTTGCGTGACACGACACTGATGGATCGGATGGCTACTGTTCGGAGAAGCTGTAGGGTTAGGCTCCTGCTCCTCGTTACACAGACGCTGCATGGCTCGATGTGGCTGGTTCCGAACCATGAGTGATAACTTAGCTTCGAGTAAGAGATATTCCTCCCTCTTCTTCTTTCTTCCGAGAAAAAAGAGAGATTTCTTTCTTTTTGAAGATTATAAGGCTCAAGTGGAAACACATAAATTTCACTGACCTTTGCAAAAGCGAACCCAGCAGCGCTCAACAATGACAATGTTTTTTTATTCTTTTAAAGAAGAAATTCTCATGTAGCCACATGGCACACCGCACACCCATGATCATTTGCACCTGGGAGGAGGTTGCACTTGTTCCTCTCATGTTAGTAATGCACACAATTTCGGTCAATTCGTCCACTGAGCAGTAGCTATCCGGTGTCTGCCGTCGGCAAGGATAATGGCACCGCTGCCACAGGATACAGGAGAGCTCGTCGACCCCGGTCCCCGGCGGCTGGTGACCATCGCCGCCGGCGAGCATGGAAACCCTCTGCTTTTCCATGCGCTCTGTCCTTGATCCTGCGAATCTTGCGATTGCGCTAGGGGTCCCGTCGCTTCTGCCGCAGGCTCGCAGCCCCGCCCGGGATCATACCGCCCAAAGCCGACCCGCCGGCCGCGGCAGCGGGCCGGGGACGGCCGGGAATACGTAGGGCTTCAACGTGGGCACGTCCAGTCCGTTGGGTGTCCGTTTCCCCGTGTCCGGAACCAACAGAACACACGTCGCCTGACACGAGATTGATGGCTACTGTCTCGAAAGCTGCAACAGAAGACCGTGCAGCAGTACTCGAGGGCAAAGCTCCGGTTTGCTTGCAAATATGGTCCTTCTATTTCTTTTTTTTTAAAAAAGTACGAACTGTATTAAAGTCGCATACAGTACACACCTGCTTTTTTTCAGAAAACACCCGGGCTGTGTTTAGATGAAGGGAAAAGGGGATGCGAAAAATTACATCGGACGCTGTAGCACACTGTAGCACTTTTCGTTTGTTTGTGGTAAATATTGTCCTACCATGATCTAACTAGGCTCAAAAAGATTCGTCTCGCAACGTACATCAAAACTATGCAATTAGCTTTTTTATTTACCTACATTTAGTACTCCATGCATGGGTCATTTGCTATATTTAATATTTCGATGTGATGGAAAGTTTGGAAAGTTGGGAGAAATTTGGGGTATCTAAACACACCCCCGGTACATTTGAACGGCGATGCCTCCATCTTCGTTCTACACGCCGGCGACCTCAGACGATCGAAGCACGACCAAATCCTACTTCATCCATGTCAAAGGGACTCCAATATCTTGGACACTGCTGCAAGACCCGGCACCTTAGACCATCCACGATGCTTTGAATCCAAAACGCGCATCAGCCATCTCAACGGCACCAACAGAGGAGGAAGCAATTTGCACCGGCGCTCAACGAAGCGCCAGTCAGAAGAAGCAGCCACCGTCGCCAGCCACACTACGCTTAAAGCCAGTTGTTTAGGTTGTGCGGGATGTGAGTAGTTAATGTGAGAGTTTTTCTTTTAGGTTGTGTTAAGCTGGTTTTGCCGGCTTGTGTCCATTTGGAGTCCGTTCTATTTGGGTTGTAATTGAACACTGTACTAATTTATTATTCATCTTAATACAATAATATGTTGCGCGTGTATTCGAGAAAAAAAACTCAGCAAAAACTTGCAAAGCAGGGGAAGAACGGATTGGTTCCCCTTTTGCAGCAAAAGAGAAGGTCCCTGACCTCCCAAAGATCTTGCTGAAGATCTCGCCGGAGAAGACGCTGTAATCGCCGCCATCACATGAGGAGCTCCATCGCGGCTGCTACCCTCGACAACCATAGCTCCACCGTCTTCATCGACGGCAAGCATACACTAGGTCTAGACTAAGAATCATCTAATCTATATACATTCGAGCGGCAATTCACTAACTTACCTCCCTCTCCAGCGCCGGGCCGGCCGCCAGAGAGGAAGGGAGCCGGCAAAATTGCCGTCGATCGGAACCCACTCTCACCCCGGTGTCGCCGTTGTCGCTTGTCTAAACTGTAGCAGGGGATTCTGACCACGATCCTTCTATTTCTTAAATTTAAAACGATGTCATAATATTTTTAGATACGGATAGGGTAGTTGCGGTCTTTGTAGATTTTCGTACTTCTATGAGAGATGATGCATTTCCGCTCCGAAGAAGACACAGCGCCTTCTAATTTCGCTGGATTTTGCATGAGGAATAACATCATGTTCAACAAGGACATGTGCCAAATTTGGTTTCACAGAAGAAAAGAAAAACAATCTGCCAAATGCCTACGGTAGTGAAATTTTGTTCCTTGGATACACGATTGATCTGGTCTTCTTTCTCATTCTCATGAAGCCAAGTGAGTGTATGCCATGCATGATCGTTCGCAGTTGGGAGAAGGTTGTGGCACTCATGTTCGCATGCCCAAAACCGTTTCCGCTTTGCACTAAATCTATTTTTTTCCAGCGGTTTTGATCTGCCGACGCTGCAAAAGTCCCTGAAAATGGCATTAAATAAGCCAATTGGCCACTTGAAAAATCAATCCCCAAACCTTTCCCCTTCTCTCTCTCTCTCTCTTCAGATCCGCTTCAGCGCCCCCCGATCGAAGAAGCCAAGCAGCCAGCCCGAACACAGCTCGCGCAAGCCACCGCACCAATCCCACCGCCCGAGGCTCGATCCATCGCCTCCCCCGCCCGTCGCCCCGCCCCGCCCCGCCCGCGCGCCATGTCCTCCTCCACCGCGTCGTGGTCGCGCTACGGCGCCGTCCCCACCTCTCCCCTGCCCCCGCCGGCCAGGCCGGAGGGTGTTGGGGCCGCGGTGGCGGTGGCGGACGGGGCAGCGGGCGGCGAGGAGGCGGCGCCCTCGTCGTCGTCGGCGGCGACGGCGACGGCGGCGGAGGCCGGGGTCGCCTTCTTCTCCCGCGCGCGGGCGTTCGCGGGGTCCGCGGCGGGGCGGCCGCGCGCGTGGCGGGAGGTGCTTGACCCGACGGCGTTCTCGCGCCCCGAAAGCTGCGGGGAGGCCCGCGCGCGGGCGCGGCGGAACCTCGCCTACTTCCGCGCCAACTACGCGCTGGCGGCGCTCGTGCTCGTCTTCCTCGGCCTCGTCTACCGACCGGTGTCCATGCTCGTGTTCCTGGCGCTCTTCGTCGCCTGGCTGGGCCTCTACTTCGGCCGGGGCGAGGGGGAGCCGCTCGTCTGCCTCCGCCGCGAGGTCGACGACCGCGTCGTACTGGCCGTGCTCTCGGCCGCCACGGTGCTCGCCGTCGCGCTCACCCGCGCGGGGCTCAACCTCCTCGTCTCGCTCCTCGTCGCCGCAGCCGTCATCGGCGTGCACGCCGCGTTCAGGGTGAACTACTACCTCGACGAGAGGGACGCGTTCGACGTCGCCGGCAGCTCATTCACGGATAACGGATACGGCTACACGCTCCCGAGATGATAGAGGCGGAGGCAATTCAGCTGATGAGATTGTTGATTGATTGTGGTTCTGATCCATCCCTGGGATTTTGCAAGGTGTTCATGGAAGCTGTGATGTTCTTACTATTTTTGCAGCGTGTTCTTAACTTCATTTGTAGTTTGCATGCTGTGTATAGCAATTTTCAGGCTCCTTTTGATTTGGATGTAGTATTCTGTAATTTCTGAGGGGATTGGGATTTGGGATTATTTAAATTGCTTTTGAAGACAAATTCCAGAGCATCCTGTGCCGGGAAGTGTATATCACCAGTTAAACACACGTATATTAAACTAAAACAAAAGCAGGGGAGCTAGTACACAAATATGGCAGGAGATTCATGTGAATAGCTTAGCTATGCACCTTGATCCAGAGCCAAGTGAGCTTAAATTGTGGAGGTCATATGGAACTGCAGAAAGTAAAGCTGATGATGGCCATCCCTGCTTGACAAGATGCCCGGATAGTCTCACAAATTTTACAATTGGTTCATGCCTTCATAGCAGTACACGAGATTATACCCCGCTGAGATAAGTCACCATCCACAAAAGCTACGACACCAATGCTATGATCCTGTTGGTGTTAACCACTTAACCACCCTCCTCCCGTTAGATGTACAAAATGCCTGTCTACAGTTCACAAAATGCTGGAAGAGTCCAGTGCCGATCACATGCAAGCGGCTCAGCGCTTGGCGTCGATGGCTTCCTTGAGCTTCCTCCCGAGCGCGTAGGCAAGCGGAGGCGGCACGGCATTCCCGATCTGCCTGTGCTTGCACTGGATGTTGCCCGCGAACCGGTAGCTGTCAGGGAAGCCCTGCATACATAGACCATGCAAATAGGATTAGGAGATTCAGAAGAAGAAATGCATAAATGCTCTGAAGTTCATCATAAGGTACCTCAAGTCTGAACCTGTGTGTGGTTCTCTTTAGATAATTCAGACACTATAAAGCAGGCTACTAAGCGTTGGTAATTTAGGTTACTGAAATAGGATTAGTTGTTGCGGTGCCAAATTGGCGAATTACCTGAGACCTGGCACACTCACGGACTGTGATGATCCTGTCCTGCTCAGGGTGGAAGCACATGCCGACCTTGCCCATAGGCTGGGGATCGGTCACAGAGGTGGGGAAATTGCCGTCCCAGTCCAGCCTTCCATACAGCCCCTTCCACTGATTGTGCCTTTTGGCTGTGTTGGGCAGGCACCAGGGTATCAGGTCCACCAGTTGCCCGGTTGACAGCTTCACCTGCGGACTCGCATCCACGAGAATTTTCTTAACCATTG
This sequence comes from Panicum virgatum, assembly GCF_016808335.1. Taxonomy (NCBI): domain Eukaryota; kingdom Viridiplantae; phylum Streptophyta; class Magnoliopsida; order Poales; family Poaceae; genus Panicum; species Panicum virgatum. The sequence continues at coordinate 3,916,054 of NC_053144.1, forward strand.
GGAAAGGGGCATGGCTACCTAGAGCAAAGGCAAAGGTATTATAAAACCACCGGGGGGCAAAGGAGCATAATACGGTTACCTTCTCATCTGGCAGGTCATGCCAGTCACAGCCAGGTCTCTTTGGAATGTGCTTGCACCTGATGAGATTCAGCTCGTTCATCTCCTTGGAGATGTGGTCATTCAACGACATCGTGTTGCGCCTGATCTTCTTCTGGAACCATGACACTGGCTCGCTCCCATACTGCACCGCAGAAAAGAGTAAATCCAGCTGATGCTACAAGATCAAGGGCACCAAGAGAAGAAAGCGACCAGAGAGTGAAGTTGCCGTGACACTGACTCATACCTGTATTGTTGGCTTGCTGGCGCCATTTTCCACAGGTGGGAGATCCCCAACTGTATCTCTAACTGTTATTGACCGGAAAGGTGCCCCTGCGGCAGTGCTCTTGACAGCCGCGTAGTATTTGCCATCAGGTAGGTTTATCTTCAGCTCAGGGCTAGCAAAGACGTGCATTGGTTCAGGCCACTCCGGAAGGATTTCCCCGGGTGCGGCAGCCCAGATGAATGCCCTTTTCCTGGACTGGGCGACACCATAGGCACCTGCCTCTAGAATGCCAAATCGAACCTGAAAATGTGAAGGAAAAGGCTCCAACATTCAGTGTGGAACAAAATGCTAGAATGCAAGTACTAGAAGAGAAAAATGGCAAGCACCTGGTATCCCATCTCAAGGAGTGATGCAAGTGTTAGTCTGAAGGTCTGGCATTTGTTGAACGAAACGAAGTTCCTGACATTTTCTAGGAGAAAGAATCTAGGGCGGAAATATTCCGCAAAAGAGAGGAATGCTAGGATCATCTCACACTGAACCTTGCTCCAGGGACTTTGATTGAATCTGTTCATTCCAGAAAAACCCTGCAAAAAGGATGCACAGAAAAAGTCATGCAAAATATGCAATTGATTTAGAAGATTGAATAAGCATAAAAATGTGTCCTGTTCAGAGGAAAAACAACATACCTGACATGGAGGTCCACCATTGATAAAGTCTACTTCGCCAGGCACAGGCAGATTCTTGGTCTTCCCATCAGAAAGTTTTGATGCTCGTTCAGCAGCCTCAGAAGTAGATATGCAATCATCAGCATCACCACACTTATCCATTATTGCCCTACGTGACAATGCTCAGAAATGAGTTGAAGACACAGTATGCATGAATAATCATATCCATAAAAAAGAATTGCGCGTACTTCAAAATCACATTGCAGTTCTCCACAAATACTGCTGCTTCTGGATGATTTTCACCAAATGCTTCCCCAGCAGGCTCTTCATATTCAATTGCCCACTTTGTTTGTGATGCTCCTACAGAATTGTATGGTCAGAAAGTAAACAAATGTGGTAGTCAAGGTGTTCCCATCAACCCACATGCACAAAAAATGCATACCAGCTAGCTGCAATCCTTCAGATAAACCTCCGCAGCCAGCGAAAATATCAAGGGTTGCAAGAGCATTCTCTGATAGCGTATCCTTATTTTTGTCTGAACCAGCTAGCTCATGCTCACAAATTTGCTTTCCTTTATTCTTCTTTGAAGTGGAAGGTGCCCTCCTTATCAGTGACATTATTTTAACATTGTGTGGAAGCTGGTTCATGATAAAGCAAGATAAGTTCAATGAACCATCTAAAGAAAAATTTTCAGAAAAAAGAAGTCTGAGTTACTGAGAAATGGAAAACGTGAAATTCAGAATGTCTGACCTGTTTCAGGGCCCCAGTAGCAGGATCGAACAAATGTTCACAGTAAAATACGTGCTCAGCCACCACTGGAAGATCTGAATTTGGAAGGTCGTCCTTAATCCTAACTTCACATTTTCCCTCAATCATGGCCACTGGTACAGTCAAGGTATCTTCACTGTAGTATACCTGGATGAAACGACAGCTCAAATATTAAAGATCAAAAGACAACACAAGGGAAGTGTGAGTGGTTAGTCACAAGTTCATCTACATAATTTAAAGAAGAATGATGCAGTGATTATTAGACATAACTAGCGAACCTCTCTGATATCTGATGCATAGGCTTTTGTTGATGATATGTCATCAGGCCTGTAAAACCTTCTTACATTGACTTTTGTCGATTCTGGATGTGCTTTATTAGATCCAGCAGGAGCATGGATACTCAACACATGACATACAGCATAAGGCTTTAGGCCCACGTTTCTTCCAGCTTTGTAGGTCTCGTGGCCCTCCCATTGGGAGAAAAATTCAGGCCTAACATACAGATAGTCATTGACATTGTATCTGATATTCTTGAAGACAAAACTGGCCTCTGAAAGTATCTTGAATTCATCACCAACTTGTTTTCTCTCCTTACAGGAGCTACAGGCACCAGTTCCAATGCCAAGTTTATCATGAGGAACAGAGAAGAAACCACCTTTCTCTGGCCAGTATAAGCTTTTGCAAAAATATTCGACAGGTAGACCCTTCCTCTTCCTCTCCTCTGCCTTCGCCCTCTCAATCCTATTAACTTCTGAATTCTCTTTCCTGTATTTGTAGCCCCAGGGCACCAATTGGACATTAACAGTCACCAATTCTTTGATGTCACCTACTTCGAATTCTAGACAATCATTAGTCAAGAAAACCTCCCTTTCATTTGCAGCATTGCCAAGGATAGTCTGAAAACCTTTTTGCAGAATTCTTCCATGAACCATTTTCGTACCATCATGTTTCTCATACATGTACTCAGTAAAGCACATGATAGCTTCTCCTGAATCATCTTCCAATGTGACTGACTGACCAACACGAATAGTAAGACCTCGAACTGTAACACATTTGTATATAACTTCCCCAGACACTGTTTTTCCAGCAGTTTCCCCTTTCCAGTCAACTTCTTTGCAAGTCTTTGATGGTGACCTTCTAGACCGTGTTGATGGTGGGGTCCTCACAGGCTGTTCAATTTCAACGATAACCTCCTCTTCAGTATCATCTTCATTTTCTTCTTGCTCCTCATCAATTTCCTTTTGTTCATTTCCATCTATCATAGTATCTTCTGGGAAGTGTGCGGCATAATAATCACCCCATATCTTGCTGATGAATCTTGTAGTTGTTGCACGCATAAGCTTCCTTCTTAATATTGGGCCCATTTTTGCACTTGGGTTCAGATTCTCTCCTCTCATCGATTGAGATTTTTTCTTCATTACCAACTTTGTATGTCTCCTTTCTTCCATCTTCAGTACGAGGCCTGTGACAAAAGCACTCCGTCGGATAGAATCATCTGGAAAGTCTGCAAACTGCTGAAGTATAATTTGTCCATGTACCACAACATATGTTTCAACAACAGTTGTGCTTGATGATATAAATGCAGGGTGTCCACTGTCGAATTCTGCTACTTTTTTAATCACTTCGGTGAAACTAAGCTTTGAAGCACGACTTTGTTCTTTTAAAAGGGTGATGATGCTAACAGCCAGCCTTGCTGTTTTCAGCACGGGCTCACACCATGGAGCATATTGCTTTGTTGGCTGGCGTAATTTGTACCTAAAAAAATGATATCAATGATCAAACATAAGTTGAAGGAAGGCTAAAGAGAAAGCAACTGAAAGATGCCATGCTTAAAATAAAGTGTCAAATTCAAGGGCAGAGCTGCAATCCATGTGAAGCCTTTTTAAATCAAAGAGCTAGCATCTATTTTGACACAGTTACGAGTATAAAATGCAACAGAGCTCTCAGGGTATTTACCAAGCCACGTCAGTTCGAATGGTTATGCAGATCATTGAACCACCAAATTCAATAACCCACTCCTTTATTGGGCTCAGATAAATTGAAATTCCCTGATCTTCTTGGCATGATTTACTTGAGGAAGAAGATAACTGTGCTGACTCAGCAGTTGAACAGCAACTACCATCATCTTCTCTCATAAAACCAGATCCAAAGATCACTGTATCATTTTCAGCTCCTGATTTCATAGGGATGAGCTCCAAAGGAATGAGTCTGGAATCTGAATTATAAAGAGCCCAGTTGTTAAGGATTCTCACGGGCATATCACCAGAAAACATGTCAATGTCACTATCAAATATGTACTCGTCCATTTCTTGACTATATGATTTATAGTAAGATGGCAATGGATAGTCATTTGCAATCTCAGTTTCACTAATTTTGATGTAGACATTTTTCTGTGAGGTTCCACGTTTCCGTCTCTGCTTCATCATCTTCCATTCCTCCTCTTCCTGCAACAGTCTTGCTAATTTCTCATCATCCTCGCCTACTACCTTACACAGCTCATCCTTTATCTTCAGAGTTCCACTTGAAGGGATAGCAGAGAACTTGTTGATTTCTACTCTAGACTTACTTTCATTTCTTAGTGCAATAAGAACAGGAAGTGTGGCAAATATCTCATCATTGATGGCTGGTGTATTATCTAATACAACAAGTTGGTTGTATATGAACTCACCAATGGAGATGACAAAGTCTTTGCTCATTGTCCCACCAGATTTTCTGCTTGAATTAATGGAACGAATAACACTAGAAAGCAACTCTTCCAGGCCTATCTGAGGATTTCCACCAACTGATTTAACTAACTTCCTGTAAACTTCAACACAGACTCGAGTCTTCTCACTGAAGTGTTCAAAATAGGATCTATAACTGCTTGCCGGCTTCACACATTTGTAATCAGCTATTTCTGTTGAAACCCAAATTACAGCAATACCTTCATTGTACCCAGAAATTTTCCAGTCCTTAATTCGCCCAAATCCTGAACAGCGTATACCCTTTTCTCTATCCTTTTCCAGACCATTGTCAAAGGGCATGACAAGAGCTGTTATGAAAATAGCATCAACTTCAGACATTTCAAAGGGCTGCACATTACCATCTGCATCATGCAAGGTGAAATCAATGAGTTTTCTGGAAGGTCGACGATCTTCATGTTCTGTTTTTGTCAACCTGACAGCATCTATTTCCCATTCTTCCACCCTACTTTCCTTGACTGTGATAAATAAATCTTTTTCAGATAAGTCCAATTCCTTCTCTTTGAAATTAGAACGAGCAGCTGCCCTCTTTGGTCTCTTGCACACAATAGGAACATCAATGGTGCCCTTGCTCTCTGTTTTAGCCTCATGTTCAGTCACCATTTCTTCATTCTCGGTGAAATCAACTTTCATATTCTGAAGCTTTTTCCGCTTCTTTGTCCCTGAAAACCAGAAGAGCAATGAATGAACACATTAAAAATAACTGAATGCAAGGAAGGGAAGATCTGAAATACATGCATTCATTTAAACATGGAAAAGAGTTTGAAAAACAGAATTGTATTTAATAGACTTTAAATGAATGTATGCAGAAAGCAACAGCTCAATTCACGCAGCAAAAGATGTACCATGCTGAATCAATTTGTTAGTACATATAATCAAACCTAGGCATGCCTGACTAATGAACATGAGTGAATATGGTGCCTATCTGAGGACCAGTGGTGGTCACCAGTTTTTGAAGGCTCCCATTCACACCCCCCCCCCTTTGGTCGCGTTCCGGTCCCACACTATCCCAGATACTTAAAACTGCAGGTCAGGCAAGATGATGACAAATGGATAAAGTTAGAAAAGAGAGGAATTGGGACGTTTTGTATACTTTTTTTTTTGCAAGAGACCTTTTATAAACTATACTAATTTAGTTGCAGACTGGTAAATCCCTAACTACACAAAGAATGGACACAATAGTATGATTGAATCGGATAAGGATGACAGTTGCAGAACTACAGTATCGATTCTGCACAAATGGATAGATAAGTACCACAATATTGCTGGTAGCATACTAGGATATCCTGGCTCCTAGCATACTAGCATGTCCTGAAATAAGGATGGTTCTAAACTCTAAATGTAATCATTAAACAAGGTGGTATCCATGAGGCCTCATAAACACTAGTGTTTAAAGGTTTAAACACTTACAGCTACCAAACAGTGAACATTAGTTAAATTTGGTGCTTCAAAGGGTTCCTTTGAGCAGTGTTTCAACTTTCTAGTGGCTCACTCTTACCCCCACCTATATGGCACCGAAGATTGCAAATAAATGCAAACAGAAACCTTTAACAAAGCAACGCTCACTTTGCCTTCTTGGCATTGACATGAGCTCAAGCTATGGCAGAATGTGATCAAGGAAGGGGACAGCATGAATGATAGTGAGGGAGACAATGGTGAGAAGGAAGGCAGCAGCAGAAAGGACAAAGGAATGATAGCAATTTGATTCATGTGGTAGCAGTTTCATGATGACCTAACTGCAATGAGAAATTGAGGACAATTTATATCAAGGAATATTGGGTTTCCCCTTTGTTTAAAGTATAAATTAAAGTTGATGCTTCCTAATTCCTAAATCATATCAGTAGGTATCATAGCCATCTTAGCAATTTTTTTCTCAAACATGCAGGAGAGCTGTGTATCATTATATTGAGAAGGAATCAGGACCATCCTAGTATCCAACATGTATCATAGTACAGGCACAACATAAACTGGACTACTGGAGAATTGAAGTAACCTAGTTGGCATATATCAGCCTTACATCTTTAATGCATAAACAGAAAATAATTGTGCCCCAGTTCACAGCCTCATATGGTGCGCTACAGAATTGATAAAGAAAAGTCATATTGCAGTTACAAGGCATTTGAGAACAAGACCTGTAGCTGTTGCAACAGCAGGATGTGGATGCTTCGCCATAACACCTCTGTAAAGTTTAAAATCAAGCAAATATGTCAACAAACATTATAAAACAAATATGCAATAATGTAAAACATCAAATTGCAAGCTAAAATGGTTTTAGCAATTAAATTAGGAAATAAACATAATAGGAAACAATAACTTCACTAAACACATGATGATGATGCTTTGGTGAATGTTTTGCTGCTCAACCCTACTCGAATAACTACCTTGTTACACAGATTTAAAGCATAGCAACTAATATGCGGCCGAAATCAAATGCATATTACATGCAACTGATCATGTGCTCCTTTTGCAAATATATGATATTTGACAGATCAAAATTCCTCAACTTTGACTACCAATATATTTGTTACAATATAGGTTTGTTGTGAAAATAATACAATAGTCTAAGTGCTACATATTCTTGAGCACATGTACCCCTATGCTGTAATGAAAATATGAATAATTGGTAAGTACAACTTTCAATTCAATCATATTAAAATGTTGGAATAAGAAAACGCATTATCACCACATAACTAGGTTACACCGAGTTGTGCACCCGCTCACTCATTAAATATGGTACTATAAAAAGAGTGAACTTGTGAGGATTAATTTATTAAATACAGCGGGACCGTAGCTAAATGCCATCTTGTTCTCATGACTAGAGCAGAGTTTAGCACTAACAAACAATATAGCAGCAGCAACAGTAGGTACTTCTTGCAAATCAGAGAGGCCCAAGTGCCAAACCAAGTATGAATAGCTACTCCACCTGTCCACCAGACCAAAAGAAGCATGTCAAGGGAACTCCCCACTGATTTCACGATGGTTCATAGCTACTAATTAACAGCGATTCAATAAATGATTCGTAAGCAACTAGTACTTAAAAGAGCACAGATGTTGTTCGACTGAAGTGCTGCCATGATTGCTTGAAAAATGAGATACGCCCTCACAGAAAACGTAGGGACAGCATTACCAGTACGATCAGCGAAGTCCCCGGCGCTGGTCACAGTCACAGTTCCATCACCGAAATTCGCGATCCCTGCACAACGAAACAGCCAAATAGATCGTCAAAAGAACAGGAAAAAATATTCCGCACCGGATCCTAAAATGTATATCGCCTAAAGGAGCGCAGACGAACAAGGGATGCAACCGTTAGGCACATTAAGGCAACCTACGCACGCGGATCGGCAGCAGCAGCCAGCGGAACGAAGCCCCAATCCCTGCCTCGCTCGCCCATCAAACGGGATCCCACCAAATGAAAAATTTACACTGCCTCGGAATGCAGAAGAGCACGAAGGGGAGAGTAAAATCCCCAATGGAGACCGCAAAAGAGAGCTCGCTACGCAAACCGAGCGAGCTGCTGGGCGCCGCAAAATGCAGCCCGGTCCCGGGGAAGCACCTCCCGGCGACGATCCCCAGCGCGATCGGCGAAACGACACACCCGCCTACACGGCGGAAGGGAACCCCACGCCCAAAACCCTCTCGGAAGCAGTACTGCAAACGAAGCGAGCGAGCGAGCGACGACAACGTGCTCACCGAGGGAAGCGAAGAGGAGCAGCTCCCCTGGCGACGAGAGGCGCAGCGCGCGTCGGAGGCGTGTTTCTGCGGCGGCGGTGGCGGCGCGCGGCGAACGCAGTGTGGGGAGGCGAAGCGCGAGGGGGAGTGGGAAGGAAAGGAGGGGAAGTGGGGGGCAATAATGGAGCGGAGAGGAAGGATGCGAGGCGACGCGGCGGGGGTTTTGAGTTTTGAGCGGAGGTCGTGGGGGACCATTTTGGCGCCCTTGCGCGGGGATGTTGTTTGGTTACAGGACTTTTTTTTTTAAAGTCTTTGGAACTTTTTAGTATTTAGAAGTATTAAATAAATGTTAATTATAAAATTAACTGTAGAATCCTGGGGCTAAACTGCGAGACGAATCTAATGAGGTATCTTAATCTATTTTTAGCGAATGGTTACTGTAGCATCAATGTAGCAAATTATGAATTAATTAGGCTCATTAGATTTGTCTCGCGAATTAGCACTCAGCTGTCAAAAAACATTTATAAACAGATTTTATTTAATACTATAAAATAGTAAGATTTCTTTTGATGTGATAGGGACTTTTGAAAAAAAGTCTTGGAGCCAAACAAGGCCTAAATTTTCCGCGGCGATTTCGGGAACTGTTGGGCTTTGGAAATCGGGGAACCAAGATCGGACTTTTTAGCCCCCGTTTGGTTCTAAATAAATAATCTACTTATAAGTTAGATGACTTAAAACCAGTGATTTATAAGTCAGGGGCGTTCGGTTGTTAAGTGACTTAAAACGTGTGGGCCTCACGCGAAAAAGGGGGACTTATAAGTTTTAAATTGGGGTGGAGCTGCTTAAAACTTATAAGTTGAGGTGACTTATGAGTTAGGGTTGTTTGGCAAATTAAGTCATTTTTTTTACTTTTTAGCTTATAAGTAAGTGATTTATTTGGAACCAAACAGGGTCTTATTTAGGCCAATCTATTAACTGTGGTCATAAAACTCTATCTTTTTTTCTCTTTGTCATCTCAGCAAAATTGATGATATTTAATGTCATGAAACGCTCTATGAAACTTCCATTGAGACTGGCCTAAAAACACACAGAGAGAGCAGGGGAAAATGAGTTCTTTTTACCAAAATATACTTCCTAATGTTATTTTTGTAATACTTGATGAACAAATGCTTTAGGCCAGTCTCAATGGGATTTTATGGAGGTTTCATGATACTAAATATCATAAATTTTGCTGACATGGCAATGAGAGAGAACGATGTGGTTTCATGAGATGTGAGGAGAGCTTCATCATCATGAAACTCATCTAGCACAGCTACCTAGTTTTTCTAGGTAACTGTGCTCATAGAACTCCCACTGAGACCGACTTTAGTTGCATTGCAAACGATACTTCGGGATGTTGTTTTCTTAGATCCTGGATCCTCTAACTAATGCTAGTTAGTAAAATTTAGCTATTATGGATCCAAATAGATCAGTTAATGGGGATTAGCTAATGATATTCCAACTATGAAAAGTATAATGATAATCCCATCAACTGGTTGAACCCAGCTAATCCCAGATAAAAAATACTGAAAGATCATGTTACCCCCAACCTTTCTGTTAAATTTTGCAACATAGGGGTAGCATGGTCTATTAATGTTAATAATTAGTAATTAGTTGGTGAATTCAAACACATCCAACCAATAGCTAGTCAGAGCATCTCCAACAAGCTCGCCATCTGGATCAGTAAAAGAAAAAGAGAAAGAGTAGAAAGGGGCATCCAAAAGGCTTGCCATATTTGTCGAGGCCTCTCACTTGCCACCTCAGCCTCCCCTCCCGCAGAGGCTCCTTTTTCTCGCACTGCTCGCCCCCTCCCGCCGGCGCGTCATCGAGGCCCGCAGCTCCTGCGCCTCCTCCCGCCGCCCAACGCCGAGGGCTAGATGCTGTGCGGGTGTGTGTCTCCCTTAAATTTTGGTGCTCAAGGGGAATGGAGGCGAGGGAGCTGGCTCTGCTCGGCGCCATGGCTATTGAACCTTGGCAGGGAGGCAGAGGAGAGGGGCGCCGGTGCTGCTCTGCTCGCTGCGGAGGAAAGTAGACGGGGAGGGGAGCTGGGCTGGCACCACCGCTACTGGCATGGATAGAGGAAGAGGTTGGTGGTGTCGGCTGTCGATGGCGAGGGAGAAGGTGGAGGCACCATAGCTGCGGGGGAGAGGAGTCGAGGTGGAGGTGAGCTCGAAGGAAGGAGTGATTTGAAAATTGAATATGGATATGTACCTAAATATGGAGAGTATATTATAGCTAAATGGAAATATGGAGAGTGAGATTTGGCTGGGCTCCTGGAGATGCTCTTAGCTGATCTTCAGCTAGCTAAAAGTGACTATTATCAATTAACTAGCTAATCATTAGGAAGGGTCCAAATAGGGCCTTAATCCTTGATGCAATGCGAACCTCTTTATAAGATCAATATCATGCTCATTTGATCAGTCATATCGTGATTCCTTGGACTGGTTCACGCTAATTTGTTCGAATATTGCGAAACTTTTGCTATCTATCCATTTGTGGTAGCAACACAAAAATGGTGATCAGTCATATCCATTTGCGAAACTTTGCTTCTATAGTTCTATTGAGCCAACCCAACAACAACCTATTTATTGTAGGATTTTTCTATTGTGTTATCTCTAGATGAGATGGACTTGCCTTGCAACCAAGCTTATTGAACTTTTAAGTTGTCCACGTAACGTACTTGCAAACTATAGCAATTAAATTCTAAATCCAAATAACCACTTGACTAGAAATTGTTCATTCACCATCATAAAGACATCGGATTAATTTGGAAAACATTTTATCAGGTGCTTCCTCCTTTTCAGTCTGTCTCATGTCGAACATTTTCAATTTTGATTGTTAATAGTTAAAATATTCTATAAGATTAACAATGTTATAAATGTTGTTATTTGATTCATTGGGAAACTAGATCTCATATAATGTAACTCATTCTATTTAACATAGCTTTTTTTTGTAATGAGTATCGTAGTCAAAATTTAAAAGATTTGACATGACAAGAGTACATGTTTTCAGGGGGGTGCACTTTGCTTAATTTTTGGCGACATCAGGCACCAAGCAACCAAAAAACTTACCCTAGATCAATATTCAATGTCTTTACTTCAGGCCAAATCCTCAATGGGGACAATTTCAAGTGCTATTATGTAACCGAACAATACACAAGTACTATACATCACATATCACATACATTGGCAGAGGACTAGACTATAAGCTCCATGGCGACAAGCTCCTCGCTTATACAACTACATATTTGTAGTCTCACAGCCTAGGTACATACACACTTCGTCAGTGAAAACGGGAAGGAAAAGAACAGATTAAACTAAATAGGATCAGAGGCCAATGCCTTCAACTAGAGGATAAAAATAAGCCCAACAAGGCTTCTAAGCTGTAACACTGACATCTATGAACATGCTAAGATGCTCAGAGCAATCAAGGGCTCCTATGAATGAAATGACACGTCGCTGCTTCAGAAATGAAGAGAAAGCTCTTGATCAGCCTTGGTTATTTTCAGTTTCAGGTGTGGACGACCCTGACCTGCCATAGAATACCTTCGCGATGAATCCATCAGCAGGTGTGCCCACAGATGACCGCACTCGGCCCTTTTGTCCTTTGTTGAGCCAGCAATCTGCTAGATCGTGCAGGGTCATTCCTGGGCTTACTGGCTTGGCACCGCACAATATATCCACCTGCAAGAACAGATACCTCTGTTGGTACCAGATGAACGTGGAACAAAATGGCCGCTGTCACGGTCCCACAACTATATCATCAACCAATGCCACATGGTAACAGGGTTTACGTTACCGACCGGTCCTGCCAAACCGGCGGGGTCCGGTACCGGTATACCGGACCGGTTTGGCTGGAAACCGGTCCAAACCGGTCGAAGTCAAATTTGAATTTAAAATTCTCTGTGCAAACGGTTCGTACCGGTATACCGGTCGGTTTGACTGGTAACTCGCCAAATTTATTTTTTTTCTTTTTTGGTTTAAATTCAAATGCCCGCAAAGTATACTAAATGAATGTTTATATAACATGTTTTAGCCTAAATGAACTCTCTAACCCTCTTTTGTACTACTTTTACATTGTATTTGTATATTTTTGTATGCACGTTTTTTTTGTTTAACTTCAAATCCCCGCAAACTATACTAAATGAACGAATTTTTGAGAAAATTTGACACCATTAGATTCGTCGCACCTTGAAGTATTTTTAAGTTTTTTTTGGAAATTTTTCATTTTTTTGAATTCAAATTTGAATTTGGGCCGGTTTGATACCGGCCCAAACCGGAATCGGTCCGGACCGGTTTGACCGGTAACCGGTCAAACCGGACCGGTTCCCAACGGTTTTGTGAACCCTGCATGGTAACTAAGTTTATCAAAACATGCTCAAATGACATTCTTAAAAAAAACATGCTCAAAAAAATTCAATTATGCAGAGTTTGGGGGCTATCGCACTTATGGAAACTATGTACTGCACACAGCTTTGCTACTTGTTATCAGTTTGGTAGGAATCAGAGTTTTTGCTGTATTGAACAAGGAACAAAAGAGAATTGGATGGAAAGATGGTGCTAGGCACTGGGTTTGGGTGGTCTTATTATTATTATTCACTTTCTTAGATGTTTCTCAGTGCAAACAGAATGACAAGAAACTCGTCAAACTGGAACGAACTTCAAGGAAGCAATATTTGAAAATGAGAGCATGAGTTTTTCCAGGATAATTCAGATATCAATATATCATAATGAAACGAAATACATTGCTTTTTCAAAGATAAATAACTGGACCTTACGAGGCCACTAACTGATTATCACTAGGAGAAATAAAGACAAACCTCAGCTTCATTTGAAAGATTAAGTTTCTGCACGAGGTACTTCTGTAAGAAGGACGCAGGCAAGTCTACATCCCTAGGACAGAGTAATAAGAGCATCTCAAGTTAGTGCAGAAAAGCATATAACATTTTGAGAAAAGCGCGAGGGGATAACTCACTTGATCCTCAAAAATTTTGACGCTACCTGTGGTAGAGGAGGTTGACCTTTCCTGAAAATGTTTGTAAACCCAACAGCATGATTTCTGATGCTCCTTTTAAAAAACAATCAATGAAAAGAAAAGTCTAGTTTCTTACTGGTCAAAAGCAGCAACAAGGTAGAACCATAATGCTTGCAACTTTCTCTTCTTGTTAGGCAGCTTTGGCTTGATGTTTTTCTGTTTTCCCTTTAAAATCAACTGTTTCTTGCTTCCTGTTCTCTTCTCCAGATTTCCACGTCTTGTAAACTGCCTTTTAATCTTTGATTGACTGGTAGGAATTTCATCAACTGGATCATCTGATTTATTTTCTGTCGTCTGTACATCTTCTGATTTAGATCTAGGAGACCTTTTATTTTTAGCAGGTTTATATTGAGATCCTAAAGGTCTCCATCCCCCAACTTTCTTTGTGATATTACTGTCCCGCAACTTTGTGTGCTGCACATCAATGGCATAAGGAGAGCACATATATTTTTACTAATGCAGAAACTAAAGGAGGTTAAGATGTAGACAAGACTTTGCTACCAAATAGTGCATATGATACATGCATAAATCACATTCAGGTTCCAGGCAACCTTATCAACATGGAAAATGATATCGATATACATGGAAAATATCAATGTTTGAGACAAAAGAGAAGACTAAACAAATGTCCCCAGGCATATTACACACAGGAACTCTTAGGCTCAAGAAGATTGGTTCAAAACAGTTGGATCAATTGATATGTATTACATGATACTACATGTATGCGCAAACAAAATAGAGGAAGATATAGGAGAAGACAAGAGTGAGTAATCTGACCACTAGCAGCTTTTTAAACTGTGGGGTTTATCAAACTAAAACCATCATAATTTCCCAGTTCAATCATTTAATAAGGATATCCGACAAAAGAAAAGCTACATACCAAAGAGAGGTTACGTAAACATGAAGCTTTTGTTCTCCTCTTTGTCAAGCATTTTTGCATAGACACTCGAGGAGCAGGAATCGTCAACGAAGATAAAGATCGTTCTTTCCTCTTGATAGGTGATGTAGCTGACGATGTGACTTCTGGGCCCTCAACCTTTTGCTTCTTAGGAAATATCTTTGACCTTACATATTGTAGGCTATGATCAATTCTGTACAGAAAATTACTTGACATGAGACATAAATTATAAAATCAAGCAATTACCTTTCAAGAAAACCTAATATGCTATATATATTATATGTTGCTTGGAAACTAATAAGGGATGATTTATTGGAGTTAAAATTAATGGGGCAATCTAGGCACTTCAGAAATTAGAAATTAATCATCTTCACATTATTGCGGTCAGAGGAACTAGAAAACTAAGATAATAACCAAATAAGACAGGAAACATACATATAGCATGTTGTGACCATCCAGTAGCCAAGGTTGTACAGAAGGAGATTACATGGAATGGTAACAATTTAAATGATGAAATCATGCAACAAATACAGCAAAATTATGGCATTGTCAATGCAAGATGATCCAACATGGCATGTTAAGAAAATGTCAAAAGCCATTGCGGGACATGCTACAGTAGATCGCTAAGGGCTGGCTGCCTAAAAAATATTCTTCCAGATTTGGTGCATGTGTTGCGCAAATGCTGCACACTGCACTAGCTTACTCAATACTGATGCCATAACTCAAAAGGGGTAAATTTGCAGTGATAGAAAATTAAAATAACGCCTTAAGTTTGTTGAAAAGTCTAATATAATGCAATAGTATAGAATGAAATGAGTGTGAATATTTGAAGAAAATAGAAACAAAACCTGAGTTTCTCCAACGGAGCCCAGCCCAAATCAGTGCTACAGATAGGGCAGCAGCAGACTTCCTTATTTATGAACTCTTCCAATATGCACTTCCTGCAAACTGATTAAAAGTACTTATAAAATTAATGGCAGAGGCACAACTATAGTTTACAGAGAAAATTTTTGAAGTTGCAAATCTAATATAGATATAGAAACATTGGTGAACTGGGTCTGACCAGATCACACAGCTGGCGCATCCTTTGGGGAAAGGTTGCATGGCTTGATGAGAAGAAAAAAAAATGCAGTGATTACAAATTAGTTAGCATATCTTCAACTGTTAAGGCTAAGCGCATTGATTAGTTATTAAAAAAAATAACAGAAGTCCTTCCCCCTCTCTAGCTCTCCCTCAGTCCCTCTAGCGGCATGCTATAGCACCTCAAATCAGGACTTCGTTCCTTCACCGAGGAAGGTAACACAGCATATTTCTTCTCAAGACGGAGGTTACTGCAGAATCTCCAGAACAGGATAAACAAAAGAAGCATTTTTGCACTATAAAACCTTAGAATTCACACATAGGTATCAGCTTAACATATTGCAGAGTGCACATTAACCAAGAAGGCCAAGTTCACAAAGACACTGGAACACTCACCAGAACCTCTAATGGTACAGGTTGCCCCTCGCTTCCTAACATTTACTAATTTCAGATGGCAAACATCAAAAGATTACTATGGCCGTGGTTGGATCCAAGGGCTAGAGCTATTTGAGCTAGAGCTAATTAGCTCAAGCAAATAGCCCTCCAATAAAATAGCTATTGACATGTTTGGATCATAGAGCTATTTAGCCTTTAAAGTATCTTTTCCCAATCATTGGAGTCATATTACCTCTCTTGCTATGGTGGGCTCCACCTAAAATAGCCCAAATAATCACCCCTTGGGTGTGATAGTTTTTTGAGGTAGACTATTTGCAAATAGCCAAGAACTAGCCCTCATGTTTGGGAATTTTGGGCTATTTTGAGCTATTTTAGGCTAAAAATAGCTCTAGCCCTTAGATCCAAACACGTCTTTAACTTTTACTTTAACTGCGATCTATACAATCATCAAACCACACAATCATATAGTTACTATCTCCTACTACATATAAAAAGAACGAAGTGAGTCGGCCCGCTCCCGTGGGTCTGCCTCCCCATGTGTCTGCCATCGCATCTCAGCCATCTGATCGTGATCCCTTGATCTTAACCGTCCAAACCCTCCCCGACCCGGCTCGCGCTCCCTGCTCCTCCCCACGCCCCCGTCCCCGACGGTTCCTCCGCCCTGCGCGTCCCTGCCTCCTCCGCCCCGCGCACTCCCCCGCAACCTCCTCCTCCGCAGTTCGCCGCGCGCCCACCCCCGTGCTTCGCAACCTCCTCCTCCTCTCGCATCGCCCCTCTCTGCCGTCGCCTCCACTCTCCCGCCCCATCGCGCGCTGCCGTCGCCCTCCGCCCGCGCTCGCCGTCGCCAGTTCCGGCCGATTCACCGGTTCCGTGCCCCCCCGCGAAGGCCCGAGACCCGCCACTTGCCCTCGCCCCGTCGGGAGAGGTCGCAACAGCGCAGTTCGAGGAGGTCCGCCGCCACTGCACCGCTCCCCCTCCCTCGCAAATGCGCCGACGGTTCCCTGCGACCTCCTCCGATCCTCCGCCTCCGGGCCCCTGACTTCCCGCGCCGCGGCGCCACTCCTACGCACGCCCGCTCGCGCTGCCGCGGCTCCTTCCGCCGCCTCGACTGCCATGCGGCCATGCCCGCTCACCCTTGGCGGTCTTGGGGGCACCACCTAGCTGTTCCCCGTGCCGCGTCGCCTCTGTTTCTGCTCGGGCGCTGCCCGCCTAGCTGCAGTGGGAGGAAAGCGATGAGGAACGAGGAGGAGGAGACGGGCCAGTACTTCACCGCCTCCGAGATGGGTAAGGGCACCGCTGCCGATGGGTACACGAAGGGGAAGGGTCAGGCCATGGAGGCAGGCCCGTTCGCTGCTGCGTGCTGAGGCCCTGATATTCAATCCCATCGACACCTTGCTGGAGCCTGTAGGACACCTGCAGGCCGAGGCAAGGTAGTCACCCTCTCTGGTTTGCTCGCCTCGCATTGCCGCGGCTATAGTATCTTTCACATTCAGGCCTGCACCATGACTGATTTGCTTCCTTGTTTCTTCTAATTTTGTTGTTTCTATTAAGATGCAAACCACCAAATTAGCTTGCTAGATTTCAATTAAACGATTATTTGTTTGTGTTTGCCCGGTTGGATTATCAGTTTGAAATTATTTTTTTGGGCACTGAAGTGAACTTGCAAGTCATAGGAAAATTTTGCTCGTTTCTTTTCATGTACATCTGCGCAGGCTGGGCCATGGCTGCTGGGAGTAGTGATCTGCACCAGTGCTCCCAACCATACCAGATACTTGGGGTGTCGTTCTTCCTTAGATCTGAGATCGAAGAGGTGAGTGTGATTGGTCAGTTATTCGTTGACTGGTGACCAGTGAATATATAGTTCTGCAGATTAATAATTATGTTTTGTCGGTCTAAAGTAGCTCTGACTTCGCTAGATGAGAGGAAAAGATGGTATGTCGTGTGGTGCGGCTTATATTGGCCTGGTAGTGGTCGACTTGGAATTCTAATATTCGCCAATGGGTGGCTGTGATTGTATAATTTGTAACTTGCAATGGGTTCAATTTCTGTAGTAATAAGCTTGCAGCCACAGCAATTGCAGCAGGCACCAGAATACAGGAGGCAAGAACAGGTTTGATTTTACATAGCTGCAGATATGTTTAAGCTCTTAGGTCCTTTCATCTCTATATAACTGTTAACCAATATTTACGCATACTGATGCTTTCTTGAGTTATTTTTACGCTGAAAAATCAAACGACTGTTACGAAATATGATGTTTTAAATATGCCACCAGCTGAGTTTTTCCTCTTTTGTCATCTTTGACTGATCATTATGCGTAAATGTAGAATATTGTTATAAAGTTTTCTTTAAGTGGATCATTACTCTGAAGTTCCATCAATCTATTAGAGCATAACAGTTTGAGTTTTCTTGTTAGTGGAAGATATGTGCAAACCAGGTGTAACTACAAGACTACACTCTATTTGTTTCTTGTAAGAATGCCTGCATAAATGAATTGATAATTGCATATTCCAAGCTTCTGAACTCTGAATTCTCGTTGTCGCACAATATGATTCTTGTATAGCAGTAACTATTGGCAATTCTTTGTCCTATTTTCGGTTCGGTTCGATTTGGTACCACATTGTTCTCTGGGATCTCTACGCTCATTACCACATTTTGGCTTTCACTAAGCAGATCAATTTCGGGTTTCACTTAGCAGACCAGTTTTGGCTTTCATGTTTTGAATTTAACTATTGTTATTTGATGTCGACCTACCTGGTGTTCAAGGTATCAACACTTTTTGAGTCCTATTAAATGAGCCCTGCCTATTCTTTTATATGGGTCCTTGCTTCAACAATTGCTCCAGCACCCCAGTTGTGATTTGTGAAATATTGAGTTGACAGCAGGAAGGCTTATTAAGGTGCCCTTTTTTTTGCTTAAAATTAAATTTCTCATATTGAGTCTGCATGTATAAATAGTATTGACCTAATTTTCATGTACCAATTACTCAGCTCTATGTGATAAGCCATGTTGAGAATGTTGAGATGATGTTCTCCATCCTCCTGCCAGATTGGAAGTCTGCGAATGTCATGGGAAATAATGCTGCAAGGCAAATGGCAGCTTGATGGTGACCTGGTAAGCATTTTATGAGCTCGCTGGTTTAAATGGATAGATGAAGGAGAAAAGTGATGTAAGTAGATATTATATTACTTATCTGATCTAAAAATAATAAATGGGATTTGGGCGATTACTGTTCTGACATATTTTATTAGGCTTGGGACGTGCCATGATTTGACTTTGTTTATCCTGTCCATAGCTTGACAGTGCTGAGAACGTCATAGCTGTTGTCCAATGGTAGTATGTGTCAAAGTTGGAACGGATGTACGGTTCCAATTAAAACTTTCCATCTGTACCCTGCTATTATCAAATCTCTGCTCTTTCATCTACTTCTAATTTCTTGAGCCGTTCTTTTTTACAGCAAATACATTTCTCTTACAATGGCTTTGGATCAGGGAGGCTGAGGTGGTGGCAATTATTCCTTTTCCCCTGATAAGTACTAGCAAGTAGCCCTGTTTTCTTTTGCCTATTCTCATGCCTGAAAATAACAAACTTACTTTCAGAAAAGTAATCAGTGGACAAATTGATTTGTGATGGCTTTCTGATACTGTTTACTGTTTTATGGCAACTAGACACTTGAATGAGAAGTAATAAATCAAGTCTAGAGTCTCCTGAACTACCGTATCTTTTTTTCCGAAAGCAACTACCATATCTTTTGGTGCCATGAAAGAGCTACACGCATTTAGGTGCCCAAGGATTGGTGCAGAAGATTGGAGCTACAAGCATGCTACTACTGAGGATCATGCCTCTTGTGTCACAAAAGAAAGCAGCTTATTACCTGCACTAGATTTCCTAGGGGATGGAGCCGTGTTTCTCAGACCTGAACTCCGAAGCTCATTTTCTTGCAACGCTACATTCAGTCCAGTTTTAAGTTTACTGAAAACCAAATCGAAAGGACAGACTGCATAATGTGTTATTGGCATATTCGTAAAAAATGTGGTTTGAAGATGTACACTAAACTAATAAGCACGTTTTCATCAGAAAAAAAAAAGAGAATCATTGTCTCAAGAATGCTGAGAAGATAAGAGTGCTTGTCGATATATGGTTATCCTATTCTAAAGGAAGAGTTATATTGTTGATTGGTGAACTGGTGATTGAGTTTGTTGTAGACTATCTTGTCGTAACATTCGTGATTTGTGGGAAGGACAATGGTGTACTGACAGGATTGATTTATCTCAATACTTTTGCGACGGTAACGATAATATGATGAATTATTATTTATTGACAGATGTACATCGGTTTACACTTAATTTTTTATTCCCGTAGCAACGCACGGGCATTCAACTAGTTTAAGATAAGCCCACTCGACAAAGATCCAACAACTAAGTTTCTATACACAAAAATTGTTGCTTTTCATGCAATGTGACATACACCTATTCCTAACACGTTCACAAAAAAAGGCTCGCAATAAATCTTGCCGTAAAAGGGAGAGCAATCTAGAAAAAACCCTTCCCCATGTTACGATGTTAATGCAAGCCTCAATCACCACAAATCCCCCAATAAAAATATTAAGTACCCTTTTTCATGAATAAGAAACATTTAATTGAACATTAAAGCTAGTACATCCTCCTGGTAAAAGCAGAAGCCATGTGATTTCTCATGGATCACGGCGTATATAGGCAGAACCCGACACTGTTCATGCAATTTATTGCTCATATCACCACAATTCCCTAATAAAAACAGAGCAAAAAAGTGAATCCAGCCTTCCATCCGGGAGCGGAACATTAGAGCGTAGCCTCTCTGCAACAAACTTACGGAGTACGTGAAATTCTCAAAGCTTGCAACGACCCAAGCTGCTGTCACCTTCTGCGCATCACCGCCAAAAAAAAAAAACAGATCACCGCAAAAAGCTCAAATCTGAAGCGCGGAACGATCGCCGCGACCACCTTCAACGTCTCACGAGTCACGACGCCCACCCCCACCCCCACCCACCCAAACGAAAAAGGTGTGTGTGGGGGGGGGGGGGGGGTGCCACAGAACCCAAGCAGACCTACACGCCCGGCAGTTACG
Source organism: Panicum virgatum (assembly GCF_016808335.1). Taxonomy (NCBI): domain Eukaryota; kingdom Viridiplantae; phylum Streptophyta; class Magnoliopsida; order Poales; family Poaceae; genus Panicum; species Panicum virgatum. The sequence goes on from NC_053144.1 coordinate 3,936,769, forward strand.
GAAGGTTGGTGGGACCGTGTGAGTACTCACAGGTGTGGAGGCACTCGGTGATGGTGGCGGCGTCGCGGAGGAGGCGGCCGCAGAGCGGACATGTGAGGCACGCCGCGAGCGCCGACCGCTTCAACCTCACCACGTCCCCGACTCCTCCGCCCCCTCCCGCCCCAGGCGCGGCGGCCGCGGCTGGCGCCTTGCAAGCGAGGACGGCGCTCTCCATGCCGCCGGCCGGAAGAGCCCGAGCACGAAGCGACGTAGGGACGGCTTCGAGGTTTCTCCCCTCCCGGCTCTCCCCCGCGTCGCGCCGGCCCGCAGCTTCGATTTCCTCGGCCCGGCCGCGGACGGCGACAGCGAGCCGTGCGCTTTGGGTGGGGACGAGCGGAGACGACGCGAGACAACGAGAGTGACGACGCGTAGCGTTTTACTGGGCGTGGTTTTGTGGGAACCACCGGCCAGCGTCACAACTCACAACCACGCCAAGTCGCCGACCTGTTCGGCCAGCTACTTCGCAGGTCAAATCTCTCGGAGAAATTCATGCAAATTTGCAGAAATTTCATAATAGCCTGCTAATTTTTTTTATCTCAGCGTTCAGTCGGAAATGGACGCCAGAGATCTCTTTATGATTCGTGCCATCTGTCTCGCTGTGTTGTTCGATGCTGCTGGGCCTCTTGTGTTTGGCCCATATCGAGTGCGACCATGACCGGGCCCGGGGAGGGGGGAGTTAGAAATCGGCCCAGTATGGGTCCATACGATCCTTTTAGTCTTCCTCAACTTCGGCCGAATCTGCCTCTTCTCCCTGCATCATAAAACCGCCCGTTAGACTCCGCACACTTGTCAAACCATTCATATGACCTCCCTAAGCGGTTTGAAGCTAAGGTGGTAGTATTTTTTCTCCTTTTATTTTATGTTTATATTTTGACCAATTTTTTGAAAAATTATAGCAAATAAAAAGATATAAAATAGAAAGTCTAATTTTGTTGGACTCCACGTGAGTAGATCTATATAGTGAACATATTACATGATATACTTTAGTATAATTTTTTATTATAGCTTTATATATATATACATATTTTTTGTAATTAATTTATAGCTACAGTTTCGTCGTCCAATTTTAGCCAAAGTTGAGAGGGGCAAAATAGACTTTCCAATAGTGAATGAATTGGCAAGAAGTCAATTTCAATGGTGGGTTTAAGCCCAAAACGTCCATGACCTGGGCCGTTTTTGTGGGCCAGCCCAATCGGGAAACAACGGTTTGGCTTCTCGTGTCCTCGCTGCCTCTTCTCGCCGCCGGCCGCCGCTCCACCCTCTCCTTTTGCCGCCGTATCGGTGACGCCACTCGCCCGCTCCTCCCCTCCGTGCGTCTGACGCTCACTGCGATCCGCGCAGCCGTAGCCGCGGGCGGTGGCGGCAAAGACTTGAGCCCAGGTCTGCTCGTTTCTGTCACTCTGTAACCACATGATCAGGCAAGCGCAATCCTAACCCTGTCGATCACCTACACACGGACCCTACTCATCTCCAGGTTTGACCACCAACCCTCAACCGGCTCCACATGTTTCTTGATCACTATAGTTCAATTCGTACAGGATTTTTTTTCTTTTCCCTGTATGAATGCCACCGAAGCCTGATACTGTAATTGGATTGTGTATTCTGTTGCGTATACCGTATGCTGCGTCTGAATTGCGTTTGTGTCATTAGATGTCACGCAGCCAGGCACTCGATCAGATGCCGTACCACTAGTGATATCTGCAGCAGTAAGATGTGTGTATGCCAAGTTTGAGATTAAAGGGTCCTTTATTACCCCTTCCATGGAATGCAAGAAGTCGTTTAGTATTAGTGACAGTAAATAAGGTCATTAACTAGCAATAAGTAATAAAATATTAAGTTTCATTAAGTTGTTGTGTTGAAGGGAACAAGTCTTGTTTAGGACTCTATATATTACGACACCCCCCGTACAATTCTCTTTCCTGAGAGGTGTAGGCAGATAACAAAATTGCTACTCAATCTCTCTCCCCCCCTACCTTACATAGCTTCTGAAATCCCCAATGGATTTCAGTTGCTTTCAGCCCAACGCAGGGATTTGTAATTACTTGCCATTTGATTGCATGCAGCAGCAGAATGGATACTATGACTTCCATCCTGCTGATCATCCATTTGAAGCTATTGGGGACTATATATCTGCTGGCTCTATGGTACCCCCTGCAACCTTCAACGACCTTGGACACCAGTACTTTGATGAAAGAGAAATCAAGAAGCCCATCTTCAACCATGCTTCATCGATCAGTCACAGATTTGGATCTCAGCTGCCTCTGCTGACTCCCAAAACCGAGGTTTCTAATCTCATAGAAACTGGCCTCGGATCATATAAGGCTTATGAGATGAGTGACAGGTTTGTGCCAAGAAAGAAGACCTCTAGTAATTCTCTGAAGAAACCCAATGTTGTGAAAGGGCAATGGACGCCAGAAGAGGATAGGTAAAATTTATCGATGCTTACTTTTTATCCTCCTAAAAGTAAAAAAACTCTACTGCAAGTCATGACTTTTGTTCTTTCTTGTCTATCAATCGGTTAAATTTTTTGGAAATTTTAACAGGAAACTGGTAAAATTAGTGGAACAGTTTGGACTGAGGAAGTGGTCTTTCATAGCACAAATGTTGCCAGGAAGAGTAGGAAAGCAGTGCAGAGAAAGATGGCACAACCATTTGAGGCCGAACATCAAGGTGCACCTCTTTCTCCAGTTCAATGTTTTTCATTTTGAGCACATCTGTCGGTTTGTTGTTGCTGGGACAAAACCAATATTAATCTGTAGCGAAGTAAAAGTGGAGTATTCTTATCAGGTCATACTAGTATTTTCTGCATTGCAGTGCTTAGCATTTTTTTTAAATAATTATTGGCCTTCTATGAAAATTTGATCTCAACACATTCAGTAATATTAGGCAAACTGGCAAAGGTCATAGTCAAACATGCAATGCATTATGGGCGCATTAAATTCTTGGAGTTACCAGTCAACCTTAGTAATTTTTGGTTGCGTATTAGATAATCAAGTGTCCTGAGGGGAGAAAGATAAAGACCAGAGAGAGATAGGGACACGAGAGAGAATTATTTTCTTTTTTGTGGAAAAGAGAGAGTATTATATGCAGTTACGTGTTACTACATTTTGGTTGGACACACTCAAATTGGCAGTTAACTGTCTCTCAGCATGTAATTCACCTTAAAATGCATTTTTCTTTAATTTGGAGCATCAGTTATATGTATTTTTATTGGTCCAGTAGTAAAGCAGTAGAAAAAATTCACTTTACCTTAACATGGGGGAAAACGAATATGTAATAAGTTCGAAAATTGATTGATAGATAGTCACAACAATGAGGAAAACCTCCCAAAAAAGAAGAAAAAGAAAATCTATCAGACTTAGTTAATCACCATTAGAAATTTATATAAAGATAAATAGAAAAAAGGTGGAAACCACAAGAAACTGTAAAGCACAAAAATGGCCATTCAGGTTTTTACAAGTTTAGATGTCTCTTTTGGTATTAGAAAATTTCATGTCATCATGATAGTATCTCAATAATACCATTCACGCATGGATTAGATTAACCTCCTTCTTATGGAATCGCAAATGCAGAAAGACATTTGGAGTGAGGAGGAAGACATGGTCCTGATACAGGCACACAAGGAAGTGGGCAACAAATGGGCAGAGATAGCTAAGCGCCTGCCCGGTAGAACAGAGAACTCCATAAAAAACCACTGGAACGCAACAAAGAGGAGGCAGTTTGCGCGACGGCGTAGCCGCACTAGCTCCAAGCGCCCCAAGTCAGGCACCCTTCTTCAGAACTACATCAAAGGCCTTGGCATCGGCCCAAGCAAGAACGTTGCGCCTCTTGCTCAGCCCACACTGCCACCGTCGTCGCCTGCAACAACACCAGGGGCAAACCCAGCAAAGATCGACGAAATGCTAGGAGAGCACAGGCCGTCCGACATACTGGATCTCCAGGGGATGCTCGGCGTGCACGAGTACAATCGCAGGGAGACTGATCAGTCCTGTGAAGAACTCCTAGCCCCTATCTGCAGTGATGACTTTTCAGTAGCTGACATGTGCGAAGGCCTGTTCGATACAAAGGAGGACGCCAGCTGCTTCCAAGTCTTCGCGGTGGACGAGGACGTCGACATGAGCTACATCTTCAACCATCTCGATCAGGCGATCAAGGTCGATCCTGAGATTGACATGGAGATGATGTGGGACGACGACGCCCTGGGATGCGCTGAGCCTGCCGGTGCCGGATCAGCTCAGATGGAGACTGTGCATGTGAAGGAGGAGATGGACCTGATGGAGATGGTGGCGGCCACGCAGAAGTACGCCGAGACTGAAAAGAACTAGATAAGTGATTGGATACATGCTTAAGTATATTATAGATAAATAACTGCACGACCTGAAAGATGTAACTAAGTTATATATACAAGCTAGTATTATAGAAACTGCACGGCCTTTTTTTTTGTTTCTTTGAAAGAAAAACTCTACGACCTTTATCAGTAAATAAAGCTTCAAGTGAAGCACTTGATCCGTTGTTTGATGCGTACAAATTGCAGCTGTTGATTTGTTGTCTGTGACGTGCTTAATTGTATTTTTTTTGTTTCATTATCGCTGTTGGTTTATACATTCAGGTGTTTTTTGCCGCAGCTCTTTTTTTTTGTGATCTGAAGTTCTGAGCTCAGAGAGCCAGTGGCGTTGGTTTATACATTCATTATAGTGGCAAAGCTGTAGCTTGGCGTTTGCTCAGAGAGCCAGTGGCGTTGGCTGAAGACGAATGAGATCAGGGACAGGGATCGCCAATGCAACTATGCAAGTTTCAGAGAATCAACAGGTAGGACTAGCGATACGGTGCGTGGAACCTGCGTGCGCGGAGGCGGCGTACTACGGCCACGTAGCTCGGCAAGGACCCATGGGGCTGTACGCCCGGAAGGGGGTCACGGCACGCGCGCCCACGCCGGTGGGGGAGCCCGTCCGCCGGCGGGTGCGCGCCCGCGCGGCACGTACGCGCGCCCCGCGCAGTCGCGGTGGTGCCCGCAGCGCGCGCCACGCGTGTTCTGCCCGTGGCCCGGCGGTGCGGGGTGCGGGGCTGGTTGCTCGCTGCTCGGGGGCAAGCAGCCGGCAGACGAGTAAAGAGAGCGGGCAAGGCAAGCGCACGGCGGGGTTTCGTGCCTTCGTGGCGTGACGCGCGTGAGCTCCCGTGGGCGAACTGGCGGCGGCAGCGCGGCTTGCATTGAGTGATCATGCTCTCCTGGCCGCGGCCGTGGAGCAGAAGGGGATGGTGGTGGGGGCTTGTTGGCCATTACGTGACGAACGCCCGGGTGCGCTTGCCTGCTCCGGCCGGCCGGATCGGAGCCCCGCCGGGCCCGGATGTGTCGATCCGGCCTGGCGCCCCTGTGCCTCCATGCCGTATCCATCGCTGGAGGAAACTACGAGCCAATTATGCTCCCCAGCTAGCTAGATCGAAGAAGCTTCGTTTATTTTTGTTTCGGAGAACTTGGATCGAAGCTTCTTTCAGAATCCCCGGCGCTGTTCAGCAATAGCTTGCCCGCACAGTGTCGCCTCGCGATGATGCCATTGCCACCGGAGACGAGACGACGACCGGCATGGACGCGCTTGATCGATCGCTCAACGAACCCTCTCCAAGTATTGCGTTGATCGCAAGTTGCTCGATCTCCTTTTATTATCGGCACCCGGCGCCCCGGGCAACTCGATCGGCGCCATAATCTCTGCACAACGCCGTGGCCGTGCCGGCCGGTAGGAGCTCGACGACCGGGCGTGATGGACAGACAGATCGCACGCACCCCTCCCCCCCCCCCCCCCCCCCCCGCATCCACCACCGATACCGTGTAGCTACTGCACATGCCGTGACCCACCGGCCACCGGCCGAACAATCAACGTCGCCGCCGCCGCGGCTGCGCAGCACGTACGTGCGGGCGTGACAGCGAGTTGGAGCGATCGTTCCAGGCGCTGCATGCGCGCACCTACTGACATGGCAGGCCAACTAACCGACCCATCATGCCCGAGAGCGGCCATGACCGGAGCCGTGGACACCGGTGGGATGGGAGGATTATTTGATCTGCATTGCATGGGTGGTGCCGTGGTGGCGCGAGGCGACGGCGGACGCGAGAGGAGATGCGTGTGCGTGCGTGCTGGTGCTGCTGGCTAGCTCCTTGTCAAGAGGGGGACAGGCACCAACCGGGCAGGCGAAAGCATGTCTGGTCCGGTGCCGCTGCTCTCTGCTCGCTCCGGGTGGGTTGGTGCGCTCATCAATACCCTCCTCCTCCTGCTGCTCTCCTGTAGTAGTAGCTGCCTGCCGCGCCGGCATGCATGCATGCATGTGTCCGTGCGCGTGCGCCGCATGATTTCCTCTTCGCGTGCGTTGCTTGCCTGGTTGGTGCACGCTCGCCGTTGGGCCATGCCTAGGGGTGGTAAAGGGCCCAACATTTTGAACTAGAAAATCTAAGGATCGGACTCTAAAAGGGCCGGGCTCTAAACATATGTATTTTTGAACTAAAAATTTTAAGGGTTTTATTGGGCTGTGAAGAGGCCATTAGGGCCATGGCCCATTACCACCCTAGGCATGCCCGATGCCCCCGTTGGTTGGTGCCGGGCCGATCCGTCGATCGTTGGGCAGGCCGCGGGCGTGAGGGCGGCGAGATGCGATCGACGAGCTGCTGCTCCTGCTTGCTTGCTGGTTGCTGCTCCGTGTATCGTGCGGCGGCTGGTTGGCCTGCATGGTTCATCATTGACCTGCCTGTTTGGTTCCCGGCCGGGATATCGATTTTGTTCCTCTCATCCCCTGGTTGTGCAGGAGCAACTAAATCGAAACGGCAGCGTTAGGAATCTAAGGATTCTGTTCGAATAATAAATCTTACGATCGATGTAAATAACTTTAAAAGTAGGCTTGTTATTGTTCTGAACACACTTTTGCTTTATTACTAACTAGGCGTATAGCCCGCGCATTTGCGCGGCTAGTATTGAAAATTTAAAATTTTGCATATCGTTGTATCTTTACTTAAAGGTTATACTATTTTTTTACCATACATCATCCTATTCATTATCGTAAATTATGTCTTATTGTTGATTAAAAGTTTAAAACAATTCAACTATGATCTACCTATAATAACAATTTGATTTGTTGAGCTTTAATAATATTATGCAGATAATTATTCTTATTTTCATTTTATTTTGATTGATTGTTGTTAGCTTTAGTTTTTATTAATAATATATATTTGTAACTGATACATAGCTAAATGATATTTTATATTTAATTTTTCATAATGGCATTGGTGGGTGATTTTTAATTAGGCACAGTGATATTTTAGGCTAATTTTTATCGTAATGGCAGTGGTGGGTAATTTTTATTTTTCTATTTCTTTCGATTAACGTGGAAATTTCTAGGCCTTGAGAGCGAACGTGGAGGCTCCGTTTGTTGGCCAAATAATAAGATAATAGATTAATCGTTCTTTCATTGGATAACGGGGCTTGTTCTAAGAGTTTAGGTTACCGATTACTTCATTTTTTTTTAGAGTTAACGTTTTTCAGATTTGAACAAGGCTAGCTTGCAGAGGATTTGAATCTCCAGGCTGGCTAGGCTAGCTCTGTCTGGTACTCTTCTGCGAGGGCGCCAGCACGAATCTACAGTGCCGTCGCGTCGCTAGCTCGCTCTACGCGTACGACGTCGTGTATGCTCCACCACGGAGGACGCGCCGACGTGGCCCGTGAGCTGGGCGCTGCATGCGTCCACGGCCCATCCAAGCGAGACCAGACTGGCCGAGCCGCGACACGTGTGAGCCCCGCTTGGTTGGCAGCGCCTGGCCCACAGACCGCCGGGCCCCCAGCCGCACCCACATGCGCTGCCGGCCCGCGGCAACGGCCGTCCGTCGCAAGGAATCTACCCCCGACCTGGGCCCCGCCTGTCTGCCGGGCCCCGGCGGACACCGACCCCCGGCCCCACGGCCCGCCCTCCGTGTCCCCCTGGCCCCACCTGCCATACGGCTAGCGACGTGTCCTGGTCCTGGCACGAGCTGGCTAGCTGCCCCTGCTTGCTTTTTTTTTTTTGATCAAGAGCTGCCCCTGCTTGCTTGAAGCGGGGCTTGGACTAGTGCACGCAACTGCTAGCTGCTAACCAGCCGCCTCTATATATGCGAGCCTCCAAGGCACGCAACCAAACGACGAGCACGAGCAGTGCAAGCCAAGCATTCTATTCAGGCTCTCGATCTCCCTCTCTCTTCTTCCTCTATCTTCTCGGTGAGTTCGTTGTCGCTGCATCCGAGATCTTTTTGTGGGTTCGGCCATGGAGATGATGATCGACGCGGAGCTGCGTCTCGGCCCGCCCGGCGGCGATGTCACGGTCGTGCAGCCGGCAAGGAAGCCGGCGGCGGCGAAACGGTCGTCGTCGGCGGTGAAGAGCGAGGCCTCCGGGACCGGTGGCCATGACGACGACGCCGCGCCGGCCTCCAAGTAAGTGCCGTGCGTGTTGATTACACGCGCCCATGATATATGGCGAGACTGCTTCATCATCTGAATCTCCTCAGCAGCAGTTGAGCTTGATGAGCTGACGCGTTTGTGCGCTTGTGAACGCGCAGGGTGCAGGTGGTGGGGTGGCCGCCGGTGAGGGCGTACCGGAAGAACGCGTTCCATGCGGCGGCGGAGGCAGCGTCGGCGAGGACGACCAAGCAGGGTGGTGAGCAGCAGGGGGGGCTGTACGTGAAGGTGAGCATGGACGGAGCGCCCTACCTCCGGAAGGTGGACCTTCGGACGTACGGCGGGTACAGGGAGCTGAGGGACGCGCTGGACGCGCTCTTCGGCTGCTTCTCCTCGGCGGCGGCCGACGGCGGCTGCCAGTTCGCCATCGCCTACGAGGACAAGGACGGCGACCTCATGCTCGCCGGCGACGTGCCATGGGAGTAAGTACCAAGCAGATCTGAGTATTCCTAGCTAGCTCCATGGCTCCCATCCATGCATGAATAAAGGAAGAATAATCAGCTGGTCTGACGAGTTGCTATATATTTTCTGTGGATTTTGCAGTATGTTCATCTGTTCTTGCAAGAAGCTGAGGATCATGAGGGGCTCCGAAGCAAGATGATCCGAGTGTCGACGTCCATCGCGAGAATTTGTTGGACGCGTGTGGATCAGATGTATAGGTCATCATCTGGTCAGACTCACGAGAGATCTATCGATCATTCGATGGATGCGCATGGTGCTCCATCAATCTACGAGTACAGACATGGGGTTGAAGGCGTCGGATGGATACCTGCATGGGGAGGGCGGCGGCCAGCCCATACATGCATGCCTAGGTGCATCGTGTTCTACGGCCAGGTTGCCATACACGAACACACCCACACATGCACATGTATATAGGTGACGGCGGGGTACTCATCATGCTGCCCCTTGTCATCAGATGGGCGGTGCTGTGTTGGTCTGCAGATCACACACATTCAGCCAAGTAGTGGAGGGGATGAACTAGGATCTGTGTACATATGATGAAGCTGTTTCATTTGTAATTTTGAATTTCCCTTTTTGTATGAGTGAACAAAGTTTGATGCTGAGCGAAATATGTGCAAGAAACGAGAGGGAAATTTGATTTCAAATAAAATTGTATCGATGTTCTTTTCTTCTTAGTACATCTCCTGTGTGATGACAAAAGTAAAAAAAAAAACTTTTGTGCCAACTGTTCTGTCTGATAATAAACCTGCTTCTTTTTCATTGTCTCTTCGTTCATGTCTACCCATTCGTAGTGCGTGTCGGCGAAGTTCATGAGAGTCGTAACGGAAAAAAAAATCGCGACTTGCAAGGCATTAGATCTGAGTAAACTCGACAAAGTCCTTTCTGGTAACCGATAGCCATCAATGACCATCGTTTGCAACTAATCTGGTAGAGCAGGGAGATTGCCGTTAAGACTGCGCCATGGATGGCCAGGCACAAGACAACCGTGCATTGCCGCAACCATCTCTGTACCGATAATATCAAAGATTCGTGCCAAAAATTGGCAGACAAGCATTCAAATCTCCATAAAGAAACAGGCACGCATTCCCTCCCCAATCCCATTCGATCTTTTGTTCTGTTACGCAGGATGATGGATATTTGCAAATAGAAACAGAAGCGTCCAAACAGTAAAAGATCCCGTGCAACACACAGATACATACACATGCTTAGCACATGAACACTTGAGAGTGACGACACGTAACATAGAGCACAGCAGAAGACGCAGAGGAATCCCTGGATGGGTGATGGACGATGACGACGGCACCAGGAGACCTGCAGCCAGAATGTCACTGCAGCGCAGCGGCCACCACAGCCGGGACCTCCAGGCAGGGGCCATGCAAATGCATGGCTGCAAGAGAAATTCAGGTAGCGAGTCAGGCGACAACGAAATGTTACCGGCACTGTAAACATCACTCGGTAAAGGGGAAAATCAGGGCGCTATAGAACAACAGTAAAAGCCCCCCTTGCAACTGACGGTGAAAACGCTTCAGCAACGGACAACGCGCAGCAGACCCACACCACACCAGTAGATGCGAATCAGACAGCTGGGGGACAATGCAACATACGTATCATGCATTCAGGTCATGAGATCTCAGAGAGCTGGGAGCAGCCAGCAGACAACCGATTCACAGCCTAGCAAGGATAAAAGCAACCCCTTTCAGACCAAGACACAGGGTGTCCTGAAGCCATGGAGCTGTCCCTGTTCCACCCTTCAAGTACCATGAGTTAATGAGGGATCATGAAAAACGTAATTTCGCGAGGAAACCCAACACGCCATCCTGTAATCGGTAGATTGCCAGGGTCTAGGCACTGTAAGTGACATCCGTGAACAAATGGATGCAGAGTCGTTTTACATCAGGAAAGCATACAAAATCATCAACTTGCACAGGCACACCAAACATACAGTGTTTGTTTCCTTTACAAATTGAACAGGCTCAAAGTCAAACATCGCTGGGAATCTCAGCTCCCGCCTCCACGTTTCACACGCGCTTCCGGAATATTCATGCCTGTTGAGGTACACAAGTAGCATCGTGAGACTGCATATATCGATTAATAACATCAAGTACAAGAGACAAATAATCACACAATCGTTTCTTTATGGCAGACAAATGGTCCAATGCAAAACCAACTGGGCAGATACCATCATCAACTTGTCTAAACATAGGTACCAGCCACACAAACATCATGTGGCTAGATTTCCCTTCCTATGATTTTAAAAAGAATTGTCCAAGCTATTGGTATTTTATTACAGTTACTGTTTATGTACATCCCCACTTACGAATTGTATGATACATGAACAATCCTTTTGATTTTAATTTTCGAAGCCTTATGAGTGCCCACCTATGTTACACGGATACTGGTACGGGTATCGGATACGCGGATACGCACTTTCCCAAAAAACACTGGTACGGGGATACGGCTAGGATAATTAATAATTACACATAAATATCACATAGATATTCAGCAAGTGAGATTTTACTCTTGAGTAACTTCCCCTATACTCAGATGTGCAATACTTGCATGTCCATATAACATTACCTCTATAACTAGCCTTCTCTAAAAGCACAACTGATTCCACAAGGGGTTCTTCAGTTGCTGCTCATCTAGTTCTACAGTTCTATTGCAGCAAGTTCATCATTTTGTATCATCTCTTACTACCAAAACAGCATTTGGGTAGGCTGATTACTGCTTTGGTCTGTATCCCATCTGGCCCAAAAGTATCGGATACGCGTATCCAAGCAAATACGTATCCGTTTTTTCAAGATACGGCTAGAAACGTATCCGAGGCGTATCCGGGGCGTATCCGTATCCGATACGTATCGGATACGGATACGCCACCTCCTAGGAGTATCCGCGTAACAGAGGTGCCCACACAACAGCTACTATGATTATTTGGGAATACAAACACGATGATAACAAGATGCAGATTTCACAGAAGCATCCAAGGGACCACAGAGATAGAACCTCATAGTGCAGTTTGAAAAAAAAAGATGGATGCAAGGTTTTAGAACCAATTTATCTTCTGTTTTGTAAAATATGACATCATTAAAAAGATACACAGCGTTGATGCAAATTTATACCAGCTTCTTTTTCTTCTTATGCCTCCTCTTGCGACGTGGTTTATGAGCATCAGAATTTGAACTCAGATTGCTGTTATGATCCCCAGGATGATTTGGTAATCTTCTATTCTTAAATGATTCGCCGCTTGTGCTGTTTGAAGTATTGCTTGAGCTGGATATCACACGTTTATCTGCAGATCTGCCTCTATTTGGAGCTAATGAGCGAGGTGGTGGCATAAGAACCCGAGCATCTCTCTGACGCTGCAAAACAGAATAGGTGGGGTTAAATACAAGGAAATGCAAATTGTATTAGCTTGTCAGAACTCAGAATAAAACTAAGACAGCCCCTTCTAAAGGTACCTGGTTCTTTTCATCGCTTGACATGCCAGATGCTGCTCTACCTGAAGCACTGGAAGCTGGTTCCCTGCAGAAGGTTAGCACTAGTAACATTAGCACACCAAGTAAAAGAAAAAAATAAGAACACATTAGCACAGCACTAGCAATGCTCACCCAAGAACAGTTCAATTAATTTTATTAGATTTAGAACTTCGTATAAATAAGTGATAGCATGATAACATGTTGCAACTGCAATGGCCAAGAGCTGTGGTTTGTGAATCATACTTAGCACTTTTGTCAGTCCACTCATCATCAGCCTCTTCATCACTTGAACTTCCAGACATAAAGAAGTCGTCATCACTCACATCCAAGGTATCGTCATCGCTTGCTGTCTCTGTTGAATGGTCAAGAATTGAGTTTAGTAATTTACGTACTTGATATCCAGTCAAATGGACAGTGCAGATTTCAAAGGTTATCAAGAGAACTAGTAACACAAACATGCACCTTCTAAATCTTTTCCACTCGCAGCCGCAGCCATGAGATTCTCTTTGATCTGTTTACGCCACTTGTTCCTCTCTTCAACCGCATCCACAGTATTCCCTCCAGCGAACAGCGAGACATATTTCTCATTCTTTGGGAAAAACTACACACGAGGAAGGATATATAAGCTTTAGCTACATTCAAGCAGGTCCAGATAAACAATGGGAGAAAGATTCAAGCAGGTTCATCAGGGCAGTAGTGTAGGAAGCTTACTCTAACATATTCAAGGTCTTCTCGCAATTTCGACAGCTTATTGCTAACATCATCACCATTTGAGCGTTGCTTCTTCTCAAGGCGCCGTATCATCCTCTCAATTTTTCGCCTCTCTTTGTAGTTTGAACACCAACATCAAGAAGATTGTAAGCACAGAGGCAGAAAAAAAGCACCAGATATGGATAGGAATAAAACAGCTGAGTAATAACAGACCAAAGAATTTTATCTTCCTATCTCTCAACTGTACTATCCGTTGAACAGCCAGTTGATTCTGAAGCTCTTGCTGCCTCTTCAGGTCTTCAAGTTTCTTCTCTTGAGCAATCCTAACGTCATCAGGAAGGTCCTGAAAATTAAACATATAGCATTTGACATATCAACATGGCTAAACAAAAAGGGCTCTATGGTTTCTTGTAATTGGGAGTACAGAAAAGAATCTTGATCCATGAAAACAGAAACAGACAAGGCATCTCCTTCACATGGGCATAGTCATGACCACACTTTTAAATCAAGTTCAATTGCACTCCCTCACTTCTACCTCTGACAAGAACAAATGAAGACCTTTCATAATCTTTTCTGATCAATCAGCTTGAGCAGCAGATATCATATGTTAGTTACTTCAATCAATATTGATACTGAATGACACCTTTACAAGCTGCCTAAACGAACAGTAGTAATCCAGCTACACCATGAACCTGACCTGAATGCAACAAAGGGAGGCCTCAGTCGAAACATCAATAGGCCTCTACCCTAGCAATTAGTGAAAAATAACTAACAATCGAGCAATTAAGCATCGATGCCAAACTACCATGTTTAGTTGAAGTCCAACTCTACGGTTGGCGAAATGTCTCAGTTAACTAGAAAACCGAGAGGCTCGCAAGTCGCAACACCCACTGCTCCGCAGGCAACAGCTAAAACCCATCCACGGGGCAGAACGAGGAGCAGCGAGAGGGTCCCGAGCTCGACCGAGTAGACCCCGGGGCTAGGCAAGTACCTTGCGGAGGAAGCGCTCGGTGGAGCGGATCTGGTTCTTAAGCGAGGCGGTCTTGGCGGCGACAGGCCGCTTCCGCTTGCGGTCGGCTACGCCGGCGGAGGCCGAGGACTTGGGCCGGCGGACGGCGGCGCCGCGGCGTGGGTAGCCGCCGTGCGCCATCGCCGGAACCCTAGGCGGAGACGGAGGAGACCAGGAGCGTTTCGCTCGCGTGGCGTGCGCGAGGTGGGGCTTGGATTGGGCCGTGTCCGGGTGGGTCGGGCGCTTTCGCGCGTTCCGCCGCAAAGGCGTAATGGCCAGATGCCAATGCCCACCTCATAACTGTTGGGCCTGCCTGCATTCGGCTTATCTAGACTTGGTTTATTGCGACTTATTTTCTCACACACAATACTATTCAATCTACCAGCTGAGCACTATTCATTCTACCGGCCGAATATAACAATCTTTTTTACCAAAATTTTATTACATAATAACACTTAGTTAGATAGGCTGTCTTTTGAAATCCAACCGAATGAGTGCCAAAATTTGTAGATTTACCCACATTTTAGCATGTCCATATTTTGGTGGTCAACCAAGCAGGCCTTTGATGCACCCAACATAAAAAATGGAGCAGGGTCAAGGGTCAAGAGTCTGAGGGACTCATTAGTGTAGCGTGGCTGATGGTATTTGTAATGATAGAAATAATAGCTTAAGCATAAATATTTCTAATACATGGCTAAACTCTATTTGATGGAGTTTAACACATTGCCAAAAAAAGAGGTTTAGTAGTGTATTAACATTTGAACAAAGCTCAAAAGGATTTTATTTTTTTGAACTCGGCATATGTAAATTGTATGTTTTTTATGAACAATATGCAAGCGACTAATCATACAAGCTTTTTATGAACAAAGCTCAAAAGAATTCAACGGGAATGAAGGTTGGCCATCAATTTGACAATGCTGTTGCTGTGCCATGCATATATACTATAATACTCCATCAGGCGTTGTAGTTTACCTTGTATGATTATGGGCACACTATACTCCAGGACCAACGATAGTCAAATTTTACCCGTCACCAGATTTATTTCTGACTCTTCGTTTTTGAGACAAAAAATAATAAACACATTCCCATCGTGAAGCAAGAATATATACATTCTTTAATTCACCGGCCAATGCACATAAGCACTAATCACCAGAGGTCCATGATCAAGAGTACAAAAACGACACTAGAATGCCATTCTGGCCCGAATTGTGCAGATCAGCGCGTTGGGATCAAGGAATCCGACAAGGCACTTCTCCAAAAGGAACTCTGCATTTACCCAAGCATGATATTTATCTATAGCGAAGTCAGGGAGTCATCAAGAATAACGAGTACTTTGCACGCGCCTTGGCGCGCTCCAGTATATTTTGCTATATATTCATATGCAAACCTTAAATGTGCAAATATATTGCATAATAAGTAGCTATAAATAAGTAAGCATTGTTCATATTCATACACAGTTCATAGGATGGTTATAGTACATATAGGTAGATAGGTTCCCCTACATATGGGCGTGTGCACATGTGCTACATTCGTAGAGATATATGCATATATCAAGAGCTGCGTCAGCTGAGGGTGAAGAGGAGTGCTCATCAACAGCAGAATCAACAAAATAAAAATCTACAAGCAGCAGCAGCAGTTTGGTAACCAACCATCTTGATTGGGCATCTTCATGGGTGTAGATCACGTCAGCTGCTGGAAGACTGGAAGGTAACAGATTACAGTGAGTGTTTTTTTTAAAAAATTCTGCGAGGAAATAGGTTATGGATTTGCAGGTGGAATATGTACCTGTTGGAGTAAACTACCAGTTCTTTTGGCTCACGATCTGAGTCTGCAAAGGTTAATTATGAATTAGGTGTGGTATATATGAGGGGAAAAAATACAGTTTGTTGAGCTTGAAATTCACCTGCGTAATGTTAGGATTCGTTTGGGCAATTGGAGAAGGTCCATTTATGAACATGGTGTATTTGTGATGATGCAGGTGTTCAAGCTCTCCTTCCTAGGACTATTGTACAAAAGTAGTAGGGGAAAAAGAAGAAGAAGGGGTAAATACAATTGAAGAGAAAAGAAAAAAAATAAAAAAGATGAATCACAGGAAAAGTATTAGAAGAGCAAATTAGCTTAAGTAATAGCAAATGGATTGTGCTAAATGCAGATAGTAGGCACATAGAAAGCAATGGTAACGAAAAAGGAATTCAAATTCTAAATGGACACAGAGATTCCAAATTGAAGGGTGTAGGAAAGAGATTATGTACATGTCGGAGTAATTTTTTAGTAGGCAAAATAGGTAATTTTAGTCTGTAAATATGAGACAGTATGCCTATTATTATTGCCAATCCATTTAAAGTTTATGTACATTTATGGTGTAAATGTAGATGCAGGAACTTTAACTGCTTACCAAGCAGCCTATAAGAAGCTGTATATTTCCATTTCAATCCATAGGAAAATGAAGAACTCAATAGGAAATGTGAGGAAGAAGGGGAGAGCATAAATAGTGCATTACCAGTAATGATGGAGTTGATGTAGAAGGTATGAGCGAGGTAGTAGTCCCCCCCCTCCCCCACCGTTGAGGCAGATGAGTTCCCACTGCAAAGCAGACTGAGGGAAAATAGGTAAATTGAACTTAATTAGCACTAAAAATAGAAAATGGTACTGGATTAGTAGTATGCAGTTTGGGCAGACATCGTTAGGGGGCTTTAAAGTTAAAAGGGTACCAAGGAAAAGAAGAGTTGCATCTAGTTGATATTTATGCCCAACCTGTTTACGTCTGTAGATAACAACTGGCCCTGTCTAAGAAGGTATATGAATTAGCACAGCAGCCACAGGAACCTGCGCCGACAAAAATCAATAGGAAGATATGATTATACGTAACTTATTGTGACTCCAAAACAAAAAGAACGAAATAGGATTATTTTAGTTTGCAGCAGAGGACTAAATCTAACACCCTAGGAATCACTCTTTAATTACATTTCTGTAGATTTGTGACCAATAGGTCCAAATATAGTAGCATGGAGTGTAAACAATGAGTTGCATACCTAGACATGAGCAGATTAATTGCAGGTGCGGATGGCCATCATCATGACCACATTGCAGGACCAAGGCGCATGGACGGACGGAGCAAGATCTGAGCCACATTCAATGGCGACTGTTAGGGAAGAATGGCAGGAGCCGTGCGTGGATGCCAGGACGGACGGAGCTCGCCAAGGAATGGAGGTCGCGGGGGTGGAGGGCAGGCGGACGGAAGGAGCTTGCCAATGAGAGGGAGTGAAAGGGAGAAGACGGAAGGAGAAAGTGAAAATGCAAAGAGAGAGGATAAGGCTCGGGGGACAGGGAAGGAGAGAGGACGGGAGGACCCGAGAAGATTCGAGCAAACAAGAAAGCCTGCGTGATGGAAGCAGTGCCTCCAGCCGTTCGATGTAAATCGCGTGGACCATTGATTTTTGCTGTCGTGGACTAACGGCTTGCGGCGAAGCCGTGGAGCTTTAACATATAGAAATGTGAACATGCACAATGAACAATCACAATTAGATACTAAACAATCAGAATCATTAACAGACCAATCACTAAGAGATGACTGCGCTAAAGCAGTAAAAGCTCGCTAGTGATCATATGAGTATGCCATGAGGTTTCACCAACTTGCAAAAAAACACTGTTCCAGAGTGAGTCAACAACAAGCAACAAGCAGCAATATATTTTCAGTGACAGTAACAAAAATAATAGTAGAAGGATACTGAACAAAGCAGTGGAGTCTTTCGCAGCAGCTTTCATAAGCATATCAACTCCTAGTCTCCTACAAACATGATCAAAATATGGCACAGTTTAGAAAAGACACTGAAGCGTCCCCACATAAGTAGAGACTAAATATGATACAAATATCAGTCCCAGGAGGCTGATAACACATTTATTCAACAGATGGTTTAGTCACCGTACAAACCTCAGAGGAGACGGACACTCGATACAAACGATAATAAGTAGTAAAACAGCTACGGTGATACACCAAAACACGACTCAGACGGTTTCCAGCTCGGGCTCAGAGTAATGCGCTAGCAGAAGCATCTTGCAGAGGGTCAACACCACAGGCAATGTTGGCTGCGGACGCAACCTCTACTCAACGTCTTCAACAACGAAGTCCGGATCTTCCTCTGAAGAAAAACCACAAATATATATCGGGTGAGTACAAAAGTACTCAACAAGTCCAACCCCATCCACGGAGGGGGATAACTCAGATATGCATAGGATATTTCAAGGATAAGACTGAGGTTTATTTGCAGTAAAGCTAGATTTTACACATGCAGGGGTTTATTTTTGAAAAGAGTTTTCTTAAAACAGTTCTTACTTAACCGAATAATGAGTGCGGTTGGTCCTACACAAAGGATCTAAGTTTTAATGCTACCAGACTCCTCATCTGCAGTGGCTCTGGCACGACTGCCGGACACTTTTCCAAAACACTCAAGCCAACCCAACCCAATCCCAGAAGAATTGCTAGTTGTGTGACCAAACCATAACTCGCCCAATACCATGTGCACGGCTATTCGAATAGGTTTTAACTCTGCAAAGGTGTGCAACTTTACCCACAAGTGGGGTACCATAGCACGATCACCTTAGTGTCGGTGTAGATCCCAACAAAGCCATTACCCACCTTAGCTAGACCTGACTAGCCAACACGGACTCCACCAAGGGGCCATTGACCTAACACTGAGGTTTAACCAGGGCATAAGTCACCACGACCTTATCCCTTCTCCTTGGTCACCCGTTGCTCTCAGCTCTCCTGATGGCTATCAGACTAACTAGTGGAGTTTATGCTAAGCCGTTGCCACCCACAACGGTCGAGTGGTTTGCACGATGGTAAGTTAGGTAAGATGACACATCATCTCGGTCCTTAATTGTGATAGAATGAATATCTCCCAACCTTCTTGCTCAACCACAAAGGTACGAGCCCCCAATATGACAATTCACACAGAAATGCCATTCGTCCATCCCATCTTAACATTCTATTCTTGTATAACCCAACTTCCCTTTTCTCAATACTCACACATTTTCCTTTTTATAAAACATGTTGTAACCATTTTTTAGTGTAATAAAACGAGTACCGGATCCTAAGCGGCGCTCTAGCAGCGATTAACATCCAAATAGAATAAATCATATTTAGACATTAATCTAGGTGGTCAAAGAATGGTTATAATAAATCAAGGGGTGGCTATCCAACCATATTTTCAGCAGTCAAATCATATGCAATTTTGTAAAATATGCCAATAGGTTGTGTTTATAAAACTGGGTTGAAATATGCAATCAAAGGATGAGATTGAACTTGCCGTCTTCGAATCCTTCCGGGAGTTCCTGCTCGCGGTACAGTTCTTCAGAATCCGGCTCGCGGTACTGCTCAGCGAACTCCTCGACGGGTTCTCCCTCGTCCACACCGGTATCTACGGCGCACACAAACAAACACACAATAAATAAAAAGAAATAAATATTTTATCGTTGAGCTCGAATCAGAAGAAATTAAGATATGGAGGTAGAAATAATATTTTTGGGAGATTTTCTAATGGCACAACTAAAAATATATTATAAATGGCGTGGTAAAGTGTCGGGGTGATTGGAGGATTTTTGACGCATGAAATGACAGGTCAACGGGAGGTTTAGGGGCTAAACGGGGTTCGAGGGCCTATTTGTAAATAGTTTTGGGATGACAGGGGCTTGTTTAGTATTTATAAAAATATAAGGGTTACTCTAGAAAATGGCAAGGATTTATCTATAAATACTTTTGTATGGTGGAGGGTTGATTTGGAAAAATAATAAAAGGGAGGGTTTCTTTTGAAAAAGGACAAGAGAGAGGGAAGGGTTCTTAAAAGAAAAGGAGGAATGGCAAGGGGCTAAAGGAAAAAATGCCCCCTTTCTTCTTCCCCTCGACAAGAACAGAGGGGGGGGGGGCTGGGGCGCCGGCGGCCCTATGGCCAGCGTCCTGGCCACGGTGGCGGCCGGGGGAGGGGTAAAAGGGGCAGGGAGACACGGGGAATCGATTCCCCTCCTCGATTTGGGTGGTGGTGGCTTGTAGAGGCGGCGCCACGGCGGCAGGCGGCGGCGATGCTGCGGGGCCCGGCGGCAGCTAGGGCTAGGGGAAAACGACGAGGGGAGTGAGGGCATTCTATTGCCCTTCTCACCTTGGGCTGGGATAGAGCGAGGAGGCGGCGCGACGGTGGCATGCGGCCACGGGCGGAGGCGGGCCTGGCGGCGACATTGCGAAGCTGGGGGTGGGGGCTAGCGATGGTGAGCGGCTTGTGGAGGAGAAGGGCGGCGCAGAGGGCCTTTTTATAGGCGAGGAAAGGCGGTGGAGGGCGGGCCGCGTCGGGTTGGCGAGCTCCGCAGCCTTTAATGGCAGTGGGGCACCGCGTGTGCGGCCAGCCCTGCTCGCCGGTGAGCGCGAGCACCGAGGCGGGCAAGGGGGCACGGCGGTGCAGGCAGGGATGGGACGGGGCAGGGCCAGCGGCCGCAAGCGGGGGAGGCTGTAGCAGCACCGTCCAAATTAAACCGGCTTAAATGCACTAACCATCATTTTAATACTTAATCAAGTTACTGTGCACTTAAAACGGTGTAACCTGACAGGCTGTCGGGTAAAATCCCGATTAAACTACTGTACTCCAGGATCACAATTGCACTTAGACCCGTACGAAGACGAGCACAGGTGTTACCCGCATACAGAAATCTTCAAATTAATTTACAACACAGGTTTTACATAAAAGTCTTAAATACAAACAACAGAATTCAAACGCACAGCGGAAGTTTAAAACTGAGTTCGAAATACAATACGATAGCTACGACGACGATAAAAAGGTGAGCTCCACATCCTGCCCACCGATGTGACGCCAACCTGCCCAATCTTCACGGGGAAGACGGGGCCCACTCGACGGTCCAACCTGGAGGAAGCGGCTGTCCAATCCAGGACGCACAGATCTCCTCGAAGTCCGCAGGGACACAACCTGCTTAGAAAGGTTACAACAACAACCCTGAGTATACTAATACTCAGCAAGGCTTACCCGACCTTGGGTATACTTAGCCCATTACCTAGACATGCAAAGCTTTTTGGCTCTGGAGTTCTTTTGCTGAAAAGCCGCTAGAAGTGAATCCTTACTTTCAATGTTTTAGCTCCGGTTAGTACATCAAGTATTAACTAAGTTCGCCTAATCATCTAGAGCACACATGGTAGATCAGATTAATCTTCAGAACAACAGATAAAGCATTCCCTCGCTACCTTTCAATACTTATTCCACTTCTTACTACGATGTGACGCAGTGACCAAGGTTCTCTTAACCGCGAGTCACGGCGAATCGATCCGATTTAACCTTGCAAGGTGGACCTAACTCACACGACACATGTAAGCCCCGCCGGGCCATGCGCGTCAACTGTTCCCACATTACCACGGCATCTGAACTACGCCTGCTAAAACCCAGGTGATGGGCCCCTCGCAGTGAACTCCCGGAGAACCCGGAGGCGGCATCCTATCCAACACCCGCCAACTCCCACGCCCAGCGTAGCATGGCGGAATTCAAATCACCGCTGTAATGTGGTACACAGCTTACCGGTTTCGACTACCTCCTACTTCCGGTATGTGGTTAGTACTGTTCAAACTCGGTCATCAGGGCCAACAACGGTACGGTCCTCAATCGACACAGGCGGGAGTTCATTTTCTCATCTATTCCAACTCATTCCCGCCCGGTCTCCAATTCTTTTTACTCATCAACGCATTTCCAAACCAAAGCTAAGGGATCAAGATCCTAAACTCGCGAGTGACAGCAATCACTCGACTTCTACCGAAATCCTATTTAGCAGAGCATTGCTAACGATACCTGCATACTAGTATAGGTCCACGGTACCTAGGGAAAACATGCATACTATGGTTCCATTCAACTCCTAGAACATAAATGCACACTACTTAAATAAACATTGAATAATTTTAAATTAGGGTTATGCTCCGGGGCTTGCCTTGCAGGTCAGCGGGGTTAACTAGGTCTCCGGGGGCGTGCTCAACGGCGACCTGCTGCTGCTCCTCTGCTCGTGGCTCCTGGACCGGCTCAACGATCAGCTCGTGGACAGCTTCGTTCGTGGCGTCTACACGAATAAAATATGTCATGCAACAATTAGAACATAGCGCAAAGCATAAGCACATAATGCGCTGAAACGATTAACTCGAATTAGCCTGAAGTGTTTCCTTCCAAAAACAACTACTAACAACCTTTCTATAAAGAAAAGTGCGTGGTTAGGCAAACTATAAACAAAAACCCTAACTTGCATACCTGACCTAGCAACAAAATTTAACCGGATTAATGCGGAAGCAGGAAGCATGCCACCCAAAATTTTCCAACAAAAGCTACTGCTATCAAAGCAATTAACTAACCCTTAGCAAGGAAAAAGAACATAAATAGATCTACCCAAAAGTGCACATCACTAGCACCTGCAATTTTTACAGTGGATTACACATACCAAGAGTAAGTCACTGCAAATTTTTCATAATTTTTAGAGCTATAGAACAAGTGGTACAAAATAAACTAGGTTAAACACAAATTGAATTTTCATCAGAGAAAAAGTGACAAGTCACATGAACCAGTATTTTTCCTCTGAAGATCATTATTTTAGAAACCTAACAAAATTGGTTTGGCATTTATCGCATTTTTCTGTGATTTTATACGCAATTATGAATTACCAGCCAAAAACAGAATAACTAAACAAATTGAAAGACATAAAAGGGGGGGCTGACAGCCGGGCCCCGCTAGTCAGTGGCCCAGCCCGCCCCCTCCTCCTCTGTTTTGCGCTGGGCGGCCGGCGCGGCGGCCGGGCAGCCGCGGCGGCGCTCCCCGCCGGCAGGGCCGACCGGCGGCGGTGCGGCAGGGCGGCAGGCGATGCACAGGGCGGCCGGGGGGGGGGGGGGCGCGGGGTGGCAGGCGGCTCGCGGGGAGGCGCAGAGCCAAGGGCGGCGGCGGCTCGCAGCGGCGGTAGGGGTGGCGCGGTGGTGGCGCGGCCGGGCCGGCCAGGGCGAGGCCAGGCGGCGCGCGGGGAGGGGCGGATGAGGGCCAGTGGCCCCAGGCGGCCGTGCGGCTCGCGGTGGCGCCGCGCGAGCGGGCGCAGGGGGCCCCCGCGGCGTGTGCCGGCGGCTCACGGCGGCGCCTGCGGCGTTCCGGCGGCGGCGACTTGCGGCGGCCGTGGAATGGGGCGGCGCCAGCTGCGGTGGGGCTGAGCGGCTGCGGGGCGCGCGGCGGTGGTCCGCGAGCGGGCGCAGGGAGGCCTGGCGGCGTGCGTGGGCGGCGCTCAGTGCGTCCGCGGTGGCGCGGCGGCGATTCCGCGGCGGCGGCGCCAAAATCGCTTGGGGAAGGGTCGGGAAGGGAAAGGGAAATCGCGATTGAGCTCACCGTGGCTCAGTTTGAGGCGGAGGATGGCCGGGAGAGGGTCGTCGACGTGAGGGGCGAAGCTCGGGGCGGAGCTCCGGTGAGCGGCAACGACGGACGACGATCTGGGGTTCGATTCGGCTGAATAACGGCCTAATCGGAGTCGGAGCGGTGCAGCGTGAGTGCGGGGCGAAGCGAGGAAGGCTCTGGCGCGAGGAAAACGGGGCGGGGTGGCGAGGAACGGCCGGCGCAGAGCTCGGCGGCGGCTCTGCCCGGTTCTGCCCTCTTGAGCTCGACCTAGCTCCGAGGAAGGAGAATGGGGAATGGAACGGGAAGCTTCGGGCGTCCACGAGGATAAGGGTGCCGACGCCGAGGTCTGGCGCGATTGCCGACGCGTGGAGCGGCGCCGACGAGCACAGTCGCCGGTATGGCCGGCGAGCGCCACAGTGCCGAGCAGGAGATGCACTGTTTCTTCGTTTAATGATTTTGGCTCGAATTTGAACAGTTGAAACTCAAAATTTCATATAGGAACATGAAATTTGGCCAAAACAAAAGTTGTAGAGAAAAAGAAGATCTACAACTTTCGTTTTGGGCGAAAGTTGATTTGAGGCTCGGATCAAGGACAAAAACGAGATCGAAAACAGCTAAGTAGATGTTTACTACGCGAACGCGATTAGCGTTAACGACGAATTTGAGTCCGCGATTAGCGAGTTAACTCATGATTAACACAGGGGTGTTACAGCCTTCCCCCCTTAAAAGAATCTCGTCCCGAGATTCAGGTACGAGAGAATTCAACAGGCGGAAAGGTTCGAAGATGTAGTACCTGGATGAGCGTTTAAAAACTCCGGATACTTGGATCTCAGGAATTCCTCCTTCTCCCAAGTCGCTTCATCTTCGGAGTGATTACTCCATTGAACTTTGTAGAATCGGTTGGTTGTGCGACGAGTAACTCGATCCTTGCGATCGATAATCTTGATAGGATGCTCAGGATAGGTGAGATCAGACTCTAATTGAATCGAGTCACTTTCAACAGCTTCCGTCGGAATTCTAAGGCACAGTCTGAGTTGTGACACATGGAAGATGTCATGAACTGCAGAAAGATTCGCTGGAAGATCCAACCGATAAGCCACAGGACCGCATCGTTCTACAATTTGATATGGACCGATGTAGCGGGGAGCTAACTTCCCTTTTATTCCGAATCTTTGCACGCCTTTCCATGGTGATACTTTCAGATAGACGTGATCACCGACTTTAAAGACGAGTGGATCCCTTCTTTTATCCGCATAGCTCTTCTGTCGAGACCGTGCAATCTTTAAGTTGGCTTGGATAAGGCGGACTTGTTCTTCGGCCTCTTGAACCATGTCGGGCCCAAAGATTGTTCTTTCCCCAGTTTCAGACCAATTCAGAGGTGTACGACATCGACGACCATATAAGGCTTCAAATGGAGCCATTTTGATGCTTTCTTGATAACTATTGTTATAAGAAAATTCAGCTAACGGCAAACATTGATCCCATTTCTGTGGATAGGTCAAGACACATGCACGAAGCATATCTTCCAGAATCTGATTAATTCTCTCTGTTTGGCCATCTGTTTGAGGGTGGTAAGCAGAACTGCGAATCACCCGAGTTCCTAAGCAAGTATGCAATTGTTCCCAAAAGCGAGCAGTGAATTGGCTACCACGATCAGAGATGATAGTCTTGGGTATACCATGCAGGCATAAGATACGCTCAACATATAACTCAGCATATCTTTTTGTGGAATAACGAGTACTGACTGGAAGAAAATGTGCTGACTTGGTTAGCCTGTCGACCACAACCCAAATAGAGTCATAACCCTTTTGAGTTCGAGGTAAGCCGACGATAAAATCCATACTTATATCTTCCCATTTCCATTCTGGAATATTCAAGGGCTGGAGAGTCCCAGCTGGTCTGAGATGACTGGCTTTAACCCTCCGACAGATATCACACTCCGACACATACTTGGCTATTTCCCTTTTCATCCGAGTCCACCAAAATCGTTGCTTCAGGTCTTGGTACATCTTGTTGCTACCCGGATGAATTGATAGTCGTGAAGTATGGGCTTCATCAAGGATCTGTTTTCTGAGCTCAAAATTTTTAGGCACCACTAGTCGGTTCTTGAACCATAACACATTCTCAGCATCCTGGTGGAAGCAATTCACTTTAGGGTCTCCTTCTGATAGTCTTCTCTGAATTTCCTTCACCCCCTTATCTTGCTTTTGTGCCGCTATGATGAGATCATGAAGAGTAGGAGTAAGCTCTAGATGAGCCAATGTGCCATGTGGTACAATACTTAAGTTCAGCTTTTCCATTTCAAAGCAAAGAGATTCGCTTAATGGTATAGCTGAGATGCAATGACAGTGAGCTTTGCGACTTAGCGCATCGGCCACAACATTTGCCTTGCCAGGATGATAATGCACTTCGAGTTCATAATCTTTAATCAATTCAAGCCATCTTCTTTGACGCATGTTCAAATCAGCTTGAGTGAAAAGATATTTGAGACTCTTGTGATCGGTATAGATGTTGCACAATGAACCTAAAAGATAGTGTCGCCAGATCTTCAGTGAATGGACCACAGCTGCCAATTCAAGATCATGAGTGGGGTAGTTTTCTTCATGACGCTTGAGTGATCGAGATGCATAAGCAATCACTCGGTTCTCCTGCATCAGAACACAGCCGAGTCCTGTGCCTGAGGCATCACAGTACACATCGAATGGTTTTGTAGTATCTGGTTGGGCCAAGATTGGAGCAGAAGTGAGAAGTGTTTTCAATTTCTGGAAAGCTTCCTCACATTGAGCACTCCAATAGAATTTGACACCCTTCTTAAGAAGTTCAGTCATTGGCTTCGCAATTTTGGAGAACTCTGGGATGAATCGGCGATAATACCCAGCTAAGCCCAAGAAACTGCGGATTTCAGGAACTGAAGTGGGGGCTTCCCAATCGAGTACATCCTGTACTTTACTGGGATCCACAGAGATGCCCTCAGCAGATATGACGTGACCGAGGAATGGTACTTCCTTCAGCCAGAAGTCACACTTGCTGAATTTGGCATAAAGTTGGTGCTCTCTCAGACGCTGAAGTACTATATGAAGATGCTGGGCATGTTCTTCCTCATTCTTGGAGTAGATCAAGATGTCATCAATGAAGACCACGACGAACTTGTCTAACTCCGGCATGAATACCGAATTCATGAGGTACATGAAATACGCTGGAGCATTGGTTAATCCAAAGGACATCACCAAATACTCGTATAACCCATAACGAGTAGAGAATGCTGTTTTTGGTATATCCACCGGTCTGATTTTTATCTGATGATAGCCAGATCGAAGATCTATTTTTGAGAATACCTTAGCTCCGGCTAGTTGATCAAAAAGAATATCGATACGAGGAAGTGGATATTTGTTTTTGATGGTCACTGCATTCAGAGGTCGGTAATCCACACATAGCCTCAGTCCGTGATCTTTCTTCTTTACGAACAGAGCCGGACAACCCCAAGGTGAGGTGCTCGGTCGGATATAGCCTTTATCCAGCAACTCTTGTAACTGGATTTTTAATTCAGCTAACTCACTGGGAGTCATTCTATATGGCCTTCGAGATATGGGCGCTGTGCCAGGTTGTAACTCAATGACAAACTCAATATCCCGATCGGGAGGCATACCTGGCAAGTCCTCCGGAAACACATCGGGGTATTCACAAACCACTGGAATTACCTCTAGGATTTTCCCCTCAAGATGGTATATGACAGTGGCTGGAATTGCATGCTGGGAAAGATGAATTTCCATAGAACCATACATGGAAGAGTTGAACTGAAGGATACGAGAAGAGGTATTGATGATAACGCCATGCTTCTTCATCCAATTCATTCCAAGTATGATATCTATCCCTTGACTTGGAAGAACAATGGGAGTAAGTGGAAAAATTTTCCTACCCAAGTTAAGGGGAACATTTCGAACTACTTGGCCAGCATTTAACCGGGTGCCAGGTGTCTGAATAACGTAGGGTTTCTCTAGGCATGATACTTGTAAGTGAAGTCGTGCCACACATGCTTCACTGATAAAATTATGAGATGCTCCCGAATCAAATAGCACAGTAACAGGGCAGTGATTAACGGAGAACGTACCCGCCATCACTTGAGTGCCCTCCGGGACTTCCTCCAGAGTAGTGTAGTTCACCCGACCAGTCTTGGCAGGTACAATCTTCTTTTTCTGATCCTTCTGGCTGGAACCTTGACTCAGTGCTGGAGTCTTGTAGATATTCTGCCGAGGTGGCAGACGGCAGTCTCGTGCAAAGTGCCCCAGGTTACCACAATTGTAACAAGGGTAGTTGGTGGGGCGTGGAGCTTGTATCATTAGGGGCCTCTGCTGCTGTGTCGGGAAACGAGGTACCCACGGCTGCTGTTGCTGGGGTGGCCTAGCGACCCAACGGCCCTGCTGTGGAGGACGGTTTGAAACCTGCTGATTCCCTGTCTGAACCAGCTTGTATCTCTGGGGCGCATTGCTGGAGGATCCAACATGTGCTTTTCTCTTCTTGTCAGCTTTGTGTGCCAGCGTGGCATCTTCCTGAGTGATAGCTTTATTAACCAGATCGGTAAAGTTGTTGCATGTGGTGAGGGCTAGCTTGTCCTGAAGCTTTGTGCTAAGTCCCCTTCTGAAGCAATCTTGCTTCTTCTCATCAGTGTCCACATGAAAACCACCATACTGGGATAGCTGGTTGAAGGCCTGAGCATATTGGAGCACGGTGTTGTTCCCTTGCTTCAGGGCTAGGAACTCTGCCATCTTTCTCCTCATCAAGCTTGTAGGGATGTGGTGAGCTTTAAACGCTGCCACAAACTCATCCCAAGTGAGACGTGTACCAGCGGGAAGTAAAGCCTTATGATTGACCCACCATATTTTCGCAGGTCCTCGCAGCTGTTGCGCTGCAAAGGCGGCTTTGTCCATCTCTGTGCAATTGAGGATGCTGAACTTATCCTCAATGGTGCGAATCCAGGCATCAGCCTCAAGGGGATCATCGGCCTTATGGAACAGAGGTGGCTGGGTGGCCAGAAAACCGACATAATCAGTTTCTGCGGGTGCTAGCGGGGGAGCATGTCGACCTCTGCCGGCATTGACCTGGGTTTGCACCAGTTGCCTTATCAACTCCGTCTGCTCGTTGCGGTCAGCGATAAGAGCTGCAACAGCTTGAGCCAAAGAGGGAGGTTGCTGGGGCAGTGCCTCGTGATTGTCATTGTCATGATTATCACCCATCTGCAAAAAGAATCATTCCCCTGGTTAGCCATTTCGCTAGCAAGACTAATCCATGCAAGTAAAGAATGTGCATATATAATATGAACACACGGCATGAATCATTTCTCTCGCGAGATGGTTCACCAAGGGAATTAAAATTTACTTGCTTTGGTTGAAAATGCATCAACACAACAAGTTTCGTCCAACGTAGCTCTAACGTATGCAAAACTGAACCTCGCTCAACAATGTTTCAGATTCGAAGACGATCCAAACACAACTCAAATCTGAAAATTCACACACTGACAGAAAAGATCATTACGGAAGTAAAATTTACAATAAGCAGCCACGCTGCTTCAGCTGGAACAAGGTTCAGTACAACCCAAGACGTGCTACGGCAACAAACTAACATGGGAGAAGGGTTCACAAACGACCCTACAACTCACCACTACGGGGTCTTACACGACCCGGCTACACACCACACTAGGAGGGTTATCCTACATGACTCGAACTACTGAGCCACAAAAGAATTCTCAACCCAAGGTTAGCCTAAAGCTCTATGTTGGTCATCCTACCCAACTATCCTACAGTAAGGCTACACTGCAAGGGGAGAATCAACACTATCCATCCACGTCCTCACGGAGTCCCAGGTCCCGACTCGACTCCAGACACTCCCTCGATCTCCTCAGGGTCCTCTTCCTCTTCTTCTTCTTCTGGCTCCTCCTCTGCTGCATCAGCCTCCATCTCTGCTGCTGCCTGCACCTGAGCCTGGGCATCCTCAATCCACTCCTGGGCCTGCTGAAGCTGCCCCTCAAGGTGCTGCACCATCTGAGTCCTGTTCTCTAACTCCTCCTGCAACTCCTGAATCCTGATCTTCCTTGCTCTAGACTTGGCCTTCAGGGTCTTAATCTTGTCCTGGGTACCCATCATGTGCTGCTCATAGAGGTGAGCCTCTCGAGCCTTGCTCCTGCATATCGCATTCTCCTCACGAAGCTGCTCATACATGTTGCTCAAAGCTGAGGAGTAGCTGAACGAGAGTGCTGTCCTGACGCTGTAGTCGGGCATCATGATGTTCAGGTTGCGGTTAACCCGATCTGCATAGGCCTGAGTGGTCTCATCCCTCAGAGGAAACACACTGTAAGGAGTATCTATCACCTCTGCATTATGCTTTTCTGAGAACTCCTCAATGGCCCTCCTAGCTGCAATCTCCCAGGAGTCTGCCAGCTTCCTACCATAGACAGTGAGCTGCCACGAGTCCCAGTCCAGGCGAGCGGGGCAAGCAGGAATCTTCACAACCATCTGACAGCGCTCGGTGCCCAGCAAGCTAGACTCGTGTCCGGAGTACTGTGGGGGCTCAGTGTAGTCAAACGCCCTGAGCATCTGCCACAGCAGACGAGGAAAGTGGCCGGTGTGGAGGGCACTGGAGTGCGCCCAACCCTCAGCGTCCACGATCACGTGCGTGAAGCTAGCCATCTGTAAGAACACATAGCGCTGACGTAAGTGACAGTTTTCAAAAGAAACAGGTTTAAACTTGGTAACGCAACACAAATAAATTTTTAAGAACACATAGTAAAAACATGGTGATCCAAATAAATTTTTGTGAAGCGCAACCGAAGGTAACAAAACAAACACACAACTCAGGAATGCAAGATGCAAGATGCATGCCACGTTCTAACGTATCTCACCAAACAAGTACCAAAATATGGTATACCAGAGCAATCGGTGGCACAATTACGTTCTCTCCCTATATATAGACTAGTCGTTCCTACGATCAAGGATTTTATAACGCGCTTACGGAGTTAGTTTCCTGCAAAAGAACACAGAGACAGATATAAATATCCATTTCTGGACCCTTCGTGCCAGCACACACGAACGGCCCCCATGTGTCCTACGCCACACGGGTAACGCATATGCAGTTTCCCACATATTCACACATACATTACCATCCACTATAGAGATGGCACCCAGACGTTCGACGCTGAATGGGCAGCGCTGCATACGTCACAACAACGTATTCACTTCCCGTACACTCGCCTTACGGGACATCCAAGGGTAGACGTGTCCCAAGGGTCACGGTCATGGCCAACCGCATGACAGGTTTACATCTCGTAACATTGCCTTACGAAATGGCCGTGATCACAATCACACGACATGAAATCCGCACTCCATATCAGGCGGCAGATAGCGACAGGCTCGTTTGAATCGAGCCTTATCACCTCCTCGTATGCTCAACATACGGGACCCGCGCACGTATGAAACACGTGGGCTATTCTAAGGACTACCAGAATGCTTACCTTGCTTACCTCAGCGTAGGTGCGTCGTTACCGAAATAAGGTTTAACAAAAAGAAAAAGCTGGAAGTGCTGGAATAAAATAGATACTTAGTTGCCACCTAACTTATACAACATAATTAGGGCATACGAACTATCTATTCTATTCCTTAGCGCATCTAGCGTCAACTTTTCGAAAACCCGAAATCGTTGCAAGGTAGTCACCCCAGTGCAATTTAGAGCTCTGATGCCAGCTGTAGCAGCACCGTCCAAATTAAACCGGCTTAAATGCACTAACCATCATTTTAATACTTAATCAAGTTACTGTGCACTTAAAACGGTGTAACCTGACAGGCTGTCGGGTAAAATCCCGATTAAACTACTGTACTCCAGGATCACAATTGCACTTAGACCCGTATGAAGACGAGCACAGGTGTTACCCGCATACAGAAATCTTCAAATTAATTTACAACACAGGTTTTACATAAAAGTCTTAAATACAAACAACAGAATTCAAACGCACAGCGGAAGTTTAAAACTGAGTTCGAAATACAATACGATAGCTACGACGACGATAAAAAGGTGAGCTCCACATCCTGCCCACCGATGTGACGCCAACCTGCCCAATCTTCACGGGGAAGACGGGGCCCACTCGACGGTCCAACCTGGAGGAAGCGGCTGTCCAATCCAGGACGCACAGATCTCCTCGAAGTCCGCAGGGACACAACCTGCTTAGAAAGGTTACAACAACAACCCTGAGTATACTAATACTCAGCAAGGCTTACCCGACCTTGGGTATACTTAGCCCATTACCTAGACATGCAAAGCTTTTTGGCTCTGGAGTTCTTTTGCTGAAAAGCCGCTAGAAGTGAATCCTTACTTTCAATGTTTTAGCTCCGGTTAGTACATCAAGTATTAACTAAGTTCGCCTAATCATCTAGAGCACACATGGTAGATCAGATTAATCTTCAGAACAACAGATAAAGCATTCCCTCGCTACCTTTCAATACTTATTCCACTTCTTACTACGATGTGACGCAGTGACCAAGGTTCTCTTAACCGCGAGTCACGGCGAATCGATCCGATTTAACCTTGCAAGGTGGACCTAACTCACACGACACATGTAAGCCCCGCCGGGCCATGCGCGTCAACTGTTCCCACATTACCACGGCATCTGAACTACGCCTGCTAAAACCCAGGTGATGGGCCCCTCGCAGTGAACTCCCGGAGAACCCGGAGGCGGCATCCTATCCAACACCCGCCAACTCCCACGCCCAGCGTAGCATGGCGGAATTCAAATCACCGCTGTAATGTGGTACACAGCTTACCGGTTTCGACTACCTCCTACTTCCGGTATGTGGTTAGTACTGTTCAAACTCGGTCATCAGGGCCAACAACGGTACGGTCCTCAATCGACACAGGCGGGAGTTCATTTTCTCATCTATTCCAACTCATTCCCGCCCGGTCTCCAATTCTTTTTACTCATCAACGCATTTCCAAACCAAAGCTAAGGGATCAAGATCCTAAACTCGCGAGTGACAGCAATCACTCGACTTCTACCGAAATCCTATTTAGCAGAGCATTGCTAACGATACCTGCATACTAGTATAGGTCCACGGTACCTAGGGAAAACATGCATACTATGGTTCCATTCAACTCCTAGAACATAAATGCACACTACTTAAATAAACATTGAATAATTTTAAATTAGGGTTATGCTCCGGGGCTTGCCTTGCAGGTCAGCGGGGTTAACTAGGTCTCCGGGGGCGTGCTCAACGGCGACCTGCTGCTGCTCCTCTGCTCGTGGCTCCTGGACCGGCTCAACGATCAGCTCGTGGACAGCTTCGTTCGTGGCGTCTACACGAATAAAATATGTCATGCAACAATTAGAACATAGCGCAAAGCATAAGCACATAATGCGCTGAAACGATTAACTCGAATTAGCCTGAAGTGTTTCCTTCCAAAAACAACTACTAACAACCTTTCTATAAAGAAAAGTGCGTGGTTAGGCAAACTATAAACAAAAACCCTAACTTGCATACCTGACCTAGCAACAAAATTTAACCGGATTAATGCGGAAGCAGGAAGCATGCCACCCAAAATTTTCCAACAAAAGCTACTGCTATCAAAGCAATTAACTAACCCTTAGCAAGGAAAAAGAACATAAATAGATCTACCCAAAAGTGCACATCACTAGCACCTGCAATTTTTACAGTGGATTACACATACCAAGAGTAAGTCACTGCAAATTTTTCATAATTTTTAGAGCTATAGAACAAGTGGTACAAAATAAACTAGGTTAAACACAAATTGAATTTTCATCAGAGAAAAAGTGACAAGTCACATGAACCAGTATTTTTCCTCTGAAGATCATTATTTTAGAAACCTAACAAAATTGGTTTGGCATTTATCGCATTTTTCTGTGATTTTATACGCAATTATGAATTACCAGCCAAAAACAGAATAACTAAACAAATTGAAAGACATAAAAGGGGGGGCTGACAGCCGGGCCCCGCTAGTCAGTGGCCCAGCCCGCCCCCTCCTCCTCTGTTTTGCGCTGGGCGGGGCCGGCGCGGCGGCCGGGCAGCCGCGGCGGCGCTCCCCGCCGGCAGGGCCGACCGGCGGCGGTGCGGCAGGGCGGCAGGCGATGCACAGGGCGGCCGGGGGGGGCGCGGGGTGGCAGGCGGCTCGCGGGGAGGCGCAGAGCCAAGGGCGGCGGCGGCTCGCAGCGGCGGTAGGGGTGGCGCGGTGGTGGCGCGGCCGGGCCGGCCAGGGCGAGGCCAGGCGGCGCGCGGGGAGGGGCGGATGAGGGCCAGTGGCCCCAGGCGGCCGTGCGGCTCGCGGTGGCGCCGCGCGAGCGGGCGCAGGGGGCCCCCGCGGCGTGTGCCGGCGGCTCACGGCGGCGCCTGCGGCGTTCCGGCGGCGGCGACTTGCGGCGGCCGTGGAATGGGGCGGCGCCAGCTGCGGTGGGGCTGAGCGGCTGCGGGGCGCGCGGCGGTGGTCCGCGAGCGGGCGCAGGGAGGCCTGGCGGCGTGCGTGGGCGGCGCTCAGTGCGTCCGCGGTGGCGCGGCGGCGATTCCGCGGCGGCGGCGCCAAAATCGCTTGGGGAAGGGTCGGGAAGGGAAAGGGAAATCGCGATTGAGCTCACCGTGGCTCAGTTTGAGGCGGAGGATGGCCGGGAGAGGGTCGTCGACGTGAGGGGCGAAGCTCGGGGCGGAGCTCCGGTGAGCGGCAACGACGGACGACGATCTGGGGTTCGATTCGGCTGAATAACGGCCTAATCGGAGTCGGAGCGGTGCAGCGTGAGTGCGGGGCGAAGCGAGGAAGGCTCTGGCGCGAGGAAAACGGGGCGGGGTGGCGAGGAACGGCCGGCGCAGAGCTCGGCGGCGGCTCTGCCCGGTTCTGCCCTCTTGAGCTCGACCTAGCTCCGAGGAAGGAGAATGGGGAATGGAACGGGAAGCTTCGGGCGTCCACGAGGATAAGGGTGCCGACGCCGAGGTCTGGCGCGATTGCCGACGCGTGGAGCGGCGCCGACGAGCACAGTCGCCGGTATGGCCGGCGAGCGCCACAGTGCCGAGCAGGAGATGCACTGTTTCTTCGTTTAATGATTTTGGCTCGAATTTGAACAGTTGAAACTCAAAATTTCATATAGGAACATGAAATTTGGCCAAAACAAAAGTTGTAGAGAAAAAGAAGATCTACAACTTTCGTTTTGGGCGAAAGTTGATTTGAGGCTCGGATCAAGGACAAAAACGAGATCGAAAACAGCTAAGTAGATGTTTACTACGCGAACGCGATTAGCGTTAATGACGAATTTGAGTCCGCGATTAGCGAGTTAACTCATGATTAACACAGGGGTGTTACAGAGGCGATGTCCGGGGTCGGTGCGGCGCGTGGCCGGTTCGCTGTTCCTGGCGTCAAGCTGGGCTTACGAGCAGTGCGGCTCGGGCGGCGAGGCGAGCACAGGCGATGGGATGGGTCGGGTAGCGGTGAGCATCCCGGCACGTGGAGCGCATGGGGGCGGCCGGGAGCAGGGGCGCGCGTGGGCGGCGTGCGGCGTGTGGGGCTCAGGGGCGTGCGTGGGCAGAGAGCAGGAGGAAGAAAGAAGGAA
The DNA here is from genome assembly GCF_016808335.1 of Panicum virgatum. NCBI lineage: Eukaryota > Viridiplantae > Streptophyta > Magnoliopsida > Poales > Poaceae > Panicum > Panicum virgatum. The sequence continues at coordinate 3,971,919 of NC_053144.1, forward strand.
GGAGAAGGAGGGAGAAAAAGAAAAAAAGAAAAAGGGAAAAAGGAGAATAAAGGAAAAAGAAGAGAGGGAGGAGAGAGAGCGGCGGTCGGCGGGATTCGTGGCGACGGTCGACCACGCGCGGCGGTGACCGCAGGGTCGATCGAGCACGCGCGACGGTCGGGCGACACGCAGCGCAACACATGGGGCGAGAAAAAGAAGGAGAAGGGACGGCGATTGATTTTGGTGTCGGACGGCGAAACGCCGGGAAGGATTTTGGGAAAATTAGGAGCTCGGACGGAAAAAGATTCTGAAACGATTCGAGCTCAGCGACGAAAAAGTTTTTGAAAAATAGTTTTAGCGAGTAATTTATTTGGGTGAATTTTCGGGATGTTACAGACACATCATCCGCAGCACTATGAAGGACCAACAGAAAAGTATGTAAAGGGAGGTTGGTGATTCTGAAACTAATAGAACAACTCTGTATGTGCTTAAAATGATTACCTCCAGGATGAAATTTCACGTATGGAGCAATATTGTACACACGACCTTTAAGAACTGTCCAAATACAGTCACCCGTTTTATGCTGCTTAACTTCTTCCAAAGAAATTAATCTTCGGTTTGAGTGCCCCTTAAGCCCTATTAAAGAATAGAAAACAAAATTGTTTCATCTATTATCACTAATATCAATTGAGGCTTTTACAAAACATAGAAATATGACTGAAAGCATAGATGCGGAGGCGGAGCTAGTCTTCCAGTAGAGCTAACAGCCATCCAATTGAAGTTCAGAAGAGTTCTGATGCAACATATACCAAGTCATGAAGACTGCATCATCAAATGTTCAATTAGAAAAGGCAATTTCCCCAGGAAAAATAATCAAAGAAATAAATGAAAAGATCCCAACCAACAAGGAAACATTAAATCTCTAAACCTGGCTTCGGTATCTTTCTATACTGATGGAACATCTAAGGACAAAACAGGGCAGCACAAAATATAGGACCTCTCTCAGACAAAAGTACACGCTAGAAAATATGGCGCATTAACTTGATTTGCTGTACATGTCAGTTAATCAAAAGAATATTAAAAAGTAGGAAAAAGTCTATTTTTGGCCATCCAACTATTGCCCGAGTTTGATTTTAGCCATGCAACTCCAAAACCAGTGGTTGTGGATGTCTGGTTTTGGAGTTGCATGGCTAAAATCAAACTCGGACAATAATTGGATGGCCAAAAATGATTTTTCTAAAAAGTATGGTTACAGCCCCCTTGACAGTCATTCTCAGACCCCACAGCAGGCCTCGGGGAGGCATTAATTATGCAGCAGTGTCAAGCCATAACACTAATAACAAAATGACCCAAACTACCAAAAGTGATCAAAGTATCAAAGAGTACCAACAACAGTATGTACAGCTTACCAGCTAAATCACGATGCGTACGTGTCAGCTTTAGCCAATTCATTTGGCTATAGCCCTTCTCGAAAGGAACCTTAGCTCGCGCTACAGGTTTCTTCGATGAAGGTTCTCCCTGAGATGGCACATTTGATTCTTATTCACTACATGTTCGTGTAACTGGCTCTTTCATGTTATAGTATAGCATCAACACACTGATGCTGCCATCAGCCTCTCTGTCTTTATGTGAATTATTAGTTTCCATGCCATTCTTCTTTTCAATGCTTGGCGCAGGAATGGCAGTAGGAGATCCTAATCGTCCATTATTTTCTGCAGAACTAACCTAGAGGACAGATATAACACAAAAGTTAAGCCATATCAGGAGTAAACCAGAGGCAAGCAAAACAAAGCACCACATGCAAGCTTCTAAGTCAGCACATTCAAAGGGCCGAGGGGAGAACTAACCAATACATATTCAATATAAGAGGTTAGACCACAACAATATCAATTCCACAAGTACATAAATACATAATACTTCAGTGATATCCACGACTTCAAAACAAACCACCTAATGAATGACTACCAATAAAGAATGACTACCAATAAAGATGAAATAAAAAAAAGGCATACCCAGTGCCGTAGGCTTCCCGCACTGTGCGGGGTCTGGGGAAGGGTTGTTTTTAAGCCCCAAGCCTTACCCACACAAATGTGCAGAGTCTGGGGCTCGAACCCGGGACCTTCCGGTTACAGACGGTAGGCTCTACCGCTGCACCAGGCCCGCCCTTCAATAAAGATGAAATCAATACAATAAAATAAGAGCAACTGTTTTGAAAATGAACAGGTATCATTAAAACCATATTATGGATTTCAAGCTTATTGCAAATTCTTTAAGCACCATGTTCAAGACTTCCAGTGATAAATTTTTGCGTGGAAAAAACAGCAAACAAATGATTAAATAAGCTATGGTAAAGCTAATGTCCATAAAACTGACAATCACAATTCATACGCTGATCCAACACACTACTACAAAAACTTTAACCGAGGCGGGCATGGCAACCGCCTCAGACATAAGGTCACCGTAAATCATGGCTTTACCGAGGCGGGCACCCAACCGCCTCGGTTATTGAGTATTAACCGATGCGGTTTGTTTAAAGTAACCGCCTCGGTTATTGAGTACTAACTGAGGCGGTCAGTTGTTATTAGCCCGCCTCAGATGAGGTTTTGCAAAATTAAAAAAAGCTTATTTCATTTCATATTGAATTTGAAAATGAATTTAAAAACACATACAAATAAGAAAGCACATATATTACATCCATTCATGTCACACACTAAGTGAATATTAATTACATTCATGCATGTTCACATAGTTCACAAAATCACATCAAATGTTCACTAGTTCACAAGCACCTACTCAAAGATGTCTGGTAACTTGTAGCCATTCATGTCGAGGTTGGTTTTCCAGTTGCGTAGCTTCGCGTATTTCTCCTCCGTCGCTAGCTCGCTCTCGGCATAGAAGAACTTTCCCCCAACATGTAATCGCCATTCGCACCATCGCTGCCCGCTGTTGCTGTTGATGATGAGGGTTGTTGTCCTCTTTCATTCACCAACGAGGATGTCGAAGAGTTTCGTTCAGATGCACTAGTGACACTCGGCTCTGCTTCGCCGTGAAACTTCCAAACAGTATAATTCTTGACAAAACCATAGCGGATCAAGTGAGATAGCACCACATTATCTTCCTGGAGAAGATTGTTCTTGCAGCTATTGCACGGACAAATGGTACCCTCCCGACCCAGACTCACACGATGTTTTTTTGCAGCGGCAACAAATTTTCTCACATGATGCAGGAAAGCCATATCGTTGCTAACCCTCGGTAACTTGTACATCCACTCTTCCCTGTCCATGAACGCGACCTTGTACATACAGAAAGAAATTAAAGTCATATAAGCTCAAGATCCGGTTTTCTCTCCTCCATTTAGATCTAAATCTAGAAGAAAAGCACCAAAATCATATAAAAAGAGAAGATGAGAGTTGGAGACTAAGAAATCAACCTCTTGCGGTGCCCCCCTTCACCAAATCCAAGGGCAAAACCTCCCACCCTCTAAAATGGCCATTTTTCGTGTTTTGAGCTCAAAACACATGAAAATGAAGGAGGAGCCGCGGGGGAAGAAGGGGTCTGGGTGCTGGTTATATAGGGGAAAGGCGGGCAACTTAAGGAAACCGCCTCAGTTAATCATCCATTAACCGGGCTGCCGGCCTGCCCGCCTCCGAGTGCATTTTAAAAGGTCGCGGTTAATGCTTTTTTTTTTGTATTAGTAGTGACAATAGCTAAGTGGTGGTGCCCATATGTTCACCAATCAGGGTTAATTAAGCACGAGAATCTTGGGATCAGCAAAACTAATGAGGAATGATGAAGCATAAACAACAAACAAAGCAGCAGGCATACCTTGTAGTCTTTGTAGAAGGTGAAGTAAGATGAATCCCCGTCAGACATCTCTGAGACAAAGTAATCTGTCCTAGTGTACCTCCTAGCCAGCAACTGGAATATTGCATCACAATACGATCAGAAGTTATGTTAAACGTCCCTCATTTGGATTAAGGGCACTAAAGCAAATTACTCCGTATATGCTTATCTCATCACCAGCTGCTTCAGTACTAAACAAAATAGAATTGACCTAGATCGAATGCACCTACGTGGGATACAATCAATTGCCTATCAATACCTGAAATTCAGATGTAGCCGGAGAGCCAATGTGTGGGAGAAATTACAGGAACCCACTACAGCCAGCTGGAAGCAACTCACCCGAGGTGCTGCGGTGCTGCCTGAGCGCCTTCCCTCGCAGAAGCACGGCGGCTGCCTTCCCACCCTGGACCGTCCGACAGATCGCAGCCCCTTCGCTCCGAGCAGCACCACAGGCGCCTCTCCGCCCGCCGGGCACAAGGTCCGAGCCTACGATGTGGGTGCCTGGGCGGGTCCGTGAGGCGGCAGAGCTGGTAGGGCGGGTGTCGCGTGCGCGAGCTCCGTGAAGAATGCGAGGCCCGGTCGGGTGGGCTCACTGGGCGGCGCGCAGGCTGCCAGGAAGGCTTCCCGTGGCCGGCGGTGCGGCGGGAGGGGCAATAGGCGCGCGGGGGATGAATGGAGGCGGCGGAGTGGGCAGGCGGGCCGGCGGTCAGGAGGTAGCAGTGCACGGCGGCGCGACGAGCCGGCGAGGAGGTTCGATTCGACACCTCTCGACGCGGCTTTTTTTTTAATATCCCTCTCGACGCGGTTGGGCCGTTGGGGACTCGGACATTTAGCTTCTTCAGCAGTGCGCGCGGCGATGCTGTTAGGCTGAACTGGCCTCCCCATGGAAACCGAGAACAAAGGAGGGCCCGTTAACATTTGAGCCCTCTCACATGTTTTCAGAGCCATCTTGACGAAGGTCATAAACTCACCAGGAACCTCATCAAAGCGATTGCACGAACACCTTAGACCACACCACAACTACTCCGTCCTTTTGCCATCCACTACGCATCAGAGAAGCTGGCAAGCAAACAATTGATCTTGCATGATCAGCTCCAGTTTCCCACCCCTACCTTGCAGTTCCCGATCAGCAACGGGTTCAGCAGTTTCAGAGCCCAACATGGATACATCCTTTCTGCCAAGATGATGCGAGGAAACAGAGGCGCGGCACAATCAGCCAGCATTAAGTGGGAAACAGTCTGATCGCTCATCCACTACTGCTAAAAAGAAACATCAGCTCCAGAGACATTTTAAGATGTGTTGAGTGTCGAGCATGGAGTAACATATGTAGCAGTACCAGGTTTCGCACAAACAAAGCCAAAGAAACCAAAGAAATGTACAACTGATATATTTTTATACAAATTGTGAAACTTTGATATTACTGACTATGCTTATGTCAAAACAGATAAACAAAAAATAAGTTAGGGGAAATGATTCTAGCATAACACCACAGATATAACTCCAGGATTCTAGTACAGCACACCATTTGGGAGAAGAAAAGCACTAACTAGATCAAGCAATGGCAACAAAATACAACACCTCAAGCGGACATGAGGGCAACACTCTTTCTTGAAAACCAACACTTCAAACCAGTAAACATAAAAGTTTGGCAGCCCCAAACGTTCCCAGATCAAACCACCAAACAACCTAACTTCAAAAAGAAGTGATCTAAAGATAAGGCGCTTCATGGAAATAAAGCTTATGAACAATTGACAAGAAGCAAGCACACAAGTCCCAGAACTATTTACAGTATCATATAACAAACCATCAAAGTCATGCAATCACTCATTTCCCCCAGATTGTAGATTCTCAGAAGTGGTTCACAAACTAAGTAAACACGCCGTTACTGGCAGTGAACAGTGCAAAGCAGCTGCTGCCCACAAATTAGTATGTGAAACAATAATGGCGCAGAAGATAACTCATGACAGAGGAGGCCAATGCTTTAAAGGATTAATCTCATCCCAATTTTATAAGAATGTTTTCATCAAGAGTGTGCATCGATAATAAAGTATCGCAAGTAGATAGCAGACCCACTAGCATGCCGAAATGCATGCTCAGCCTCCATTGACCAAAGCCTTGGCCCTCCACTTTGGAAAAATGGAGAAGAATGGACATCGCTATCAACACCATCTTCCATTTCATCTTGTATTCAAATTTTGTCAACCATTTGTGCAGGCAGCAGACACACGCATACATCAATCCCTTTTGATTAGTCCATACACCCACTACCGAAAAAGCAGTCCCCACCACAAAGTGTATGGCTAGTGCACTACAGACCCGGAAAGAAACATTATGAGAGCATGCCAGACTCTTTAGTAGCTCTCTCCATCACTCACACTCATAGGGGGTATTGAAAGATGTAGGAGCATGAGAAGGTTATTGCTTACCATATCCTTGCAATTAAAGCACCTTTGAGAAAAAGATTGGAAAGGGAAGGTGATATCATATACCATTGGTACAACCTAAAGTGGAGAGGATCTTTTAGGTCTTTTCTTGCCTCCTTGTTAGTGAATCGAAAACCAGCAGTTTATCTTACACTTTGATAGATTGGTGCCTGCTAGTAGTTGTAAGGATGCATGCTATTGTTGCTGCTACTGTACTAGGAAGGAGTGTTGGGTTCTGGCTTCACTGGTTGGCCATCTTGAGAATGTTGTGTGTCATAAATTGCCATGGCTAGCGAGATTGGCATCATGCAGAGTGCTTTGGACTGGAGAAATTGCATCGCTGCCCCAATGTCTTCTTCCATCAGCTTTGCAACCTGTCTTTCTGTGCCATCCGTTGACCACTTTTCCCAAATCTGCTGTTTGCTCCCACTATCACTTGCTTCCCCCTAACAAAATCAAAGCAAGATCCAATTCAACAACCAACAGATACGAAAATATAGAGATGGAAAACGACAGTCAAGTTCATTTTTCAATTCATGACACGATCGTTCAAGAAAGAAAGGAATCTCATTATACTATAGTAATCTGTGAATATGCGAGGCACAAAAATTGGGCTTTGAAGCAGGGCATATGCCTATGAATCCATGATGAAGCATGCTGATAAGAAAAACTAGACGATACAGAGATAGTGATGGCAAATCAAGAAAGTATGGCTGATATGCTTCATCTAGCTGCTGTATAGTAAAGACGAAATGATTCGTTAGTTTGAACAGGTAGGCCTACAGTGGTTGTCACTGAAATCAAGGAGTAGAAATAGTTTGTAGTAACATCAGAAAATATATCATAAAATGAATAAAAATCCATGATTGATACAAGATGATGAATGGACCCCACTTTCAACACCATTGCCTAGGAAAGAGCAAGAGAGAAACTTCAATGAGAGAAGTATATGTCAATGACAAATTTACTAAGACATTTTGAAATCGGAACCGGGATTATTCTTGCAAGAAAAAAATGCATGTTGTATCCTGATAACAAAATACCTAACACATCTGAACCTAACCAAAATTTAGTTGCAATTTCGGTTGGAGTTTGAGAACTGAGCTGCCGTACAAGACTATGTGTTCCCAATTAGCAGAACAATCAGCAATTCACAAACTGAAAAACAGACAAGCATGTGGCAATCATTAAGGGTTAAAAGTTGTAATTAAGATTTACAAAATTGCACAAAGAGCAACACTTTTGTCATAATTGATAAATGTGGTGGTATGATTATGCCTTGATTTTGATACAGCAGAACAAAAAATCAAGAGCAATTTGTGCTGATAATCCCATATTAATCTATGTGCATGGCAGTAAAGTGAAGTTATCAGAAGGCAATACTCCATAATCCTGCATTAGTCACAAATCACAACTTACCTTAACTGAAAGAGGGATATCAGCAACCAATTGTGCAACAGCACCAGCACCGCCCAGCCTGCTCATGCTTAGCACCTAACGTTACAGAATACAAGGTTTCATCAAACAAGTAACGGAATTGGTGGTTAGCGCTTCAAATATATTAGCATAATGATCTGCACCTTGACTTGAAGCCTCAGAAACTTCACATAATCGAGGATCTCATCTAGCATAGCTGCCCTATCTGTCTGCACAATATAAAATAAACATAATATCAGAATTTTGTGTGTCATCATCTTGTCATATTGCTAGGTGAAAGAAACTCTGGATCTAGGAATTCAAAATCAAGTGTTGTCCCAAATATTTACATAATCCTGAGGATAAATGCTTGTTTATATCAAGCAAAGGCATACTACACTCATCTAGCATAGTACCAGGTGAGATAACAATTCGTTCTTCAAAAGCGCAAGACTTAATTGTCAAAACGACAAGAAGCACAACGTTAGTATAATGTTGTCAGCACAGAATGAGCCTAGACCACTTCCTCAAATTCTGTGAACCATAGCGACATAGTCACATAGGGTCCTCATCATTATAATAACAGCTACAAATAAGATAACAATATTACCTTGTTTGTATTGGGCACCAGTTCCTGTAGAGCCCTCATCCTTTCTGCTATTCTCTCTCTTCGTAGCTGCAGTAGAATGGTTTAAAATACTGCTGAATAAGCAAATAAAGGACTGTAACGGAAAACAAATGAAAAGTGAAAAGGATGTAAAGTTTAAACTAGGTGGACATCCATAAGTATAAGCACAAGCAGCAGGCATAATTCTCCTGATACTAGAAGCATGTTATTACTGAAGTTCAAAGAAAACAGGCTACCTTGAAGAAAAAGCACATGCTACACAACTGCACCATGACATATGAATCATCCAACTTATAATACAATACAATGCCATAACAGTTTTGAGACTTCAGGAAGAAACAACCACATGCTCCCGCCATCCGTAATCTAGTGAACACAACAGCCCTCTTTGAACCTGTGATACTGATTGCTTCTACCGAAAGAAAATGCAGAGCATACAGAACAGGACATGGGACAATTCAGAGCTGATTACTCACAAAGTGCAATGTGGCACACCGGACAAATGATTGCCTGCGCATGTCAAAGAACCACTGCCTAGGAGTAAGCACTCGGCAACCCAATTCTAAACCATGAGAAACACTAAACCGAAATCTAACCCTTTGTTCCCATTAACAATGTCAGGTTATGGCTTATACAGATCGCACTAACAAAATAATTCTGGACCGGAAGACCCAGCCACACGATTTGACTTCAGAATGTTGAAAATATTTGACTAACAAAATCTTCACTGTTTAGGCAAATAAAAACAATAAGGAAAGCGTTTAAACCACCTAAACACGATTAGGAAACTTAATGACAAAAATTAATGGGCTACGATCAGCAGGCTCATTAATTTGTTTCCAAACAGAGGCTGGCCCCCCAGCCCCACAGTGCCTATAAATATGAAGTCGTGGCTTAGCATTCTAATCACGTTTTCTAAACCCTAGCCACCTCAAGTCTGATCACTGAGGGCACTGTAGGGGTTAGGAAGCACTCTAATCACGTTTTCTAAACCCTAGCCACCTCAAGTCTGATCGCTAAGGGCACTGGAGGGGTTTGGAAGGCTAAGCGCTCGCGGGCGGTGCTGTTGGTGATCGAGGGGACGTCGCTACCCTGCTGTATCTACACTGACAAAAACACCTACTTCCTCTACAGCTGAGGCATCAATGGCTGCTGCAACTGCTAACGCTAGTATAATGTTTAGCAATCTTTTCCACATTATATTGGTCTGTCATGAACTAGGTTATGTAAAGATCCCATGTTTTATGTGCTGGTAATGATGATTAGGCAATTCTAACACAGAGATCGTTCAGTACCCTCTCCGCGATGCTGTGGGGGTCAGTTGCCTGCCCACGCCGCGCCCGCACCTTCGGCCTTGGTGCCGGCGGTTGAGGCCCCACAGCCGCCCCGCCTTGCTTCGGCTGCTGCGCGTGGAACACCTAAAACCCAACCAGAAAACAAAAGGAAATGGCATGGTTAGCGGGAAAAGAACACCAATAAGCCATGAAAACACGCATGATTTCCACACCTCCGCTGCAGTGCGTGCATAGTACCTGGGTAGGCGGGCTGGGGCGGAGGTGGGGCGGCTGCACACCACGGCCGAACACCGGCGGGAAAAGCCCGGGGAGCTGCCCGGCCTCCCGATCCTGCAGAGGCGAGCGAGAAGCTTAGCACACAGCACACGCGCTAGTTTGGTTGGTGCAAAGGCAAAAGCCAGAAAAGGGGAAAGCACAAAGCAGAGACGACAGAATACAGACGAGGGAGGGGCTCTCACCGCCTTGCCGCCCTCCGCGTGCTTCCCGCTCCCGGAAGCCTCGGCCGCCGCCGCGTCTAGGCTGAGCGCGAGGGAGAAGGGCTGGTCCCCCGCGGCGCGGCCGCCCCCCGCGGCCGCGGCGGAGTAGGAGCCGCCGGCCATGGAGAAGAACTGGTCGAGGAAGTCGTCCTCCGGGCCCTGCGGCGGCTGCCCGGCCATGTCCCGACGACGGGCCCACTGCGCCTGCCGGCGAGGGTACAGTTGGTTGCTCTGCCTCACTCTCCGGCTGCCGCCGACGGCCCGGAACGGAGGGCGCTTGGTCGTCGGCGAGTGAAGTGGGGATCGAGTGGTGGTGGTGGTGGTGGGTGGGTCGCTCCCTCGCCTTTTATTCACTCTCCCCCCCAGGTCGTGTCATAACGAAGTGGGCCTGACTGAGCCACATGTGTGCTGAAATGTGCGCCAAATGGCCAATGGGCCGAGGTAGGATTTGCGTCTGTTTGTGTTGATGGGCTTTGTTTAGCAAAAACTGACCCAGTCAGCAAAAATAAAAACACCCCCTCAAAAAAAAAGCAAAAAAAAAACAACAACAACTTTAGAAGTAATCTGCACATACATGATGTATTGCAACGAAAAGAAATCGGAAAAGAAAATCTAATACCTGCAGCCGGAAATCTTTCTTCCATAGAGAAAGAGATCCAGGAGAACTCGAGAAGACGAATCCAACCAAAGCAAGAGCTGGCGGCGGATCCACAATCGGATGCAGGCGACCTTGCCGTTGCCGCGTATGCAGGGCACCATCGCCGTCTCCTTCATCGTCCTGTCCTCCACCGTATCCGATCACGGCGTGATCCGATTACATGAATACCGAAACAAACAGCATGTAACGGGATGTGTTACCCCATGAAATCAGATTGCGTATATGTTATTCAACCGTACCAAACACTAGATGCACAAGCGAGCAGAAACTCGTTTAAAAACACGCGGAAGCGGAATACATTACCTGCCAATGTCATCACCTGTCGTCAAAAGTATATATCATCTCTAAGTTTACAAATTAAATGGAGTACGAGTAGATGATGTCACCAATTACGAACTGGTGCACTTGTACATGATGTCACTGAAATTTTAAAGTTTTGTAGTCAGCAACATGAATTGTACTCATTTTGGCGATTTTAATTAAAACGAACTGGCCGGGAAGTTTGAACGTCGACTACAAATGCCAACTCATAGTACTTGTCAAATTAAAACCAGTAGTTTTTTTCTCGCCCTCTTAGAGCATGGTTAATAGTAGAGCCAAGTGCTTGGCTATAAGTCAAGTGCTAAGAGCCCAGTCATACAATAGTTGTCTCATATTTGTCTCTTATAAAGTTTTTTATTATTATGTGGTATCTTTTTCTTTCTTACTCTTCCTCACATACACTTCTATTTGAGTCCACAAATACTTATACTTCCGTACCAAGCTTGGTGCTAAAATAAGATCCAAACTCTCTTCTCTCTCCTCTCTTCTCTCCTCCACATCAGCAAAACTGCTGACTAGCTTGGTTTTAAACCCATTATTGTACTTGCTCGTATCGGCTGAATAATCCTTGAACATTCACATGAAACATTCAAAGTTTACGCCGTCAGGGATATGCAGTTGAACCGGCACATTAATTACCATTGCAACTACTTGTTCTCCCTACATTGAGACGTGTGCTCATCAATCGCTCCCTTGAATGGTTCCTCCGTAAAAATATATAAAGTAATAAAGAAGCTTAATTAACTTCCATCACCCTAGTAGTGTATGTTAAAGTGAACAAGTTGTGCATATATCTGATCATAGGCCGCTTGACCCGCTCGAAAAAAGTCCGACCCGCCAAAAAAACCTGACCCGATCAATATGTGGGCTGGTCTTGGGCCGAAATTTTCCACTTGAAGGAAAACTCGAGCCGGGTACGGACCAATTTTTTAACCTGAAACCTGACCCGACCCACAATTACAAAAAGAAAAATCAGGTTTGACTCTATCCAACCCGACGACATGTCGGGTCAGGCTCGGGTCAAAAATTCCAACATGATGTTCGGGTCGGGCCAAGTTTGGGCCGATGAAAAAACATATGTTTTTTTGATCCGACCTGAATCTGACCCGACCCGATAAATGATCAGGTCCAGTTTTTGTGTATTGCTTGGCAGCCATCGTTGTGGATGAGCATAAAAAATGGTTCTAGTTTGTACAATAAAGATGGCTCTAAAAAATATTATAAAAACTCATCTAATTTTGATCACAAAGAGTGCAATGGTAGCAATCTTCAAACTAATCCTCGAGCCGTCTTAACAAGCTTTTTCCCCGTTCTAGGCCAGTAGCCCTCTCCTTTTTTTTTTAAACCTCCAAGCAAGCATCCGGTGTCGGCAGCAATTTAAATATGCACTCGGACATAATTAATCACGCGACGCGACCAGAAAATTACACACGTTTTTTGCACGCGAATTAATAATATAAGTAATACAGTATGCTCGATCGAAATCGACGCGCCCCATCACGTGCACGGCGGCAAATCCTTGCAGCCGCTACGTCGCCGATGTCTGGCACCTGCCCCGGCCGCACACCCTGCTGGCTGCGGCTATATAAACGTGGGCAGAAGCATCTCATCTTCCCACCACCGTGGCTCGATCAAGCCCTCAACATGTACGCATAGCCCACCATCCTCAATCCAATGCCAGTCCTCGCTTGTCAATTAGGCTTGACCTCTTTCATTAAGTGCTGCTGGGGGATTTCTAGTTAGCGAGCGCGCGATGGGAGGCTTCCCGGCGATCGATTGGGGACAGCACACCGAACTTTCCTTTTTCGGAAAGTTTTGTTTTCCGCAATTTTCCATTTTCAAAAAGTGTAAAGTTGTACATATAACTTTTGTGTATGATTTTCATATCATTTTTTTAAAAAATATCTTTACAATGAAATTTACGTTAGAGAAGTTTCGAACAAAATTTTTAGGTATAACTTATCCTTATAATTTTTCAGAATAACTTCATGAGTTCACATGACATGACAATAGTGCCAACGAAGTGTACTAGTGAAATTATAATGAAAATTTCTCAGCATAATTTTTCTAATAGAACTTTTATAAATAATCTGTACAAGCAATGTCATCGTAAATTTATACACCTAATTTATTCTGCACAACTTTGTGCATATAACTCTTTCTAGACAAACTTTTCAAGACCATAGGAATTTGATTAGCCATATAGCTAATGATTGTAAGTACCCACATGTTAAATAAGAAACAAAAAAATGAAAGGAAAAAAGAAATGGAAGAAAATATTTCATATACTAATGATCTGCGTATAGTAAGGGTCCGTCTGTCGGGTATCACAATTAGGGACACCCTAATCGGAGTACTAAGATCGCTCCAAAAACACAAAACACCTGTTAAAATAACTGGGCCCACAAAGGCCCACGACCTGCCTCCCATTCGGAAGAAAGGAAGGGACTCAAAGAAGCCCAGCGTGCGGCCCATTCACATCCCCCTCGAACCCGCGGAACGATCTCCGCCTCGCTCGAGGGTCCCTCTCGGGCCCGCGGAACGATCTCCGCCTCGCTCGAGGGTCCCTCTCGGGCCCGCCGGACAACCTCCGCTTCGCTCGAGGGTAGCGGATCCGCCCTCGAGCGGGTGACTTATCTCCGCCTCGCTCGAGACCGTCTCTCGGCACAAGGGACAAACGGCCCCGCCGCCCAACCGACCGCCGTGCGAAGGCATTAAAGGTCAGCTACTCCGCCACGACTCAAAGGACGGGCGGCGTCAGACTGCCACTCCCACAGTGGATGTGACCGGGGTCCCCATCCGCTGACTCCGGTCACCATTCCGCCATCCCGGATGCTGTAGCAGTGCCTTGGGACCTGCACGCGGAACAATATGGGCTCGGCACTGCTCCCATTACTGTTCTGCCGACGCCGACCATCCGGACTCGCCTCCCACTAGGGAAGGGGTCCGGGACTTCCGCGCGATGGCCCCGGACCTTCTAGTGTGCACGCCCGCATTCCCACCAGGAGGTCCGGGACCATCGCGCGCCATTACTACCGCTAGTCCACAGGGCCCACTACACACCACCACCACGCCGCCTGCGGGACACTGCAGGACGACCGGCGTGATCTTCACAGGACCAAGGACAATGTCCAGGACGACAGCGACGCGCGCCGCCTTCCCACAGTGTACTTCCTACAGTGTTCGACCACTGTACCCGCGATTCAGGGGAAAACGACGACTTCCGCGCCCCTACACTCGTGTACGCCGCCCCCTCCTTGTGACTATAAAAGGAGGAGGCGGACCCCCTTTAAGCGGCTCTGGGCTCTAACTGGACTCTAGGCTGCTGGCTAGTTAGTCTCTCTCTGGTTTCTATCTCCCAAGAGAACTCTCAGCACTACTGAGCACTCATCTCAACCGACTCCACTCCTAGCAGAGACTTGGGAGCTTCCCTCCCTCTCTCGCCTCGCTTGTATCCCCTACTACAAGCACTCCGGGTGTAAGATAATACAGTGCCCTCGCACACCCCCTTTGCTGGACGTACGGCCCCGCGGCCGGAACCAGGATAAACCGTGCGTTACTGTGATTGCCTCTTGCATCATCATCTGGGACGAGAAAACACGCAGCATTTACTAGTTGGGATCCAGGCCCCCAGGTCGGGACACCGACAGTTGGTGCGCCAGGTAGGGGGGCGCTGCGTGACATTTTCTCTCTTTTTCCCATTTGATCTCCAGGGATGGTGAGCAGATCCAACCCATACCCTATGGGTGTTTCGGATCCGCTCCCAGCGGGACGCGTGATCTCGTTCGGGAGTCTCGAGTTCAGGGCAACCGGCAACGGTTACCTCATGCAGCTCCTCTCCCCCGGACGCAACCCCATCGCTCCGACTTCGCCAGCCCGGCGCAACAGGCGCTCGGGTCGGCGTTCGCGACAAGCACGCGCGGAGCGTCGTCGTGCGGCACACCACAGCTCCCCCACGTGGGTCGAGGCTGGCATGTCGCAACTCAGCATCACGCCCAACGGGGCCACTGTTTCGTCATCGCGTGCCTCGGCGTCATCTGCGCCGGCACCAGCGCCTGCGGCAGCACTAGTGCCTCCCAGGGGGAACTCGACTTCGGCGTCGCCCTTCCCCTTCGGGATGCGCAACGCTGCCGCCCACGCCTCGTTAACCAGCGCTAGCTTCATCGAGCATGAGGATCTGCCGGGTCATCATCTTCGGTCGATTCGCAGCCCCATCGCGTCGTCCCCTGACGAATCCTACCCCGAGACGGCGAGCTCGATCGCCGACGACATCAACTTCTTCATGAATAACTTCGCGGCTGAGGAGGCCGAGGACTACACCGGGGTTCGCGACCCCGACGCTCTCCGCTCGCTCCAGCTGGCGACGGCTTACTGCCTCACCTGCTCCGAAGACTCCAGCGAGGGGGATTTCGATCCCTCCTGGGAATGCTTCATGGCGGACCTCGCGGACGAGCAGGACGACAATGCTCCAGCCAACGACGGGGACGGCGGGGCGGACGTGCGGCAAAGCAACCGGTGGTCCCGCCTGCAGCCCCTTCCTCGTCAAGTTCAGCGGCGCGACAAGCTCAACTGGCGCAGCTCAACGAGCTTCAAGCCAAGCTCGACGAGCAGCGTCAACAAACCCAGGAGCTACGCGCCGCACTCGAGCAGTAGCGTACCGTGCGTGGTACATACGCCCAGGCGGCGGGACGTGTTGCCCGGGAGCGCATCCTGGCCGACGACAACGCTGACAAACCTCCGGAACTGCAAACGGCCGGCGAAAAACTCGTCGCTGCGGCCTATCTACTTCAAGCCATGCCCGAGCCATCGACGCCTTTGGGCCGCAACCTGCGCCGCGAGGCACAGGAGCTCATCGAGCAGCCTGCCGTGCAGCAGGCCGAGAGTTCTGCGTCTCGAATGCGCTCGAAGGCCCCGGAGCAGCCTGGTGGGACTACGCACTAGGACCGCGAAGTTTCTGTGCACACACCACCAGCACGGAAGGGCAAGGCAGCCGTAGCGCCCGACGCGAGGGCACCCTCGGTGCACGAGCGCATCGGAAGAGTTCCCGTAAGGGAGCGAATCCGTGATACTCGCGGGCACGCTGGCGACGGCGACGCCCGCAATGTCATCAACGGCAGGAGGTACACCCCTCGACGGGGTGGACGCTTCGACCCTGAGCACGACAGGGGTGAGTCACCGGAGCCTCCGGGCACCCGGGTGTTCAGCCGGGAGATTCGAACTGCATCTTTTCCCCCGCGCTTTCGACAACCCAACACCCTCGTCAAATACTCGGGCAAGACTGATCCTGCAGTCTGGCTCAACGACTACCGCCTAGCGTGCCAGCTAGGCGGTGCGATGGAGGACGCGGTCATCATCCGCAACCTTCCTCTTCATCTTGCTGACGCCACACGAACTTGGCTCGAGCACCTGCCTGCGGATCAGATCCACAACTGGGCCGACTTGGTCCATATCTTCGTGGGCAATTTCTAGGGCACGTACGTGCGCCCTGAGAACTCCTGGGATCTCAAAGGGTGTCGCCAGAAGCCCCGCGAGTCCCTGCGTGACTACGTGCGACGCTTCTCCAAGCAGTGCACCGAGCTCCCCAGCGTCACCCATGTCGAGGTCATCAACGCTTTCCTCGAGGGTACGACGTGCAGGAACCTGGTGCACGAGCTTGCGAGAAGCCGACCCGTCAGCACCAATGAGTTGTTCGACGCTGCCACCAACTACGCCGCCGGCGAGGAGGCTGTTGGTGCCATCTTCGACGACAAATCGAGCAAGCGCAAGGACGATGCGCCCGCGGAGGGCGGCAGCGTCAAGCCCAACGCCCCCGCCAAGAAACTGAAGCGGGGGAGGAAGGGAAAGAAGCCGCTCCCACCAAGCCAGCGTGAGTCAGGGCGGGCAGAGGACTCCGAGGAGGCCTTCGCTGCCGCCCCAGACCGCAAAGGGCCTCGAGGCCCCCCTTCGAGGTGGTGGTGGCCAATTCGACGATATGCTCAAGAAGCCGTGCCCTTACCACAAGGGCCCGGTCAACCATATCCTCGAGCAGTGCGAAATGCTCAAGAAGTATTACAACCGCGTCGCGCATCGCGACGACGACAAGAAGAAGGACGCGGGCGACAAAGGTGGAGATGACGAGTTCCCCCCAGTGGAGAATGCCTTCTTCATCTTTGGAGGAGCAATGACGAATATGACTTCTCGGCAGCGCAAGCGTGAGCGCCGCGAAGTCTTTTCCGTCACCAAAGCCACGCCATCCTACCTCGACTGGTCGAAGGATACCATCGCTTTTGGCCGCGAGGACCACCCCGACTACGTCCCGCATCCGGGACGGTATCCGCTCGTTGTCGACCCCATCATCGGCAACACTCGCTTCTCCAAGGCGCTCATGGACGGAGGCAGCAGCCTCAACATCATGTACGCCCCTACCTTGGAGCTCATGGGGATCGGGCTGGACAAGCTTCGCCCCAGCAAGTCGCCATTCCACGGCGTCACGCCGGGGAAGCGAGTCCAACCCCTCGGCCAGATCGATCTGCCTGTGTGCTTCGGCACAGCAGCCAACTTCCGCAAGGAGGTACTCACTTTCGAGGTGGTGGGATTTCGAGGGTCCTATCATGCCATTCTTGGTCGTCCTTGCTACGCCAAGTTTATGGCCGTCCCCAACTACACCTACCTCAAGCTCAAAATGCCGGGTCTGAAGGGCGTCATCACCATCGGCTCTTCGTTCGAGCACGCCTACGAGTGCGACGTTGAGTGCGTTGAGCGTGCGGAAGCTCAAGCGGAGGACGAGGCCCTCGCAGTCACCCTCGACAAAATGGCGAGTGAGGCCTTGGACTCCACGCACCGACACGCTGGGAGCTTCGAACCCGCCGAGGGTATCAAGAAGGTGCCCCTCGACCTGAGCCACTCCGACGACAAGGCGTTGCAGATCAGCGCCACCCTCAACGACAAATAGGAAGTGGTGCTTGTCGATTTCCTCCGCGCCAACGCAGATATCTTTGCGTGGAGCCCCTCGGACATGCCTGGCATACCGAGGGAGGTCGCCGAGCACTCTCTTGATGTCCGACCCAACTCCAAACCAGTGAAGCAGCGCCTAAGACGCTTCGACGAGCTCAAACGCCGGGCGATCGGTGAGGAGTTGCAGAAACTTCTGGCGGCCGGATTCATCAAAGAGGTATTCCATCCCGAGTGGCTAGCTAATCCAGTATTAGTGAAGAAAAAGAGTGGAAACTGGAGGATGTGTGTAGATTACACTAGTTTAAATAAGACATGTCCGAAGGTTCCCTTTCCTTTGCCACGAATCGATCAGATTGTAGACACTACCGCGGGATGCGAACTCTTATCCTTTCTTGATGCTTATTCCGGTTACCACCAAATCAAGATGAAAGAGCCCGACCAACTCGCGACTTCTTTTATCACACCCTTCGGCATGTACTGCTACGTCACAATGCCCTTTGGCCTCAGAAACGCCGGAGCCACATACCAGAGGTGTATGCTCCACGTTTTCGGAGACCATCTAGGGCGCAACGTAGAGGCATACGTCGATGACATCGTTGTGAAATCCAGGAAGGCGGACGACCTGGTTGCCGATCTCAGGATCGCATTCGATTGCCTACGAGCCAAAGGGGTAAAACTTAACCCCGAGAAGTGCGTGTTCGGGGTGCCTCGAGGCATGCTCTTGGGCTTCATCGTCTCCCAGCGGGGCATCGAACCCAACCCTGACAAAGTCTCGGCCATCACTCGGATGGGACCGATCCGAGACCTAAAGGGGGTACAGAGGGTCATGGGATGCCTGGCGTCCCTTAGTCGGTTCATCTCGCGTCTCGGCGAGAAAGGCTTACCCCTGTATCGACTCTTGAGGAAAACCGAGCACTTCGCGTGGACCCCCGAAGCTCAAGAAGCCCTCGAAAGGCTGAAGGCATCGCTCACTCGCGCCCCCATTCTCACACCACCCATGGAAGGCGAGCCTCTCTACCTATACGTAGCCGCGACGACCCAAGTGGTCAGCGCGGTGATCGTGGTCGAGAGACGAGAGGAGGGCCATGCATTGCCCGTCCAGCGGCCGGTGTACTACATTAGCGAGGTGTTGTCTGAAACTAAGACACGCTATCCGCAGATTCAGAAGCTGCTCTACGCAGTGGTTTTGGCTCGGCGCAGGCTGCGCCACTACTTCGAGGCTCACCCCGTCACCGTGGTCTCATCTTTCCCCTTGGGAGAGATAGCCCGCAACCGGGAAGCCAAGGGTAGAATTGCCAAATGGTCTGTGGAGCTGATGGGAGAAACACTCACCTACACCCCCTGCAAGGCGATCAAGTCCCAAATCTTGGCCGACTTCGTGGCTGAGTGGATGGACACTCAGCTACCTCCACCGCAAATCCAGGGCGAATGCTGGACAGTGTACTTCGACGGGTCGGTGATGAAAACCAGCGCTGGAGCCGGCCTACTCTTCATCTCACCCCTCGGAGAACACATGCGGTACGTGATACGTTTGCATTTCCCCGCCTCTAACAACATGGCGGAGTACGAGGCCCTTCTCAGTGGCCTTCGCATCGCCATCGAGCTCGGCGTCAAACGCCTCGACATACGCGGTGACTCTCAGCTTGTGCGCCGCCTCGACGTACCCGAAGATGGAGGCGTACTGCAATGCAGTGCGCCGCCTCGAAGACAAATTCGACGGCCTAGAGCTCAATCAAGTCCCATGTAAGTACAACGAGGACGCCGACGAACTAGCGAAGATTGTGTCGGGGCGGACTACCGTCCCCCCGAACATCTTCGCTCGAGACATCATCAAGCCCTCCGTCGAGTTCAAGGACCCGACGGAGTCAGGCCCCTCGCCCGCTGGGCCCTCCGGCGGGAACTCCCCGGCGGACGAGGTCGTGCCTATGGACATTAACTTCGAGACCACCTCCGCGGATGAGGCCGAAGCAATGGAAGTCGACGAGGCCCCCGCTTCGCGAGACTGGCGCGTCCAGTATCTAGACTGGATGATTCGAGGGGACCTACCCTCGAACCGCGCTCAGACGCGGTGCCTCGCCAGGCGGGCCAAGTCCTTCGTTCTGATCGACAACGAGCTACACAAGCGCAGCCCCTCGGGTGTCCTGCAGCGATGCATCCCCATCCCCGAGGGCAAGGAGCTGATCCGCGACATCCATGCTGGCATATGCGGCCATCACGCCGCACCGCGCACCCTCATGGGTAATGCGTTTTGGCAATGCTTTTACTGGCCCACCGCGGTCGTCGACGCCACCGACGTTGTGCGGACCTACGGGGGTTGCCAGTTCTATGCTCGAAAAACACACCTCCCGGCCCATGCTCTGCAGACCATCCCCATCACGTGGCCATTCGCTGTGTGGGGACTAGACCTCGTCGGTCCGCTGAAGAAGGCGCCCGGGGGCTTCACCCACTTACTGGTGGCGGTCGACAAGTTCTCCAAATGGATAGAGGCTCGACCCATCGGCAAGATCAAATCCGAGCAAGCAGTTCTGTTCTTCACCGACATTGTCTTTAGGTTCGGAGTCCCGAACTCGATCATCACCGACAACGGCACCTAGTTCACAGGCAAGAAATTCTTGGCGTTCTGCGACAGCTTCCACATACGTGTGGACTGGTCGGCTGTGGCACACGCACAGACGAATGGGCAAGTGGAGCGTGCCAATGGCATGATCCTCCAAGGACTAAAGCCAAGGATCTTCAACAAGCTGAACAAGATCGGCCGAAGGTGGCTCACAGAGCTACCCTCGGTCATTTGGAGCCTAAGGACGACCCCGAGCAGAGCCACGGGTTTTTCTCCGTTCTTCCTCGTCTATGGCGCCGAGGCTATACTCCCCACTGACTTGGGGTACGGATCACCGAGGCTCAAGACATACCAAGAGCAACGAAACCAGCGAGCTCGCGAAGACTCGCTGGACCAAGTGGACGAGGATCGAGACATGGCACTCCTCCACTCTGCGCGCTACCAGCAGTCCTTGCGAAGGTACCAAGCACAGAGGGTCCGGCGCCGAGACCTCAATGAAGGGGACTTGGTGCTGAGGTTTCGACAGGACAATAGAGGCCGCCACAAGCTCTCACCTCCATGGGAAGGACCGTACATAATCGCCGAGGTGCTCAAGCCCGGCACCTACAAGCTGGCAAATGAAAAAGGCGAAGTCCTCACCAACGCTTGGAATATACAACAGCTACATCGCTTCTATCCCTAGAACTTCAAGTTTTTTGTACATTTGCTCGTACTCGCATTTCAATTTCCCGAAGTAATAAAGTACGCTTTACTGGTTTATTTTTGGGACCCATCCGGGCCCTCGAAGGCTAGGATGCGTGCTAACTCTGAGGTACGCTCGGCTTTACCCTCGGCAAACCCGAGCCTCCCTCGGGGCTACTACGGGGGGAACCCCCGAACGTCCCCAAAAAGTCGCCAATGTTTTTCGAAATATTTCCGTCTCGACCCTAAGTTTCTCGTATCCTTGGAAAAAACGGACGCGAGGTGTAAGCAGCTACGGTACGGGGCCGGCCGAGTCATGGGGCCGCCTACGCCTCCGGGATACGGCACCCTACGCCTACGTTGCTTATGAATGCGAACCCCCTCGCAGACGTTCGTCCAAGTCGCATACAAGAACACGGGAATAAAGTAAAGGAACACAGGCTCGAACACGCAAGGCCTCGAAGGGCCACACATTCAAATTACGAAACAAAATCTTTTATATTCATAGGATGCGATTACGAAGCGCGACTATGATAAACACTAATCTATTTACAATGGGCTTTGAGGCCCAACTTTCCTACAGGCTACCATCCCCCCGTTGCGGATCTTCAGGGGCGTCGAATTCGGCGATGGGAGGGATGTCTGCCTCGAGCTTCTCGGCGAGAACGGTGGCGAACTCCTCCGCGGCTGCGTCGGCTTCATCAATGATGACCGACGTGGCGTCCGCATCCGCATCATCAGGAACGACGTACCCCGACGACACCCTCTGGAGATCCATGAGGTAGTGCGTCGAGGCCACGACGAGAGCCCGCAGGACACCAAGGCGGAAGGTGCTCTTGGCATGTTCGGCAATCCGACCGCCTAGCGCGCGCAGGCGGCTGATCACCGAACTGCCCGAGACGGCACCCTCCCCCTCGAGTTCTTGACACACGCTCACGGCGGTCTGCTCCAGGTCGGCAAACTCCATCTGTGCCGCCGTGAGCGCGGTGTGGACCGCTTCCTTCGCCGCGGTCTCGTCCGCCACCTTTTGCCTCAGCTCTGAGCAAAGGAAATCAACATTAGCCACGAAAGAAAACAAATCGACGAAAAATCGAAGGTACTCACCCGTCATGTTCTTCTGCGCTTCCTCCCTCTGGGTACGGGCGGCCTCTTTGAGCGAGGACAAGGAGGCTTCCTTCTCTCTAAGGGCGGCCCCCATGTTCTGGAGGGCCACCTCCTTCCCCTCGAGGGCCTCGCCCTTTTCCCGGAGGGTCCCGGTGAGCGCGACCACGGCCACCTCTTTATTGAGGAGCTCGGCCTTCTGCTGCTCGAGCGTCGTGCTGAGGCGCTGCAGCTTAGCGCTATGCACCTCCGCCTCGTGAGCTCTCTCCTCGAGCGCCGTCCGAAGGCACTGCAGCTCGGCAGTTTGTGCCTCGGCCTCCCGGGCCTTCTCCTCCGCTGCCGCTCTCTGGACGTCCCGCTCACCAGCAACCCGCGCCAGCTCCTCCTCCAGCGCCTGCTGACGCGCTCCCAGATCCGCCATCTTCGCGTTGGCGTCAATGTTCTTGAGTACCAGCTCGGCGTTGTGCTGCCCGAGCTGGCTCAGCCGGGAGTACAGCCGGTTCATCTCGACGCTCTTTTCGCGCGAGATTTCCCTCAGCTGCTGCAAAGGGGGAGGGCGTGGGTGAAGACGCGTAAAAGCTAAAACCAAATCCGAGCAATTTCCGGGGGGGAATACTTACCTGGCTGACCTAGTAATCTGCATTCTGATGGAGTTGATAGGCGCGGTCGAGGGCCTGCAAGATCTCGCGACCGACGCCCATCTGCTTATCCTAGGCCTTCTCCTCCTCCTGCTCCTTGCGGAGGAACTTCGAGGGGACCCCGGGCGGGACGATCGCCCCGAGGTGGCTCCCCTCGGACGCCCCCGCTTCGAGCACACCCGCGCTGGCCGACGCGAACTCGGCGATGTGTGCGGCAGCGCTCGCCGCAGCAGTGGGGTCGATGTCCATCGAATCCCCGTACTCCTCGCTGCTGTCCGGCAGCTCCACCACCGTTGTCACACCCCCTTGCGCCGTTGGCTGAGGCACTACCGCAACGCTACCCTCGTCCAGGGCCTCCACGGGCCCCGGCGCAGGGGCTCCTTCCACCGCTGGCGCCTCTTGCGCCGTATCCTCCTCCGCGACGCCCCCGCCCTCGGCCCTTGAGGGCTCGAAGACGAGGGTCTCCTCCAAACGGTTGGTAGGGCGCTCCTGTGCGCCCCCACCGGTCTCTCCTTCCGTATCCGGTCGGGCGGCGCTGGCCGCGTCGCCCTGACCGGCCTCAACTTCGATGGCCGCCTGGGCAGCGCCACAGACACGGCCCTGGCCGGCCTCTTCGCCGGCATCGGCCGCCTGAGCAACTGCTTCGGCACCACGATGGCCGGCATCGCTCTGACCGGCGTCACCCTCCTCCTCCTGTGCCCGAGCTTGCTGCGCCGCCTGGGCCCCTCGCGCCATGGCCTCCCGTAGCTTAGCTGCCGCCGCCTCGAGATCCACGGCGGGCTGGGGCTGTGGCGCCGTGTGCGGAGTGCTACGTGCCCCGGTCTTGAGAGCCTTGGCCGGGGCAAGCCGCACTGCATCTTTGGGAACGGCCCCGGGGCTGGAAATCAAGAGACGCGAGTTGAGCAGGATCGAGAAATCCACCAAATACGTAACAAAAAACGAAATCCAAAATACTTACCCAGATCGAGCACTCATGCTCCGCTTCCTCGTGGCGCTCCTTCGAGCCCGGGGCATCGAGCTGTCCCTTGAAGACTGCCCCGAAGGCGCCCCCCTCGTGTCGGCCCGGTGGCTCGAGGCTGCCAGCACGGACGACTCCTCTCTCGCCGCAGCCTCGTCGCCACGGATCAGCACCTGGGGCGCGGGCGTCTCCTCGACGGCCGCCGGCGGGGATGACTCCCACGCCGCACCCTCGAGGGAGGGATTCGCCGATGACCCCGCTACGGCCCCCGACTCCTCTGGCGCCACGGTCGCTCCCTCTTCTTCGTCCCACAGGTAGAACGGTGGGGGGCTCGCGCCCTCCCCGTCCCTCCTCGGAGCATGGTCCTCGGCGTCCGAGGCCTCCTCCTCGTCCTCCTCCGAGGACTCGGGTGTGGCGGGTTGCGGCTTCCCCTCCGCGCGAGCGAGCTTGCACGCCTTGTCGTGCCTCGCCTTCCTCTTCCTTTTCCTCTCGGCCTTCGTCTCCGCCGCGTCCTTCCGCCTCTTCATCTTCTCCGCGTGGAGGCGATTGATCAGGCGCTGTTCTGGGACCGGGGGCCTCGAGGTGCCGCACCTCAACCCCTGTAAAACACACCCGAGAGAGGGTCAGGAAAGGGGAACTACACGACGCACGACGAGTTCGAAGCCAAAACTTACCAGGGAAATATACCCCGGCTCGGGGCGCATCTTGATCCTCCAAAGATCTACAGGATTTTGGGGGAACTCTGCCACCGCGTACTTCGCCCTCCGAGCGGCGTTGGTGTGGGAGAGAAGCTTGCTCGACGTCCTCGAGCCTTCAACCTTGCTCCCGGGGGTGAGCTCGAAAATCGGCAGGGCCCTTTCCATGAGAGGGATAACCCTCTACCGGTGGAAGTTCGCGATGACGGCCGCTGCCGTCAGCCCCTTCTTCGCCAGACGCACTAGCGCGTCGGTGAGGCCCTCGAGGTTGGCCTGTTGCACTGGGGCGACACCCCCAGTCCCACTTCGGCGGTCGCTCCCGGAGAACTTTGTTAGTGAACGCCGGAAGCGCGTCCTTGTGGTTCTGAAGGTAGAACCACCCTCGGCTCCACCCGGCGTTGTTCGTCGTCATCTTGCTCGAGATGTAAAAGTTCCTCCGGGTCGGGCGGACGTGGAGCGTCAGGCCACCGGCGCGCGCGTACCGCCTCGGCTGGTTCCGCGCGTTCTCGACAAAGAGTTCGCCGCGGAACAGATGGACCCAGAGGTCCCAGTGGGCCTCAATGCCGAGGTACCCCTCGCAGACGGCGACGAAGACCGCCGCCTGCGAGATGGAATTGGGGCTGAAATTGTGCAGCTCCACCTTGTAGTAGTCGCATAAGGCCCGCATGAACCTGCTGATGGGAACGCCGAAGCCTCGCTCGTGGAGGCGCACGAAGGTCACGACGTAGCCTTGCGGGGGCTTCGGCTCGGTCTCGTCCGGGTGCGGGGAAATCCACGCCGGCGCCCCCAAGTCTGGGTTCCGTGGCAGCAGCCGGTCGGTGACTAGCTGCTTCAGGACCGCCACGGTGGCGGAGGACTTCCCCCACGGCAAGGGCTCCTGGATGTCCAACATGTCTTCAATTCGAAGGGGAATGTGGGAGCGAAAGCTCTGGATGGCTAAGGTGCTTTTTTCTCCCCTCTCTCTCTCTCTCTCTCTCTCTCTCTCTCTCTCTCTCTCTCTCTCTCCTTTCTCTTCTTCCTTCCGCTCTTGGCTGCGGGCTCAGGATGCAGGGGAGGCGGAAAAGGCGAAGCAGAATGAAGGCAAATGGCCGGGTGAACCCGGAACCTCCCCTTTCTCTTCATATTTATTCACCATGACGGGCGCATCCGTAGCCATGGCCCAAATCTACCGCATTGAGTGCGGTAGATTTTGCTATCACCGACGGATGGGCCCCATGACCGCGGAGTCTCCCACGCGCGCACGCAACAATAAATGCGGCACGGTAACCGGCGGGCGCGGCGCGACTGTTGTGCTATCCCACGCCGCCTCGTCTGCCCGAGGCTGTCGCCTGAAAAGGCGCGCCCACACCGTGCTGCAGAAATCGGGCCACGTCGCCCGCTACCGGCGGAAGACCCGCGCGCGTGTGGCTCGCGACACTGCGACGTTTTCAGATCACGACGGAATATTCCTTCATAGGGTCTCTTTACCCTCGAAGGAATCGCATTTCGAGGCCTTACTGATCAGGGGGTCGAAGCCTGGCCCTTCAGGGGGTTCGACAGGCACCCCAGATCACCAGAGTCAGGGACTGCAGGGATGTACCGTACAAGCTACCCTCGAACGCGGAGTTCGAGACATCCTACGCAGTGTTCAAGGCCAGTCGAGGGTGCCTAGAAGGGGGATCCCATCGAGGGAGAGCATCGAGCCCTCGAACCCTACCGAATGGGTTGGAGCCCCGCCTAGCGAACCCCCGCGAGCGCTTTATAGGACGTGTCTATGGACCACGAGCCGACCCCTATCGAACGGGGCACGGACGTCCGCTTGAACAACCCGCTAATAGCTCACTGAAGCAGCCATAGCTCGCGGCCCGGGCATGGGTAGCATGGTGCGCTTCACCCCTCCTCCCTGCGGAAGGGCGACGAGGGTCGTAGTCGAAGTCGAGGGTTTCCCCTGAACGCCTTCACACAGGCCTAGGCTCGGGGGCTCCTCGCACACCATGGTTGAAAACCACACCCTCGAATAAATCAACAACCGTCACTTATGAAGCTCCACGTGTAAACCGAACCCCCCGCTATTAGCGTACGTTCCCCTAACGGCTAAGCTAAACGCCGGGTCGCTGTACCAGCAGAGAGTGCCGAGGCCGGCTGAAAAAGACGCTGGACGGCCATCCCAGTAAAGCTACCCAGCGGGACAACATTTATAGCCCTTGGACGAGCACAAACTCTCCTCCAAGGCCTCGGGGGCTACACCCGCGGGTGCGCTGATGCGCCCCCGTGAAGGTGACTTCACACATATTCGAGGGTCGTGACTCTATGTACATCCCTATACCCTCGGGGATCCTCCCCGCAGAGGAGAAAGGGAATTTTATTTCTCAATGCAAATAAAGATTACAAAGGATCATCGGCGCGAAGCCATCGAAAGATACAAACACGTTGCCACCTACGTGGCAATTTTCCCTATCTTGGGGAGGAGCGCGCGACGAAGAAAGGCACCGAGCCCCTAGCTGACGCAACAGCGAGGTTGCTAGGGATGCGAGAAGCAGCCCCCCAGACCTCACGGGTCCAGCGGGACGCTCTCCTCGCAAGCCTTCTTCTAGCGTCTCCTCCGCCGAAGACCGCGCGGAGGGTCGAGCTGGTGGACAGCGCCCTCCGCACCATCTCCCCGAGAGCAACCTTGTCGCGGGGGGGGGGGGGGGGGGACGATGCGAAAAACAGCCGCCGGACCTGGCGCCAGCGCCCCGGTCAGGCGTCTCCATCCCCCTTCAGGCTAGGGGACATCGCAGAAGCATGACCCCACGGGCCCAATGCTCTTCTGCTGATCCCACTGAGCCTGGGGGATGGAGCGCACGCCCACTCCGGTCTTCCCCTACCGCTCGCAAGCATTCTTCTAGCGCCAAAAGCCTAAAAAAGCCGGGCCACCCCATCCGGGGGCTGGTCACAAAAAGACAAAGGAAACATTACAAGATTTAGGCAATGCTGGAAGAAAGAGTTGGGAGGCTGGAGAAGAAGGGGAACCCCACGACCCCTATTTATAGCTGCGCCGGGCACAAAGCTTCAAGCTTGTCAAAGAGCGGAGGCTTGTATCGCCCGTGATGAAGCGGCACTCCACGAGCAAAGGATGTCCTCGGTCCCCGCGCCGAGACATGACCAAGCAAAATAAAGCGGAGCTAATCCCCTGGACGCTAAGCAGTGCAGCATCGGCTCTGGCCGGATGCCCTCGAACGGCGCACCGTAAAGCGACCAGGAATGCCGGGGCCAAGGCCCTACGTGCGGGACAGCGCGATGGGAGCACCAGCTGCCAAGCAGCAGGCGCTACCATCACCCTGGCCCCCCCTCAGCGCGCGGACACGTCTTGTCCTTCAAACAAACAAACAAAGAGGCGCGCGCCTCGAAGCACGCCTCCCACGGGCGTACTACCCCGACCGGTGAGTTGTCACATCCGCCAGGCTGGCGCTCAGGCGCGTCTGGCGGGTACGCGACATTGACTGATCATGTCAAAAGGGAGATCCCCGAATTACCCTTTGGCCGAACCCACTGATTCAACCAAAGCCTCGGGGGCGACTGTCGGGTATCACAATTAGGGACACCCTAATTGGGGTACTAAGATCGCTCCAAAAACACAAAACACCTGTTAAAATAACTGGGCCCACAAAGGCCCACGACCTGCCTCCCATTCGGAAAAAAGGAAGGGACTCAAAGAAGCCCAGCGTGCGGCCCATTCACATCCCCCTCGAACCCGCGGAACGATCTCCGCCTCGCTCGAGGGTCCCTCTCGGGCCCGCGGAACGATCTCCGCCTCGCTCGAGGGTCCCTCTCGGGCCCGCGGAACGATCTCCGCCTCGCTCGAGGGTCCCTCTCGGGCCCGCCGGACAACCTCCGCCTCGCTCGAGGGTAGCGGATCCGCCCTCGAGCGGGTGACTTATCTCCGCCTCGCTCGAGACCGTCTCTCGGCACAAGGGACAAACGGCCCCGCCGCCCAACCGACCGCCGTGCGAAGGCATTAAAGGCCAGCTACTCCGCCACGGCTCAAAGGACGGGCGGCGTCAGACTGCCACTCCCACAGTGGATGTGACCGGGGTCCCCATCCGCTGACTCCGGTCACCATTCCGCCATCCCGGATGCTGTAGCAGTGTCTTGGGACCTGCACGCGGAACAAGATGGGCTCGGCACTGCTCTCATTACTGTTCTGCCGACGCCGACTATCCGGACTCGCCTCCCACTAGGGAAGGGGTCCGGGACTTCCGCGCGATGGCCCCGGACCTTCTAGTGTGCACGCCCGCATTCCCACCAGGGGGTCTGGGACCATCGCGCGCCATTACTACCGCTAGTCCACAGGGCCCACTACACACCACCACCACGCCGCCTGCGGGACACTGCAGGACGACCGGCGCGATCTTCACAGGACCAAGGACAATGTCCAGGACGACAGCGACGTGCGCCGCCTTCCCACAGTGTACTTCCTACAGTGTTCGACCACTGTACCCGCGATTCAGGGGAAAACGACGACTTCCGCGCGCCCTACACTCGTGTACGCCGCCCCCTCCTTGTGACTATAAAAGGAGGAGGCGGACCCCCTTTAAGCGGCTCTGGGCTCTAACTGGACTCTAGGCTGCTGGCTAGTTAGTCTCTCTCTCTGGTTTCTATCTCCCAAGAGAACTCTCAGCACTACTGAGCACTCATCTCAACCGACTCCACTCCTAGCAGAGACTTGGGAGCTTCCCTCCCTCTCTCGCCTCGCTTGTATCCCCTACTACAAGCACTCCGGGTGTAAGATAATACAGTGCCCTCGCACACCCCCTTTGCTGGACGTACGGCCCCGCGGCCGGAACCAGGATAAACCGTGCGTTACTGTGATTGCCTCTTGCATCATCATCTGGGACGAGGAAACACACAGCATTTACTAGTTGGGATCTATGCCCCCAGGTCGGGACACCGACACCGTCTATACCTAACTCAAGTGATTTGACCGGTTCCAACACTCAAGTAATTTTGTTCTTTGTTTCACCCAAAACAAGTGAACCAAAAAAATCGAGTGAGACAAAAGGTTTCCTCACCTGAAAGTAATAACCATCGGATCAGACATCAACGACCACAAAAAAAGTCACAAAAAAAGAGTACTAAAAAAACATATAAACCAAAGAAAAAGGACAAAGAGAAATGGAAAAGACAAATTAACAAAATCAAAATATTTCTATGGATTCCAAAATTTTAAAATTTTTTGGGGGCAGTGAGAAACCCATCAAATGCCAAAAAAATTCAAAATTTTCAAAGAAATTACACCCAAAATCAACATAAATGACAATGCTATACGCACTGTAATTTATAAAGAAATGAACTGTCATTGAAAGAAATTGCATATTACAAACATTTCTATTGATTCCAAAATTCCAGAATTTCATAAAATTTTGGTGATAGAGATAAACCCATCAAATGCCTAAAATTTTAAAATATATTACAAATTATTTGGAATTCAAATTAAAAGGATTCAAAGAAATTACACCCAAAATCAACATAAATGACAGTGCTATACGCGCTATAATTTATAATGAAATGAACTGTCATTAAAATTTAGGGATAGTGATAAACCCATCAAATGCCAAATATTTCAGAATTCAAAATATTACAAAGTTATTCTATGGAATTCAAAATTTCAGAATTTTTCTGGGGCTGCCTAAGCAACCCAACAAATGCAAAAAAGAAAATTGACACAATCAAATATTCAAGCAAATTACAAACCCAAAAAAGATGAAATTGAATCAACAAACAAAGGACGAGATCTAGCAGGACGAGACCTAGAGAGGAGCAAATCGAGCGCTCCATCGAACATTTTTGCGGAAATCGTCAACCACCAAAAAAGGCAGAGGAAGTGGAGCCAACAAACAGGACGATATCTAGAGAGGAGCAATTGAGTGGATCGAAAACCCTAAACCTAGATGAATGGGAAGAGCACAACTCACCACGAAACATTTCTACCGAGGAAAATACACAGCACAACAGACAAATTAAAAGGAACAAATTAAAGGGATTGAATGCAACAAACAGGACGAACAACGAAGTCGACGAGATCTGGAGAGAACGAATGGAAAGGACTGAATCAAACTCACCAGAAATCCCTAGCGCGTCGCCGCTCAACGGCGAGAGAGCGTGTCGATGCCAGGGTTTAACTTACCGACCGGTCCGGCCAAACCGTCGGAGTCCGGTTCCGGTATACCGGTCCGGTTTGGTCGGAAACCGGTCGGAACCGGTCAAATTCAAATTTGAATTCAAAAGCCGCCCTGCAATCGGTTCGGACCGGCTTACCGGCCGGTTGGACCGGTTTACCGGTCGGTTTGACTGGTAACCGGCCAAATTCAAATTTTTTTCTTTTTTGGTTTAAATTCAAATGCCCGCAAAGTATACTAAATAAATGTTTGTATAACATATTTTAGCCTAAATGAACCCTCCAACCATCTTTTGTACTACTTTTACATTGTATTCGTATAATTTTATATGCACGTTTTTTTGTTTAACTTCAAATCCCCGCAGACTATACTAAATAAACGAATTTTTGAGAAAATTTGACACCATTAGATTCGTCGCACATTGAAGTATTTTTAGGAATTTTTTGAGAATTTTTCATTTTTTGAATTCAAATTTAAATTTTGAATTTGGGCCGGTTTGGTACCGGCCCAAACCGGAACCGGGCCGGACCGGTTTGATCTGTAACCGGTCAAACTGGACCAGTTCCCACCGGTTTGGTAAACCTTGGTCGCTGCTCAACGGCGAGAGCAAATGCGGGAAGGGGGAAAAAGGGGCGGGTGAAATGGATAAGAAAGGGTAGCAGGGAGAGAGACCTAGAAAGAAATATAGGCGCGGTTCCCCAAAATACAAAAAGAAGAGGCTGCCAACTGGGTCTCACAAACCAGCACAAAAAAGAAGCGGACGGACGGAACAGAAATCATGGCCTGTTTGGCAGGGCTCCGGGTTTTCCAAAAAAAGCTCCGACTCTGACTCCTCTGGTGGAGCGGCTTCTCTGGTGGAGCTGGAGCTATTTTAGGTAACGTTTGGCAAAACAGCTTCACCTGTTGAATTGGGGTGTAAAATAGTTGGAGCCGCTTGGAGCTATGTTTTCGTAGCTCCACCTCCCAAGTGGAAGCCGGAAGGGGCTCCAGGAGCGGCTCCATGGCTGAAGCTGCTCTATTTCAGACCGTTTGGTAGGGCTCCAGCTGGAGCCGGTTTTGGAGCTGGAGCCGGAGCCCAGCCAAATAGGGAGTCAGTTAAAATCAGACGGACACCCATTCAAGTCATCTATAACTTTTGCTTATAGTAAGGCCTTGTTTGGTTGCTTTGTGCTAATCCCTAGCACAAATTTCTTTTCCATGCATGGAGTACTAAACAAAATTTATTTACAAAACCTTTTTAGGGATGGGTGTAACTTTTTGCGACGAATCTAATGACGGTAATTAATCCATAATCGGCTACAGTGATGCTACAGTAACTATCGTCTAATCGTGCGGTCAAAGGCCTCATTAGATTCGTCTTGCGAAGTAGCGCAGTGGTTGTGGAATTAGTTTTGCAAACTAACTTCATTTAGTACTAGTAATTATTGGTCAAAGTTCCCTAGCACAAATTGTGCTAGGGAACCAAACAGGGCCTAATGATTGTGGGTACCGTGGGGTAGCGTCCCAAGGTGGGGGAGCGGCCTAAGGTGGGCCCCGTGGTGCCGAGTGCGTCAGGCGCATACGCGTACGACTGCCAGCAGCGACTCCAGCGAGCGATCGTTCATTTGGATTCGCGGTGCTGCTGTTGGGTTGGAGGAGGATTGGTCTAGCTTTGTATTACCATATATACAAGGGCTTGGAATGGAAGATACTGAGAACGGTAAACAATTGGTGGACCAACACACACATACACACACAGACACACACACATCTACTGTTACTAACTGGAGATTTCTTTTACAGTCTCCACGTGAAGCCTTCAAAAATTCTACGTGGACGCCTAAAAAAGAGAGGAATTTTAGAAATTCACTAAAGCAAAATATCTAGCCATCAAACAATATATATAAATGGTAATCGTTACATTGATAATAATAGCAGTTGGATTTACTTTGTTTCTAAAATATTATCCACCTATGCTATTACGAAGAATTACCCTGAAATAACCCTCTATATCTATATCGTAATTACCTACGTATGCTATTATTGAAAAAACTAGATCCAGCCTAAGTTAAATCCTATATCTATATCTTAATAACCCACATCTGCCATTACAGAAAGAATTAGATCTAGACCAATTTAAATCTTTCAAAAATTTGTGTCTACTAGGCAATTAAGCCCGTCCATTGCTACGGACAAAGTTGGTATAAGTATCGAATACGTATTGGTGTCCGTGTGTTAATTTGTAGGGATCTATGTGATCAAGTCTTGGACGGAGAGGGTTGGTCCGACTTGCATAAGGGATGGACTAATGAGGCCCATATATCAATAACACAGGCGGACCAAACTAACATACCAAACAAAAAATTTGGGTGGAAACCTTACTCGCTTTAATAATATGTATAGATAAAGTAGTTTCAGTTATATCTACCCTAACTATCCTGCATGTTCTAAATGGGATATGTTTTCTTCTCAGCCAACAGCTATTAGATAGGAATCAACGGCGAGCATTTAGTTTAAGGGAGAGAGGCAAATAAAATCGGAATGTGACGGAACTTTGTGCACAAGGAACACGTGTGCATGCGTGCCATCGGCACCACCACACCGCTTGGAGAACCCAAACCTTCACCTTTCTGCTGCCTCGTTTGAGCTCGACTGGCAAGGAGGATCAGATATATGCTCGCTCTCTCTCGCTCTCTCTCTCTCTCAGTGTTTAATTTGACGATATCGAGCTTTCTGATCCGAGAAAGCGCGCTAGCCAGCTAAGCTCAGAACGAGACTCTATGCTTTTATTTTTTTTTTAAAATGTAGCATGATCCTTGTGATAGTCTGAATGCAATTTTCTAATGGCAAAAATTTTCAGGTGAGCATTCAATTCAAATGTCATCGTCATGCATGTGCCTCATTTCTGACATGCCGGCTTAAGCTACTTTTGGGTGGCTAGCTTGTTTGTACTTTAATATCAAAACACAAGCAAAGAGGACGACGTATTACTGTAGATTGCACATGATGATGCCACACCGAGCTGGTCTGCTTCATTTCGACTGGCCTGTGCCCAAGATTCTCTAATTTCTTAAATCAATATGTGACAAATCATTTCCCACCCCGATTGGCACCAACCCTAAGAATATAATTAATCTATCGTCATGCCAAACGTTAGGCATGCGCCATATAGTTTGATTATTCGATGTGCAGACTCCCATCTTACGATGACAATTTACGACAAACATCTACACTATAAAGGATGAAACTTTGAGATACAATTTCTACCGAGATTTAGTCTTTCTTACCCCTCATAGATGGGCCCTCCAAGTTAAATAATGAGGAGGGAGGACCCATGAAAATGACTGAACTACGATAATTCCACCAAAATGTCTCTGTTCGCGTGACTACAAAATATTTAAGGCAAATGTTATACTTAAATGTGGTTGGATGATTTTATATCTAAATACTTTTTAATTATGTTAGAGTTATTTTATTATGAATGTGGAACAATTGTTTCACTTGTACTATACAGATTGCTCTATATCTAAAAAAAGAAATATATCTAATTTTGATCATAAAGAGTGATGCAATGGTAGCAATCTTCAAGCGAGTCATCGAGCCGTCTTAACAAGTTTTCCCCCCATTCTAGCCCAGTAGCCCTCTCCTGTTTTATCTCGACAAAAAACGTGCACAAGCAACAAGCATCGGTTGCAATTTAAATATGCACCGTACGTATGCGACTAGCAAAGCACACACGGTTTTTGCACGCAAATATAGTAATACTCTTACTCTTATACGCCATGGAAAGGGTGGGCTGGGAGCGCCTGGACGTTGTGGGCGCGACACGTGTCTTGGAGAAAGGAAGCTCGACGCGGGGTGTAGATTCGGTCCATATGCAATAATCAGTCCATTCGTGTCTTGAAGAGAAGAAGTCCGACGCGGGACATGAATTTGGCCTATACGCAACAATCAACCCATTCTTGCGCCCTCCAGTGTATTTTTCTGCTTGCTCTATACGCATATGTAATCTCAACACATTAATCATTTTTCTCCATATTTTCAAGTAGGCGCGGCGTAGCGCGCAATTTACCTAGTACACTCAATCGATGCATGCATACATGATAGCACATCATCCCAATCGACGCTGACGACTGGCACCTGCCCCGGCCGTCACCCTGCTAGCTGCGGCTATATAACGTGGCGAGAAGCATCTCATCCTCCCACAACCACTGCACGGAACCCCGAGCTCTCTAGCGTTCGAGAGACAAGCCCGCCACAGCACCGCCGCTACTAGAAACAAGCAAGCCACCGTGACCTGCTCCTGCTCGGCTCCTCCCCACACACGGGCGGATTGGGTTCAACCCATCATCGATCGATCAAACCGTTCAAACGAGACAGTCCCGTGCCACATAGTAACTAGCGACATGGCTTTCACGATCAAGATCAAAGCTGCGTTGACCTCCAACTCGACATTTTCCCCGGCAGTTCACCAGTCATCGTCACTCACGACGCCGGCGGCGTCGGTTGTGAAGATGCCAGCTGGGCGGAGGAAGGCTGCGGTGATCATCAGGGCGGTCGCCGCGGTGGCTCCGCCGCCTGCCCCGACGCCGGCCAAACCAGCGGGCAAGCGGTGCCTGTTGGTGTCGCAGACCATGTCCAGGCTCAAGGCGCAGCGCAAGGTATGTACTTTCACTCCTATCGTACATAGATTATAGCCTCATCCTGTGCGGAATCTTACTGAGCTTCGGTGTGCCGTGCGTGATCGCAGACGGCGTTCATCCCGTACATCACCGCTGGCGACCCCGACCTGGCCACGACGGCGGAGGCGTTGCGGCTCCTGGACGCCTGCGCCGCCGATGTCATCGAGCTTGGCATGCCCTTCTCCGACCCTTACGCTGATGGGCCTGTCATCCAGGTAGGCACACACAACTACATAGCAAAGCGATGCGAGCCCTCGCCACACATGCGAGCGCGCGCTCCAGCTAGATTTGCAAAAGTGTGATTACTCAATTTAAGGACGGGTCTAGATTGTAAAATTACCCAATCTTTCACGCCCCTTGGATGTTGATCCGAAGACCCTGATTGAAGTTTTCATAATTTGCACGAAGTAGTTGGTTTGCACCTGATATGTTCCCAATGATCTTTATAGGCATCAGCGGCGCGGGCGCTGGCGAGTGGCACGACGACGGACAGTGTGCTGGCGATGCTCAAGGAGGTGACGCCGGAGCTGTCGTGCCCGGTGGTACTCTTCTCCTACTTCAACCCCATCGTCCGGCGGGGGCTGGCCGACTTCGCCGCCGCCGCCAAAGAAGCCGGTGTAGACGGTCTGATAGTCCCCGACCTCGCTTATGATTCCACGTGTTCCCTCAGGAGTGAAGCCATAAAGAACAACCTCGAGCTGGTAGGTCCATTCAACATCCATGATCCATTTGACTTTTTATTCCTATTATTCCTTCTTGCCATCACGATGCTGAGATCGAGACGAAAGAAGCTTTAATTTTGTTGACCTACTAATTCTAACAATGGCTGCATGCGTGCAGGTGCTACTCACAACACCAGCTACGCCTGAAGAGAGGACGAAGGAAATCACAAGAGCTTCAGAAGGTTTTGTTTACCTTGTGAGTGCATGCCGGTCTAAAACCACAATTGTTTCTTGATAGTTTATTAGCTCTTGTGCTGCATCTGCTCATAACATTTCCTTGTTCAATTCAATTGCCACTCGCAGGTGAGCGTCAATGGAGTTACAGGTCCCCGTGCAAATGTGAGCACACGTGTCCAATCTCTTATTCAAGATGATAAAAAGGTATACATATATTTTGCGAAAGGAAATATGTACAGTCTATTTTTTTATTTTGTTAGGCAACACTTTCGCCGATCACGCACTGAACTTGTTTTATTTTTCTTTGCAGGTCACTAACAAACCTGTTGCTGTTGGATTTGGCATATCAAAACCTGAGCACGTAAAGCAGGTAAGAGAAATTACCTTATCAAATCAACTGGTTTAATTTACTCATTAAGTAATCACTAATTTTGTGGCCATATTTGACGCAACCTTTTCCTTTCGCTGCAGATTGCGGAGTGGGGTGCTGATGGGGTGATAATTTGAGGAACGAGAGTACTCTATCCTGCCTGTGATGAGTGAATTGTCAACCGTGCGGTGTGATCGTGCGCTTGGTCTTTGGATTGCAGGTACACGGGCGTCGAGTGTCGACGGAGAGTTGCCGCGGAGGAGCTCGGGCCGGGCAGCAGCTGTGGCGTCCACTCCTGGATCGAGGGCGCAAGCGGCGACGGAAGGCGGGTTTCTTGGTTTGCGCCACAAAACCAAGGAGGCGGACGGCGGTTGAAGACGTCAAGTCGTGGAGGCACGGGCGTCGGTCTCGGGACTGACGGAGGCGACGGGCGTCGACGGCGTCTAGGGCCTCGCTGCGGGCGAGGAGGTGACGGGCGTCGGGCGGCGTCTAGGGCCGTCAGGAGGCCGAGGCGGGAACGGCGTCTAGGGCCACGGCGTGGAGACGGGAATCTTCCCGCGCGTGAGGTTTTGGCGGTTTTCTCAAAACCGGCCACCTACCCGGGTTTCGCGGACCCTCCAAAACCGCGGACCGGATCTTCGTCGACGTGGCGGCATCGCAGCAAAGACTTCGAGTCGAATAAAGAAGCTCCGCCGTCGATCGAGGCTGTACAGCGGGGTGCTGCTGACCCGACCGGTCTGACCGGTCCCCTAGACCGGTCTGACCGGTCTGGCCGCAGCAGCCGGGTATAAATACCCCCCACCAGTCCGTGGCTGGTGGAGTCTCTTGAGTCTTTTGTTTTCTCTGGGTTTTTCCTTCTCCCTGCCCCTGCTCTAGGTTAGGGCCAAGAACTCCAACGCAAAAGAGGGTTAGGTATAGCTAATCTCTCAAATCTAGAGGGTGGATGATGGGCGGATGGCTCTAGCTTTGTATAGGTGAATTCCTCCGAAATTTATGAATGAAATCCTGTTGAGATTCATCTTTGTGTGCTGAGTACTCGTCCTCTCCCTTCTCCTTTGCGTTTTGGTCTTGATTTTCTCTCTTTTGGATGATTCGTGTTTAGAGGAATCGAGCCCTTGGATTCGTGTTTTGCAAGACTCTTTGTGACGATTCCTATGCATCTAGCCTAGTGCCAAACCCCCTGGAATCGCAAGTTCACACGAATTGAAGGTTTTGTGTTCTTGAGAAAACCCCAATTCTCTTTGATCTTCCCTCAATTTCTCACGATCTGTTAATCTTTTGGGAAAAATCTTTTGGGAATATGTTCCTGGGGTAGATGCGAAGCTTTCCTCTAAGTTTCGTTCGATTTGGACTTTGTTTGCTCAAGATTTGACATTTGGAGCTTTGTTGGCGGGCTGTCTGGGAGCGACCGGTCTGACCGGTCTGTGCAACCGGTCTGACCGGTCTGCAGTTTGAATTATCAGCCCGACCGGTCTGTCCGGTATGTGCTAGCGGTCAGACCGGTCTGACTCAGCAGTGCTGCTGTTTGTGGAGTTTTTCCAGTTTTGCTGCCGCGAAGTTTTCTAGGGTGTGCTGTTGTGAGATAGCTTGTCTATAGCTATTCTCAAATACCCTAGGTGAAGGGTTTGTGGTGATTTTGGGATATAGGCCGACGGATCGATTTCTGAAGAAATTTTGATCGGCTCCCATTCACCCCCCATCTGGTCGCCTTTTTCGGTCCCTCATAATTGACAGTGCAATGGTGAGCCAGTTGGGCGAGGCAACATCTCCCCAAGATGGGTTGAAACGGCTAGAGGATTATATATGCACGGAGCATGAAGAACGCAATGCCATGAAGCAAGACTACTATATCCACTACTGTAGCTGCCTTCAATTAGCTTCCTCTCGGTTGTCGTTAGGCAGCCGTCACTACGTACTAGAAAAGGAACTTTTAATTTCCTTTGTTTGTATGCATATATGTTTGTTTAGTTAGGGTAGTAACCGTTCGTGTCTCTTGGGCCTTGATCCTATATATGTATTCTTATATATGCAGCGAACTGTATGTAGAGTATGTCTTTATCTGCACCATCGATCATGAGCTTGCTTGAAATTAAACATATATACCCGCCAACATTCCCACTTCCCCCGCACGTTCCGAACGGCTCGGAAACAGCACGGCTGCATCAGTGATCAGGCTCCCTAGCTC
Organism: Panicum virgatum; assembly: GCF_016808335.1. Taxonomy (NCBI): domain Eukaryota; kingdom Viridiplantae; phylum Streptophyta; class Magnoliopsida; order Poales; family Poaceae; genus Panicum; species Panicum virgatum. The sequence continues at coordinate 4,010,773 of NC_053144.1, forward strand.
TCTCGAGTCATCATCGTCTTCAACTAGACCTGGGCATGGGCTGCCCGGCCCGACGGACCCGACCCAACCCGCTCGAAAATAGCCCGACCCGACCCGACCCGAAAAGTTTGATGGGCGGGCTCGGGTCAAAATTTTTGACCCGGTATGACTGACGGGCCGGGCACGGGCTAAAATTTTTGACCCGAAACCCGAAGGAACCCGACATTTTACATAGGCCCGGCCCAACCCGACCCGAACCCGACCCGACTGGCTGTCGGGTCGGGTGCGGGCTCAATTTTACAGCCCGGCCACCGGGTCGGGTCGGGCACGGGCCGCTAGAAAAAACACCGGGCTTTTTTTGGCCCGACCCGAACCCGACCCGGCCCGGAGGATGCCCAGGTCTATCTTCAACACAGCGCGCGGCTTCCAGGGAGTTACCGGCCACTGCTGCACCGCGTCGGTTTGGAGAAGATTGCGCACGACCAGCACGGCAGCACATGTTGCTCGATCGAGCATGCAGGCAGGCAGGCAACCCTGCTGGGCCTCGGTCCCCCGATCATCTGCTGCATTCCTGACTGCCTTGGATTGGATCTTGTCGCTGCAAACTGTAGTCGTGCATCCTTCTGCTATATCAGACTCTTCAGTTATAGATTCAGACTCTTTGTGCATGCATATATGGTGGAGTTACAGATTCATGAGTTTAATTCCAAACTATATCATACTCTTCACTTGCCCAAGCGTACATGATCCAATAATAATAAATATGAAAATTTTACTAAACCTCAAGCATATAATGATTAGCCGACCATAAAAATTTCACCACAATTAAGCCACGGAAAATATAGATATGAATTAATTACAAAAAATTATATATCCAAAAGTAAAAACCAATTTTTACTAAATTATTAGATCACTCATGAGGAGTCCAATAAAATTATATTTTCTATTTTATGATTTTTCAAAGGCTTCATCCAAAACGAACATAAAAAACAAGAAGAAAAAAACACTAAGAGAAACCAGCCAGGAAGGTTATGTCTCCGGTATCGCGAGTTCGAGAAGCCCAAAATGACTAGTTTTCGAGTCCAGTGTGAAAATGTGGAGTCAGCCTATTGTCCACGAAGGTAAAAAAACTTTTTTCTTATGCTCATACATGCACATATAGATGGCCAAACAGGCACCGCCGCACCGGCCAAGCAAGGCACGGGCCCATATTGGCATGGCCCATTCATGGCACAATCCCTTTCGGCATGGGCATGTTAACGGGACATACCGGGCTGCCCGACACGCCGCTCCAATGGCCCAGGCACGGGCCGAGAGGGCATGTTAATTGAGCCGGGCCGGGCCAGCGAGCATGACCAGCCGCTGATCTTCCAGCTGTGCTAGACCGACTTATGGACACCGACGAGGTCTTGCATGACGCCGACACCCTCGTCTAGTACACCACCATCACCATCATGCATGGAGAACATGAAGCGAAGATCGCATACGACAATCACAGCAGCAGAATCGAAGGTACTCCGATAAGCCAATCTTACGGATGTAATTAACCGGGAGCTTTCTGTCCCGGAAATAAGAAGACTATGTCGTCCAAGTCAGATCTGCCTAACAGCATACTACGGAGCGCACATAAGAGTAAGGGAACGGGTATTTGTATTTTCAAAATATGAATAAAATTTGTGTACTCTTGGGCTATCTTAAAAAATAATGTATAGCAACTGGGAGTTTACGAAAAAAAATTATTGGCAACTCAATTAAAGTCTGCTCCATCTGTTGGGCACTCCGTTGGGAGATTCGAACGCGGCTCGTGATCTGGCTGACGCTCATGATTTAGCTAGTACTAAATTATAAGCATTTTACATGTGTTAATTGATCAAAGAGAAGGACACTTGTCTCGAGATTTTCTAGATTACTACCTGCTGTGTCGCAATTTTAATATATAAGTATATGATAATATAATAGTGGTGTCATCTATGATCAGGATAGCGTTCAATTTAATTAATGTCATCACCATGCCTGTTCCTCATTTCTGACATGATAGGCCTGAAGCTACTTTGCATTGGGTGCCTAGCTAGTTTGTGCTGGAATATTAAAGCACAAGCAAAACGATAACGTATACTGTACTAGATTGGACATGATGCCACCGACCTGGCATGTGCCCAAGATTCGCTAATTTCTAAAATCAACATGTGACAAATCCCTAAGAATATAATTAATCGTCATGCCAAACGTTAGGCATGTGGCATAGTTTGATTATCCGACGAGTGATTGGTTCTCATCTCACCTTGCAGTGGAATTCATACATTTGCGAGATCTTGAATATTTAAGGCGTGTGTCAACACTTTATTTAGCTATGATTTGGCAAAGAAGCATTGTAGCATGCTGGTTACAACAACCGGTGCTTATCACGAGAAGATGCATGCTTCGTTTGTGGAGAATTAATCACGCCATATATTCTTTCTCTCTTTTTTTTGAAGTGATATTAGCTATATTCTTTAGTAAATGCTGATGATGTTCACGTCTTTTATTCCTTATTTTTATATTAAGAACACACAAGTTCTCTCAGTATTCTTCAGCAGTGCCACGGATAATCGGATAGTGATGTGCAGTCTCCCATCTTACAGCGACAATTCACGACCAATCGGCAACATCTATACTATTACTATAAAGATGAAACATTGAGATACAGTTTCTACCTAAATGAGCCATCTCCTTGAGCATCACCTTCATCAGCACCACCCACTCGGCGTAGTTCGTGCGAGTGAGCATGGGGTACTGCGCGCCGCCGACGTCCCGCACCGTCTTCTTCACGACGTACGTCGTCTGGCGCCCACGGCCACGCTCTTGAGAACGCCCGCGCCCATGCTCATGATCTAGGGAAGCCATGGCCACCAAGCTCGAACACTCAAGCTCTGAATACCACTTGTTGGCAATCCCACACACACAACACCCTCTTGCTTGCAGGTGGAGACAGAAGATGAGAGGAAGAAGAAGGACTCAGGAAGAGCACCCGAAGTGGAGCTGCTTAATCTTGTGAGCTGCAGTTGCTCTCCTTTTTATAGACACAGCCAGTCAATGTACAGGGTATGACTACAGTGTAATACCGCCTCTACTATTACTTGCTACTGCTACAACTATTGCTACCATGCTGCCATATAGTAACTTGTAGACACTACTATATGCTACAGCCATCTGCCGCCTAAGTCAAAAGACCAGGCATGGCAAGCACAGGAGTAGGAGCTCCCACTACTGTTCAAGCATGATGACAAGCGAGAGCAAGGGTAATTATCTAACAGCCGCCAAAGAAGCTGGTGTAGAGGGACTGATAGTCCCCAACCTCCCTTATGCTGCCACCTATGCCCTCAGAAGTGAAGCCATGAAGAACAACCTCGAGCTGGTAGATCCATTCACCATTCATCGATTTTTTATTCCTATTCTACCTTCTTGCAATCACGATGCTGAGACCGAGACCAAGGAAGCATCCTTGACTGACCTGAACAATGGCTGCATGCAGGTGCTGCTCACAACACCAACTACACCGGAAGAGAGGATGAAGGAAATCACAAGAGCTTCAGAAGGTTTTATTTATCTTGTATGTGCCTGCTATCCCCATATAAAACCGCAATTGGTTTATTTGAAAGTTTAGCTCCTGTGCCTTAATTTGCTGATAACATTTTCCGATCCTTCATTCATCACAGGTGAGCGTTAGTGGCGTTACAGGTCCCCGCGCAAACGTGAACACACGTGTCGAATCTCTCATTCAAGAGGTTAAACAGGTATATGTATATTTTGCAAGAGGAAATACGAAAGTCTGCCCCTTTTTCATTAGTCAACACTGCTGTCAAGCACTGAACTTATTGTTTTGTTCATTGCAGGTCACTGACAAACCTGTTGCTGTTGGATTTGGCATATCCAGACCTGAGCATGTAAAGCAGGTAAGAGAACTTAGTTACCATCACATCATCTGATTTACTCATTAAGCAATGGCTAATTTATCGTGGTCAAATTTATTACTCACCTTTTCCGCTGGACAGATTGCGGGTGGGGTGCAGATGGAGTGATCATTGGCAGTGCAATGGTGAAACAGTTAGGCGAAGCAGCATCTCCCCAAGAAGGGCTACAACGGCTAGAGGATTACGCCAGGAGCATGAAGAACGCATTACCATGAAATATACATGTATCCACGAGTTGTACAGGACCAGCAAATAAGTTACTACGTAATGAAGCTTAGTGATTAATTAATAAACTGAAGGGATGCACTACTAATGAAGCTGCTTTAATTTTCCTCTTGGTGGTCGTTAGGCAAATGCATGGTCTGGTTGAATTCCCTTGTTTGCATGCATGTTTCTGTAGTTAGGGTAATAATCGTTTGCGTCTTTATGACCATGATGATCCTATATAGCACTCTGTGCACAAACAAAATGGCAGCACTGAAATCTGAAGGATCCCATGACGATGCTGCAAATTCCCATGCATGTGTCTGATCACACGTTGAAGCTGCTGATGCTACTACGGTACCGTACCTCAGCCCCTCGTGTACGCAGTACGCACACGGCGCACAATCTATGATTCTGAGATTCGGTCCGAAATGACCGAATTTCACCCATTTCGATTGGGACCGAAACGAAACCGAAACAATCAAAAAAATTGGCCAACGTAGATTTTTTCTACTATCATTAGGATCTATACCACCCCATATACCCTTCTAGCTATAAAGATATGAATGAACTTTAGTTATATGATTCTTTTATCCCTCTTCAACTTTGTAACAGCCGATGAACGCATAAACATCATGTTTTCGCCATCATTCTCCTAAGCTCATCACAATATCTCCCTAGTTCTATCCCACTATCTTCTCTACAAGTACTCAGTTCCTAAATCTCCATGTAAATGTAACCAAATTTCATATGAAAATGAATTTGTTGACCGGTGAAACAATCGAATCCCGGTCCGAAATTTTCAAAATTCACCCATTTCGGTCATGAGCGAAATTTTTCGCATTTCGAATCCCAAAACCTCAACCTCGTCATCTAAGCTTGGCCGTACCGAGCTTCTCTTTCGTGTGCTACCGTGTTGGGAGGGAGGGTAGTTCCATCTCTTAGACCTTAATTAGTTAAATTTAAAGTTGAAAGATATTTGTTTACAGCTTCATATTACCACGTTCCAAACGGAAGACACGGCGGTGGCCTCAACCTCGGGTCGGCTCCAACCCGGCTTCCTTGCCTCTGGAGAATATAATATAATGGAGGGCTACCTTCAAATGAAAAGAAAAGAATAGAAAAGAAAAAATAAAAAGGAAAAGGAGATAGATGCGGCCAGTGGCCAACAGTTCATGAATAGATAGCTAGATCCAAAGCAATCCCCATCCCTGCATGTTCTTAACGGGACGTGTGTTCTGTTCTCCTCAGCTCCGGATTTATTTTCTTCAGCCAGCAGCTACCACAGAGCCACAGAGGAATAAACCGCCAGCATTCTAGTTCCAAACGGAGAGCCTGAACCAGCAAATAAATCGGAATAATAATGTGACAGAACTGGGCACGTGCATGGTACACGCGCGCTCTTCGCACATGCATGCCACCGGCACCACCACATCGCTTGGAGAACGTGCACCCTGGACCGACCGGTGGACGTGACCCAAGACCTTCACTTTTTGCTGCCACCTTTGAGCTGGGAGTAGCAGGGAATGCTAGTTCTCCAGCTGCACTGGTGTTTAATTTGACAAGCGAGCTTAATTAGCTTCCTGGTCCGAGAAAGAGAATTACCACCTGAGCTTGATGTGATTTTTTAATCGCAAATCATATAGTATTTTCTGGTCCGAGAAAGTGAGCAAGCCAGCGCTAAGTTCAGAATGTTCTTTTTTTTTCTTAAAATAATATAGGATGACCCTTGTAACAGTCTAAATGCAACCTCCTAATGGTGAAAAATTATCTATATATTGCATGAAAACAACTCGTACTCGATCATCTTTCCATTTATTAACAACTCGCACTACTACAGAAAACAATTTTAGGGGCCGGTAAAACAACATTTTGTAGGGCGAGTGCGGTATCCGCTCTTGCATTTTGTAGCTACAAATAGTTGTTTGTTGGAGCGGATAGCGTGTCCGCTCTCTAAGTGCATTTCTAGGGACAGACGCTCTCATCCGCCTCTGGAAATGCATTTTGAGTGGCGGGTGAGCCCATCACCCACTCGTAGAAATGGTTTTTGCAGGGCGGGTTAATTAGGGCATGACCCGCCCCTGCAAATCAATTCGAGAAAATAAAAAATTTAGATAAAAATTTAAAACAGCAAAGAAAAAAAGAAAAAAAATACCAGCCACCACAGCAAGCCCCTCTATTATAGAGGTAAATTTTCTAATGAAATATGCATACTCACGATAGCAGGGTTCGAAACTCTTACCTCAAGCCTCTCGCGTACCCTCCTCTCCACTAGTGACTTGTGATTCTTTAAGGTATGTCATTGTTTTGTGTTAACTCTGAAATCATTTTGTAGGAGTGGATAACATCATCAACTGCCCCTCGAAATTATTTTTACATGCTGTTGACGCCATCAGCCACACATATAATTATTTATATTTTTTCATTTTTAAAATATAAAGATATATATGTATATACTCACACAAAATATATTGCACATATCTCAAGTGTTTTTTCAAATGGTAAAAATATCACAATCGCAATAATTTGTTCAAATTACTTTCCAATACATATATTCAAATGGTCTTAAATGAATTATGTATAAATTACAAAATTTTAAATCTTACCACTACAACCTTGATATTGAGCTACATACTCTACATCCGAGACAAGAAAAGATGACAATGTATACTGAAGATTGCACATGATGCCACCGACCTGGTCTGTATCGTTTCGGCTGCCATGTGCCCAAGATTCGCTAATTTCTGAAATCAACATGTGACAAATCTCGTTCCCACCCGGATTAGCACCAACCCTAAGAACATATAATTAATCGTCATGCAAAACTTTAGGCATGTGCCATAGTATGATTATTCGGCGATTGTTTAGTTCTCATCTCACCTTGCAGTGGAATTCATACGTTTCTTTCATATTTAAGGCGTGTGGTGACACATTAGCTATTTGACAAAGAAGCATTGTGGCATGCTTTGTTCGTGGAGAATGAATCACTAGTTAGCTGCGGACGACTAGCACCTGCCCCGGCCTTCACCCTGCCAGCTGCGGCTATATAAACGTGGGCACAAGCATCTCATCCTCCCACCACCACTGCACAGAACCCCGAGCTTTCCAGCGTTCGTGAAACCACAACTGTTTCTGTAGGGAAACGGGTAGGCTACGCTAGCATCACTACCGCATAAACCCAAGATACTTGCGAGTAGAAGATCATAGATCGTTACCACTAGACGCGCAGCGCAGCGGAAGAAGTCGCGCGTCGATGTAGAGGAAGTAGTCGATCACGTCCCACGAACCGAGCTCCTCTTACTTGATCCCAGCAGCCGATCAGTGCAGCAGTCGCAGCAGCGCCTCCACGGAGTCCACACGTACGGGGATGAAACGCCGGGCGTCGGTGTGCTAGCACCGCACGCACGGCAAGGGCGGCGGCCGAGAGAGAGGGAGGGGCGGCGGCTAGGGAGGTGGCGCGGCTCAGGTCTTCGCCCCCCTAGCCCCTCCCTCATATATATAGGGCGTACTAATGGGCTTCTATCTCATAGGCCCATTAGTAACCCTAATCCCTCTTGGATCAATATACACTTGGGCCTTTAAACCGTATTGTGATGATGGGCTCTTGGGCATATCACCAACAATCTCCCACTTGCACTAGAGACAATCATACATGCAAGCTTTCCAACATTCCAAACCCCTTAAGTGTGTGACCCGTTAGGTTCATGTGTAGGTGGTCGTGATCGGAAATCATTTCCGAATCACAAGTCAATAGCGGCACCTAGCAGGGCATAGTGACTCACAAATACACATAAAGATCATATCGGCCGAACCATAGATATACTCATACACCGATCCCTTTGCCACACGATACCAGTCAAGCTCAAAGCGAGATGCGTGCCACCTTTGTGATAGCTCGACCATTTTCTCGATCTAATAGTGGATTCTATTCATAACTAACCTTTAGTCATCATGATTAACTCTTTAATCACTTTGGCATGGCCATGCACTTTCAAATCCAACTATCTCGAGGGGCCCAGAGATATCTCTCCCGTTATCTAGGAGGGGCAAATTCCATCTTGATCCGCTCACATCCCATTCCATGTTTCATGACATACCTGTAAGCTGCTTTTGTAACTACCCAGTCACGGAGTAGCGTTTAGCAGCCCCAAGATGCACCACTACACACAGTGAGAAACAATGGCGATCTCAGGTCTAAGGATTCAGTAGGTATAACACTCAAGAACAACTGATGGCACATACAAAATAACAATCCCAACATTGTCTTGGAGTGGGTCAATCCAACACCATGTTCACCAACATGTGTCCACATCATTAATCCGATATCTCCATATCCATGATCCGTGAAACATGATCATCAATTAATGCATGTGCTAGTCTCAACATCGTTGTTGTCCCACACAACGACATAAACTAGGGATAATTTAGAATCATATCATTTTTAACAAAGAGTTTCACGAACAAGTCACATACTTGATAATCAATGTAAAATAATCATCCATGGAACAAATAACAATTATTTATCATTACATAAACATACTCATGACACAAAATCTCCCACGCACACTAGAATCACTGATGTAAGTATCTAATACCCATAGATCTCATGTGCGCCTCATGCTTTGATTGTGGGAGAGGCTTCGTCAACGGATCAGCAACGTTTGAATCCGTGTGCACCTTGCAAACCTTCACATCACCTCTCTCAACAAAGTTACGGATGAGGTGATACTTTCGCAGTATATGTCTGGACTTCTTAGTTGTTCTGGGCTCCTTTGCTAGTGCAACGGCACCACTATTATCACAATAGAGGTCCACTGGACTGGACGCACTAGGAACAACACCCAAGTCAGAAACAAACTTTCTGATCCAAACAGCTTCTTTTGCAGCTTCGGAAGCTGCAATATACTCGGCCTCTATCGTCGAATCAGCCACCGTATCTTGCTTGGAACTCTTCCAGCTCACTGCCCCACCATTGAGGCAGAAAACAAAACCGGATTGCGATTTGGAGTCATCTTTGTCTGTTTGAAAACTAGCATCGGTGTAACCCTTTACAAGGAGCTCATCTTCGCCTTCAAATATTAGGAACATATCCTTAGTTCTTCTCAAGTACTTAAGGATACTCTTTACAATTGTCCAGTGAGGTTCACCGAAATCTGACTAATACCTGCTCGTAACACTTAGAGCAAAGGAAACATCTGGGCGCGTGCAAAGCATAGCATACATGATCGACCCTATGGCTGAAGCATAAGGAATCGTACTCATCCTCTTTTGCTCATCAGGTGTCATAGCACACTGACTCTTGCTTAGAGTAATGCCATGTGACATTGGCAAGAAACCTTTCTTGGAATCTTGCATATTGAACTGATTCAGTATCTTGTCAATATACGTGTCTTGGCTCAATCCAATTAGCCTTTTTGATCTATCTCTATAGATCCTAATACCCAGAATATAAGCCGCCTCTCCTAAATCCTTCATCGAAAAACTCTTTTTCAATGAGGTTTTAACGGCTTCAAGCATTGGAATATCATTTCCGATCAGTAATATGTCATCCACATATAGGACCAGAAACACAAGTGCGCTCCCACTAGCCTTTTTGTAAACACAAGGCTCATCTTCATTCTTGATGAAGCCAAACCCTTTGACTACTTCATCAAAACGAATATTCCAACTCCGAGATGCTTGCTTCAATCCATAGATGGACCTCTGAAGCTTACATATTTTCCCAGCATTTTTAGGATCGACAAAACCTTCAGGCTGTGTCATATACACATCCTCACTTAGATGTCCATTAAGGAAAGCGGTTTTGACATCCATTTGCCATATCTCATAGTCATAATATGCGGCAATTGCTAGGAGAATCCGAACAGACTTTAGCATTGCGACGGGCGAAAAGGTTTCCTCATAGTCAACACCTTGAATTTGTCGGAAACCTTTCGCCACCAATCGTGCCTTATAGATGTGAACATTTCCATCCATGTCTAATTTTTTCTTAAAAATCCACTTACAATCGACAGGTCTTACACTGTCAATCTGATCGACCAAGTTCCAAACTTGATTATCATGCATGGATTTTAACTCGGATTCCATGGCTTCAAGCCATTTGTCGGAGTCGGGTCCCATCATTGCTTCTTTGTAGGTCAAGGGCTCATCATTTTCCATCAATAATACATGGCGCTCCTCCGTAATAAGGAGGTTGAGCTTGTCAGTAGCGCGACGTGCCCTTATAGACCTTCATGGGGCTGGTGCCTCAACTACGGGTTGTGCAACATCTTGCACATCCCGTGGATCTTCAGTGGGTGCTGAAACAGTTTCGGGTGTTTCCTGAATTTCTTCAAGTTGCACCTTGCTCCCACTAAATCCTTTTGAGAGAAACTCCTTTTCTAGGAAAACACCATTGCGAGCGACAAACACTTTGCCTTCCGCCTTATTGTAAAAATAATATCATTTGGTTTCCCTAGGATACCCCACAAAGAAACATTTGTCTGACTTTGGAGTGAGCTTATCTGACATCAAACGTTTGACATAAGCCTCACATCCCCAAACTTTGAGAAAAGATAATCCGGGACGCTTCCCAGTCCATATCTCATATGGTGTCTTCTCAACAGACTTACTTGGAACCCTATTCAGTGTGAACGCAGCAGTTTCAAGAGCATAACCCCAAAATGACAATGGAAGATCAGCTTGGCTCATCATGGACCTAACCATGTCCAACAAGGTTCGGTTCCTCCGTTCGGATACCCCATTCCATTGAGGCATTCCGGGCGGAGTTAGTTGCGGAATAATTCCACATTGCTTCAAATGATCACCAAATTCAAGGCTCAAATATTCTCCTCCACGATCAGATCGCAGAAATTTAATTGTCTTGCCTAATTGATTTTGTACTTCATTCTGAAATTCTTTGAACTTTTCAAACGATTCAGACTTGTGCCTCATTAAGTAGATATAGCCATGTCTACTAAAGTCATCAGTGAAAGTAATGAAGTACTGAAAACCACCTCTGGCTATTGAGCTCATTGGTCCACATACATCGGTATGTACAAGTCCCAACAAGTCACTCGCCCTCTCACTCTGACCAGTGAAAGGCGCTTTGGTCATCTTTCCAAGCAAACAAGACTCACATGTGTCAAATGATTCAAAATCAAATGAGATTAACAATCCATCTTTATGGAGTTGTTCAATGCGCTTCTCATTTATATGACCTAAGCGACAATGCCAAATAAAAGTGGGATTCAAATCATTTGGTCTAAGCCTCTTAGTATTAATGTTACAGACAGATTTATCCTCAAGATCAAGAACATATAATCCATTCACCAATGGACAATGAGCATAAAAATACCATTGCAAAAGATAGAACAACGTTTGTTCTCAATTACAATCTTAAAATCACCAACTTCTTCCAAACATGAAGAAGAAATAATGTTCTTGCTCAAAGCAGGAATGCAATAACAATTATTTAATTCCAAAACTAATCCGGAGGGTAGAGACAAGTGGTAGGTGCCGACCGCCAACACCGCAACCTTTGCGCCATTGCCGACCCGAACGTCCAACTCGCCTCTTGCAAATCTTCTAATCTCACTTAGACCCTGCAACAATTTGCAAGTGTGAATCATCGATCCAGTATCAAATACCCATGATTCACTAGAAGATAATGCAATATTTATTTCTATAACATTTATACCTGAAGTGGAAGTCTCACTTCCCTTCTTCTTCTTCTTTTCTTCCAAGTACTTCTTGCAGTTCCTAGACCAATGTCCCTTTTCATGACAGTGGAAGCATTCATCTTCAGAAGTAGGGCCAGATTTGGCCTTAGGTGCTGGCTTTAGCTTAGAGCCCGAAGACTCACCACCGGAACTCTTTTCCTTGCCTTTACCTTTGGGATTAGGAGGCGTCCAACGCTTCCTCTTTTTGTTCCCCTTCTGAATCATCATCACATGATTCAGATTCTTCTTAATGCTCTCCTCTGCTGTTTTTAGCATCCCATGCAACTCACTCAATGTTTTATCCAAGCCATTCATCTGAAAATTCATGATAAAAGGCTCATAGCTCGACGGGAGCGACTGGAGAATAACATCAGTAGCCAAGTCTTGGTGAAGTTCAGAACCAAGTCTATCCAAAGTCTCAATGTAACCAATCATTTTGATCACATGAGGACTGACTGGGCTACCTTCTGCCAGCTTGCACGCAAACAAGGACTTTGAGATATTGAACCTCTCAGTCCTGGCTTGGTTCTGAAACATCCCACGCAGCCCCTCGATCATGGTATGAGCATCTGCATGCTCATACTGCTTCTGCAGATCAGGGGACATGGTGGCGAGCATCAGACAGCTGACATCAAGTGAGTCATTGCAGTGCTTCTCATAAGCTCTGCGATCAGCAGCAGTTGCATTGTCAGGGAGATCATCAGGATATGGCTGCTCAAGAACATACTCCTTTTTCTCTTGTCTGAGAACAATTCTCAGATTGCGGTACCAATCAATAAAGTTTGTTCCATTCAACTTTTCTTTCTCAAGAACAGAACGCAAATTAAAAGCGGAATTGTTACTGGCATACATGATCTACAACATTAAAGTAAAGCAAGATTTCAGCACTAAGTTTATGTAAAGACTTTCATTAACTGATTTAACAAAAGACAACCTACTATATCAAAGTCATCTTCCCTCTAATGACATATAGTAGTTCAAGATCCATAATCACTAAAATTCTAGTGAGCTTTAGCATCACGGCTAGAAAAGTAGTGATACAGGTAAGTAACAAATTACTAATCACATCTCTATGCGACTCTTGTTTGTTGGGTGGCATCCAATGCCCCGGCCCCAACCCTATGCCTTAAAGCCCAAAACTGTTTTGATAGCTTTGCTGAGTAAACCAATACTATGCTTGTGAATGTCCGACATCCACCCTATACAAAAGTGATAGCTGAGGGTACTCTACTTTGGTAAACCTACCACACAACGATCAAAATTTATAGGTGCAGCTATTGGTAAAAGGCATCAAAAACTCAAACTTTTCTGAGGGAAGCTATTCTATCATGATTAAAGCATCCACCATATGTAAAAGCATGAAAGAATAGTATGACAGGAAAATAAATATCACAGGCATATAATCATATTATATTGTGAATAGTATGGCCTCTTGCATCACAATGGGCTCCATCGCCATGGCTCCAAGGTGACCTCCATTGCCATCCGTCCTGTCTTGTGGTGATCATCATCGCCATCATGATTGAAACCTCCATGAAAAGATACTAAGCTACTACATCTAATAGCCAGTGAAATAATTACATGAGGATTCAAACATCACAAGTCGACACGCAGGTCGTTATACAATAATGGTGCAACCTCAACCCGGTTGTGTTAACTTGCGACACGCAGGCCGCACAAATCATCACATACATCATCACATGACATTGAGGCCATACCATTCACATCACACCCTGCAAAAACAAGTTAGGCGTACGACGTGTTCTACCAAAGTAGCGCTTGGGAAGCAGCTACAGCGAGAAAGCAACGGCGGTCGAGGGGGGAGCCGCCCCCCGCGGGTCTCAGGGCAGCGCCCTGAAAACCTCACGGAATTACACAGATCGCATCTATGGAATCCCTATGAAAATCTCATCAGAGTGATCGCATCACCTCAAATCCGAGCCATTCATAATGCCTCAATTTTCACTAGGTCAATCACCTTGACCGTGCAAACTTTGCACTTGAGAAGACTGCATCTACACATGACCTTGATCTGTTGGTTCAATCTGCTGACTATGCACACAGTTAGTCCCGATGGTGATTCCAGCCGGTAGGGACATGTCGTATGCATAATAGAGAAAGAACACAAACTAATCTTTTGTCACATGCCGCGCAATCAACTCGCTCCAGTTTTAACCCCTTATGACCAATTGATCTAATCAAACCGTGCAAAAGTAATAGATCCAATCTACTACAACAACATATCACCTATATGCAAAAGATCCAGACCAAAAACTACGCAAGATGGCTCTGGTACCACTGTAGGGAAACGGGTAGGCTACGCTAGCATCACTACCGCATAAACCCAAGATACTTGCGAGTAGAAGATCATAGATCGTTACCACTAGATGCGCAGCGCAGCGGAAGAAGTCGCGCGTCGATGTAGAGGAAGTAGTCGATCACGTCCCACGAACCGAGCTCCTCTTACTTGATCACAGCAGCCGATCAGCGCAGCAGTCGCAGCAGCGCCTCCACGGAGTCCACACGTACGGGGATGAAACGCCGGGCGTCGGTGTGCTAGCACCGCACGCACGGCAAGGGCGGCGGCCGAGAGAGAGGGAGGGGCGGCGGCTAGGGAGGTGGCGTGGCTCAGGTCTTCGCCCCCCTAGCCCCTCCCTCATATATATAGGGCGTACTAATGGGCTTCTATCTCATAGGCCCATTAGTAACCCTAATCCCTCTTGGGTCAATATCTACTTGGGCCTTTAAACCGTATTGTGATGATGGGCTCTTGGTCATATCACCAACAGTTTCTTGATAGCTTATTATATTAGCTCTTGCGCTGAATCCGCTCATAACATTTCCTTGTTCAATTCAATTGTCACCTGCAGGTGAGCGTCAATGGAGTTACAGGTCCCCGTGCAAATGTGAGCACACGTGTCGAATCTCTCATTCGAGAGGTTAAAAAGGTATACATTTATTTTGCGAAAGAAATGTAAAGTCTGTTTTTTTATTTTATTAGACAACACTTTCGCCAATCACGTAATGAACTTGTTTTATTTTTCTTTGCAGGTCACTGACAAACCTGTAGTTGTTGGATTTGGCATATCGAAACCTGAGCACGTAAAGCAGGTAAGAGAAGTTACCTTATCAAATCATCTGGTTTAATTTACTCATTAAGCAATCGCTAATTTTGTGGCTATATTTGACGCAACTTTTTCCTTTCGCTGGACAGATTGCGGAGTGGGGTGCTGATGGGGTGATAATTGGCAGTGCAATGGTGAGACAGTTGGGCGAGGCAACATCTCCGCAAGAAGGGTTGAAACGGCTAGAGGATTACGCCCGGAGCATGAAGAACGCATTGCCATGAAGCAAGATTAGTACTATAAGATCAACTGTAGCTGCCTTCAATTAGCTTCCTCTCGGTTGTCGTTAGGCAGGCGTCACTACTAGAAAAGGAGCTTTTAATTTCCTTTGTTTGCATGCATATATGTTTCTTTAGTTAGGGTACGGTAGCAACCGTTTGTGCCTCCTATATATCTCTATCTCTATGTCTATTTCTACTATTTCTAAAGCAAGCAACGTTTTCTTGGTCCGTCAATCATAAACCTTATCGAAATCCGGACAAATCCATCAGAATCATAATCGGATTCCGGACAAATCAATTGGAATGACAATCAGAACACGAACAATCAATGTCGCACAATCACGATACGGCTTGTATATAAAGTGGACGAGCACAAAGTTGATAGTATTACGTTATATTACCCGTAGCAACGCGCTGTAACATCCCATAAAAATTCACCAAATTAAATCACGCGCTAAAAATAATTTTCAAAACTTTTTCGTCGCTGAGCTCGAATCGTTTCCCGTCCGAACTCCTAATCTCCCGAAATCCCCCGGCGATCCGCCGTCCCGGCACCCGCATCAGTCACCGTCTAATTTTTTCCTGTTTCCCTCGTTTCTCGTGCGCGTCCCTTCTCGTCGACGCCACGCCCAGCTCACGACTGTCGCCGCGAATCCCGCCTGCGTCTCCTTTTCTTTTTCTCCTTTTCCTCTTTGTCCCTTCTCTCTTTTCCTTTTTCTCCGTTTCTTTTTCCCTTCTCCTTTCTTCCTTCTCTCTTCCTCTCTCCTTTCCCACTCACGGACAAGCACAGAGCAGAGCACAGCATCTCCCTCACGCGCTGCACGCACGTGCGCCTGTGCACCCACGCGCACCACGCGGCCGGGATGCATCAAGTTCCGCTTATTGGAGGAATGAATTTCAAGGTGCATCAAGTGGACAAGGATACCCGCAAGGATAGACGAGTCAATGGGAAGAGAACCAAGATCAAGCATGGGGGCATGCTGCGGCGGCACCCCCACCATTTAGCAACTACGGCTACCCACCCCCATCATACCAAGGAGAGATGCCCGATCCGTCATTTGGAGCACAATTTTTTGACCTCCCTCAGCCGGAACAAGGAATGAGAATCATGGGTGACTATGCAAGAAGAAACATGGAAGACATAGACGCCATCCGGAGGCACACAAGCCAACTAGAAGATGGAACCGCGGGAATTGCGTATCAAATGGGACTTCTAGGCCTGGCGCCACCGGAACAATTTGATGGAGGAGCATTTCAACAATATCATGACCAAGGATACAACGCAAGAGGCAATCAAGAAGAGTGATCGATGACAAGACCATGAATAAAATGCTCGCACGTGTGGTTTGGATTTTTCTATTTCTTTTCATTTATTTTCAGTATGTGTGCAAGCTTGTGTGTGCGTAACAATTTTCTGTTTTATTTATTTTTCAGCATGTGTGCAATTTGCTTTCTTTTGAGGATACAACGCAAGAGGCAATCAAGAAGAGTGATCGACGATAAGACCATGAATAAAATGCTCGCACGTGTGGTTTGGATTTTTCTATTTCTTTTCATTTATTTTCAGCATGTGTGCAAGCTTGTGTGTGCGTAACAATTTTCTGTTTTATTTATTTTTCAGAATGTGTGCAATTTGCTTTGTTTTGTTTTCATCACCATGATAAATAAATGCATCACCCACGCTTTAATGTTATGGTTAGTTGAAAGACCCTTGTTTGGTTTTAGTAATTGAGTGACAACTTAGGTGGACTAATAAGTGTTTATGTTGAGATACACCGGAGATTAGTCCACACAAAGACACTGTATGAGCAACATGTGCCATGGAGGAGAAATGGCTAAGGGTTGATGCTATGCTCATATAGTGTGATCGAGGAGCTCATTGCATATGAGACATGACATGGAGTTATGTGACCGAAGTGGAGAAGATCAAGACAAGGCTTGGCTTGATGGACCGGTTGCAATGGAGAAGGGCAAGTCAAGGCCTTGAAGCGAGGGACCGCGAGGCGGTGAAGCTTGGGCAAGATTTGGCGCCGATGGACCGAGACAATGGTGAAGAGCGAGCAAGGTCAAGATCGATGAACCAAAGAGGTCATGTGATGATATGGAGTGGATCATATCATTTAAGAAAGATCAAGCCAAGTGTTGACTCATGTTGATGATCAAAAGGCTTGATGGAGTTTTGGTGCTTGTGTGGCATCAATATTTGAGAAGATGAAATGGAATGTGCAAGGCAAATATATGACTTGTAGGGCATTTCATTTCACCGGTCAAAGGTTGTGTAGAGAAGTGCATGACCAGATTTAGGATAGATGGCCGTACTATCAAGAGTGGCAAACTTGTTTGCACATCGGTCATCTAGTGCCACTTGAGCAATCTAACATTGCGATGTTGCTAGGATCGAGTGGCGTGGTGAGATCAAGTGAAAATCTTTTGAAAAATGTTTGTGAAATGCTAACACACATGCACATGGTGTTATTCACGTGGTGTTGTTGGCACTTTTGCAAAGGAGAAGGTGTTGGAGTTGTGGTTGGTCAACTTGAGGGAAAAAGAATTGACGGGCGGACGGTCCGGCCCTGTTGTGCGGACGGTCCGCTAGTTTAATTCTTTTTGTCCAGAGAGGTTGCAGCTCTGTTTGGGCTTGAAGGCCGTACTGCGGACGGTCTGCTCCTGGGGCGCGGACAGATCGAAGGTGTTTTAGAGAAATCGTCCAGAGAGGTTGTTTCTCTGGTTTAGGCTGAAAGGTTGGACTGCGGACGGTCCGGCCCATGGGCGCGGACGGTCCGCAGGTCACTTAACATTTTGACCAGAGACGTGTTGGGTCCCTGGTGGGATTTAAGAGTGAAGGGCGGACGGTCCGCCATTGGGGAGCGGACGGTCCGCCGGTCAGTTGAGAAAATGACCAGAGACGTTTTTGCTTCTGGTGGGTTGCACGTTGTGAAGGGCGGACGGTCCGCTCAAAGGGTGCGGACGGTCCGCCCCTCAAACTTTATGTTTGTCCAGAGACGCTGTCTCTCTGAGTGCTCGGAGTTTCTGAACGGCGGACGGTCCGCAAATAGTTCGCGGACAGTCCGCGAAGGGGTCTAACGGTCGACTCTGACACATAATCATTACAGATCTAGCCGTTGGGTTTGAATGACGGACAGTCCGGTTTTTGTGAAGCGGACAGTCCGCGAGTGCTCTGTTTCGACGGGGTTGTGAGGTAATGGCTAGTTTGGGGCCTCTCTCTATAAATAGAGGGTGTGGCCGGCCATTTGAGGAGGCTGAGCTCCTTGGGGACTTGGTGTCCATGTGTGAGAGTGCTTGAGAGCCCTCTACTCACTCTAACATGATAGTAATCATCCGATCGAGTGAGAGAGCGATTCTAGTGCGTTTGCTTTGAGTGATTGCATCGAGTGGCACTAGGTGATCATGTTGCAAGCCGGTGTGCTTATTACTCTTGGAGGTTGCCACCTCCTAGACGGCTTGGTGGCAAGAGGCTCCGTTGAAGCCCACAAAAAGATTGTGCGGTGCTCCGGAGAAGAGATTGTGAGGGGTATTGTGCTCACCCCGCGGGAGCTGCGAAGAGCAACTCTAGTTGAGCGAGACGTGAAGAGCAACAAGTGGTCCGGCCGGATCATGTGCTAGAGCTCGGTGTGAGCACTCCATGTGAGAGAGTGTGACTTGAGAGTCACCACTAGCAAGAGGATCGGCGGCAACCTTGGAGCTTGTCTCAACAGGGATTAGCTTGGTGGCAACCAAGTGAACCTCGGGATAAAAATCACCGTGTCAATCTTGTCTACTCTTCTCGGTGGTTTGCATTCTCCAAATCACAAGCCCTGTATTTACATTCATCTATATCTTGTGCTTGTGTAGTTGCTCTCTAGTGATTAGTTAACTTGTGTAGCTTGCTAATCATCTTCTTGCTTGTGTAGCTAGAAGTAGAGATCCTCGTGTAACTAGTTAGCTTATATAGCTTAATTAGTTGCTCTTGCTTAGATTTTGTAGCTAAGCAAGTTGAGCTCTTGGATTTGGATTGTGTATCCTTGTCCTTGAGCATCTAGTGAGCTTAGATTTGGCTTTGTGCTTTTGCTCATTAGAATTGTGTAAGAGCTCCCCCGGTTTGTGAAGTACTAGTGCTTAGACTTGTATGACTTGGCATTAGAATTATTAGGAGAGCTCTTACTAGCTTGGCACTCCATTTGCTTTGTGTAGGATCTTTTTAGAGGTGCCTTAGAGTCATAGTTAGAGGGGTGAAGTCTTGGCTAAGCGAATAGTTTCAATTCCGCTTCAGTTTCGGTTAGCCGGAGAAATTAGTTTTAGAAAGGACTATTCACCCCCACCCCGTCTAGTCCGCCATCTCGACCCTACATTAGTAATGATGATAGAAAGTTTGTGCCATGATTAAATATGATGATCGTTGCTCCATTGTCTACTTTCTTGTGCTTGGTTTGTGCATGATTAAACTAATGCTCTCTCTAACATGATCTGAAAATTAATTAAATGCCGGCTAATTCAATTGTGGAGGTTATGATAAATTAAGACCCATATCTTTTATTCTTGCTCTCTTACTTAAGCTTGTCAAGGAAAATTTAATTTGAATTTAATTTTGAGCTAACATTGTCAATGAATACCTTTTGCAATTGCTCTATCCTTTTACAAGCCTAAATGATATATCATAACAAACCATAGAGCAAGAATTATTTTCAGGTGAATTAATTCAGGATTTATCTTCTTTGGTACGAGACTAAGAAACTGATCATTCCGTATTTTATGTACCTCTCTTTTGCTAGCCATTCTATCCATGCATTGTGAGTTTCTATACCGGGAACATCACAAACCTCGCTGGATATCCACCCTTAACCAAAAACAACTTTTTGTGAAACACCTCCTTGACCACAACCTATATTTTGAGTATATATTTTTATTTTGACGGCAAAACAGTGGAATCAAGAGCAAAATTCAGTAAAACATAAGCTTAGGAGGCATCAAAGAGTTCGCAGAAGAAAAATCCGAAGAAGTGGAGGCCTACAGGCAGTAGGCCGGCCGGCCTGCCCCTTTTCCTCCTCTGTTGGCTTCAATCTTTCACGAGGAGATGCTCCCTTGAATTCCAAAGTTGAGTCCAGAGAATTGATAAAGGTTTGGTGCACTCACTCCATCAAGTTATCATCACTTCATTGTTTGAGGACAAGCAAACGTTCAAGCATGGGGGGAGGTGGAGTAAGTGCATTGTGTTGCCAACGGTTCTGGGGAGCAAAAAGAAAGAAAGAAAAATAAAAAAGAGAAAAAAATAAAAAAAATGATGATGAAAAGCTCCTCGGTCCCATTTGTTTCATTAAACCCAGGTACTTCAAAGATTATTCTATACTCAATTATTCCAACCATGGGCAATCCAATAACAAGGACTTTAGTTGTGTCTTGGGATCAACCGTTGTCATTTGCACATGTCCACCATCTAAAGTGTGTGTTCCATTCTCTCCCTCTCCATAAAGAAATTATTTTCCAATGGTCTTTTTGACGAGTCTCGGTAAATCCATAAGAAGTATTTCTTGTTTTGATAATATCTTGATTATAATATCTTTTGTTAGGACTAACCTTTCCAGAGCTCCATGTATCCATTTTATCCCCTGTTTAACTTTGATAATGGCATGAATTTAATATCAAAATCACTAACCATCCTAACCTCGGCCCAATTATTGATCGTTTTCGCGTTTGCACATATATTTTGGAGGTACTTCGTTTTTGCAGGTTTTTGACCAATTTTGGAGCATGAAATGACAAGGCCCACGATCACGCGATGACACGAAGAAAGACGAAGGCCAAAGCCCGAACAAAGGACCGAAGGCCATGATGATTAGAGGCCCGTTCGTGCACATCCACCCTCCAATGAAGCCCAAAGGACAAAGCCCACAAGATAAGATCAAGATACTTCGGGGCTAAGCAAAACAAAGATAGATTTAAGGAAGGATTTTCCATCCTATCCTTTTCCTCGAAGAAATCTCGAAGATAACGACGTCTAATGGGGTGCAATCGTGAAAGGCATAAACTCTAGAAGACTCTAGGAGACTTGGGGAGAAAGGAGGACATGAGGCGGCGAAGAAATGGGCCAGGCCGGCCGGCCTGGGTCCATTGGGCCGGCCGGCCCAGCCCCTTTTTGAGGCGGTTCTGCCTCCCCTTTGACCTAGGGTTTCCTGAGCCTATTTAAAGACCCCTCCCCAAAGTTCACGCAGAGATCAATTCGGGAGACGATGCCAAGGAGCAGAGAAGATAGAGGGACACCTCTCGGAGAGCCGAGGGTCGTGCTAGTTGTCTAGGGGTTTCCCTAGCCGACGTGGGAACCTTGCAAGGAAGACCACGTTGGAGTTCTGGAGCTAGGATCATCAAGATCAAGGTAGGGCCCCGGTTGTGATCTTGTGATGTACAATCATTCATGGTGAAGTTATTTGTGATTCCAAATGTTTAGCGACCATGTTCTCTCTTTCAATTTCGTTCTTTTCTTTGGGTTTGCTTCATCCTAGATCTATTATCGAGATATATCGCCTAGCATGATCTTGTAGTCATGGTGGCTAGAGGTTCATGGCGGAACTACCAAAGGGGGTTCGACTTGCTTCAGGGTACCTTTGTCCAAAGGGGTGGCATCGTGACAGGGCGTTGCCACTGAGTAGGTGGGGTATCGAGGGATCGGATTGGAGATTTTGAGTTTAAATATACTTTTCATTGAGATTCACATCTATCTTACTTCACTACATCTAGCTGGAACTACAACATATACATGATCTAGGTGATCTAGATTGGTTATCTCTAACTTTCTCTTGCTACCTTCGGTGTTTGTCGTTTTTAATAGATTAGATTCGTTTTTCACCATCTCAACACAAAGGAATCTCTATGCTAGTAGATTGTTTCTTGCATCTTTGGTTCCGTGTATTGATAAACCTTGGGGGAATAATCTAAGGGAAAAGCTACACGAACCATGCGCTTGCGGTATATAAATCGGGGGCGCTAAGGAGCATCAACAGTAGCCCAACTATTTTCAGAAATTCCAACAAAACCCCTTCCCTTACCATAGATGATTATTAATAGGTCCCCGAATCCCGGTTTAGCCCCTAACTACTCCTTTAACCTATCATTTCATGCGCCAAACATCCTCCGATTCTCCCAAAATTTGACCGCGCCTTTTCCAATATAATTTCAACCGTGCCATTAGAAAATCTCCCAAAAATATTTCTCCTATCTTCATATCTTAATTTTCTATGATTCAAGCTCAACGATAAAACCTTTATTTCTTTTTCTTGATTGTGTGCTTGTTTGTGTGTGTCGTAGATCACGGTGTGAACGAGGGAGAACCCTTCGACGAGCAGTACTGTGAGCAAGTGAACGAGGACTAGTTCCGCGACCCCAAACCCGAAGGACAGTACCTCGATCAAGACTTCCCGGAAGGCTTTGAGAACGGCAAGTTCAATCTCATCCTTTGATGCATATTTTGTCCCAGTTTTATAAACATAACCTATTGGCCTGTTTTACAAAACTGCATATTATTTTGCTGCTGAAAACATGGTTGGATAGCCACCCCTTGATTTGCTATAACCATTCCTTGACCATCTAGATTAATGGCTGAATGTGAATTGTTTGGACGTTAATCGCTGCTAGAACGCTTAGGACCTTAAACACAGTACAACTTGTTTTATAAAAAGAAAATGTGTGAGTGTGTGGGAAGAGAAAATGTGGAATTTTCGAAATATGAGTTAGATGGGATGGATGGCACTTCTGTGTGAATTGCCAAATAGTGTGCTCGTACCTGTGTGGTTGAGCGAGGAAGGGAGATATCCATCTTGTCACAATTAAGGACCGAGTTGGTGTGTCATCTTGCCTAACTCCACTATCGTGCAAACCAATCGACCGTTGTATGGGCAACAGCTTAGCATAAACCCCACTAGTTAGTCTGATAGCCATCAGGAGAGCTGAGAGCAACGGGTGACCAAGGAGAAGGGATAAGCTCTGTGTGACTGATGCACTAGTTAAACCTCGGTGATAGGTCGACGACCGCTTGGTGGATCCCGTGGTGGCTAGTCAGGTCTAGCTAAGGTGGGTAATGGTATTGTTGGGATCTGCACCGAAACTAAGGTGATCATGTTGTGGTACCCCGCTTGTGGGTAAAGCTGCACACCTCTGCAGAGTTAATATCTATTCGAATAGCCGTGCCCACGGTACTGGGCGAGTTACGGTTTGGTCACACAACTAGTGTTTCTTCTGGGAATGGATGGGTTGGTGTGAGTTGTTTTGGAAAAGTGTCCGGTAGCAACTTAAAACTGGGATCCTGTGCGGATCAACTCTACGTGTTACTCAGTACAAGATAATTGCTTTTGAAAACCCCTTTCTTTCAAATAAACCCCTGTATAATAATTAGCTTTCCGCAAATTAAACCCTAGCTTTATCCTTGATTTACCCCGTGCATTAAATTATGTTTATACCCCTCCGTGGGTGTGGTTGGACTTGCTGAGTACATTTGTACTCACCCCATTCTTAATTTTTACAGAGAAAGATCCAGACTTCGTTCCCGAAAACATTGAGTGGGGATTCCGTCCTGCACCCAACCATGCCTGTGGATAGGGTCACCCGCAGGAAGCTCCGTATGGCGCAAGACTCTGATGACCTCTTCGTAGTTAATGTCAGTGTGTGGGTTTTAGCTGTTACCCTCGCGATAGTGGCGCTTCACTGCCCATTACCGCGTAGAGTTGTACGGTGATGTACCATCTGATGTAATAAATGTGTTATCAGCCTCATAGGACTGATATTGTATCACATTTAAGTCTTCTCTTATGAGGGGACGCTTCAGGTGGTATCAGAGCCGTAGGTTGGCCGTAGGACGTGACCCTAGGATCGAGACCCCTTTTTCGAGCCTTCCCACATTAGGACTTTCCTTGCTTAATCCTTTTTCCACTCATACACTCGCCATTGACTCTTGCCTTGTTCCAGATGGCTGACAATGGATGGAGTGGCGGAATCTGCCACGTAGAGCCCGGCCCCCCTAAGTTATTGCTACTCAGCCTGGAACGCATCGGAGTTGTGGACCCACCAGAGTACGTCTACCGAGAGTACGACTCCGGGGGCACTCTTCGGTGCGATATGATGATCTTCGTGGGAAAAAGCACCCGCTACCCTAACATGGACCCCTGGTTCATCTCCACCACTGGCTTTCGCTTCCCAGACACCTACCGAAAGGCCGCCCGAAAAGCCCTGCGACGTCTGCGTGTGGTCTACAAGCATCATCTTCAGCAGACTCCTATGAGATTTTTCCTGCCAACTCGAGGAAGAGGACGCTCATGGATTGCTCGAATAAGAGGACTTGGGAGGGAAGAAGAAGACCTAGAAGATACGGTCTCCCACCTATCCATCTACCTCACTGTAACAGGACCGCCCAAATTAAACCGGCTTAAGTGCGCTAACTATCATCTTAATGTTTAATCAAGTTACTGTGCACTTAAAACGGTGTAATCCGGACGTCTGTCGGTTTAAGGATCGAAAAACACTGGAAGTCTCGCACGAAGACGAGCACAGATGATTACAAGCAGACAAAATTTCTCAAAGTTAATTTACAAAGTGGAGTTTTACACACAAGTTTACGTAAAATATCAGAGTTCAAAATGCAGCGGAAACTAATTAGAAGTTGAGTTTAGAAAAACAACGATTACTACGATGACGTGAGGACGTCACATCGAGCCCACCGATGTGAATCCTGGTTAGCTCCAGCCAGCAGCAGTTACCTGAAAACAGGGTGACAACAAACCCTGAGTATACTAATACTCAGCAAGGCTTACCCGACTTTGGGTATACTTAGCCCATTATCTAGACATGCCAGGCTTTTTGGCTCTGGAGTTCTTTTGCTGAAATGCTGCTAGGAGTGAATCCTTACTTTCAATATTTTAGCTCCATTTAGTACAGCGAGTATTAACTAAATTCGCCTAAACATCTAGAGCACACATGGTGGAGCAGATTATTCTTCAGTAACTCACAAACCAATCTTTTCCATTCCTCTTTCATTCTATTTTCTTACTACGATGTGACAAAGAGATCAAGGCTCTCATAACCGCGAGTCACGGCGAATCGATCCGATTTAACCTTGCAAGGTGGTCCTAACTCACACGACACATGCAAGCCCTGTCGGGCCACGCGCGTCAACTGTTTCCACATTACCACGGCATCTGAACTACGCCTGCTAAAACCCAGGTGATGGGCCCCTCGCAGTGAACTCCCGGAGAACCCGGAGGCGGCATCCTATCCAACACCCGCCAACTCCCACGCCCAGCGTAGCATGGCGGAATTCAAATCACCGCTGTAAGGTGGTACACAGCTTACCGGTTTCGACTACCTCCTACTTCTGGTATGTGGTTAGTACTGTTCAATCCTCGATCAGCACTGCCAACAACGGAACGGTCCTCAATCGACACAGGCGGAGGTCCACTTTCCAAACATTCCATATCCATAATCCAATTCCTCTCCGCCCGGTCTCCATTTTTCTTTCCTCACAGATTCATTCTCAAACCACTTTTCCATAAGTAACCAGGACCTATAGCTCGCGAGTGACAGGAATCACTCGACTTCTACCGAGCCCTAATTAAGCATTGCAATACTAACGACCTGCACACTAGTGGAGTAACTGAGGAAACCTAGGGATCATGCATCTACGGTTCCAATCAACTCCTAGAACGTAAATGCACAATAATTATATAAATAAACATTGAATACTGAAGTTAAGGGTTATGCTCCGGGGCTTGCCTGGGAGTAACACTAAGCTAGTGTTAGTATTAACAAGGCCTTGGGCCCTTCCGACTTTGAGTCGGATCTTCGATTGCTCCAGTGGGTCCTTCACTCTTCAGGACGCGTCCACCCAACACCGTCTTGTGGTTCAGTTCTGTCAGCACGTGCTCCACGTCCACACGTGGTACATCTAGCGTACCTAAATGAGATGCACCAAGGCAGATGTTTGAATGCATGGAAGTACAATAGACGATACCGCAAAAAGGACAAGTAGGGCAGATACAAAGCCACGCTTGGATGGGCACAAACACGATGCAATGCAATGCGATACGATTAGGAACAAAGATATGACTAGGCAATCATTTATCGAGCAAGCACCGCATACACACTCAAAAGGTAAACTGGGTTGGTGCTACAACACGGGAGCTTATTCAAGTATTTTTAGCCTGAAGTGTTTCCTACTAAGAAGCATTACTAGCTTGCTTAGAAAAGGCTAA
Source organism: Panicum virgatum (assembly GCF_016808335.1). Taxonomy (NCBI): domain Eukaryota; kingdom Viridiplantae; phylum Streptophyta; class Magnoliopsida; order Poales; family Poaceae; genus Panicum; species Panicum virgatum. The sequence goes on from NC_053144.1 coordinate 4,037,180, forward strand.
GCAATGATATAAAGCAAGAAAGAACAATTAGGACAAAAATATATAACCAGCAAGGCATAAAAGTAAAGTAAATAAAAGCAACTCACGAACTAGTTCTCAAGAGGTTAACATAACTTATATAGGACTAACTTAAATTTTAACAAACATTAATGGAGTAGTTATAATACTTTACAAAGTAAACATGGATCAAGCATTAAATATCAAAATATATGAGAACTCAAGCTAAAGACTAGTATTGGTCCTACCAAAATTTACATAGGGCTACTCATAACAGGAACAACATTTGGCTCAAAATCACGAGCAACACATCATTCAAGCATGAGATATAAATAAAATATGCATTTCTTAACATTTTTAGCAAAGCACATGAAATAACAAGCAAAAGTCAAGTAATGGGGCTAAAATTTTTACCTTACTACTAGCATCATATGTACTTGCTACCATAAAATTTTCATAGCATGACATGGCTCCAAACATTATTTATTTAAAAGATAAGAACCACTAGTTTTAAAATACTAATAAACATAATTCTATTTTTGTAGCAAAAAAAAATGTTTAACTAAAACATGTCATATTTTGGTTCCAAAAGATAGAAATTTAGACAAGGATTCTAGAAAGTATTTATTTACTATTTTAGAATTTTTCTACTAATTACTATAAATTTTTAAAGTTCACTGCAAAAAGGTAAAAACAAAACCAATTATTGCAATTATGACCCTGGTTTTTACTCTGGGGTCCCTGGAATCTTTTATTTCTTTGCACCTAGGCCCTTGGCCGGATTTGGTAACAGAGGAGGCGGCGGCGGCCATGTTTCCGGCGACGGCGGTCGCCGGCAGCGAGGGAGAGTAGGGGAGGGGCTAGAGGAGATCGCGCTCTACCTTGGGGTATCCTTGGACGGGATTGGGGGCGGTCGGAGAGGCGGGGCCGCAGCGGCAAGCGGTCGGCGGCGGCTCTGCTCGCCGGCGGCGTCAGTCCGGCAGCGCTAGAAGGTGATGGCCGGGCCTATGAGCTTCACGGAGAGGCTAGGAAGGTGGTAGAGTACTCGATTTGAGCCAAGGGAGAGCGGACGGGCGGCGCCACGGCGAGCAGGGGCTCGCTGGCGTTCATGGAGGCGGCGGCGGCGCTCCGGCAGGCGAGGGCGGCGATGGTGGGGTGCATGAGCTTCAGGAGATGGAGTGGAGGGTGATGGCGTGCTCGATTTGGGCAGTGGGGGCACGGATGAGGGGACTCCGTGGTGAGTTGGGGCGGCGGCGACTATGGCGGGTGGTGGCGCCGCGAAACGGCGCGGCGGCGAGGCGAGATGGCACGAGGCCAGGTGGAGCTGGGCGCGTCTGCGGCACGCCGTGGCTCGCGGAGGCATGGCCCGGTGCCACGCGGGCTAGGCCCGCGGTGAGCGGGGCAAAGTGGCACACGTCGGCTCGGCTCGTGGCCGCGCGGCCATGGCGGGCGACGGCGCAGGGTACGTGGGCAGGTGGCCGCGCGCGCGGCTCGGCGCCGCAACAGCAGCACAGGCAGCAGCAGTAGCGCATGCGAGCGGCGCTCGCGCGTGAGAGAGAGAGACGATGGAGAGAGAGAGGGGCAGTGGTCGAGCTGCAGCAGAAGCGTATAGAAGAAGGGGAAAGCACCAGAGGCCTCTCGACTGCAAACGCGTGGAGGTGAGGTGGCATGGCATGTTGACGAACAACAGCGAATTTACGAAGGAGAAGGCTCTCGGCGCTACAGTAAAAGCTGATGTTTTCATAAAATTTTCTTTCCTCTCTCTTTACTCACTCAAACGAAGTAGTTGGAGAGATGCAAAAATCTTGATATTTTGTACAGAAGTAGAGAATAGCTCCGGGAACCCATTCCACCTAGATTTGAAAGTTGAAACCTTATAAAATTTGAAATTCTAAAGAGAGAAGAATTCAAAATTATTTAATATCTTTATACAAGAATGAATTAGTGCTAATTATCATGTCAAGCATGTGATTAACCTTAACTACAGGTGATTAACACCTGGGGTGTTACACTCACCGGCCTGGATAAACTCTACCGCGAACAGGCGGAACAACTGAAGCACCAAATCCGCAGGGCAGAAAAGTCAATCCAAGAAATGGAGGAACAATGGTTGATGCTATGCTCATATAGTGTGATCGAGGAGCTCATTGCATATGAGACATGACATGGACTTATGTGACCGAAGTGGAGAAGATCAAGACAAGGCTTGGCTTGATGGACCGGTTGCAATGGAGAAGGGCAAGTCAAGGCCTTGAAGCGAGGGACCGCGAGGCGGTGAAGCTTGGGCAAGATTTGGCGCCGATGGACCAAGACAATGGTGAAGAGCGAGCAAGGTCAAGATCGATGAACCAAAGAGGTCATGTGATGATATGGAGTGGATCATATCATTTAAGAAAGATCAAGCCAAGTGTTGACTCATGTTGATGATCAAAAGGCTTGATGGAGTTTTGGTGCTTGTGTGGCATCAATATTTGAGAAGATGAAATGGAATGTGCAAGGCAAATGTATGACTTGTAGGGCATTTCATTTCACCGGTCAAAGGTTGTGTAGAGAAGTGCATGACCGGATTTAGGATAGATGGTCGTACTATCAAGAGTGGCAAACTTGTTTGCACATCGGTCATCTAGTGCCACTTGAGCAATCTAACATTGCGATGTTGCTAGGATCGAGTGGCGTGGTGAGATCAAGTAAAAATCTTTTGAAAAATGTTTGTGAAATGCTAACACACATGCACATGGTGTTATTCACGTGGTGTTGTTGGCACTTTTGCAAAGGAGAAGGTGTTGGAGTTGTGGTTGATCAACTTGAGGGAAAAAGAATTGACGGGCGGACGGTCCGGCCCTGTTGTGCGGACGGTCCGCTAGTTTAATTCTTTTTGTCCAGAGAGGTTGCAGCTCTGTTTGGGCTTGAAGGCCGTACTGCGGACGGTCTGCTCCTGGGGCGCGGACAGTTCGAAGGTGTTTTAGAGAAATCGTCCAGAGAGGTTGTTTCTCTGGTTTAGGCTGAAAGGTTGGACTGCGGACGGTCCGGCCCATGGGCGCGGACGGTCCGCAGGTCACTTAACATTTTGACCAGAGACGTGTTGGGTCCCTGGTGGGATTTAAGAGTGAAGGGCGGACGGTCCGCCATTGGGGAGCGGACGGTCCGCCGGTCAGTTGAGAAAATGACCAGAGACGTTTTTGCTTCTGGTGGGTTGCACGTTGTGAAGGGCGGACGGTCCGCTCAAAGGGTGCGGACGGTCCGCCCCTCAAACTTTATGTTTGTCCAGAGACGCTGTCTCTCTGAGTGCTCGGAGTTTCTGAACGGCGGACGGTCCGCAAATAGTTCGCGGACAGTCCGCGAAGGGGTCTAACGGTCGACTCTGACACATAATCATTACAGATCTAGCCGTTGGGTTTGAATGACGGACAGTCCGGTTTTTGTGAAGCGGACAGTCCGCGAGTGCTCTGTTTCGACGGGGTTGTGAGGTAATGGCTAGTTTGGGGCCTCTCTCTATAAATAGAGGGTGTGGCCGGCCATTTGAGGAGGCTGAGCTCCTTGGGGACTTGGTGTCCATGTGTGAGAGTGCTTGAGAGCCCTCTACTCACTCTAACATGATAGTAATCATCCGATCGAGTGAGAGAGCGATTCTAGTGCGTTTGCTTTGAGTGATTGCATCGAGTGGCACTAGGTGATCATGTTGCAAGCCGGTGTGCTTATTACTCTTGGAGGTTGCCACCTCCTAGACGGCTTGGTGGCAAGAGGCTCCGTTGAAGCCCACAAAAAGATTGTGCGGTGCTCCGGAGAAGAGATTGTGAGGGGTATTGTGCTCACCCCGCGGGAGCTGCGAAGAGCAACTCTAGTTGAGCGAGACGTGAAGAGCAACAAGTGGTCCGGCCGGATCATGTGCTAGAGCTCGGTGTGAGCACTCCATGTGAGAGAGTGTGACTTGAGAGTCACCACTAGCAAGAGGATCGGCGGCAACCTTGGAGCTTGTCTCAACAGGGATTAGCTTGGTGGCAACCAAGTGAACCTCGGGATAAAAATCACCGTGTCAATCTTGTCTACTCTTCTCGGTGGTTTGCATTCTCCAAATCACAAGCCCTGTATTTACATTCATCTATATCTTGTGCTTGTGTAGTTGCTCTCTAGTGATTAGTTAGCTTGTGTAGCTTGCTAATCATCTTCTTGCTTGTGTAGCTAGAAGTAGAGATCCTCGTGTAACTAGTTAGCTTATATAGCTTAATTAGTTGCTCTTGCTTAGATTGTGTAGCTAAGCAAGTTGAGCTCTTGGATTTGGATTGTGTATCCTTGTCCTTGAGCATCTAGTGAGCTTAGATTTGGCTTTGTGCTTTTGCTCATTAGAATTGTGTAAGAGCTCCCCCGGTTTGTGAAGTACTAGTGCTTAGACTTGTATGACTTGGCATTAGAATTATTAGGAGAGCTCTTACTAGCTTGGCACTCCATTTGCTTTGTGTAGGATCTTTTTAGAGGTGCCTTAGAGTCATAGTTAGAGGGGTGAAGTCTTGGCTAAGCGAATAGTTTCAATTCCGCTTCAGTTTCGGTTAGCCAAGGAGAAGGGATAAGCTCTGTGTGACTGATGCACTAGTTAAACCTCGGTGATAGGTCGACGACCGCTTGGTGGATCCCGTGGTGGCTAGTCAGGTCTAGCTAAGGTGGGTAATGGTATTGTTGGGATCTGCACCGAAACTAAGGTGATCATGTTGTGGTACCCCGCTTGTGGGTAAAGCTGCACACCTCTGCAGAGTTAATATCTATTCGAATAGCCGTGCCCACGGTACTGGGCGAGTTACGGTTTGGTCACACAACTAGTGTTTCTTCTGGGAATGGATGGGTTGGTGTGAGTTGTTTTGGAAAAGTGTCCGGTAGCAACTTAAAACTGGGATCCTGTGCGGATCAACTCTACGTGTTACTCAGTACAAGATAATTGCTTTTGAAAACCCCTTTCTTTCAAATAAACCCCTGCATAATAATTAGCTTTCCGCAAATTAAACCCTAGCTTTATCCTTGATTTACCCCGTGCATTAAATTATGTTTATACCCCTCCGTGGGTGTGGTTGGACTTGCTGAGTACATTTGTACTCACCCCATTCTTAATTTTTACAGAGAAAGATCCAGACTTCGTTCCCGAAAACATTGAGTGGGGATTCCGTCCTGCACCCAACCATGCCTGTGGATAGGGTCACCCGCAGGAAGCTCCGTATGGCACAAGACTCTGATGACCTCTTCGTAGTTAATGTCAGTGTGTGGGTTTTAGCTGTTACCCTCGCGATAGTGGCGCTTCACTGCCCATTACCGCGTAGAGTTGTACGGTGATGTACCATCTGATGTAATAAATGTGTTATCAGCCTCATAGGACTGATATTGTATCACATTTAAGTCTTCTCTTATGAGGGGACGCTTCAGGTGGTATCAGAGCCGTAGGTTGGCCGTAGGACGTGACCCTAGGATCGAGACCCCTTTTTCGAGCCTTCCCACATTAGGACTTTCCTTGCTTAATCCTTTTTCCACTCATACACTCGCCATTGACTCTTGCCTTGTTCCAGATGGCTGACAATGGATGGAGTGGCGGAATCTGCCACGTAGAGCCCGGCCCCCCTAAGTTATTGCTACTCAGCCTGGAACGCATCGGAGTTGTGGACCCACCAGAGTACGTCTACCGAGAGTACGACTCCGGGGGCACTCTTCGGTGCGATATGATGATCTTCGTGGGAAAAAGCACCCGCTACCCTAACATGGACCCCTGGTTCATCTCCACCACTGGCTTTCGCTTCCCAGACACCTACCGAAAGGCCGCCCGAAAAGCCCTGCGACGTCTGCGTGTGGTCTACAAGCATCATCTTCAGCAGACTCCTATGAGATTTTTCCTGCCAACTCGAGGAAGAGGACGCTCATGGATTGCTCGAATAAGAGGACTTGGGAGGGAAGAAGAAGACCTAGAAGATACGGTCTCCCACCTATCCATCTACCTCACTGTAACAGGACCGCCCAAATTAAACCGGCTTAAGTGCGCTAACTATCATCTTAATGTTTAATCAAGTTACTGTGCACTTAAAACGGTGTAATCCGGACGTCTGTCGGTTTAAGGATCGAAAAACACTGGAAGTCTCGCACGAAGACGAGCACAGATGATTACAAGCAGACAAAATTTCTCAAAGTTAATTTACAAAGTGGAGTTTTACACACAAGTTTACGTAAAATATCAGAGTTCAAAATGCAGCGGAAACTAATTAGAAGTTGAGTTTAGAAAAAACAACGATTACTACGATGACGTGAGGACGTCACATCGAGCCCACCGATGTGAATCCTGGTTAGCTCCAGCCAGCAGCAGTTACCTGAAAACAGGGTGACAACAAACCCTGAGTATACTAATACTCAGCAAGGCTTACCCGACTTTGGGTATACTTAGCCCATTATCTAGACATGCCAGGCTTTTTGGCTCTGGAGTTCTTTTGCTGAAATGCTGCTAGGAGTGAATCCTTACTTTCAATATTTTAGCTCCATTTAGTACAGCGAGTATTAACTAAATTCGCCTAAACATCTAGAGCACACATGGTGGAGCAGATTATTCTTCAGTAACTCACAAACCAATCTTTTCCATTCCTCTTTCATTCTATTTTCTTACTACGATGTGACAAAGAGATCAAGGCTCTCATAACCGCGAGTCACGGCGAATCGATCCGATTTAACCTTGCAAGGTGGTCCTAACACACACGACACATGCAAGCCCTGTCGGGCCACGCGCGTCAACTGTTTCCACATTACCACGGCATCTGAACTACGCCTGCTAAAACCCAGGTGATGGGCCCCTCGCAGTGAACTCCCGGAGAACCCGGAGGCGGCATCCTATCCAACACCCGCCAACTCCCACGCCCAGCGTAGCATGGCGGAATTCAAATCACCGCTGTAAGGTGGTTCACAGCTTACCGGTTTCGACTACCTCCTACTTCTGGTATGTGGTTAGTACTGTTCAATCCTCGATCAGCACTGCCAACAACGGAACGGTCCTCAATCGACACAGGTGGAGGTCCACTTTCCAAACATTCCATATCCATAATCCAATTCCTCTCCGCCCGGTCTCCATTTTTCTTTCCTCACAGATTCATTCTCAAACCACTTTTCCATAAGTAACCAGGACCTATAGCTCGCGAGTGACAGGAATCACTCGACTTCTACCGAGCCCTAATTAAGCATTGCAATACTAACGACCTGCACACTAGTGGAGTAACTGAGGAAACCTAGGGATCATGCATCTACGGTTCCAATCAACTCCTAGAACGTAAATGCACAATAATTATATAAATAAACATTGAATACTGAAGTTAAGGGTTATGCTCCGGGGCTTGCCTGGGAGTAACACTAAGCTAGTGTTAGTATTAACAAGGCCTTGGGCCCTTCCGACTTTGAGTCGGATCTTCGATTGCTCCAGTGGGTCCTTCACTCTTCAGGACGCGTCCACCCAACACCGTCTTGTGGTTCAGTTCCGTCAGCACGTGCTCCACGTCCACACGTGGTACATCTAGCGTACCTAAATGAGATGCACCAAGGCAGATGTTTGAATGCATGGAAGTACAATAGACGATACCGCAAAAAGGACAAGTAGGGCAGATACAAAGCCACGCTTGGATGGGCACAAACACGATGCAATGCAATGCGATACGATTAGGAACAAAGATATGACTGGGCAATCATTTATCGAGCAAGCACCGCATACACACTCAAAAGGTAAACTGGGTTGGTGCTACAACACGGGAGCTTATTCAAGTATTTTTAGCCTGAAGTGTTTCCTACTAAGAAGCATTACTAGCTTGCTTAGAAAAGGCTAAGCAATGATATAAAGCAAGAAAGAACAATTAGGACAAAAATATATAACCAGCAAGGCATAAAAGTAAAGTAAATAAAAGCAACTCACGAACTAGTTCTCAAGAGGTTAACATAACTTATATAGGACTAACTTAAATTTTAACAAACATTAATGGAGTAGTTATAATACTTTACAAAGTAAACATGGATCAAGCATTAAATATCAAAATATATGAGAACTCAAGCTAAAGACTAGTATTGGTCCTACCAAAATTTACATAGGGCTACTCATAACAGGAACAACATTTGGCTCAAAATCACGAGCAACACATCATTCAAGCATGAGATATAAATAAAATATGCATTTCTTAACATTTTTAGCAAAGCACATGAAATAACAAGCAAAAGTCAAGTAATGGGGCTAAAATTTTTACCTTACTACTAGCATCATATGTACTTGCTACCATAAAATTTTCATAGCATGACATGGCTCCAAACATTATTTATTTAAAAGATAAGAACCACTAGTTTTAAAATACTAATAAACATAATTCTATTTTTGTAGCAAAAAAAAATGTTTAACTAAAACATGTCATATTTTGGTTCCAAAAGATAGAAATTTAGACAAGGATTCTAGAAAGTATTTATTTACTATTTTAGAATTTTTCTACTAATTACTATAAATTTTTAAAGTTCACTGCAAAAAGGTAAAAACAAAACCAATTATTGCAATTATGACCCTGGTTTTTACTCTGGGGTCCCTGGAATCTTTTATTTCTTTGCACCTAGGCCCTTGGCCGGATTTGGTAACAGAGGAGGCGGCGGCGGCCATGTTTCCGGCGACGGCGGTCGCCGGCAGCGAGGGAGAGTAGGGGAGGGGCTAGAGGAGATCGCGCTCTACCTTGGGGTATCCTTGGACGGGATTGGGGGCGGTCGGAGAGGCGGGGCCGCAGCGGCAAGCGGTCGGCGGCGGCTCTGCTCGCCGGCGGCGGCAGTCCGGCAGCGCTAGAAGGTGATGGCCGGGCCTATGAGCTTCACGGAGAGGCTAGGAAGGTGGTGGAGTACTCGATTTGAGCCAAGGGAGAGCGGACGGGCGGCGCCACGGCGAGCAGGGGCTCGCTGGCGTTCATGGAGGCGGCGGCGCTCCGGCAGGCGAGGGCGGCGATGGTGGGGTGCATGAGCTTCAGGAGATGGAGTGGAGGGTGATGGCGTGCTCGATTTGGGCAGTGGGGGCACGGATGAGGGGACTCCGTGGTGAGTTGGGGCGGCGGCGACTATGGCGGGTGGTGGCGCCGCGAAACGGCGCGGCGGCGAGGCGAGATGGCACGAGGCCAGGTGGAGCTGGGCACGTCTGCGGCACGCCGTGGCTCGCGGAGGCATGGCCCGGTGCCACGCGGGCTAGGCCCGCGGTGAGCGGGGCAAAGTGGCACACGTCGGCTCGGCTCGTGGCCGCGCGGCCATGGCGGGCGACGGCGCAGGGTACGTGGGCAGGTGGCCGCGCGCGCGGCTCGGCGCCGCAACAGCAGCACAGGCAGCAGCAGTAGCGCATGCGAGCGGCGCTCGCGCGTGAGAGAGAGAGACGATGGAGAGAGAGAGGGGCAGTGGTCGAGCTGCAGCAGAAGCGTATAGAAGAAGGGGAAAGCACCAGAGGCCTCTCGACTGCAAACGCGTGGAGGTGAGGTGGCATGGCATGTTGACGAACAACAGCGAATTTACGAAGGAGAAGGCTCTCGGCGCTACAGTAAAAGCTGATGTTTTCATAAAATTTTCTTTCCTCTCTCTTTACTCACTCAAACGAAGTAGTTGGAGAGATGCAAAAATCTTGATATTTTGTACAGAAGTAGAGAATAGCTCCGGGAACCCATTCCACCTAGATTTGAAAGTTGAAACCTTATAAAATTTGAAATTCTAAAGAGAGAAGAATTCAAAATTATTTAATATCTTTATACAAGAATGAATTAGTGCTAATTATCATGTCAAGCATGTGATTAACCTTAACTACAGGTGATTAACACCTGGGGTGTTACACTCACCGGCCTGGATAAACTCTACCGTGAACAGGCGGAACAACTGAAGCACCAAATCCGCAGGGCAGAAAAGTCAATCCAAGAAATGGAGGAACAACGGACCAGAGCCGTACAAGCCGAGTATTCCCTAGCCAGTCTCCAAGCCCAATGGCAAGAACACGAGGCTCACAGAGAAGTAGGTGGGTGGATAGAAGAACCAGAAGAAACTCATTGGGATAGGGGTACTCAGACCGAAGATGATGTGAGGGAACATTGTCTTCCACCAAAGAAGCGCCCTATCTAGATCGAGGAAGAGTCCCCATGATAGGAGTAGCACTCCAATCTAGAACCCCTATCCTAATAATCGTGTATCCACGGAAACTGTACCCCACCATGTTGTAATAATAAGTACCATGTATCCCCTTTGTACCCAAATATTTGTGCAAAACTTGTTGACTCTACCTTTGTTTTCAGATGGCTGAGGAAGGATGGACCCAAGGCAATTGCCAAGCTACACCTGGCCTCCTCAGCCTCTTGATCAATGCCCTGAAAAGCCTTGGCATTATAGAACGCCCAAGGTACTACAGCAGAGAGTACGAGCACCATAGTACCCTCCACTGCAGGGTGATCCTGGTCGTCACCAGTGGTGACCGCTACCCCGACATCCAGCCATGGCGAGTGACCGCCACAGGGTTTAGGCACCAAGACACCTATCTCTTGGCCGTCAAGAAGGCACTCCGCTATCTGTGCCGGATTTTTTAAGGACACCTCGCCCCCACTCCAATGAGGTTCTTCCCTCCGGCCATCAGAACCCCAGTTTGGAAAGCTCGTATGAGAAGCCTGGAACGGCGCCGCCATGAAGAAGACCCCCTGTACCAAGTGGCTACCTACCTAGCCTCTTTGGATCAGCTCTTTGACGAGCAAGTCAGCATCCTGAGAGAGCAGACCCATCGAGCCGAGCAAGCAGAGCTCGCGGTAAGACTGCAACAGATCCGGGAAGCCCAAGCCGAGGCAAGAGTCGGAGCCGCGGTCAGCAGCGAAACAGTTGCTCAAGAGAGCCTCAGGCAGGCCCGGGACCGGCGTATGCAAGAATGGACCAGAAGTGGAACGCCAGTCCCGGCAATTGGGGAAGATCATGTTCTACTCGGGACGCTCGTCATAGGATGGGGATCACTCTTGAGAACCCCACAAGCCCCACCCGAGAACCCTGAAGGGTCTACTGCCGCCGTTGAAAGAGAAGCTGCTGTGCAACCCCTGGAAAATGGAAACCTAGAGGACAGCGAGCAAGGACTACTCGCACACTCCGCCCCAGAAGAAGGCTCACCCCGCGAGTAGCTTGTCCCGAAGCCACCCCAGCCCCTCTGGCTTAAGTTGTACCCTTAAGTGTGACTCTGTACCCGGACGTGTAGTACGCGTTTGGCCTTGCCCCAGTATTGTACCCCCACTTGCAGAAATAAAGTTATTTGTGCTTGTTGCTTGCTAGCTTGTGTGCTTGTTGCTAGTTGTGTGCTTTTCGGCGGAAGGTAGATTCTGCCTTTTCAAAAATACGAATTAAACAACTTAAACATCACTTAATCCTAATTCCAATCTCACGAAGACTCTACCCAATCTATAGATGGCTTCCCAAAACGGTACGAGGGCCTCCCGCAACCGGACCCCTGCAGCCGCTGGCGCGGGAGGACAGCCTAATGGACAGAACCCTCTCCAGGAAGAACAGAAAGTGAGCTAGAATGGAGGAGGAAATCAAGGAGAAGTGCCACTGCCACCACCACCACCCCTCGGGGACCTGGCATAGATAATACACAACCAGACCCTCATACTGGAAACACTGGCCAATGCCCTCGTCAACAAGCGGCCACGAGAGCAGACCATGAATGACAAGCTGACAGCCTTTCTGAGGACCAAGTCACCCACCTTTGCCGGATCTAGCAACCCCTTGGATGCAGACGACTAGCTGCGTGTGATCCAAAGGAAGCTCAAGCCGTTCGAATGCCAAGATCGAGACAAAATTCTTCTGGCAGCCCACCAACTCACCGGGACTGCCTTAGCCTGGTGGGAGAATTACTGTGCCACTGCCGAATATGCCTCCACCATCACTTCGAAGGAATTTGTGAAGGAGTTCCGCTGCTATCATATCCCCTCGGCCACCATGAAGCACAAGGCAGATGAGTTTCGCGCACTGCAGCAAGGAAGTATGTCAGTATAAGAGTACACCTACCAGTTCATGGAGCTGGCCCGATATGCACCAGAGGAAGTGGAAAATGATAAAAAGTAGGACATGTTCAAGGAGGGATTAAACCCAGAGCTCCGGACCTTGCTTACCCCTCAGATCTACCCGGACTTCAACACTCTGATGAACAAGGCCATTCTCACAGAAAGGGCCAAAGCTGAAGAAAGAAAAGATAACAAGCGCAAGTTTCTGGAAAGCAAGGCCCGCCAGCAGGATCACTTTCAGAAACCAAGAAGCTTCAGCTACACTGCACCAAGATCTCATGCCCCAATGCAGTATAGGACCCAGTCTCAGGTGACAGGCCCATAGGCCCCTAACACACCGTTCAGGAGCCAGAACACCATGAAGGCCCAACAGAGCAATGCAAGCCAAGTCACCACCACCAACAACAATGCTAGGGTCTATTTTAACTGCCGTGAGACAGGGCATTTCATTGCTAACTGCCCATATGCCAGCAACAAGCCGGCAGCCTCAGCCTTCTCCAACTCTGTGAATGGACCAAGGCCAGTTCTGTCAGGTGCCAACCGAGTGCCCATCCGCAGCAGCAGCAGCACCAACAACAACAACAACAACAACAACAACAACAACAACAACAACAACAACAACAACAACAACAACAACAACAACAACAACAACAACAACAACAACAACAACAACAACAACAACAACAACAACAACAACAACAACAACAACAACAACAACAACAACAACAACAACAACAACAACAACAACAACAACAACAACAACAACAACAACAACAACAGTCAGCAGATGAGGCAGCCCCAGCAGTCATTTGGACGAGCCCGCATCAACCACATCAATGCGCAGGAGGCTCAAGGAGCTCAGGGCATAGTGCTCGGTGAGTACCTAGTCAGCTCAGCTCTTGCAACAGTACTATTTGATTCTGGAGCATCACACTCGTTCATATCCTCAAGTTTTGTGGAAAACACAATATACCTACAGTACTACTAAAAACACCCCTATTAACCCAGATGCCTGGAGGTGACATCAAGTGTCAACTAGGTTGTCAACAAGTAAGGATCAATTTAAGTGGGGTCGAATTTCTAGCAGACCTGGTAGTACTTAAGTCTAAGGGAATAGACGTGATCCTTGGAATGGACTGGTTAAACCTACACAATGGTCTCATAGGTTGTGCTGACAAGGTGGTACACCTGATGAGGGAGTACGAGTGACCTGCCATACTCGGGGAAGCGGACTTAAAACTGGGATCCTATGTGGATCAACTCTATGTGTTACTCAGTAGAAGATAATTGCTTTTGAAAACCCTTTCTTTCAAATAAACCCCTACATAATAATTAGCTTTCCGCAAATTAAACCCTAGCATTATCCTTGATTTACCCCGTGCATTAAATTCTGTTTATACCCCTCCGTGGGTGTGGTTGGACTTGCTGAGTACGTTTGTACTCACCCCATTCTTAATTTTTACAGAGGAAGATTCACACTTCGTTCCCGAAGACGTTGAGTAGGGATTCCGTCCTGCACCCAACCTTGCCTGTGGATAGGGTCACCCGCAGGAAGCTCCGTATGGCGCAAGACTCTGATGACCTCTTCGTAGTTAATATCGTTGTGTGAGTTTTAGTTGTTATCCTCGCGATAGTGGCGCTTCACTGCCCATTACCGCGTAGAGTTGTACGGTGATGTACCATCTGATGTAATAAATATGTTATCAGCCTCCTGGAACTGATATTATATTTCATTTAAGTCTTCTCTTACGAGGGGACGCTTCACGCACACGTACTATGCTAGTATATTCTTATATATGCAGCGAACTGTGTAGAGTATATCTGTATATCTTTATCTGCACCATCATAAGCGTGCTTGAAATTAAACATATATATCCGCTGAGATTCCCACTTCCCACGCACGTTCCGAACGGGCCGGGAGAAACAGCACGGCGGCATCTATCAGTGATCAGCCTCGCTAGCTCTCTCGAGCTAGTCATCATCGTCTTCAACACACGCGCGGCTTCCAGGGAGTTACCTGCCACTGCTGCTCTGCATCAGTTTGGAATAGATTGCGCACGGCCAGCACATGTGCATGCACATGTTGCTCGAGCATGCAGCAGGCAACCTTGCCGGGCCTCGGTCCCCCGATCATCTGCTGAGCCTGCCTGACTGCCCTGGATTGGATCTTGTCGCTGCAAATTGTGGTCGTGTGCATCCTTCTGCTATATCAGACGTGCTACCGTTGGGTGCAGTGGGAGGATAGCTCCGTTGCTTAGACCTTAATTATTAGTTAAATTTAAAGTTGAAGGATTTGTCTATATATTTAGATATAGCTTCGTATATTACCACGGGTTTGGAAGCTTCTGGGAACGATAAACAATATTGCAATCGGTGGGCAAGCAATATATTCCCACGTTCCAAACGGAAGATACGGCTTCCCACCTTGGGTCGGCTTCAACCCGGCTGCCTTGCCTCCGGCCGGGCTACCTGACACGACAGCCCATCGTGTTGGAATAGTCTGCGATCCGCACACGGACGCGCCCGTGGCTTGATGGCGGCGCAGAGGCTGATCGGGACAGGGGATTGATGTGTCTGTGGCTCAGGGCCACCCGTCGTCGATCGCTCGCATGCGACAGGGAGAGGGAGAGGGAGAGGGAGAGGTGATAGATCCGAATCAATCGCCATCCCCTCCATGTTCTAAACGAGCTAGATGTGTTCTGTTCTTCTCTTTCTTCAGCCAGCAGCTAGCTACCAGAGAGGAATCAATGGCTAGCATCCAAGTTCCAGGGAGAGAGAGCCCGAACCAAGTCGGAATGTGATACAACGAACTGTGCACATGGTACACGCGCGCGCATGCATGCCACTGCCACCGCCACACCGCTTAATTGGAGAACGACGTGTACCCTGGATTCGCGGCCCTGACCCCCGAACCTTCACCTTTTGCTGTCTCCTTTGAGCTGGAGTGGCAGGGAGGATCGGATAGGATACGCTTGCTCTCCGGCCAGCTCCACTAGTAGTGTTTAATTTGCGAAGCGAGGTTCTTGGTCCGAGAAATATAATTACCAGCCTGAGCTAGACGTGTTTTTTGAAGCCCAATCTCAATTGAAGTTTTATGAAAAATTTTATGATACTAAATTCTATGCTATGTAATTATATTAACTTTGCTGACATTGAAAGGAGAGAGAAGAGAAAGTTTCATATGATGGTAGAGAAATTTCAAAACGCCTCTTTATAGCTCCACCTTAAAATTTCCCCGCTAGGACATGCTACAATGCGACAAGAAGCGGGGCCTCACCCCCTAGGTCGACATCCCGGCGGGGCAGGTCGGGAGCTCTACATGTCATGTGTCCTACGCTAGGGTCCACCGGTCAGCTGCCCTCTGTCATCATGTGTTGAAGCCATGTCTTGTCGACCTGTAGTCCGCGATGCCGCTCGACGTGGCTCCAGCCCTGTTTGTCATCACCGTGGCAGGGCATGGTGTTATCGTACTTGCAGTACACACTCCGTGATCTGTTAAGGGCGGGCCTCCCGCTTCCGTCTCGACGATGGTTCCCTCTAGGGAGGTCGCTGGATCGAGCACCCACCCCCCGTCCCATCGGTATGGGGTAGGGCCTCCTAGCTCGGCGTGCCCCGCCTCACCATATGCTGTGTTTGGTTATCCATCACATTAATTTTTCAGAAAAAACAAATATTTGCATAGAATACTAAATGAAAATTTATTTATAAAACTTTTTTTAAGGATGTGTATAGTTTTTCGAGACGAATCTAACGAGTCAAGTTCCACCATAATTGGCTACAGTGATGCTACAGTAACTGTTCTTAATTATCCTCTAGTCATGCGGTCAATAATTTTATTAGCTATAACACATACTACAATACCATAATTGTGGAGATTATTTTGTAATTAAACTTCATTTAATATCACTAATTAGTGGTGAAAAAAACAAAAAAAATTCATAAAAACTTTTTCACACCAAACACGGCCTATGCCTATCTACGGATGGTGATCAGGCATGGCTGTCCCATCGGGCTGACAGAGAGGGAGCGCAGCTGACGTGAGCGCCAGTTGCGAGTTGTGACGTCATGATGGTCCGATTGATCAGGATCGTTCCTGTCGATTCCTTCGCCCCATAGGCGAGCGCCCCTACTCCGCTTGTATGTGTTTAGATCTGTAAAATAGTGATAAAATAGGTCATATCGAATACTATAGTATATTGTAGTATTTTTTATTTGTTTGTGATAATTGTTGTTCTATTATGATCTAACTAGTCTTAAAAAATTCGTCTCGTCGTGTACATCAAAATTATGCAATTAGTTTTTTATTTATCTATATTTAATATTTTATACATGAGGTAAAAGATTTAATGTGATAGGTGAATAATGAAGTTTGGAGAGTGAAATTTTAGAAGTGAACGCAGCCTCAAGCGAGGGGCGAGCAAGCACGTCTTGGGTCCAGCGCAGTTAATGCCCCCTCGGACAGGGCCTGTGGGGTCGAAACCAGCTTTTACGTGGTCCACATGCTTGGCATGGGATAGGTTCGCACCATGTGTCCCATCGTTGTCCTGTCTAGACTTCTGCGCTACTCCCTCACGCTTTTAAGATTCAAACCCTATAATTTTTGAACAATAATTTGGCCAACAATTTTTAACTATTCACTCTGTTCGGCAGCTCCAGCAGTCTCTATCTCAACAGTGTTTTTCTCTCACACTGTTCCAGCACCAGCTTCCAACCACCAGCCAGCCAACAGTATTTTTCTCTCACAATATTCCAGCCACCAGCTCCAGCTCCAGCCCGGCGAACAGAGTGATTATAGGCAAACTTGATCAATTAATAAACTTAAGTTTATACTCATAAAAAATATAGTATAAAATAAATAAATGGTCAAACTGTGATTTGAGAGACCGTGCTATATCAAACTATGCCTTATAAACTAGAAGGGAGGGAGTACCTACCTATCTATTGGGCCGATGCCAGGGGCGGAGCTGCATGGAGGCACCGGGGTCGTCGGACCCCGACGGATTTCATCAAAATCAAGGGGAAATCACTATTTAGTATTGTTCATATGTGTGGTGGACTCTGGCGCCGAATGCATCGGACCCCGACGGCAAAAATTTCTGGCTTCGCCCGTGGCCGATGCTGGTCGTGCTCTTGATTGTTAGGCGTGCCGGCTTTGGCTGCTGGAGGGTGGCTAATTTCTGGTTTAGGCCCGTGACGGCCCGTCTTTGAGGTACCTCACCTTCGCTGTATGCCAACCGATAGTTTACAAATTTTTTTATTGGCAGCTCAATTAAAGTAGTGTACTCGAGCATCTTTCCTGCCAACTGAGAATTCACAAAAAAATTTATTGGCAGCTCAATTAAAGTGTGCTCGAGCATCTTTCCGTTGGGAGATTTCAACGCAGCTCGCCATCTGGCTTAGCTAGTAGGAGTACCAAATTATAAGCATTTTACATGTGTTGACCAAAGAGAAGGACACTTGTCGGACACGACCTTTTCTTACTGCCTGCGTCACAATTTTAATAAGTATGCATTTATAAAATAGTGATGCCATCTATGATCATGTGAGCGTTCAATTTAATTGTCATCGTCGTGCATGTTCCTCATTTCTGACATGATAGGCTTTATTGGGTGGCTAGCCAGTTTGTGCTGGAATATTAAAACACAAGATGACGGTGTATATACTGTAGATTGCACATGTACGTGCCACCGACCTGGACTGTATCATTTCAGCTGCCATGCGCCCAAGATTCGCTAATTTATAAAATCAACATGCGGGAAACTTTAGGCATGTGCCATATTATATGATTATTCGACGAGTGTTTGGTTCTCATCTCACCTTGGAATTCATGCATTTCTTTCATATTTAAGGCGTGTGGTGAAACTTCCAGCTATGATTTTGATTTGACAAAGGAGCATTGTGGCATGCTGGTTGCAGCAACCAATCCTTATCACGTACGAGCAGACGAAGCTGCAAGCTTTGTTCGTGCACCTGCCCCCCAGCCCGGCCGTCACCCTGCTAGCTGCGGCTATATAAACGTGGGCAGAAGCATCTCATCCTCCCACCACCGCTAGCGCTGCACGGAACCCCGAGCTTTCCAGCGATCGAGAAACAAGCTAGGCACAGCACCGCACCGCCACTAGTAGAAACCAGCGGCCCGGTAAGCCACGGCGACCTGCTCCTGGCTCCTCCCCACACACGAGCGGATAGGCTATATCCCATCGATCGATCAAGCGAGACAATCCCGTGCCACCTAGTAATAACTAGCGACATGGCTTTCGCGATCAAGGCTGCGTCGACCTCCCACTTGACTTTTTTCCCGGCGGTTCATCGGCCGTCGTCGTCGCTCACGACACCGGCAGCGTCGGTGACGAAGATACCGGCCGGGCGGAAGAAGTCTGCGGCGGTCACCAGGGCGGTCGCCGCGGTGGCTCCGCCGCCTGCCCCGGCGCCGGCCAGGCCTGCGGGCAAGCGGTGCCTGTCGGTGTCGCAGACCATGTCCAGGCTAAAGGCGCAGGGCAAGGTGTGTACCATGCTCTTGCTCTCTCCTATCATATTGTGGCCTCGGCTTGCATGTACGAATTTCTAACGAGCTTTAATTTGGTTTGCCGTGCGTGATCGTAGACGGCGTTCATCCCGTATATCACCGCCGGCGACCCCGACCTGGCCACGACGGCAGAGGCGCTGCGCCTCCTGGACGCCTGCGGCGCCGACGTCATCGAGCTCGGCATGCCCTTCTCCGATCCCTACGCCGACGGGCCCGTCATCCAGGCACGCACGCATAACTACCTAGCAAGCGACATGATCCCACGCACCCCCGCGCATGCGAGCTTTGCCTGACGCCCTCGTGCTCATGATCTTCAGGCCTCGGCAGCGCGGGCGCTGGCGAGCGGCACGACGACGGATGGCTTGCTAGCGATGCTCAAGGAGGTGACGCCGGAGCTATCGTGCCCGGTGGTGCTCTTCTCCTACTTCAACCCCATCGTCCGGTGGGGGCTGGCTGACTTCGCCGCCGCCGCCAAAGATGCCGGTGTAGAAGGTCTCATAATCCCCGACCTCCCTTATGCTGCCACGTGTACCCTCAGGAGTGAAGCCATGAAAAACAAACTAGAGCTGGTACGTCCATTCGCCATGCAGCCATCGATTTTTTATTCCTATTCTTCCTTCTTGCCATCGCGATGCTGAGATCGAGACCAAGGAAGCTTTAATTTTGTTGACTGACCTGAACAATTGCTGCATCCATATGCAGGTGCTACTCACAACACCAGCTACACCGGAAGAGAGGATGAAGGAAATCACAAGAGCTTCAGAAGGTTTTATTTACCTTGTGAGTGCATGCCCATCTAGAGCCCACCAAATTTTGATCTAGAGCCCCTACAATTGGAGGGCCTCTATTTGCACCCGACGTGTGGGCCCAACCTCTATTTTCCCCTTTCTCTGGTCCGCTCGCTCCATCCCCGAATCGCCGCCGCAGCACCCGACTCGCCGCCGCCGCCGCCATCCCGCTCGCCGTCGCCGGAGATCCCCGCCCGCCGCCGGTAGAATCCCCGCCATGGCCGGATCCGCCCCTCTGGGGGACGGACTGCCGGCTTGGGGCGGAGACAGCGACGGGCCGAGCCGGACCAGGCCGCCACCGTGCCTGGCCGGGACGCCGCTGCCTCGCGGCATCTCCGGCGACGGGCGCCCTCCCCGGCCGGCCGCGCCTACCTCGGCATCCAAGAAACGCCGCTCGCCATTCGTGGCACTTTTCCCACCTCCAATGCATGCAGTCTATGGATCCAAGCATCCCTGGGAATCCTCTCTCCTTGTTAATGGCTAGCAATCTGGCTGTGTCTCGGGCATTGGGGCCCTCAGGTATTCTTCACTGAAGATGTTAACAACAGCTTTCACAAAATGCTTGAAAGACTCAATTATGGTGCTTTCACCCATTCTGACCGAATCATCCAAGAAATCAGCTGACACACTGTGTGCAAGCATCAGAAAGGGTGCAACAACCTTCTGAATTGCAGATGCACCCAGACGACCCACTGCATCAGCCTTTTGGCGGAAATACTCGTCATGAGCCTCGACTGCAGCTACTATCCTCAAGAAAAGTGCCCTTGACATCTGATACCTCCTTCTGAAATGATTTTCGTTGTAAATAGGCTTGTCAGCGAAGTAATCCCAGTAAATCTTCTCGTGACCGCCTAGGATATCTCGTGGCACGTTGTGGCGGCCCGGCAAAGATCCGCGAAACTTTTTCTTGTTCTTCTTCCTCTTCAATGCCGCAAGCATAGCACCAAGGAAGACGACATCATCTTCATCGGATTCCTCCTCTTCCTCCCGCCACCGCCGAAGCCTCTCGGACCTCGACATCTGCCACACCAACAAAATGCAACACTTTCAGTTAGCATACAAGTAAATCCTTACTCTGGAAAAGAGTGAAACAAACAAAATTCAGACCTTAGTACAATTAATTGAGTTCAGGAACAAAGTAAATAACATGGATCAGGAAAGATACTAATTGAGTTCATCTTCTAAACTAGAACTGAGCCGAGTTGAGGTTCGTTTTTACTGACTATATCTACTGTTAATTAGTCCTATATTAATACAAGAACGGCAAAACTCTTACCGGTTCCATTAAAAAAAGACTACTGTTGGTGTTAATTATTATTCACCAACAGAAACAAAAAAAGTCGGTACGGTTCCGCTATGTATGAGAACAAGAGATGGGCTCATGTCTGATTCGGGCAATTGCCTTCGATAAATCATGAAGAGATCACAAGACGATCGATCAGGATTCAGGAAACATACACTGATTCAGTTCATCTTCTTAATAGCCGGCAAGGAGGCGGCGCACGGCGGGGCTCGTTAAAAAATATCACCAAACCAAGCTAAAATTTTAACTCGGTAGTTTAAGAGCCAGCTCGAGCTAGCTTGCAAGCCAAAATATTAAAAGCCTAGAAGCCAAAAGCCAAGGGAGGGGTTGGCCTACGCGTGCGTCCTCTTCAACGCTTAGCTCTGTTCTCAATCCAATTTAACTCACACTACTACAAAATAGGTCTTTCTTCCAGGCCATTTGTCCCGGTTACCTTTGGGCCCGGGACAAAAGGTGGCTTTTATCCCGGGTCCAACGGCTAGCCGGGCCAACGCGGGGGACAGGGCCTTTTTGTCCCGGGTGGAGTCACCAACCCGGACAAAAGGCCCCCCTTTTGTCCCGGTTGGTGGCTCCACCCGGGACAAAAAGGCCCAACCCTTTTATCCCGGGTGGTAACACCAACCGGGACAAAAGGGTGGCCCTTTTGTCCCGGTTGGTGTTACCACCCGGGACAAAAGACCCCTTTTGTCCCGGTTGGTGTTACCAACCCGGACAAAAGGCCCCTCCACGTGATAGTTCAAAAGGAAGTTATTCTATACTGAGTCACGTGTACTACTTAGGTGAGTTGGTAAGGAAACCATGCGCTAGGCAAGAGGTCTTAGGATCGAATCCCGTGGTGTGCAAAATTTTTTTTAACGGCGGGCACCTTTTGTCCCGGTTCTGCCACCCGGGACAAAAGCCTCGAGGCTTTTGTCCCGGAAGCCTTGTCCCGGTTCCAAAACCGGGACAAAAGGCAGTTTGGAACCGGGACAAAAGGCCTATTTTGTAGTAGTGTCCTTAACTAAGAATTTGTTTGGAAGCACTCTACTCTCTAAACAGTCACTCCACTTCACCAACTCTACTCCACCAACTCCACTCTACTACTCTAGTACTTGTAGTCCATTCTGTTTGGATATTCTATAGCTCCACTCTACAACTCTAAAAGGACAGCTCGGCTCCTTCCAACTCGCCAGCCCAGCAAATATCTGACCGGCTCAACTAGGCTCAGGTCGGCCCAGCCGCCTCTCACCTTACTTCCAAGTGGGTGCCGCGTGTTATGTTTCTTCTTCCTACTTCTATCCCAATATGGGGTGGAACCGGGCGGCGAGACCCGAGCTCGGGCTGCGGCCGGCAGCGGCCCGCGAGAGCTAGCGGCGGCAACTCGGGAGCGGCGGCTGCAGCCGGCAGGAAAAGGAGACTTGTCTCGAGCTTTTCTAGATTATTATTGAGTCCCAATTTTATTAAGTATATATATATAGCGGTGCCATCTATGATCAGGAGAGCATTCAATTCAAATGTCATCACCATATATATACGCAACTTCCTCATTTCTGACATGATAGGCTTGAAGCTACTTTTGGGTGGCTAGCTAGTTTGTGCTGGAATATAAAACACACAAGCAAATAAAACGACGATGTATAACGTAGCTTGCACGTGATGCCACCGACCTGGCACGTGCCCAAGATTCGCAAAATCCCATGTACAAATCGTTCCCAAGATTCCCAACCCTACTAAAGAATATAATTAATCGCCATGCCAAACGTTGGGCATGAGCCGTAGTTTGATTATTCGATAAGTGTTTGGTAGCTTGCGCATGATGCCACCGACCTGGCATGTTCCCAAGATTCGCAAAATCAAAATGTGCCAAATCGTTCCTAAGATTCCCAACCCTACAAACAGTTTGATTATTCGACGAGTGTTTGGTAGCAATCTCCAAAAAATGGTAGCAATCTTCAAACTAGCCGTCTTAACAAGTTTTTTTTTCCACTCTAGCCCAGTAGCCCTCTCCTTTTTATCTCCACAAAGACATGCATGCACAAGCAAGCATTAGGTGTCGGTTGCGATTTAAATATGCACCAGTACAGAATCATGATCAGCAAACCACAGACGTTTTTTGTACACGAACCCTGCTGGCTGCAGCTATATAAATAAACATGGGCAGAAGCATCTCATCCTCGTCATCCGGCGATTCATCATCAGTCGTCGTCGTCCCTCATCACGACGCGGGTGTCATCGGTGGCGAAGATATGTCGTCGGCAGGGCATAGCAAGGCTGCGGCGGCGGCTCCACCGCCTGCCCCGGCACCGGCAAGGCCAGCGGACAAGCGGTGTCGTCTATCGGTGTCGCAGACTATATATGTCCAGGATCCAGGCGCATGGCAAGGTGTGTAGTACTGTGCGCTCCTGTCATACATAGATTGTAGCTTTGGCTTGCGTGTACGGGTGCTTAAATGCCTTGCGTGTGATCGCAGACGGCGTTCATCCCGTGCATCATCGCCGGCGACCCCGACCTGGCCACGACGGCGGAGGCGCTACGGCTCCTGGACGCCTGCGGCGCCGACGTCATCGAGCTCGGCATGCCCTTCTCCGACCCCAATGCCGACGGGCCCGTCATCCAGGCACACACGCACAGCCAGCTAGCAAGTGACGCGATCCCACCCACCCCGTGCATGCGAGCGCGGGCGTGCTCGAGCTTTGGCTAACACCTCTCGTGCACATGATCTTCAGGCCTCGGCGGCGCGGGCGCTGGCAAGCGGCACGACGACGGATGGCGTGCTGGCGATGCTCAAGGAGGTGACGCCGCAGCTGTCGTGCCCGGTGGTGCTCTTCTCCTACTTCGGTCTCATCGCTCAGTGGGGGCTGGCCGACTTCGCCACCGCCGCCAAAGAAGCCGGTGTAGAGGGTCTGATAGTGCCCGACCTCCCATACGCTTCCACCGATGCCCTCGGGAGTGAAGCCATGAAGAACAACCTCGAGCTGGTAGGTCCATTCGCAATTCGTCTGACTTTACATTCCTATTCCCCCTTCTCTTGCCATCGCGAAGCAGAGACTGAGACCAAGGAAGCTTTAATTCTGTTGACAAATCTGAACAACTGTTGCATGCATGCAGGTGCTGCTCACGACACCAGCTACACCGGAAGAAAGGATGAAAGAAATCACAAGAGATTCACAAGGTTTTATTTACCTTGTGAGTGCATGCCCATCTAAAACCACAATTGTTTCTTGAAGTTTATTAGCTCCTGTGCTGAATGTGCTCATAACATTTCCTTGTTAAATTCAATCGTCACCTACAGGTAAGCGTCAATGGCGTCACAGGCCCCCGCGCAAATGTGAGCACACGTGTCGAATCACTCATTCAAGAGGTTAAAAAGGTATACATATATTTTGTGAAAGGAACTATGTAAAGTCTACTTTTCTATTATTAGACAACACTTTCTACCATGCACTGAACTTGTTTTATTTTTCGTGGCAGGTCACTAACAAACCTGTGGCGGTTGGATTTGGCATATCGAAACCTGAGCACGTAAAGCAAGCAAGAGAAGTTACCATCACATCATTTGGTTAATTCATTAAGCAATGACTAATTTTGTGGCTAAGTTTGTTTGACTCCATCGTTTTGCTTTCGCGGACAGATTGCAAAGTGGGGTGCAGATGGAGTGATCATTGGTAGTGCAATGGTGAAACAGTTAGGCGAAGCAGCATCTCCCAAAGAAGGGCTACAACGGCTAGAGGATTACGCTAGGAGCATGAAGAACGCATTGCCATGAAATATAGATGTATACAGGAGTGCTACAGGACCAGCAATTAAGTTGCTATGTAATAAAGCTTTAGTGATCAGTAAACTCAAGGGAAGCTCTACCACTGAAGCTGCCTTTCCTCTTGGTGGTGGTTAATTAGGCAAATGCAGGCATAGTTGAATTCCTTTGTTTGCATGCATCACTACAACAACAAACAATTTTAGATGGTGGTTAAAATCGTATTTTTAGAAGCGGGTGTGATATCCACTCCTAAAAATAAAGTTTTTAACTGCGAGAACTAGAAGCAGGTAACACGCCCACCCCTAATTTCACGGGTGTGGCCTCCACCTACCCCTCATTTATTTAACTCTGTCCCCTCTCTTATCTCTTCGACTCTTCTTCTCCCTGGCATCTCCCCCCCCCCCGAGCTTTCCTCCTCCTCCCCTCCCTCCTCGATCCGGTCCTTCCTCCCTCTCAGGAGCAGGCGGGGGCGGCGAGCCGCGCTAGGCGCCGGCGGGAAGCGCGCGGCATCGGGCCGGCAGCCACGGCCAGGCGCCGATGGGGGCGGGCGCGGGCCGGCGAGCCGGCCAGCCGCCGCCGCCGCAGCGCGCGGCCAGGAGGCGCGGCCACTCTGGTGGGGGCGGGCGCGGGCCGGCGAGCCGCGGGAAGCGCGCCCGTGTGCGGGCCGGCGAGGAAGGCCGCGGTGCGGCCCAGCAAGCCGCCGCTGCCGCGCGCGGCCATGCGCAGGGGTGGGCACGCCCGCCGCCGTGGGCCGGTGAGGGCGGCATATGTTTTTTTGTTTTGTTTTTTTTGGTTTGTGACTGTGGTGGTCAATTCTTGTATGATGAATCAAATCAGTCTCTTGTATTGTGAATTAGATTTTTGCTATTTTACTTGTGTGATGTGTGATGACCATGTAAGATAAGAATGTTTCTAGCTTCAATCTGAAAAAATTTTCAAGTGTGATTGTATCTTTGTGAGGGAGTTGAGCATGTTTTGGTGATGGAGTGATGGAATTGGAGCTCGAGGAGGGAGGAGCCGGTGGTGCGGAGCTCCGGCGGGGGACGCTAAAAAAAAGCTCTTTTTGTCCCGGTTGGTGTTACCAACCGGGACAAAAGGGTTCGGCATGGCGTTCCTTGTTGCCAGATCCGGGACAAAAGGGTTCGGCATGGTGTTCCCGGTTGAGAAACCGGGACAAAAAAGGTTTCCCAACAGGGACAAATCAAGGTTTTTGTAGTAGTGCAGGACGTCATGGATAAAAGGAGCGCTACCAAATAAGGCAAGCGGTAGGAAGAAGGTGGTGCTCCGAGAGAACGAGACTATGATGTAGAGATGATGTTGTTAAAACTCAAGAAGATGGAACAATGCATATTGTATATTTATTTGCATATTTAGTTGGACTTGGCAATAATAGTGTACCTACGCATTTGATTTATCTCAATATTGTTTGGAACAACGACGTTATACACGATGAATATTATTACTTATCGGTATATTTTTATTTTCTTTACTTATTTTTTTCGTAGCAACGCACGGACACTCATCCATGTGGTCGTTGAAAACGGAAAGCTGGATGGCGCAGCTGGATTGCTGCAACAGATACACTGGAAGAGTGGTGCTGGCTGATGACCAAGGTTGGAAGTACAAGATGACAATCAAAAAGCAAGAATGAAATGGATAGGAAATCAGAATAAATGGAGAGAAATAAAAATAGGACATTCTATAATTGCCCGAAATCAGGAATGAGCCGTCCGTTCTTTTGGGCTTCGACACCTTCTTAACACGAAAAAAAAAAGACGAAAGAAAAAAAAAACTGCGTAACGGGCCGAAGTCAGTAGTAGACCACCGCTGACCGGTAACCGGGACACGTCGCGTATGACCTCTCAAAAAAAAAATCGCAATCCAGGATTCACTAACGCCGCGGCGTCGCCGGCTGCTCCGTTGCCCCAGCGAGGTTAGCGCGCGCCGGCGCTGCAGACTTCTGGGCCAGGGCGGCCGTGACCGTGCCCATGGCCGACCATGGCGTGGTCGCCGGCAAGCGCACCGTCGCGGGGACTTTCTCCAGGCTCAGGGAGCAGGTCAAGGTTCGTGCGTTTGACCTCCCCCTTCACTTCGTAAGGCATAGGCCGCTCATTGTAAACGCACTCTCTACCTGTCTTAATCTTCAGTGAAAATTCTGGTTTTGCCGTGAGCAAGATTGTCTGGATGTCGATAACTGAACTACTTGTATCTGCAAAATCAGCGTGTCTTTTTGTGTAGTCTGCTTTTCAGCAAATTATCTGCATTAGGAAGTTGTTGTATCCAGATTACTGATAAGATGCTAAGTGGAGGCCAACCTTTAGTTGCAGTGATCTTGCCTTATGCTGTGTCTCAGTGTGATTTTAGCTTTTTCTGGAGTAGAAATTTTGCTTATAAGAGGTCTAACCTTGGAAATTTTCAGACTGCATTTATCCCATTCATCACTGCGGGTGATCCTGACTTGGCAACCACATCGAAAGCATTGAAGATCCTCGATTCCTGCGGTTCAGATGTGATTGAGGTTGGCGTACCATACTCGGATCCGCTGGCTGATGGGCCGGTTATTCAGGTAGGCGGATGATGGTCTTTTTCTCCACCAGCTGCAACATATTTTGTTTCATATAGCTTTTACAGCTTTGTTAACTTCAGTTCATTTCCAGGCATCTGCAACACGTGCACTTAAGAAAGGCACTACCCTAGAATCTGTCATAGGGATGCTGAAAGGGGTTGCACCTGAGTTGTCTTGTCCTATAGTTCTTTTCACATACTACAACCCAATTCTGAAGCGTGGGGTGCGAAACTTCATGGCTACTATCAGACAAGCTGGCATAAATGGTAAATTTCCTTACATAGCGAGTCATGCGGAGTTGCGGACTATGGTTGTTTTATACTTTGTTACTATAAGATGTTTCTTCTTGCTTCTTCTGTATCTCGTAAACATGATTTACACTTGATTCAGACATTTTTTTGTTGTGTCAGTCGGATTTGTTGATTTACACAATATGTTGTAGGACTTGTAGTACCTGATCTTCCTTTGGAGGAGACAGTGTTGCTGAGGAGCGAGGCCATTATGCACAGCATAGAGCTGGTTCATCCTCACTCTCATTGTTTATATACTACTCACACAAAATTTAAATTTATTGTATGTTTCCATAGTTGTGTTGCTATCAAGTTCCTAACTAAATTCTCTCTCGAGATGAGACCTACCTATCTTCAGCTTGGCTCAGTCCAGCCCAGGCCTCCAAAAATACACAGTTGCAAAAGATCTTCTAGGGCATTGTATCAGCCTGCCCCTAGAAGCAAGATCTAGTCTACTTGGCTCACACATGTCAGGCGGGTTGGTCCATTTCACTTTCAGAAATCCAGGATAAGCTAGGTTAAGGCCATTTTAAAATATATTATGGATAACTCGGGCTGGTGTGACAGCAGTATACTTTTGCATATTAGTTATGATGGTGGACTAATCAACAAAAGAGATAGCTTGACCACCTGCCTTACCATTTATTTTTCATGTGTTGCCCACAGGTGCTGCTTACAACGCCAACCACGCCAACAGAGAGGATGATAGAAATTGTAAAAGCTTCAGAAGGATTTCTTTATCTTGTGAGTGTCTAGAAGATCCCAGCTATTTTCCTAGTTAGAAGTCCTGGACATTGTTATATATTTCGGATATGTTTTATATCTGCCCTAGTTGAAAGTTGACATTTCCTTTTGCTAAAATGGAAATGGGGTGAGCCTCATGTTGGAAAAAAGGTGAAAGTTTACATTCTGAAGTAGGACTTACTAGTATACAACATAGGGAATAACTGTGAACTATTATATCACATCCATACATTAACGAAGAGATTAATTTCACCAGACATGTTTGTACAGAAAAATATAGCGGAAAGTAGAATTTTTTTAGGTCAGGTGGGAATTATGGCACCTAGAACATACGCCTGGTCATTCTATTTCACCATCATATTCGACCTCTGCTCTTCAGTTTTATATATTGATTAGTGGCATTACTAACCTGTATGTTATGCAGGTGAGTGCTGTTGGAGTTACAGGTGCACGCTCAAATGTAAACTTACGTGTGGAACATCTTCTTAGGGAGATTAAGAAGGTTAGGAAACTATATAATCTTCTTGTGAATTTGTTTTAGTACAATAACATCTCTGTGGAAAATTTGTGTTCAAGAAATGCTTATCTTCTTGACGTTACAGGTTACAGACAAACCTGTAGCTGTTGGCTTTGGTGTATCAACTCCAGAGCATGTAAAACAGGTGAATTAGATTTCTCTGAACTTTCTTGCTAAACATGAGTCTATTACTACCTGTGTTACAGCTTTCTGATATCTTCATTACTAAACAGATCGCAGGCTGGGGAGCAGATGGTGTGATTATTGGGAGTGCAATTGTTAGACAGTTATGTGAAGCTGCTACTCCTGAAGAAGGGCTGAAAAGGCTAGAGGAGTACACCAGGAATATAACAGCTGCCATGCCATTGAGGTGATCACGCCCATCATGAGCAAGCTGATTAGAACACAACAGAATACCGATTTCAGTGGTAGTCTGGTCAAGGATTAGCACCCGTAGTTCAGCTAGTGTTTGTGGCAGCTCCGCCTAAATTAATCCGGCTTAAGTGTGCTAACCATCACCGAAACGGCAACCAGGGTTAACATGCACTTAAAACGGAGTAATCCAGCAGTGCTGTCGGGTAAAATCCCGATTAAACCACTTGAAACATGATCGACAAAGCAGTCCAGAGAATGCAACATTCCACAAATTTTATAGTACAGAGTATGAAACTGATTGTTATTATTACAAACTGAGTTTGAATTTATAAAAGTACATCAGAGTTCAAGTTTGACGAAAATCGAACGATAATCTAGCGTCGAAACCAGACGTCGTGATGAAGCCCGTACATGACGTCAACCGTAACCTCCGATGTACCACTTAAAAAACAAAGCCACAAGCAAGGCTGAGTATACTAATACTTAGCAAGACTTACCCGACTAAGGGTATACTTAGCCCTTAATCTAGACATGCAAGGCTTTTGGTTTGAGGGGTTTGTTTTGCCGAAAAACAGTAAAGAGTATATCCTTAATTGCAGGTTTTAGCTTTTATGTTCTAGTTCAATTAACCATTCTAGGTGAGCATCTATCCAATAGCATACATGGTGAAAACAATTATCTTTTATCATCCAACCAGCCAAATTCATCATCATTATCATCTTCCACTTCTTACTCTATGTGGCAAAAGGGTTAAGTAGTTTCATTGTCCGTGAGTGGCGGAACAATTCGAATCGATTTTGTTAACCTGGCCAGGCAGACCTAAACACACGTCACGTGGTTATTCCGAGAGTCACACGTGCAACTTTTCCCTTCAATTCTCGCTTCACGGAACAGGCCCACCACCCTCGACTACAGAGCCCGGCTCTGCACCCGTCATCCCAGATGAGACCAAAGTCAAGACAATGGGGAGGTATGTTCCGGCCTCGATTGAATCCAGTAAAGCTTACCCATTACCATATTCTCGGCATGTGTCTAGTACGTTCAAACGCTTAACCACCACTACCACACACTGCGGCCTTAGCATTTTCTGCACTAAACAGACGGGGTCTCATCCAGAAACATAGTACCCTGACCCCGCCCGTAGACCTTATATTCTGCAGTATGTAGTAGATAACCTATCATCTCGCGAGCAGCAGGAAACCACTCGGCTTTTACCGGTCCTAATTAGCAGGGCATCAACTCGCACTTAACTTCTAGTAACCAGTACCTGGGTACCTAGGATCATGCATCTAAGGTTCCAGTCAACTCCTGTAAATGTAAATGCACAGATACATAATAGGAACATAATTTGAATAGCATTTAAAATATTGGGATTGATGTACCGGGGCTTGACTGGGATTAACACTAGGTCAGTGTTAGTTAAAGGATAGTTGCTCAGCGAGCATCTTCCTTCGGTCGTGCACATCGGGATCCATCCGTCCATCTTCTAGACGTGTCCACCATTCACCGTCTTCTGGCTTGGCTCCAACGTCATATCCTTCACGTGGTTCATCTATCGTACCTAAATGAAATGCAACAATGCATATGTATGAATGCAAAGTTCCGAGTTGTTTAGCGATTTAGGTGTTATTATTTTTCCTTGACGATAAAGTTGTAGTCCAACATAAAGTGAGTTGGTAGGGGAAACTTGTCAATTAATATTTCCTGGGCAGTCATTTATAGAGTAGTTATTTAACACAATTTAGTTCATAAAAGAACGGGGTGGGTTTCAAAATCTTACTAACTCATGTAACACCAGCACCTTAACAAAGACTAGTCCACCAGTGTGTAATCCAACAATAAAGTTCCTCCTAACTAAAGGTTAAATTGTATAGGTGAAATAGTGCAAGTAATGGTGGTGAAATAGTGCAAGTAATGGTAGTGAAAATTTAACTGAACGTTGACTATCCTAAGACGAGATTACTATAAATTTTTTTAGATTTAAAAGATCAGTACACAAGGCATGGAAAAAGATAAAACAAGTGATAGCTACATTAATCAAGTTTAAATTATACAAGCAATTATATTGAGTTTCAGGGGTTCAAACTTTACTGTCATGATTATGTACTCAAGGAAAAGCTCTAGTAAAGAAAATATGAGATTTTTCTAATGAAGGAAACTAGGGTTTTTGATTTACAAAGTTTATTCATGAATAAATCAAAAGGACTAGTTATACATTACTAAAAATTCCCAAAAATTTTCTATAGCATCTAGAAACAAAGGTAAGGCTGTTGTAAAAAATTCAGCTCAAGAAAACTAGTATAGAACCCTGTGGATTTAATTCTATTTAACATAGGCATAAATCAAGGTCTAATGAAACCTATAGCTAGAGTTGTCAAAATGTCCTCAAATTTTTACAGTAAGCTATTCATCTAGGGTGTAGCACACTGTCCAAAAATCAGCTAAAGATCGTGGGTAGAACTTGAGATACATACAAATGTGGATAAAACTAATATTTAATATAGAGATAACACTATTGGTCAAATGCAAAAGTGGATGTAACAAAAGTTGTAGATCTAGGTGCATGGATTTCAGAACAGTTGAGTTTGTATTTTTTTTCAATTTTTATATGAATTTATATCAATTTTACAAGTTTGTTGTTTTTTTTAAAACAAAAAGGAAATAAAGATTCGCGGCTAGACCCCTGGAAAAATTGAAAGCCTTGCAGAAAGGCCCTTGGCCAGAGGGAGGGAACAGAGGAGGGCGACAGGGGGCGGCGCCGGCCGGTTTCCGGCGACTAGGCTCGCCGGCGGCGAGGGGCTCGGGGTGGGGGAGGTAGAGGAGACCTAGAGCTACCTCTGGGTGGTTTCGGCGCGGCTCGGGGTGGCCTGTGGCGGCGGCGCCGCGTGCTCCGGCGGCCTACGGCGGGCCTGTGCCGCGGCGGCGCCACTCCGGCGAGGGGGAAGCGGCGAGGCTTGGCCGATGAGGACCAGGGCCACGAGGGGGAGCTATTGGTGGGGTCGATTTAGGCTGAGGAGGACCGGGGTGGGGGCTCAGCGGGAGCTGGCGGCCGGCGGCGGTGCTCCGATGGCCTTGGGCGGCGGCGAGCATCGATGGAAGGTGATGAAGGGGTCTGTGGCCTCGATTTGGGCTGAGGAGGGGCGGAGATGGTGGTTCCGCGGCGAGGTAGGGGCGGCGGCGGTGGCCATGGCGTGCGGCAGCGCTCGGGGTGCAAGGGCGAGCTCGATCCGGCTCGGAGATGGGAAGGGAGTGGAGAGAGAGGTCGGGAACATGCGCTGCGCGAGCTCAAGGGGGATGAGAGGGCCGAGGGCGCAGGGAGATGGAGAAGGGGCGCACGGCACGGCACGGCGCGTCGTCGCCGTGGCGCTTCGAGCTGCCGGCCTCGGCGTGCGCAAAGGGAGATGGCGCCGCGTGGCGGGGTCGAGAAGCGTCGGGGAGGATCCGGGAGCGGGGAGGCAAGTTTGGCCGGGGAGGGCGGCGCGTGGCCGGCGGCGAGACGGCGACGAACGGCGAGGCGACGGCGTTGCGACAGGGAAGGAGGAGATGGTGGTGATGGCAATATCGTAAATAAAATGAAGTTAAAAAATTCCCGTTTGTAAACTAAATTTTTCTCCCTATTCCAAAGGTCAAGTGAAAAACTTTTA
The DNA here is from genome assembly GCF_016808335.1 of Panicum virgatum. Classification (NCBI taxonomy): domain Eukaryota; kingdom Viridiplantae; phylum Streptophyta; class Magnoliopsida; order Poales; family Poaceae; genus Panicum; species Panicum virgatum. The sequence continues at coordinate 4,069,689 of NC_053144.1, forward strand.
AATACGAAAGTTGTTCAAAACTTCAAATACTACAACTTTCATTTCAGGCACGAATTCATTTGAAGCTCAATTTGAAAGATAAAATTTGAAACTTGAGTGCATTTGAAAATGTCCAATACACTTTGAAATTCAAATTTTTCTCCCATTTTCGTGTGGCAACTCAGGAAACTTTGAACACGAAAGTTGTTCGTCATTTAAAACTCTACAACTTTGGTTTTAGGCAAAAGTTCATTTGAGGAACGAATTGAAATTCATTTTTAAAACTCATTTGTGTCAATTTGAAAGATATTTTAAACATTTAAAAACTTTGATTTGAAGAACTCGTCATTTCATGTGTAAAATTTTATTTTCTCCCTTTGACATCAACTAGACTTTGGTTTACCATGATGTTAGTGATATGTCAATTCAATTTCAGATGCAAACTTGCATCATTTTAAAAGTTATTTAAATTTCTCACTTGAGTTCAAATACACAAACACACACATATAGAGACATTCATGCATATACGTGCATTCATTTCAATTCTTCTTGGTTAATGATGCATGATGACAAGTTTAACATTTCTTGCTTAGCATTTTAAAACTCTAGGATGTCACAGCCTACCCCCCTTAAAAAGAATCTCGTCCCGAGATTCCGATGAAATGGTACCTTAGAATTGGTATATATAATAACAAAATATATCAACTACCAAAACTTAGAGGTGCAATGCGGAGGTGGAATAGGGGTACGAAGATCAATGCAATAGGGCCGCATTCACATAAATCAAAGATACCAACGCTACGCCAATGACACAATCGTGCAACCTCCATTGTTCAGCACAAGCAGAGGTGTACTGGTTGTCATGGTACCAGATGACCATCCAAGTACAAGCCCACATGCACCAAAACAAAATAGATAGATACACGAGATCCTTGGTCGTATCGTGGCATCTTAGTTTATCGCTCATGGACCCATTGCAAAAGAAAATAATTACAAAATCAAGGATATCGCATCTAGATACAAAGGAGAAAATAGGAGATCAGAAATGCTTATAGACAGTTAACCTATATTTTTTTCCCAAAATGCACATGTAATGGTTAGATCATGTGCTTTTTATCTAACAATGATGCTGATATGCTATCATGAAATGGTGAAATGCATTGATATTGAAAAATGCTCATGCATAAAGACATTTCATTTCCTAGTGCAGATCACTGGTAGGCACCTAAATTTGTGTTATCAACCCATGGCATGATCCGAAACAAGTAGGAATCATACAAGGAAATTTGATAAGAAACATAACATTGTTTGCCATTAACCAATTTTCAAATCAAACATGATATGATATGATACATGCACGTCCTATACGTTCTCACAAAACAAAACAACTGCCAAATAACTTTGGACTTACGGGGTTAGCGCCGGTGGCATGGCACAAATTACATCTCTCCCTATATATATTTAGCCGAATTCTATTCGTTTTTAACCTATCGCAATCGTGGTTAGCGTAGCTGCAGAGAATTGGCAGCATATATATATATATATATATATATATATATATATATATATATTCACGACTGGACCCTTCGTGCCAGCATTCACGAACGGCCCCCATGTGTCCTACGCCACATGGATAATGCATATGCAATTGCCCACATATTCACCCATACATTACCGTTCACTATAGAAACGACAGTCATACAATTTTCCGCCGTATGACCAACGTTAACATACGCCACCGAGATAGCGTATTCACGAGTTCCTGTACTCCCAATATAATCGACTGATGGTCGGTATATTGGCAGCAGCTCAAGTAGGCCACTGCTTGAGCACAGCATTCGGTTTGCATCACCGACGGAAAGTTCAGACTCCCTCAGCTGACTGAGTATACTTTACTCCCAATATAGTCAACCGATAGTTGGTATATTGACAGCACCTCAAGTAAGCCACTGCTTGAGGGCAGTGTTCGGCTCGCATCACCGACGGAAAGGTCAGACTCTCTCAACTGACTGAGGATCCTTACCTTCTTACCTTAGCGTAGGTGCGTCGTTACAGAATTTAAAGATTGATTGTGCACAAAAGTAAGGTTTGACAGAAATGTAAAGTGCTGAAAGTCAGATATAAATAAACCATAAATAGATAGCCATCTAGCAACTTCCCATAATTTCCCCTAGGGCTTTACGAACTATGCACAATCCTTAACGGACCAACGCATTTGCAAACGCGATTTTTGTGGTCAAGTCTTTAAAAAAATAGGTTTTTAAGGTTTGTTGTCCTCTCTGAAGTATGCTTTGCAGCTCTGATACCAGCTGTGGCAGCCCCGCCTAAATTAATCCGGCTTAAGTGCGCTAACCATCACCGAAACGGCAACCAGGGTTAACACGCACTTAAAACGGAGTAATCCGGCAGTGCTGCCGGGTAAAATCCCGATTAAACCACTTGAAACAGGATCGACAAAGCAGTCCAGAGAATGTAACATTCCACAAATTTTACAGTACAGAGTATGAAACTAATTGTTATTATTACAAACCGAGTTTAAATTTATAAAAGTACAACAGAGTTCAAGTTTGACGAAAAACGAACAATAGTCTAGCGTCGAAACCAGACGTCATGATGAAGTCCGTACATGACGTCAACCGTAACCTCCGATGTACCACCTGAAAAACAAAGCCACAAGTAAGGCTGAGTATACTAATATCAACAAGACTTACCCGACTAAGGGTATACTTAGCCCTTAATCTAGACATGCAAGGCTTTTGTCTTGAGGGGTTTGTTTTCCCGAAAAGCAGCAAAGAGTATATCCTTAATTGCATATTTTAGCTTTCAGGTTCTAGTTCAATTAACCATTCTAGGTGAACATCTATCCAATAGCGTACATGGTGAAAACAATTATTTTTTATCATCCAACCAGCCAAATTCATCATCATCTTCTTCTTCCACTTCTTACTTTATGTGGCAAAATGGTTAAGCAGTCTCATTATCCGTGAGCGGCGGAACGATTCGAATCGATTTTGTTAACCTGGCCAGGCAGACCTAAACACACGTCACGTGGTTACTCCCAGAGTCACACGTGCAACTTTTTCCTTCAATTCCCGCTTCACGGAACAGGCCCACCGCCCTCGACTACAAAGCCCGGCTCTGCACCCGTCATCCCAGATGAGACCAAAGTCAAGACAGTGGGGAGGTATGTTCCGGCCTCGGTTCAATCCAGTACTTAAGTTTACCGATTACCATATTCTCGGCATGTGTCTAGTACGTTCAAACGCTTAACCACCACTACCACACACTGCGGCCTTAGCATTTTCTGCACTAAACAGACGGGGTCTCATCCAGAAACATAGCACCCTGACCCCGCCCGTAGACCTTATATTCTGCAGTATGTAGTAGAGAACCTATCATCTCGCGAGCAGCAGGAAACCACTCGGCTTTTACCGGTCCTAATTAGCAGGGCATCTACTCGCACTTAACTTCTAGTAACTAGTACCTGGGTACCTAGGATCATGCATCTAAGGTTCCGGTCAACTCCTATAAACGTAAATGCACAGATACATAATAGGAATATAATTTGAATAGCATTTAAAATACTGGGATTAATGCATCGGGGCTTGCCTGGGATTAACACTAGGTCAGTGTTAGTTAAAGGATAGTTGCTCGGCGAGCATCTTCCTTTGGTCGTGCACATCGGGATCCATCCGTCCATCTTCTAGACGTGTCCACCATTCACCGTCTTCTGGCTCGGCAACAACGTCACATCCTTCACGTGGTTCATCTATCATACCTAAATGAAATGCAACAATGCATATGTATGAATGCAAAGTTCCGAGTTGTTTAGCGATTTAGGTGTTATTATTTTTTCTTCACGATAAAGTTGTAGTCCAACATAAAGTGAGTTGGTAGGGGAAACTTGTCAATTAATATTTCCTGGGCAGTCATTTATAGAGTAGTTATTTAACACAATTTAGTTCATAAAAGAACGGGGTGGGTTTCAAAATCTTACTAACTCATGTAACACCAGCACCTTAACAAAGACTAGTCCACCAGTGTGTAATCCAACAATAAAGTTCCTCCTAACTAAAGGTTAAATTGTATAGGTGAAATAGTGCAAGTAATGGTAGTGAAAATTTAACTGAACGTTGACTATCCTAAGACGAGATTACTATAATTTTTTTTCAGATTTAAAAGATCAGTACACAAGACATGGAAAAAGATAAAACAAGTGATAGCTACATTAATCAAGTTTAAATTATACAAGCAATTATACTGGGTTTCAGGGGCTCAAACTTTACTGTCATGATTATGTACTCAAGGAAAAGCTCTAGTAAAGAAAATATGAGATTTTTCCAATGAAGGAAACCAGGGTTTTTGATTTACAAAGTTTATTCATGAATAAATCAAAAGTACTAGTTATACATTATTAAAAATTCCGAAAAAATTTCTATAGCATCTAGAAACAAAGGTAAGGCTGTTGTAAAAATGTTAGCTCCAGAAAAATAGTATCGAAACCTGTGGATTTAATTCTATTTAACATAGGCTTAAACCAAGATCTAATGAAACCTATAGCTATATTTGTCAAAATGTCGTCAAATTTTTATAGTAAGCTATTCATCTAGGGTTTAGCACACTGTCCAAAAGTCAGCTAAAGATCGTGGGTATAACTTGAGATACATACAAATGTGGATAAAAATAATATTTAATATAGAGATAAAACTATTGGTCAAATTCAAAAGTGGATGTAACAAAAGTTGTAGATCTAGGTGCAAGGATTTCAGAACAGTTGAGTTTGTATTTTTCCAATTTTTATATGAATTTATATTTATTTTAGAAGTTTGCTGTTTTTGAAAACAAAAAGGAAATAAAGATTCGCGGCTAGGCCCCTGGAAAAATTGAAAGCCTTGCAGAAAGGCCCTTGGCCGGAGGGAGGGAACAGAGGAGGGCGACAGGGGGGGCGCCGGCCGGTTTCCGGCGACTAGGCTCACCGGCGGCGAGGGGCCCGGGGTAGGGGGGGTAGAGGAGGCCTAGAGCTACCTCTGGGTGGTTTCGGCGCGGCTCCGGGTGGCCTGTGGCGGCGGTGCCGCGTGCTCCGGCGGTCAGCGGCGGGCCTGTGCCGCGGCGGCGCCACTCCGGCAAGGGGGAAGCGGCGAGGCTTGGCCGATGAGGACCAGGGCGACGAGGGCGAGCTGCTTGTGGGGTCGGTTTAGGCCGACGAGGACCGCGGTGGGGGCTCCGCGGGAGCAGGCGGCCCGGCGGCGGCGCTCTGATGGCCCTGGGCGGCGGCGAGTGGGTCGGGGAGCATCGATGGAATGTGAGGAAGGGGTCTGTGTCCACGATTTGGGCTGAGGAGGGGCGGAGATGGTGGTTCCGCGGCGAGGTAGGGGCGGCGGCGGTGGCCATGGCGTTCGGCGGCGCTCGGGGTGAGGGGCGAGCTCGATTCGGCTCGGAGCTGGGAAGAGAGTGGAGAGGGAGGTCAGGAACATGCGCTGCGCGAGCTCAAGGGGGAGGAGAGGGCCGAGGGCGCAGGGAGATGGAGAAGGGGCGCACGGCACGGCACGGCGCGTCGTCGCCGTGGCGCTTCGAGCGGCCGGCCTCGGCGTGCGCGCAGGGAGACGGCGCCACGTGGCGGGGTTGAGAAGCGTCGGGGAGGATCCGGGAGCGAGGAGGCGAGTTTGGCCGGGGAGGGCGGCGCGTGGCCGTCGGCGAGATGGAGACGAACGGCGAGGCGACGGCGTTGCGACAGGGAAGGAGGAGATGGTGGTGATGGCAATATCGTAAATAAAATGAAGTTAAAAAATTCTAGATTGTAAACTAAATTTTTCTCCCTATTCCAAAGGTCAAGTGAAAAACTTTTAAATACGAAAGTTGTTCAAAACTTCAAATACTACAACTTTCATTTCAGACACGAATTCATTGGAAGCTCAATTTGAAAGATAAAATTTGAAACTTGAGTGCATTTGAAAATGTCCAATACACTTTGAAATTCAAATTTTTCTCCCATTTTCGTGTGGCAACTCAAAAAACTTTGAACACAAAAGTTGTTCGTTATTTAAAACTCTACAACTTTAGTTTTAGGCAAAAGCTTTGATTTGAAGAACTTTGAAGAACTCGTTTTTTAAAACTCCAATACACTTCGAAATTCATTTTTAAAACTCGTTTGTGTCAATTTGAAAGATATTTTAAACATTTAAAAACTTTGATATGAAGAACTCGTCATTTCATGTGTAAAATTTTATTTTCTCCCATTGACATCAACTAGACTTTGGTTTACCATGATGTAAGTGATATGTCAATTCAATTTCAGATGCAAACTTGCATCATTTTAAAATTTATTTAAGTTTTCTCATCTGAGTTCAAATACACATAAACACACATACATAGAGACATTCATGCATACATGTGCATTCATTTCAATGCTTCTTGGTTAATGATGCATGATGACATGTTTAACATTTCTTGCTTAGCATTTTAAAACTCTGGGATGTCACAGTGTTGTTTGGTGCTTCTGTCGTGCTGGAACTCTATTCCTGCCTATTTTTTTGAAAAGGTTATTCCTGCCTATGGAATTCTAAACAGAATAAAGGCGGTGGTAGTTCATTAATTGACTGAAGTATAAGATTGTGATATTTTATCATGGTTTTGAGGGAAAGTATTTTAAAATTTTATATGCTGATCCTTTTTGTCTGAAAGATGGAATATTGGAATGAGGCTGCCCTGATTCTTGAGAGGATAGGAATAAGAGTGGATAAGGTCGTGCTGATTTATATGGCTGGCTTGTGATTTGAACCCCGCATTTGATGTCCACGGATGAGGCAGCATAATGGGCTGCGCTGAAAATGGCATTGCCTTCAGAGTATGTCTCTTACTCTCTTCTGGAAGAATATTAGGGGCAGAGAATGATCCCAATGGTCCCAGATGTTGAGTTTTTGGATAACGGAGAGTCAATTCAAGCCTCTTTCTGTTTCGGTACCTTTTTAATCTCTATTTATTGTCAATTCAGTCCCGGATGCTGAGTTCCAAATTCAGTCTCGGACGTTGCCACCTTTTTAGTCTAGACTATTGAAGCCTTTCTGGTTCTTATCATGATACTTAACATGTTGATGAATCGATTATGTATGTATTGTAGCTTGCCATGGTGGCAACGGTATGAAAGAGAAGCACATCTGGTTGTGAAGAAGCGGTGTTGATATTGAACTTCCCATGTACAGGTAGCTGCGGATGACTTGTGCTCCCTGCATTTGTGCAGCAATGCAAGTGCGCAGCTAAGCTAGATGGCGCTCCTGCTGAGAGGGTCTAGGGCCCATGAAAAGTCAATTGCATGCGCCAAGACGCATTCAGGGAAGCGACGCTGCGCAATCTTCTCACGTTCAAGTAGATCCAAAACTCCGCCTATAAAGGGAGAGGGAAAAAAAAAAGGATGGTGAACAGCTAGGATCATCATGTGAGTTTGACTCTGGCTTTTTTCTTGGATTATCTTTCTTGTAGACATCATATAAAGAGAAACCGGATACAAATTTTCCTTGGGTTAGTATCAAAACATACGGCTACAAAAGTGGCACATGTTTGGGCAGGCACTCAAGAAGCTTTTACACGAAAGAACTGGGAAATATCGAATACTTTTTTTCATAAAAAATAAACCGATGAATCTAGCAGAGAATCAAATTTCTTTTCGGTAGGTGTAGCCTAACTTTTTTTTGCAATGAACAAAAGCTCCCCTGATCGAAAAACGAATGCTTAGATTATTAAATAGTAAAAATGCATCGATAATAAGCATTTAATTTTCCACATTGATCTGATGTCGAGACTCCAACCAATGAGAAGAAAAAAAAACAGAGGGCCTGGCCGCGAGCAAATGCGAGTCTTTTCCTTGGAAAGAATTCAATGGCCTCGGCTTTTTGGATGAGACTGAGATCTCTATCAGGCAATAACAAGGATATCCCTCCATCCGGAAACGGGAAAGGGCCCATCTCAGAATCTGCACTTTGGTCATGTCAAGTAGTGCTGCAGAAAAGGGGGATAAGCTTCGACCACGTTGTAATCGAGCGTGTCCACGTCACCTCATGATCGGCCCTGATTCGTGTAATCGACGCCATGTCACCATCGCAGGATATAAGCCGAGCTGAAATTTAGGTGCCGACTTCTCCTCCTTTAAACCCTGCTGATGATCATGCAAAGCTGCACGCACATCGTGTCAAAAAAATGTGTTAAGACTTGATAATAAGAGGAAAATGGTAAGTTTTTTTTTCCATAAACCGTCGAGCTGCATTGACAAGATAAGCGTTACTCTGTAGTTGTTTGATTTTTTATTCATCTTTAAGCCAAATTCCCAAATAAAAATTACAGTATTCTTAAGAGGATAATAGGTTTTACGGATTCCTATTTTCACGTGAAGATAAACCCGAATTACCCGTATAAAGTGTATGTGTAAGAAAAATCAAACATGTCCCAGGAAAGCTGAAACGGAACCCACACCTTCTGCAAGTAAAACTGGCGGGCGCGGGGAGGTGTGAAGCCGTCTGTGCTGCCTCATTTACAGCCACCGTCCAACTCCAACCCATCATCCTCTCTTCTTCCCCTCTTCCCTTCCATTTCTCTCCTCTTCCACCAAACCCAACCAGAGGAATTCCCCAAAAAATTTCCAGAGACCAAACCCTCGAATCCTCCGAGCCCTCGAGAATCAGCCCGAATTTCCTCTCCGCTGCGTCGCGATCCGGCTTGATCCCATGGAGCGCGTCTTCTCCGTGGAGGAGATCCCCAACCCCTACTGGGCCCCGCCGCAGCCCCAAGTGGCGGCAACCGGCGCTGTTGCTGCGCCAGGAGGCGGTGGCGGAGGAGGAGCAGGGGGAGCGGGGGACGCGGCGGGCGCGATGAACCGGTGCTCGTCGGAGTGGTACTTCCAGAAGTTCCTGGAGGAGGCCGTGCTCGACAGCCCGGGGCCCGTGGCGGGCGTGGGGAGGGGCGGCGGTGGAGGTGGAGTTGAGGCGGCGGAGAGCAAGCCGCTGGGGGTCGCGGCGGCGGCCTCGAGCGCGGTTGTTGACCCGGTGGAGTACAACGCGATGCTGAAGCAGAAGCTGGAGAAGGACTTAGCTGCCGTCGCCATGTGGAGGGTATGACTTACGAGCGCTTGCCTTTAGCTGCAGCTCACCTGCAATGCTGTTTGATCGAATGGTTGGGGCGCATAGTAGCTTGTTTTGTGTTCATATGTGATCAGTCTACGGTGTGAGTACGACTAGTGCTGCAATGTTCCGCTTAGTTTTTTTAGTGATCTGTAGAGGACACGAAACGGCTGGTGCATAGTTCCATATCTAGACCTTTACAATTGCGATAAGATGGTGGCGGAACCGTGTAAATATTCCTAGTGATTATGTGTTTTTAGGACTGATGAAATCCATGTGTTTATGGGACTAGATTCAGGGGCGTAGCCACGGGGAGGACGCGCAGGGGCCTGCCCCCCCCCCCCCCCTATGATATGAAATTTTGCACTACAAATTTTGAATTTGATCAAACTATTAGATAAATTAGCACTGTTGCCCCCCCCCCCCCCACTGTAATGGAAAAAATGTATTCCTGGCTACGCCCCTAGGTTGTTTGCCTAGATCCGATATTTTGTTGCAAGTTGATGGTTCCTGTCATTTCGTGTGTGTGTGTTATAAAAGCGATTATGTTGTTGTGTTGTAGGGCGTAGGTGATTGTGCATTGGTTGAGTACGTGAGTAGTATCAGCTTGGTTTGTCTCCTATACGTTATTGTCGTTTCCTTGATAAGTGAATTTATATATTGGAATTATACGAGCCTGGCTTGTCGGATGTTATAGCTACTGGATATGTTGACCAGAATATGTGCACTGAGTTATCTTTCCCCAACATCTGTAAGCCATTCCCTAGGATTAAGTGCTATAGTAAAAGGTTGATGAAAACCCACCTTGCACTTCTCCCAGCGTGCATTTATTTGCAGTATTCCCATACCATTTTTTTTCCACAGGTCTCTGGTGCGACGCCTCCAGAACGTTCTGCAGCTGGTTCGTCCTTGCCAAATGTGGATGTTTCACATGCAGTCGCCTTTAAACCCATTGGAGGTACTCATCCTCTTGCCACATCTTCAAACTAATTACAAAACTTGGCACAGCTTCAAACTAATCATGAAACTTGGCTACAATGAGTTAGGATTCCATGCTCCACACTAGCATAATAGATTTTAAATCTTCAGTTCCTTATAAGCACCATATTTTCTTTACATTCTTAACAAAGGATAAAGGTTGTTTTTCTTAAGATTTTTTTTACTTTTATCTTAATATTGTTACCTTCCTTCCTAGCATACATGTTCGTGGGTGCCTTAGTTGACCATGGTGAACTTAAAACTCAATTATGACACCCTGTTACGATTGGTAAGGCCTGTATTGCTGTATCCTTATAGCATATCCAGTACTATGCGAGGATAGGCAGTTTGCTACAGCCTACAGAATTGGTCCAAGTAGCTGAAATTGTGATTTCACAGACATCATGCTATTTTATTTTAGTGAATCCTGCACAAACTGCAAATGCTAGTCTTTTTACTTATATGACATCTGGCTGAATGGCCAGTTGAAAACAAGCTAGCTGTCGCTCCAGTTGGGGGATCAGGTCCACAGGTGGTACAAAATTCTGATATCCTATTTAAGCAAACCACTAGTTCTTCCTCACGAGAGCAATCAGACGATGATGACATGGAAGGAGAAGCTGAGACTACTGGAAATGCAAACCCTGTTCAACAGAGGCTGCAGAGAAGGTTCTTTTTTTTGCTTGATTTAAAATGTATATGCATCATTAGTTTACTTTATGGTATACATTAACAAATGCCACAGCAATTATAATTTGTATCACCGTTTTTTTCTTATATGCTCTAGTTTTACTTAGTGACCGATTCTCAAGCAGAGTAGTCTACTTATTTTTTATGCTGCCAATAATTTAGCCTCCCTGTCAAAACTTGTTGCCTTAGTGCCACAGCCAGATACATTTGCTCACAGCCTATAAAGGTATGGTGAACTACGCAATAGAGTTGACAACATCCATGTCTCTATCAATGGTATCAGAAGATTCTGTTTAATTCGTGATTGCACCTTGTGATTTACTAGTTTAATTCGTTTATTCTGCTGATGATGTCTTGCATGCGATTCCTGGAGATGATGCCAGTTTTCCTGATTGTTTATAGGAAGCAGTCCAACCGAGAATCAGCTAGGCGTTCAAGAAGCAGAAAGGCAGCTCACTTGAATGAACTGGAGGCACAGGTCTGATGGGTTATGCCATTATTTTTACTTGTAAATGTCCAAGAATTCTTCTAGTGAGTTGAGTTTTGGATGCCCTGTTACAGGTAGCACAGCTAAGAGTTGAAAACTCTTCACTGTTAAGGCGCCTTGCAGATGTTAATCAGAAGTTTAATGAGGCTGCTGTTGACAATAGGGTGCTAAAGGCAGACGTTGGAACCTTAAGAGCAAAGGTATGTTATTTTGTTTACGCTTTTTGAGGCCTGTATATGTTGAATTGGGCACTTTGGGTTGTTTCAAATACTTGCAATAGGTGAATCATGGACCCTAGATTTTAGAGGATCCATTGTTGTTGTATCGTACAGACCCTCCAAACATAATTGGATGGTATATGGTCATTCTGGTTGAATGTGGGAATGCATCATGTTTGCAGGTGAAGATGGCAGAGGACTCGGTGAAGCGGGTGACAGGCATGAACGCTTTGTTCCCTGCCGGATCTGATATGTCATCCCTCAGCCTGCCGTTCAACGGCTCCCCATCTGACTCCACCTCCGACGCTGCTGTCCCCATCCAAGATGACCCGAACAGTTACTTTGCTAGTCCAAGTGAGATTGGAGGTAACAACGGTTACATGCCAGAGATGGCTTCCTCGGCTCAAGAGGATGACGATTTTGTCAACGCAGCCCTGGCTGCTGGCAAGATGGACAGAACAGCCTCACTGCAGCGGGTGGCGAGCCTGGAGCACCTCCAGAAGAGGATGTGCGGAGGGCCAGCTTCATCTGGGTCAACCTCCTAGACGTATGCTCCATTGGGATAATTTGACAATTTCAACATACATTGTAGTGGACATTGATGTTGATTTGTTCGTTGTGGACATATATGGTCAACTGGTCATTGACTTATTGTACTCATGCTGCTGCTGTTCTTGAAACGCAATAGTGTTTGCCATGCTCGGTCATGTGGACTTTGCTTCGCAAGTTCAGTTTTGACCCAACCGCAGGTTACATGCTGTTCTTTTTGTAAGTATAGTTATTCCAAGCCTAACGTCCCAAAGAGAAATAATCGATGGCCACTTGGCCCATTAGCCACCACCAAAGGTTCAAATTGAAGCACAAAGCTGGGACCCACATTGCAAATCAAAGCTCCTAAGGCCGTGTTTAGTTTGCGAAAATGTTTGAATTTTGGTCGTAGTTATTTGACAATTAATGTCCAACAATGGACTAATTAGGCTTAAAAAATTCATCTTGTATAGAAGTAGGGCTGGAAACGAGGCGAGCTGAGCTCGGCTCGGCTCGGTTCGGTTCGGCAAGTGAACGAGCCGAGCTCGGCTCGGCTCGCTATTTTTGCGAGCCAGAAAATCAGGCTCGGCTCGGCTCGGTGGAGGCTCGCGAGCCGGCTCGCGAGCCACACTAAACAATGTGAACTAAACTCAAAATAAATTAATTTACTTTTTTTGAATGATAACAATAATTATGTGGCATATATTTCTTATGTACATACAAATTGCTATGTTATGTGTATAAATATTAATTTATACCACTAATGATGAAGAATTAATTCATCAATCATCGTGAAATTATTCTTAAACTGTATTGGGTCGAGCTCGCGAGCCTGAACGAGCCGGCTCGGCTCGGCTCGCTATTTTTGCGAGCCAAAAAATCTGGCTGGCTCGGCTCGTTTGAGGCTCGCGAGCTGCTCTGAGCCGAGCCGAGCCGTTCCGAGCCCGAGCCGAGCTACGAGCCACGAGCTATTTTTCCAACCCTATATAGAAGAGTTATACTATGTATTTTTTTTGGGGAACTAACAGGGCCTAACCAAAAAGACTAGCATACAGATGACGTCACCAACTATACAATCTCTAAAAGACGAAACTTGACCCTGGATTAGGCCTCTCATTGGGCCACGTCGCCTGCAAATTTCAGTCGTCGGATCATCCATGGATGGCTTGGATCGCGGAAGACCAAGGGCCACGGCTCCGGCTTCACGAGACATCGGACCTCCCCGCTGCTCCCCTCCGCAGGCTGTAGCCAACGCCGATACCCATTCTCCTCCCGTGCTCCTCGCGTGGCTCTCCTCCGGCGACCTGGAATCGGTTCGAGCGGCTACGCTGGGTGTTCAAGGCTTGGTGTGAAGGGCAGAGAGGGGAGCTTGTGGAGAGGGCTTGCTGACGATGTGCAGCCTGACCTTCGATGCTGCTCCTCTGCTCCTCCCCACCCCTCCACTCACCGCTGTCACGGACGTACTCCTCACCTCCGCTGCCTCACCTGTCCTGTCCCGTCCCGTCCCGTCTGTGCAAGAGCAAAAGTCGATGGCACGGCTTGAAGAGGAGGAGCACCAGCAAAAGCAGAGGTGGGCACAGCCGAAGCTCATCGGTGAGCAAGTGCTTGAGATTGCTCTTGCAACAGAAGCCAGAGGTGTCGTGTTTTCTCTATCCCCGAGCTCCCAGACTTATGATATCTCTGATTCTTGCACGGCAGTAGCGGCAGCGACGACGCGGCATGCGTAGCGAGAGGTTCCTCCAGGCGTCAGTAGCGGATGCGGCGGCGGCAACTTGGAGTGGCTCTAGGCCATCTCATGAGCTCCATGTCTGATGCTAGCTGCTCCGTGTATTCTACATACCCAATCGATTTTTGTTTTTTTTCCTTTTATGTGTTAATGTTCATGCATATCAGCTGTTCGATGAAATAGCTAAAGGTATCCAACTCGCATTTTTTACCTCACTTTGATTGGATTCCATTTTTCCATCAATCTTTGACTTTGCTTTCTTGCAAATTATATATACTGCTACAACAGATGCTCTGTAATTTACACAATGTTCAAATATTTCTGACTCCAAAACAACGAAATAATTGCACTTTAAAACTTTCTAATGTTGGAGTTCATTTGACAAGATGAATTGTTAATTGTGTGTCAAAATAATTTGAGCCTCACCAATTATTACTGCAGATAGCCATTATAAGGAAAAAATCTACTGCTGCTACAATGATGTATGAACATGAGAAAGCAAGGTAAAACTTCTACAAAAAAAAATGACCCTCTATTCAAATTATTACTCTCCAATTACAGAGCATCATCAGTATTTCAGATTCCTGTTATTTCCTTTGCCTTATGTAATTATGTTGCATATAGCATATTGTTTGATGATCATGAACCAACTATGTTGAGCATATACGTGTGACTAATTTTTCATTTTATATTGAGCATATAATGCATAGTTCATTTTACTGCCATTTGTGATCTAACCCCTGATATATAACTGTTTTTTTTTCATTTGCTTTGGTAAATAATTACTACCTTGGTTAAAGCATAATTTTAGAAACTACTATGCAAGCTTTCAAACTTCTGTATACGCTATTTATTTTCTGTTGATTAATTTGCTCAAATTTATGGTTGACCCCTTCAACAGGCAGATGTTATTCTAAAGACACCCGTGCTAGGAAATGGCTGAGCAAACGAGGTCTTGCGGTTTTGTTGTTCTGAATAGCGGCAAGCTGTGTAATATGCTGGTTCACTCAACCAATATATTTAATATTACTTGGGAAATCTACTGCTGCTTCTAAAAAAGTATTCTTCATGCTTATCTTTGTCTTTTACTTGCTAAATAACATCTCCATTGCTTAAACATATCGTCACCACATCAACTATGATGAAGCAAGGGCGCAAAACGACCAAAATACACTGGTCATCTCAGCTAGGCGCGGCAACGGCCGCGCCAGAGTTTCTAGTAATACTATGAATTTCCAAACACCACAGATCACCACTTTCAACTCGTTACTGACTATCACAGTGCACTCTTACAATTTGGTGTATGATTTGTTAAGAACAAAATTCTTGTAACCATTGCAGTGGATGTAAACAATAATCAATGAATGGAGAGGTCGTAAGAACAGACTAGCTACAGAAGATGGATATTATATCCTGGTGTCTGAATTACAACAGAAGCTTGCGCAAGTGCCCCAAAGCCTGTAGTTTCACTGCCTCTCTTCATCGACCAAAAAGAATCGGAGATGCATTGGCAGAGCACTGTCAAACATGCCCATCCAACAGCACGGATAGATGATGCACAATGGGCAGTTTGCTTCTCTTCTATATAAGTTTATATTTTGTACCATTCTTCAAAAAGAAAAAAAAAACAATCATTTGATATCACTAGTCTGATCTTGGGCGAGTTGAGTTCTTGTATGAGTTCTTGTACACTGGTAGGATGGAACCCCTGCCCCGTTTCCTTCTACCACCAAAGCATCTCCAGTAAAGAATCCCAAATGACAGCATTATGACAATGGGGATACCCCATCTGTGCATGGAAAATTGCATGTTAGACAAAACTAGCGTAGTAGGACAATATACTCAACTGAGTGGAGTAAAGAGACTACCTGTCCAGATCAAGAATAGGGCTGTACACGATGGTCTCCCAGGAAGAAACAATGATGTGCCAAGCTGGATTGTAGTACAGCGACTCTGCTGACCAGAACATTCTCGTGTAGGTCTCTAGGAAGATAAACATCACCCAAGCAACAATTTCAAGTAAGAAGAACTTGATAACAAAGCGCCCGATGACCACCATGACCAAGGAGAAGGTCACCAACCAATTGAAAAGCTTGTTATTGTATTCTTTGATGAAAAGAGCACGAGCCTTGACAAGCATCTGAATGCAATACCATGTTGGAGTTCAGTCCACGCAAACCATAAAAATGTTTTAAAGAGTTGCATACTATAGACTAACCAGAAAAGGCAGAACTGCAGAAGATATTAACATGCAGAATAACTTCAAATGGATACAAAACTCCCTCCGCTCTGGAGGTACAACATATTATTCTTACTGTCTGTGCATCTTTTTATCATCTTATATGTTTATTTTTTTTTATTAAAAGAATCAGAAATGATCTTAGTACTGTTATCAGGTTGAACCAAGGCTGCCAATATGAAAGTAACCGAAATAACGAATTTCTTGAAATGTCAGATAACACTAAAAATTAGTAGCAGAGAAAAGGTCTAGTTTGTCTTTGACAACTAGGCTGTAAATATAAGCACGCAAAACATATGGCTAATGTTACGACAATCAAAATTCATGATTTCACACTTCCTCCTTGATGACTAACATGCAAACTATATTCAAAATTAGGAGGCAAACCTTTGACATTCTACGTTCATAGCTTTCTTTTGCAGGTCCAACGCATTCCCTTACAAAACTTTGGTTGCAGTGAGTAAAGCCTGCATTGAATTTTGCCATTGAAGGAAGTTTCAATACTTGAAGGTGATCCATCTTATCTTCACACTCAGAAAAGCGAGCTTCACAAAGCTTTGATGATTGATACTCATTAGCTAGAAGGAAATTTCTGTACACCTACAAAGTACATACCTGTAAGTATGTAAAACATATTATCTTCTAAAAGTGATAGAAGGTGAAAGTTAATTTCAAGGCATAAAGAGATGCCACAGAAAGTTTCAGCGGTGTTCCCTAATCTCCCATGGAAAGAATGAGAGGTGCCAACGGCTTTAAAAGAATTTTCAAACTGTACTAGTCGAATTATAATTTCAAGAACAAATAGAAACAAGAATGCATCATAAGACCGTTACAATACTATTGTCGTGCAATAAAAACATTTCAAGGCGGAATTCCTTTCTCAATGTGAAACACAACCTAAACATATCCAAATATTATATAGAGTATTAACGAACCTTTTTAATCTCGTCTTCAAGCTTGAGGACCGACTGAGCCGCATGATGTTTACCAAAGTGCTGCTTATCAAAGATAATTCTGGCTTCATCATTTGCCATCTCATGAACTTGCTGCAGTTTTTCTACAGGTACTGGTAGGCCTAAGCCATCCATTTTCTCCCTATACACCTTCAGACAGCGCTCAAGAATGGCTTTATTAAAAATTTCAACAAGGGATCCTGTTGATGGAATTTCACCTTTATTCAAAGCCTCTAGAATCTGAAACAAGAGGTAAGGTCACCAACAGTTCAAATGGATCAGATACATCTCAGCAATTACCAAATCTGAAAGTATTTTACCTGCTGCAGGAAAGACACAAAGTCCTTTCCGTTCAGAGTTTTCCCCTGCACGATTTTCGGTTTTATGATGGATGCAACCAGATGCTTTAATTGTTCGCGCCGTTTTACATATAACGGTTCAAGCTCTTTGTCCTCCATATCACATAATTTTGTTCTTTGCAGATGAGGCTGTATAAATAAAATCAATATCCATATGATTTATCGGCATACACAGTACAAACCAAAAGCATCGACATTTATCGGCACCATAGAAAATAAAAATGGTACCAACATTAAACACACTAAAGTTCTATTGCAGAGCAGTTGACAATTTAAATGATTAAGAAATGCACCTGAGGCAAGCTAAAAGCAGTGCTGTTGTCACCCATAACTGCCAAAGAATCTCTAATTTGATTGACCTAAAAGCACATAGAAAGCAAATATTATAGCAGAGTTTGGATCTAAATAGGTTAGCCCAACAGTATAGATTTCATGAACAATTACCTCATCGATATATTTGTCCCCTGCGGAAATATACACCAAAACAACACATCAATTCAACTAGACACGAGAGGTCGTTAGATGGTTTAATATCACTGAAATAAAACCAGCCAGTATGGCTGCTGGAACTAACCATTATCATTAGGCACCCGTTGGAGGGCTTCATTAACCATTTGCTGTACAGATTTTCCTTCTGTTTAAAATGTCAAAGAATCCACCATTAGAGAAAATTCACATATTTAGCACAAGTAAATATGGATACACTAGCACAGTCGCAAACAAAATAAAGCATATGAAATTGCACATTCACACAATTTTTTTTCCAATCGATAGCTAGGACATATAAGCAATTTCAGGAGTTAAGTCCATTTAACTTACAAATTGAGTTTTTACCAGTTCATAAAACAGCACAGTTATGGTGCAGAATAAAAACATGTTTGCTGTTTGCGACATGTGATCACACAACAACAGTAGTAGCAATAATTCCAGGTATCACAAGTAATTCATGGCACCATTTCTCTTACTTTCTGCAGCAGAATATTATAACACAAACTGAGACCCAAACAGAAGTGGTTACAAGCTACTCATATGTGATTGATTACATGCAGAGCAGATTACAGAACAATTTCCACAATTCAATCAAAGATGCTGGTTTAAAGGTCAAGCTTTTGCATTTCCAAACATATTGGAACTGTTCACGAACCATCTTAATAGAGAACCATTATAGAAGAAACTTACGGAGGAAATCTCTCTGGATAAGCCAGAGAAGCTTTGCAGGCTCAAAAGCCACATCTTGCCCCTGAGGAAACAATAAACACATTCCATAAAAAAAGCTGTCTGTATTCCTATTTTGCAGGCTCATATTCATGAAAATGGAGCGTTACCTTCACTCTGCAAAACACAGCACAGGGGGGAAAGAGAAGGAAAAAAAGTGCAGAAACGTTAGTGTTGAAGATTGAAATGAAAATAGAAGCCGCAAAAGAGAGATGGCAAACCTTCCATAGAATTCTTCAGCAATTTCAACAGCAAATGAAAGCCTAGAAATATCAGCTTCACGCACCTGCAATGCCATTACAATAAAATTAAACAGCCAATGAACAAACACACACTAGCAGAGTGAGAGAAACTGCACCGTCTCAGGAAGATTGTAGATAAGCACCGAACTTAAGACAGTTGCCAAAGCAAATATCCTACAATGGGGAAAAAGACTACAATGGTGAATTCTCCATCCTAGGAAAAGTAAAGCAGAAAGATGTCATTTCTAGGCACACACCTGTCATCATATACATTTGATTTCCCAACACTTTCAAATCCTTCTGTGTCTAGATAAAGGACAGAAACTTTGGAACCATCAACATCCATCTCAACAGGAGTACCCCAAATCCATATACCTGCAACAATAGGAAAACATGCAAGTATTGCTTTGCTTCATTATCTTTTCCATAAGAAAATAGACAAGATAGCAACAAGGCACAAGTCTAGAGAAATTGGGAATCACATCACCTTTGGTTTTAGTATCACGCATATGACCAACTCCAAAACCTGCATAATTAAGTTTGTCACATCCTCAAATAGTCCTAGTATGTATTTCAGTGAATCCATGTTTATAATACCATAAGCAGTGTCTAACTACCTTTATCACATGACAAGGAGAGAAGCTGGTTGAGGAGAAAAGATTTTCCAGATCGATAGGGACCAATGACCTGGGTTCACAAGCAGTCGATCATTTAGGTGTCAACATTGCAATAGGCAATCACTAAAATCTTCATTGGTCTTATTCAATAATCAATAACGTAAAATGACAAACAGTTTACAACTTATTCAAACTTACACCAACGACAGCAATAGGATTTTCAATCCTGCGAATTGCATCTAGACCTTGTTCTGAGAGACGAAGTTTAGTGTGTCCATGGTCTGGCTCCACTATTGGAAACCTGTAATTACATAGAGTCAATAGTTGATAGTAGGCTGACTCAATGATCTACTCCATTAAACGCTTCCTTGAGAATAATGTAAGTTAATGTTACATATTTCCAATCAAAAGTACAAGAGAATAGTAACAGACAGCTGAGGGGTGGGGGTGGGGGTGGGGGGTGAGGGGGTCAGCAGCAAGGTTCCATAACCATAAGAGTGCAGAAGCAAGTGGTCTCTCGCTCAATGACTCAAAACCACATACAAAAGTTTGCAGTGAGGTCTTATATGTGAGCTACTAACATTTAGAAATCTCGAAAGAAAGCCAAAACATTAACCACCCTTTGTTGTTCAGTACAATCCATAGGCTCAGACAATTCTACGTAAAGTTCGCGAATGTAAAAGTAGGAAACGATTCGCTCAGGAACTTTAACTAAAAAGCTACAAAACAAGCATATACTTGAAGTTTGAACACTGCATACTCATGACTCATTTATGATAGGAGGACGTTAACTCAATTGAAAGGTTGGGTACCTAGCAATGCTTGAAGCTACTCAAATTACAAGCTTATGTAAGAGCACCCAAAAAATATTCAAACAGCAACATTTCCAAAACAAGGGTACCACATCCAATGTGTCATTGTCCAGTCAAAGTAGTCCAAATTTCAACACTCCTTGCAAACTGAAACAATTGCGCCCCAAAAATAAACTTTGCTAACAAAATGGCAATAAAAAAACACCATTCCTCTTGGCCTGCTCCATTTACAAGGCATGAACTACCAACCACGTATTATTCCTCGACATCTCACCTAACCTGTTCTTCTATTAACTCCCGTCAAGTCGACATGAGAAACTCATGGAACAACATACAAGACGGCGGGATTGAGTTTGGGAGGTTAAAACGTTAACCAGAAATGTCCCAAATTGCATGCGATGTATGGCGAGCAGAGCGCTCCCGTTCCCTACGCTACACCACATCATCATCGCGTGGCATGCACGGCCCGGACGGCGCATGCTTCCACCGGTCAACGCACGAGCAATGCTCGCCCACAGACGCAACGCGACATTTGCGCAATCCAATGCGAAATCCCAACGCAAAGCAACGGGGAACGGCGGCAGCACCGACAGAGCAGACACGCGGAAGCAGAACCGAGAACACTTACGCGCGCTCGAGCTCGTCGGGATCGGGATCCCCCGCGGCGACTCCCGCGGCTGCCGCAACCGCGAGCAGCACCAGCGCCAGCGCGCGGATCCCCGGGGCCCGCCGCCCCCGCCCCATCCCCTGCGCCCCGCGGCCAATCACCTCCTCCTCGACCCGGATCTCCGCCCCGCGAGCGAAGGCGGCACCGTGAGCTCCCCAATGCGGCGAGAGGCAATGGCCGCCGCGGGCGCCGTCGCCGTCGCCTGGGCGCCGGGGGACGGCGAGCGGGATCCAGCAAGGGTTAGAGGCGGAGGAGGAGGCGGGCGAGCGCGGGATCTGGGCCTAGGGTTTTGGCGTGCGCGCGGAGTCGTTGTTGCTTCGGTGCGAGGGAATGAATGGGAAGAACTGGAGCCGGGACGACGAGGTCGGAACTCGGAAGGGGGAGAGGAAACTTTCGGACTTTCGGGGAAGGGAACGGGGAGGACGGAGGGGTGTTGATGTGAGCGGCGAGAGCTCCGCTTCCGTAATTAAGCGGGCAAATTGTTTAGCGGTTTATGACGTCGATTAATGTGGTTAATCGCGTCGATTAAATTTTCCAGGGCCCGCATGGCAGTGGGACTGGGCCGTGGGTTTGTGTCGTGGTGGACTGTTGGGAGCCACGACTTGGGGAGGTGGGGGGGCGCCCGGCGACTCGGCGAACAGCGAGCTCCCTGGGGATGGGAGAGAGGGCACGTTAGCGGGGCCCACATGGCGGTGGCTGACTGGTTGACTGATGATTGATGGAATCGTAGGGTCGTAGCGTCGGTCGCCCCCCGTGCACCGTCTGATGCTCAACAACCCGCGAGCGAAGGCAGCACCGTGAGCTCCCCAATGCGGCGAGTGGCAATGGCCGCCGCGGGCGCCGTCGCCTGGGCGCCGGGGGGACGGCGAGCGGGATCCAGCCCTGGCTTGGGGGCGTCGGGGCGGGCGCGGCCGTCCGGCCCTCGAGGGTGCCCACCGGCGGTGCGCGGAGTTTGGGGGCCATGGATTCGGCGTTGCCCCGGCCGGATCCGGTGGCCGGGCGGCGGGGGCGGGAGTTGGTGTGGTGGGGCGCGGCTCGGGGTCCGACAGCGACGGCGACGGCAGGTGCTGGCGGCATGGGGGGCGGCCTCGGCCGGCGCGACGGCGCTGGCGGCGGCGGCGGCGGCCGTTGCAGCAACGGCTTTGGCAGCGCCTAAGGCCGACGTGGGACTTAGACGGCGGTCGGCACAGGGACCGGAGGTGCACAGGCGCTGCCCTGTGCAGGAACGGCGGCGGCGACGGCCTGCGGAGTGCAGGGCGCCGCCGCGGGGGGCGCCGACGTGGCTAGCCGATTTTGGCCATGGTGGCCTGGAGGTGGAGCCGGCAGACATTTGCGTGTGGGCAGTGGGGACGGAGGTGAGATGACTGGTGTGCCCTGTCTCTCCTCCTCGATGACTGCGGATTCGGCGCTGCTTTGGTGGTGGGTCTGGGTAGCTTGCGCTTGGGTGCTCCCAGCATGGGTGTGCTCTCGTGGTGCCGTGGTGGCATTTCGGGACGTGCCGAGTCATATCTCCGACAGAGGCGTTGCGGTGGCAACAGGGAGCATGTTGCTGCTGCTTGTCCATGAATATGCGATAGGCACGGTGTTGATCCAGGCGGAAGTGTTCACCGGTGTTGTGGCTGGTGGTAGTGGTGGCGGCGCCCTTGGGGCGTCGTACTTCCTGTGCGGGCACCACTACGGGACACCGTGTCCTAAAGCATGGGTCTCGGGGTGAAACCCGGTCCAGTGTTATGGACGAGCGACGGCGGCGCCATCGGCATCGCGTCCTCCCTGGAGGCGCTGCTTATGGAGACCCGTCATGGCTTGTGCCAGTGTTGGTGGTGGTTTGGATGGCCCGTATGCAGTGGCCGAGGAGGTGCGCAGGGTCAGTGTGCTAGTGGTGAGGCACAGAGGGCCCATGGTGCTACATGCCTCGAGATGGCGCGCATGGTGCAGTGGTGGCCTCGGCGACGGCATGGCGTAGGCGATGCTCTCAAAGCAGTTTTCGGATGTTCGGGTGCTTGGCAGAGCAGTGTCCAGTGTGGCGGGCGGCGAGATCCCCGTACACTTTAAGGTAGTTGCTCGGAGGAGTATGAGGCGGTGGAAGAGGCGAGGCCCCCACGCAGAGTGGCCAGGATCTGTGTTTTTCAATGATGTTGCGATGGGAGTGTTCTGCTGAAGTCAGGTTGGAACAGGAGGGTCGGCGATCATGTGTGTGCGGCTTGTGGATATTGGCCTCATGATGGAGGAGTTCTGATAGCCGCTTGGGCTTGCAGCGGGCTGCGGCTTTTGGTGTGGCATAGTGTTAGTGACGACGACGCAATTTTCGTCGGTTTACTTTCAGCTCCTCTTCCAGGTGGCGGTGGTGTAGCGTTGTGTTGTGTTGTGTGCGTTGTTTATGTGGTGTTGGTGTATACTTCAGCGCGTGATGTACGGCTACGTTTTTTTCTCCTTCTTATATGATAGAGTGCTCCTGCTATCTTTTTTTAAAAAAATAAAAGTAGTACCGGCCAACGGGGCTACAAAAGGCCACTGGTATGGTATGTGTATGGCTTTATTTCATTTCGAAATCGTGAAACACGTCCGGTACAGTTACAGATGGGCCAAATTTTGTACTGGTAAAAAAGTGTGGGAAATGGAGAGATTTGACCCCGTCAGGTCAGAGAGGATCCGAGAGGCCCTGGTGGCCCGTTTCTTGTGGGCCGTAGCCTGCTCTCCTACACGACGCGTCGCGACCGGATCTTGCCGTAAAGTCAAGCTCGGCCCGCCAACACGTGCACTCGAGCCGGGCCAAGCCAATTCTTCCTCGTTCGCTGCTCCAATTTGCGGGACGCAAACGGTTGTCGGAAGCTGCTCCAAAATCCATACTACATTGATGCTTTTGCTCCTACAAGTTAATCGTGCAAGCTTTTGCCATTTTTTTAATTACATAGTACAATTTAGATACACACAACTCATGCACACTCATCCCGTACGCAAACTCTACTCTTATGAACATCTTTGAAGACCGAACCGACAAATCTTTGAGATTGACAAAGTCACCACAGGTGTCTCAATGTCGACGAGAACATCGCCTACCACTGAATGCACAGTAACATTAAATTCTAAAATATTAGCTCTCATAGAAAGTTAAACTCGGAACCTGAAGTGTTACTGAGACTCCTGTAACCACTAGACTACAGATCTTTTTGCAGCTTGTGCCAATCTTTACTAGTACTACTGATTCCTTTGCCTGCTACGAGTAGCTGCTATCTTGTTTTGGCGGAAGAATACATTGGTTTAGAGGTTGTGTTAGTTCGAGTCTATCTGTTGCTCCTGTTATGTTGTTCATTATTGCGAAACCACAGAACTACCTGCTGCCATACTATTCAGCATCCGACAAATATATCCGATAAAAATATTGTGTTGATAGACAACTTGTGTGTAGCACCTCATATTTCTGAAGAAGGCCCAACAGCAAGACATTGGGATACTGCACGCCCCTGCTTATCATGGATGGGCCCATCTCCTCGTGCTATCCGAGAGGTTGCTGATTGCGTCATCAAACCTATACTGATGATGATGTTTACGGGGCCAGTGGCAGTGGGCGCAACATGCCGTTGGTTGGTTCCGCCGCTGCCGTGAGGAATCCTAGGAAGCCGCAGCAACTAGGCCGCGGACCACCCCACCTTCAAGCCTGTTTCTGTGGAGGCCCAGTCCACCTCCACCAGACTCATTGTGGCCCAGGTACAAATGGTGTCCTCGTGAGCTTGCTTCGGAGCAGCATCGAGCAAGCCATTTCAAAGCAAACAAAACAAGACCTGGACGCACAGGACGATCCGTCGCAAGCACACAAGATTACCCCACACGCCGCCGCGCAAAACGGTAGCGAGAATGGGCCCACACACACACACACACACACACCCCGCTACCGTGTACCGGTCCGTGCTGCATACGAGCACGACACATTTCGTTCTCCCTTCTTTTTACGTGACAGGTCCCCCGGCCCGCCGTCGCCGTCCCGGTGCGCGCCAAACCGTGCTTTCGGCCGAGAACGACTCGAGAGGCGCGGAGGAGAGGCGGCACGGCATGCCCGGCCAGAGATCCAAGCATCCAACCATGTACGCGTCGGGCCGGGATGCTCTTCCCCGTATTATTGCGAGTTTGCGACGGGGCCAACACACGACGAAGGTGACAGCAACGCCCAGATGCTTTGCGCCGGAGCCGGGGGCTTGGAGCAAGATACGTAGCTAGGATGCGGGGACGCTGGGCCTGCACAAGCTCTAGCTTCGAGATCGACATAGGATTTGTATTTTTGTATTTTTCTACAATAAAATAAAGTGTGTCTATATATATATATATATATATATATATATATATATATATATATATATATATATATATATATATATATACCCCTCGGCATGCCCATAGTTCCAGCTCCAAGAGTTCTTTTGGCTGCAAGCTCCAAAAATTCTTAGATCAGTCTCAGTGAAAGTTTTATGGGCACAATTATCTAGACTGAGAACTAGGTAACTGTGCCAGATGAGTTTCATGGTGATGAAATTCTCCTCACATCCCATGAAATCTTATTCTTCTCTCTCCTTGCCACGTCAGCAAAATTGATTATATTTAATATCACGAAACCCTCCATAAAACTCCCATTAAAACTTGTCTTAGAGCTAGAGCTCTGCATCCGTCCCATTTTTTCCTCCATTGGTTTAGCCCGCTGGCACTGTTTCCTTTTCTCCCGAAAGAGACGCCCGGTCCGGGGGGGAGAAGAAATCAAAGCGGGTGCCTCTCGTGAAAAGGAAAGCGTGCAAATGCGTGCCTTTGGATTTTAGTTTCTTGGTTGGCATTTCCTAACTTTTTTTTTTTTTCACCCACTCGCGTGCCGGGTTCTTTTCCCCGGCCGTTTCCCCCATTCGATTCCGTTTCTCCGAAAAGTTTCCATCACCGTGCCGTTGCCTTCTTTTCCTTTATGTTCTCGTCTCGATCGCAAGCTCAAACTTCTCCCGTGAAGAGTGAAGGCTGGAGCCTGGAGGAGAGACAGACGAGGCAACGCCCTGGTCATGCTGCTTTTGCAGTTTTGCTCGAGTTTTTTTTCCTTTTCTTAGCCGAAGTCATTTTCTCCTTTATCTTTTATTCCGGACTTAAAGTTCCCAAGTCTTTGGGTGTGGAGAAAATTAGAGGTAATAATCAGTCTATAAAAATATGCCGATGCAAACCCGTTGTGGGCTGATAGTCCAATATGGAATCATGGATATTTATCGCCTCCTGCTTGTCAAACACAGCTGTAGTGGAAAGGGGGGCAAATTATAATGAGTCGGCTTCATGAAAAAGTATACAGGTGATTTTCGTTCGCTATTTTCTGATTTTCTCTGACTATTGCACCTTTCTTTCAAGGCATAATTGTCTCTGCTCAGAACAACTTTAATATTGGTTGAAATCACATTATCAGTTGTCTACAGGAAAATTTACAAATGATCAACAATGTCTGGTTAAATACGGATCATAACCCGAGTTTATAAACACAGACCGCTAAAAGAAACCGAACATACTGCAGCTTTGGGCAATCTACACATTGGTCATCGCACAAGCCACAAGCATCCCAAGTAAAGCTTGGTCATTCCACTCACATGCCGCAAGCATTTAATCTCTTTTTGGCAGGAAAGGAGCAAGTAATTTTGCCCTCCCCTATCAGGCAATTGCTTCCCTCCCTCTCAAGTCTCATGAGAGATGATGGGAAAGACCTAACCCCTTTTATTTTCTCTTCATTTTTCTCTGTTTCACCGGGGAACCTTTCCTTTTTCGGGGACCTGGCCTTGCGCCCGGGCAGGTCGTTCTCCTCTCCTTTTCACGCACTGTGGTGGTGGATTTGTCCTCCCTCTTTTTCCTGCCTCCTCTTTCATCCTGTTCCTTGCCTCTGAAGTTTGGTATGGGTTCTGCTGCTGACCCTGTCGCACTCTACCGCCCTTCTCCCGGTCTGAAGAGAGGGAGGGCAATGAAGCCAATGATTTACAGCGCGGGGGGTGGGGGCGAGAGAGAAAGATTTAGTTCTCAAATATTTTCCTACAGTACTCATCACACTGAATCTTCAGATATATGCATAGAGTACTACATGCAGTTAAAAAATAACCAACAAATATTTTCCTACAGTACCCATCACACTGAATCTTCGAATATATGCATGGAGCACTACATGTAGTTAAAAAATAACTAATTATACAATTCAACTATAAATGACAAAATGAATCTTTTAAACCTAATAAGTCTATAATTGAATATTAATTATTAAATAACAACGAAAGAACTACGGTATTAAAATCTAAAAAATTTCGTGAGTTAAAGAAGGCCCAGCTGCAGCGAGAACCAGGAGGAAGAGGAGGCGCAGGAGCTGCAGCCGGTGGCGCGTAGCTTTCCTGAAAGCAAGACGTGCATACTGTTCCTGGCTTGCAGTGGCATCTGTTACTACCTGCAGCCAGCAATCCTCCTGCCCTTGTCACGCTCCCAATGATCCTCACCACCACACACACCCGCTGCCACTGCCCAGTGCAGCGCTGCGGCCAGGGAGTATCTATCTACCGCGTCCGTGGGCCCGGATCACGGGCCCTTCGCAGGGGGACCCACTGCCCAGGGCGGAGGAGGACGAAATATACAGGCACGGTTACAGACAGGTGGGCCCCGTCCAACGGTTAACGGGGACCCCGTCCCGTCGCAGAGGGAATCGTACGTCACCCTGCCGCATGGTGTCGGTTGACGGTTACCACTTTCCGTCCGCGAACGGCGAGACGGTAAACTGGCGAAGTTACCGGGCGAAGGCCACGGCGGTTTTTATCAGATCGCGGCGACCGACCGCCAGGCGCCAGAAGCCTCCACTCGGCGGCACGCAGCCGCCGCCCGCCAGGTGGTCCGACGACGCGGCGCCACCCCGCCGCTCCCACCCGCTCCCTGGCCTCCGCCGCCGCCGCCGCCGAGGGCACGTCACGTCCTGCCGCTTCCCGGAGTCTCCGGGTGCTCGCCTCAGCTCCCCCGCCTGCCGTGACGCGATCAGGCGAGACGAGCCAGCCAGGGAGATCGGGTTCGGGCTCGCGGACGGAGGAGGGGGAAAAAGGCGTGAGATCACGTTGGCTTTCCTCCGAGATGGCGCGCGGGGCCGTGGGATTTGGGACGGGATGCCGGAGCACGACGCGGCTCGCCGTCGCCCCGTGCCCGAGGCCGCACACATGGCATGGTCGGGTCCTTGGTTTCGGTTTCACCGAGCGTGCCTTTTGCTTGGCCATGTTTGGTTTAGGTGTGTAAAAGTTTTGATGAGAGAGAAATGATATTTTGACCATTAATTAGGAATATTAAATAAAGTCTAATTACAAAATTACCTCCACAACTATGGTACTGTAGCAGTTGCTCTAGCTAATGAGGTCTTTGACCGCACGATTGGAAGATGATTGAGTGCGGTTACTGTAGCATCACTGTAGCCAATCATGATGAAACTGGGCTCATTAGATTCGTCTCGAAAAATTACACCCATTTCTAAAAAGGTTTTGCAAATAAACTTCGTTTAGTACTTCATGCATGCATTCGTCTTTTTGTGAAAAAATTTTGATGCATTCATCCAAACATGGCCCTTTTAACTGCCGGAACAGTGGGTGCGTGTCACGAGGATCCTGGCGCGCGAGCTGCTGGTGGCAACGGCCAAACTCGTTCCTTTTTTTTTTCTTCTTCTTGCTTTCGTTTCATCCACCGGACACCGGTAGCTAGTGGAAAAAAAAGTCCTGCTCTTTTCTCCTCGTGTTTCAACGGCCGTACTTTGGAGCTCCAGCGGCAGCTAGTTGGTTTAACGCCCCCTATACATCCTGATTTTTAAAACAAAAGAATTACCCTATACTACTAATATACTACTACTCTACAGTAGTTTTTTTTTACAGCGGTGGAAGAGGTGAAGTGCGAGGTGGGTAAAGGTGATGGAGTGCGCGATCAGCACTCAGCAGCAGTCACGGCGTTCCCATGGGCAGGGCGCTCGCAGTTCAGTGCTGGCACCGATGCAGCAGGGTGTGGGGTGGGCCGGCAGCGGCACGCCTCTCGAGACTGCACGAGCGGAGTCAGACCGTGCCAGGCGATGCCGCCGATCTCCGCATTCGGCCCTATTATTTTAAGATTATTATTTTCCTCTGTTCTCGCGCAAGGGGACGACGGAGCATCTTCAACCTCTGCTTCTTTGCTTGATCAGGTAGACGGTCAAGAATTCAGGATCGTATCCATCTATCAAGAATTCAGGATCGTATCCATCTATCTATTCATCAGAATCTGGCAACATTCAGCTGTTCGTCGTGAAGGTGGTGGTAAATGAGATCCAAAGAACTGATTGAACAAACATTCAGGGAATTGACAACATACTGGCAAAGTGGCAATACACTCATTGTGCATATCTGATTCTCTTCACTGATGGCAGTAACAAGAGGTACTCATGGTTCATCTCTTCCATACCAATAACAAGGAGTGCTAATAATAGGAGAGGCGTGATTGCTCCTACAAGTAGCCAAGCTGGTGATCATGAGGCATGCCACAAGCAAGCAACCTCACCTGACCTGACCACTTTCCTTGCAACTGAAACTACTACCGCTACATACTACTAGGCAGGACTCGGAAGGGATCACAAGCCCCTCAAGATGCCAAGACCAAAAATTACAAGGGTCAAAAAGGAAAAGGAAAAAGAAGAGGGAAGATTCTAGTAAAGACGAGCGCAAAATAGAACGCAAGTGTTTTTTCTCTTTTCCGAAAAAAACCCGGAAAACACCAAAACACCAAAAACTAGATCCCCAAATGGATCGACAGGCGCGGCGAAAAAGAAACGAAAAAGATGATGAAAAAAATTGGGAGGGGAGGGGCGGAGTAGTAGTAGTTGAGCGGCTACCAAGCTAGCTAGCGGTACTAGTTATTCTCTGTTCACCACGCCACGCTCAGAGGACGGCGGCGAGCCCTGTGACGACCTTCAGCAAAGCCATCGTAATTCACATGAATGATTCGATCTGGCAGTGATGTGTCAGAAGATCTAACGCTGAATGTCCAAACTTCTCCATCCTGCAAAATCCAAGAAAATAGTAAGTTCTGATGAGTGACAACTAAAAGGGCTCAACATGAAAAATTCAGTACATCAGAGTTCAGATTAAAGTGAATGAATTAGATGCTTCACTTTTTAAGTACTCATAGTGTGCATGATCTGAACTCAAGATCTTTGTTAGGTTATGCCACATTTTCCTTTTCTCAGAAGAATTTAGTGGTTAGGTTCTATCATCATAATTTCAAATCAAGACCTTTATGCTATAACAATATGGTTTCTGCTCTCCATTTCGGAAAAATTGAGTAGTCCAACACTCTCATAGTTTCCAAACAGATTTTTCACTACAATCTCAACTTATAGTGAAATCTATATCTGCTTGTCTCCGAATTGGTGGAAGACACGGTCAATAAACCAGATTACTCCTATATAGTTGATTCTCAAGCCTTAGCAAGTGTAACCCATGCAGCTGAGTGTTTGTTTCGATCATGGGTAACTAGAGTTTTACAAGAAGATTGATATTTTGCATCAAATTTAAGAACGGAGACATAATTTTATCACACATCTTACACAAACGAAGCCCAAGATTGAATCTCATCCTGCACTTACACACTAAATCTCATCCTGAATATCATCAACTACGTCATCCTCTTAAGATCTCATCAGATGAACAATGAATGAATCAGGTATATATATCAACCGACATCCTAGGTCTCTAGTGTTTAGGCACGGAATAAACCTATGAAAGCGGAGAGGCAGGGGCCCGTGCTCACCTCGGCCTTTGCGGAGGGCGCGCCGCCGAGGTCGCCCATGTGGATCTCGCTCCCCTCGGTGTCCATCATGACCGCGACGGCGAACCCCTTCTCGTCGTTGAGCCTCCGCACGGCGCGGATGACCCCGCGGTGCCACTCGCGGTCGCCGTGGCACATGTTGACCCGCGCGACGTTCATGCCGCCGACGGCGAGCGCCTCGAGCTCGGCGGCGCCGCAGGTGGCGGGCCCAATGGTGCAGACCAGCTTGGTGCGGCGCGTGCTCCGGAACCCGTTCTCCCGCAGCTCCGCCTCCGTGGCGGCGTCCACGTCGGTGGCCGCGGCGGCCGCGGGGTGGGCCGCCGCCCACGGGACGTAGACGCCGTTCGGGGTCGGGGCCGGGTCGGGGAACGAGGTGAGGTCGGAGGACGAGGCGGCCAGGCGGCGGCCGAGGCGCTGGGGGCGGGGGCGGATGTGGAAGGGGACAGGGATGCGGTGGTGGGAGGGGTTAGAGGGTTTAGGAGGTGTCGGGAGGTGGAGAGAGCGAGCGGTGGTGGCCATGGCTGCTAGCCGCGGCGGCGGAGAGCAGTCCACGACGCTGGGGACAGCGGCGAGGCGGGTCAGCAGGAGGCGGCGGCGGCGGCGTAGATGTGGCTTTGGGAGGGGAGGGGCGGAGTAGTAGTAGTTGAGCGGCTACCAAGCTAGCTAGCGGTACTAGTTATTCTCTGTTCACCACGCCACGCTCAGAGGACGGCGGCGAGCCCTGTGACGACCTTCGCCTTGGGCAGCTGCTGCTTCTTGCTCGCCTCCTCCGTTGGGCGCCACGGCGACACGACCACCGTGATCTTCTCGCCGGCGGCGGCGTCGTTATTTGGCTTCCTGTCGAACACCAGCTCGAACTCGCCGGAAAAGCTCGCCGCTTGGACCGGCGTCGCCGCGGCCGCTGCCGGGCCGGGAACGACGGCCTTGTCGCCGCCGCAGCGGACATGCGGGGAGAACCACTTGGCGCACATGTACTCCGGCTTGCGCCACGGGGGGAAGTGCAGCCCCTTCTTCTTGAGGCTCTGCCGCGCCGACTCCGCCACGACGGCCACGATCTGGCCGAACCGGTCCGGGGTCCCCACGAACAGCGGCGGCAGCGCCTGGAGCGCCGCGCGGTACGCCTTGGTCGACCGCGCCAGCTCGAACTGCGACCGGAAGTCCACCTCGACTATCAGCCTCACCTCCTCCTTCCCCACCACGGCGTCGATGTACTCGTGCTCCCCTGCGCAGATAGATTCCGCCACCGCTGTCAGCACCGGCTGGACGGCAACCTCCTATTCAAGGGATCGCTCTACACAACCGGACGGCGGCAAATACCTGCGGGGTAGGAGGGGGTCTTCTCCCACCGCGACTTACACACGGCGGCGTCGTAGCCGAGGGTCCTGAGGCCGTCGGCCACCGAGCGGCGGTACTCCGCCTTGCCCTTGCAGCTCTTGCCGCACTTGTCCGCGATCCTAGACGCGTCCGCGAGAAGATTCCGTTCCGCAAGGCTCGCGCTCTGCACCAGGCCCTGCCAAGAATCGCGCGCAAAGAAGACAAAGCCCCCTTCATCATTTCGATCCATGTGGGGTTGGAAGGGGAAAAATTGCAGCTTTCCCCTCCCTAATTCGAGGGGATTCGCCTTCGCCACGCCAGAAATTTCGCACCTTGAGAGCCTCCAAGGCGTCGCCTGCGCCGGCGGCGACCGGCGCGGAGGCGTGCTCGGAGGGGAGGAAGTCGAACTCCTCGTCGTCGCTCTCCTCGTGGTTGCTGCCGTTGAAGCAGTTGCAGCGCCCCCGCGGCGGCCGCTCGACTGTCGCGGCGTCCTCCATGAAGCTGAGCACCATGCGGTCCAGCCCAACGGACCCCGCGGCGTCCCCCTCGCCGGCGGGGGGCGGCTGCGGCTTCTCGTCGTTGTCCCTCTCCTTGCCATCCGCGACAAACTTCTCCGAGGCGGACACCCTCACGAGCAGCCTCCGGAACATCGACACCCGTGGCGTCGCAGGCGGCGGCGGCGGCTTCCCGTCCATGACGGCACCGTGGTGGTGGTGGTGGTGACCGTTCTTCAGCTGGAACGGCATCGATCGCATGAAGCGCAGGCACTACAACCACAACATCTCGCCCAAGCAACCAACCCGGAACCACCCGCACCAACACGCCACCGGCCTAAAACAACCACCGCTCCAACCTCAGCGTACTACTGCCCGTGCACCGGTGGTTCGTCGGAGGCGACTGCCATTTCCGGCGAACAGCGGCGACGTCCCCTCCCCCTTTTCCCCTTCCCCTCTCCTCCTTTTTCACAGTTTACACGCAACGCTAGGGGGAAAACCACCGAGCGAGTGGGGAGGGTTCAAACGCGAGGACCCTGGGTGATTTTAAAGGAGGCGAGGGCTCAGAAGGGCCCCACCGTGACGTCGCCGTGCGGTGGGCCCGAGCTCGCAGTGGTCGGAGCCGGTCGCGACCGTGGGTTGCAGGGACGGCGGCACGCGTCGCGCATGGTGGGATCACGGCGTTTTGCCGTTCGTGCAGGGGAATCCGAAATGACGGGATCGCCCCGCAGACGGGTGGTGGTTTCCATTCCTCGTTGAGAAAATGTTTGAGGACTGCAGGGTAGGATTGGTATTTGGAATAGCGAGAAGGGTGGATGGTGCGCGGACGTGGGGAACGGCAGGAGCGGACAGTGGTGGAGTGGAGTCGGTAGTGTACCGACTACCGGCTCGGCCCGTTCTAGATTTTACTTTCTGGATAGGGTTTATATTTTAAATTTAAACTGTGGGGCCAACAGAATACCTATATCTTATAGAGACTTTTTTTGTGCAAGCTGCTTTTGAGCACCAAATGTCCGATATAATAGCACTCATTCAGTTTTTTTTTTTTGCGCACACAGCACTCATTCAGGTAGGGCTCCTGAAATTTCATGGGCCTGGGTGACATTTCAACAGCCATGAGTTGGACGAGGCAGCATTGGCTGGAAGATGAGAATTTTGCAGAAAAATTACAAAAAATACTACTATTATTTCTCATATAAATAGAAAAATTGTGTTCTTGCAGTATACGGAATAAAAAAAACTCTTTTGTCACCAATTCATTCTAGAATAGCATATTTGTTATTAGATTGGACTCGATTTATATGGTTAAATTGGAATATTGAATTTTTTCAATACCTTAGTGAATATTGTTAAGCTCTAGTTAACTTATGTTACAAATCCAATAGCGCTTATAATAACTCTTTTAGTTCTTTTTTAACAGATATAGAAGCATTACGCTCACAAACACGTACGAAACTGCCCGTCGTTGTCGACATCGAGGAGTATGAAACTTTAATAAAGGAACATATAAAAATGGTTTAAATATTGCGTTGTCGACATCGAGGAGTATGAAACTTTAATAAAGGAACATATAAAAATGGTTTAAATATTGCATCTCTTCCCTAGGATCACAAACAAATGTTGCATTGGACATCATTCTGATATATAGCCCCAAACAAAGTATAATTTCTCAAGTTGTTGATGCATAATCAATAGCACTCATTGAAAGCTATCATTGCACTGCTTAAGAAGAGAATGGTTCCGCGTAAAACTATCCTAATGAAAAATCTATTGTCAGATATGATTTCCTGTTAATATTTTCGTGTATACATTATTTTGTTGCCATACATAATGATCCACCTTCATTTGACTTTACCATCTTCCCTCGAATCATACATAAGTGTTGGGGTATTCTGGATGGAGTAGTTGTTATGCTTTCTACTAACCTGCAACAGTACCATTTACTCCAATAGTTTGACTATAACGCATGACAGTAACCAGCAGAATGAAGACTTTACGTTTGAAGCGGCGTGACGTTTCTCCCACTCCTCCCGCCAACGCTGTCTCGTACTATACTCACACTAGGAACAGCGCAAATATGGGATAGAACGTCGTTTTTGACTTTTTGTCAAACAAAGGGGAAGCGGAAAAATACTCGGCCGTGCCTGTGTGGCTGTGTACCGTGGTGCAGGCGTCCAACCACGAAACCCCCTAAGGCGAGCGGCCGCAGCGATGGCCACAGATGGCGCGGCCGCACGGCGTCGGGGTAATCATGCGCCCCTGATAAGTGTTTACTGTTTCAGTTGGCGCCCGCGCCTGAAAACAGAGCCGGGCACGGAAAGAGCGGCAGCGACGTCCCAACCAGGATACTCTACGCATCGGCCTTGTTTGGTTCACCATAGAGATTTCTAGTGCACAGCAACGGAGAAAAGAATCTCACATGCATAAAGTGAAAAATGAAATCTATCTATAAATTCTTTTTAGGAATGAGTATAATTTTTCAAGACGAATCTAATGACAATAATTAATCTATGATTGGCTACATTGATACTACAGTAACCATCCTCTAATTATGTGGTCAAAGACCTCATTAAATTTTTCAGAGTTCTTAGCGCTGGGATTCTGGAGTTAGTTTTGTAAACTGGTTTTATTTGATACCGTAATTAGCGGTTAAAGTTTTCTAGTACTCCCTCCTCTGCGGTCGGCCCACCAAATTAAAAATGCATTCAAGTTCGGCTAATTACACGCAATTTTCTGGATGCTGGTAATCTCGAGCTGCTCATGTTCAAGTGATCCTGCTGGGCCGAGTTCTGTCACTCGATCGAGGCACAGTACGGCTCCTCTGCTCATGATTGGCTGGGTCCTGAAATGGAAGTACGTACTTGACCATGCACCTATCGGGCGTGAATGGACGGGCTTCGCTGCTTCACGCAGCCCATAAATGCCGTTTGAATAACCGGCGGCGGGCCCCGCGCCAGCAGGGCCGCCGCATCGCATTGATTCTGTAGCTGCTGGGCGCCTTTCTTCCTCCTCTCGCTCGCTCGATCCCTCGCATGGCGTTCGCTGGGGACGCAGGGTAGACGGCCGGATCACCCAACGGCGGTGGTTGGTGCCTGGCCGTACTGCGGCTTCGTCGTCCTCCCTCCTCCGTACCGGCCGCTGCGACCGTTTGATTACTTGTTAATTCTGTCGCCGCACGACTCGTCCTTCCAAACAGAAGGTGCTGCAGCGCCGCCCCCCCCCCCCCCCCCCCCCCCACGACTGGTTATGCGGGACTCCGAGGCCTGTCTTTGGAAACTGAGATGGCCTCTCCGAGGGGTACACTAGCTGTTTGGGGTGAAACCTTCTAAATTAGAGGTGTAATCCAAGGGTAATTTGGCATCCATCGCCGGCGGAGATAGGGTTGCTCCGAGGGCAATTTGGCCTCCGCTGCCCACTGGAGGCAGGGGCTAGCTATTGTGGAATGGCTGGATTAGCCGGCCTCCATGCTCGTTTTAATTTTTATTGACTAATAATTCCATTGGAAGATAGAATCCAGACCGAATGTCTGTTAGTTCTTGGAGCAACATTTAGGAATTTCATATGATGTAA
The DNA here is from genome assembly GCF_016808335.1 of Panicum virgatum. Taxonomy (NCBI): domain Eukaryota; kingdom Viridiplantae; phylum Streptophyta; class Magnoliopsida; order Poales; family Poaceae; genus Panicum; species Panicum virgatum. Next base: position 4,105,688 of record NC_053144.1, read on the forward strand.
ATTTAAGAAGTAGAAAAACAGATCATTTTCTGCTTAAATTGGAGAAATTGAGATAGCGTGAGATCCTTTGACCCGAAGCAGAGTGGCGCAAACTCAGACACTTACTAGGTTTGCATTTTAAGAATCTAAGGCTTGCTTAGTCATGAAGGTAACAGCAGCGTACTCAGAGTAATAATTTTGCGGATGGGTAAGTGTCAAGAACGCTGCTCCTCTCTACTCTGATGTGTGCGTTTATCTGCTTGTGTTCGCGTGCCATCAGGAAGATGCATGCAGAGTTTTGTTTTCATGTATTCATGTAAAAAACTAAACGTACCCTTCGGAAGAATTTAGTATACTGCGCTACTACGTGACAAGCAGCGTTGTTCCCCACGGCAGAACTGGATGAGGCGCAATATTTTAGCGCGGGCAACTTGCGGAGATGACGTGCGCCTTGCACATTAACTAAGATAACCACGATGCCGTGAGCTTAAATTAGGCGACGGCGACCTTACGGGGGAAGATGAGCTTAGGCTTTCTCCAACCATTCCCCCATCCAACTCCCCCCAAACTTACTATTTACTATATTTTACTACCTCCCTCCAAAAGATTCCTCCCCCTATAACTCCTTCTCTCCAACCATTCCCTCCATATCTATTCCCTCTATATACTATCACTCATTAACTAACTATTTAATTAACGTTTTTGAATTTAAAAAAAAACATACAATATTTGTACTGTCATAATACACATTATCATCATGTTACGGAGCTCAAACGGGATTAATATCATGAAGAAACGGTGTGATTAGAGATATAGGGGGAGTTGAAACTCACTCTATATATAGAGGGAGTTTCAACTCCCCCCGTATATAGGGGAGCTGTGGGGGGAGCCGTTGGACAGCTTGCTCCCCCCAAAGCCCCCGCTACGTAGGGTGGGGGGCGCTTTAGGGTGCCCCGTTGGAGAACGCCTTAGCTAGGGTTGAGTTGAGTGACGGTGACGAGTTTTCTCAGTGCCGTGGCGAACTGTGTTAACCCGTCAATCATTCTGGCCAGCCGAGTTATTATGACCCTGACAATGATAGGGTAATGGAGATTAACCACGCAGAACATTACAGAAATCTCTCCGTCCCTCGCAACTCTCATTATTTTAATTTCCCCTTCTAATACATTTTAATCATCGTTATATATTCGCACAGCTTTTAAGTACTTTCCAAAAAAAAACTAAGCAGCTAGCCAGCTAGATTTCTAGAAGCTGCAAAAGAAGCCAAGCGAGGCCGAGTTGGAAGTAACTTTTTTTTTCCGAAGAGAGTTGAAAGGAACTCGATCGTCAAATGGCCATCCACCTTTCCTTTTCAAAAAAAAAATAATGACCATCCATCCTACTACATCAGTCACTCTCGCTTAAACCAGGATACAGCTAGCCTACGCCGATTGCTTCTTCGCGGATTATGCGGGCAATTCCGCTTCTTTTTTTTTTCTTTCTAGCCAGGCCAATCAACGCCACGCTAGCAAAAGACGTCCCTCTCCGTGAGTCCGTGTGCACACGATGGCATACATTTTTTTTTTGGAACATTCATGCGCAGTGCTTATTATCTGGACAATGCGTGCCATTTTCGTTGCAAGATCCGAAGATCATGCGAATTTAAGCGAGCTAAACTTGTACCAGCGGTGAACCTAATAAGCTTGTAGTTGACAAAATAAATAAAATAAAATTATAGAAGAAATATAAACAAAAGCTTCTCTAGTGGTGTAACCCCAGTTGGGCTAGGCCGCTAGGATAAAGCCTCTCGTGGATGTGGACCCGGCCGTATTTTGCCACCAGAAGTCACCGTCATGGGCTCGTGGCCCATTGTTTTAATTCCGATGGCATCATGCTGTGAGGTCATTTGATGGATGGATTATCTTGTAACTAATAACCGATAAAAAAATCACATCAACCGTGCGTGTACGAGCGTGTGCACGAGCGCTCGAGTCGTAGCTGCGCGAAGCACTGTACTCTCGGCGACGCTGCGGATTACGTACGGATTGCTTTGACCCGTCGATCAGAAGGCTGTAACCACGGATCTTACCTGCAGCACCACGGATTAACCGCAACCCATGGATGAAAGTTTTTTAAGCACCGGTGGGTGTGGATCGGAAGCATACAAGCTGAACCCGTGTGGCTCGAATCGGACCGAAAATCTGGAAAATTTTCTGGAGCAACCGCCCTTCTTCAGATCATGCGAAAGGACCTTTGGGCTGCTCTGGTACTGGCAGGCTGGTAGCCTGATACTGGTAGGTGGTCACTGACTCACTGTCCGTCTCTTTCGGCAGCTGCGAGGTGGTCTCCACCTCCTGGACCTGGCCCCTGGGGATGGACCTGGACGACGTGGCCATCTCGCACCTGCAAGCCCTGCTGGCCTGCTGCTCTCGAGGCAACAACAGTTGCTCGCGCCCTGTGGGTGGGTCAGCCGGTCAGGTCACCACGTTTGTGTTACGATCGCCGTACGCCTCTGCTCCTCCGCCGGCTCTCCCAGTCTCAGACCGCGCCCACGCATGCACGCACATCCCAGGCGCACGCGTTCCTGCCTGCGCCTCCGCTTCGAGCCTCGGAATGGAGCAGCCCTCGGCTCGGCAGCGCTTACGCTGCGGGAAGCTGAACGCTGCTGGGTCGTCGGCGACGCCACGGCCGTGTCCTGCGGCCTGCCGCCTGCCTGGTGCCTGCACACGACGCCGCGGCGGCGCGGGTGTTTCTCCGGTGCCTGCCCGTACCTGCCGGACTCCACCCACCACCAGCTCCTGCTGCTGCGCGTCGTGGTACTCGTACGTACACGCACGCGCGGGGGCCCGGCGGGGCGGGGCGTGGGCCTGGGCGGCTGGGCCCGCCTGCTGTCGCCGTGATTCCGACCATAGTCACAAAGTTCCTGGGTCGACCGGGTCGAGGAACGGGGTCGAGGGTCGAGGGACGTCACTTTATAAAATTGTGGTACGAAGGGGGTATATCTCTATGGAACGATAAATTATTATGTGGAACGCGACTCTAATTCATCCGGGTCGATATTTTCGGATCGATGCGTCTTTAAAAAAACAAAAACTATATATATATGTGCTACTAATGAAGAAACTAATCTGCACAAGCATATAAGAAACATATAAAATAGTACATTTAGATCATACTACACGTACTCAGCTTATTATCTAATAAAAACCACCTCAATCCGCTATCAATAACCTTCTTATCCCAATCAAATCTGCTAGCAATGGGGCTGCGACCCCTCTCAAACCGGGACGCGATCCAACCTTGAATGGGACACTGACCCTCTTCGACCCCGACCCTCGAATCGGAACGGCATTCCCGGGTCGTGGGACGAGGCATCGACCCCGAATTCTGTGACTATGATTCCGACCGTACGCACACCTTGGATCGGACGGCACCGGCAGCGGCCCCCCCACCCGACGCGGACGCGGGGTGGGCCGCGCGCGGGTCCGTGCCTGCCTGCCCCCTCCTTCCTCCTCCCTAGTCCCTACCCTGCGCGGCGGAGCACAGGCAGAGCACACTGCTGCGTCACGGACGCAGTGGCACGAGTTATTCGCGCCCGCTGTTGCTGCCGACCCGCCGTGCACGCCCGCTACTGTGGCCGTCCAGGGCTACACCATCGTCGTCCCGTCGTCGGGTGGTGGGCACCATGACGACGCACTAAAACCCTACGTGACAAGAATAGGGTACACGCACGACCGACTGCCAGCCGGACAGGGGCACGGTCAGTCCGCGGCGAAAGCACATGCCCGGCCTCGGCCTGGGCACGCCAACCTGTTCGTGGCGCCCGGCGACCCCGGGCCGGGAAAACGGCAGGCGCGGCGCGGCATGGCCGGCCCCGGCCGGCAGCTTCGCCGTGCTGGGCGCGGCGGCGGGGTTTCGGCGCTGCGCGACGCGGCCGTACGCGCAGTGTAGCTAGGTCAATCGAGGTGCCCGGCCGGCCGGCCCGTGTGGATGGTGGGGTCGCAGAGGCATCATCTCGAGGGCTCACATCAGCTGTTGCCTCCACGCGAAAAGCGCGACACCGGCGACTGTTGCGGTGCTCCCCTCCCCGCGCCGGGTCATCAAAGACGGGCACTGTCCTCGTTTGGCATCTCGCTGCGAGATCCATTCCATTCGACTAGTAAAATTGACGGTGATTTTTTCTCTTTTTTTTGGTGGCGGAGAGATGGCTTCAGAGAGGGTGAGACGATTAGACGAACCAGGTATGGGATTTTTTTTTCTTCTTCTTTCTCATCTCAAAATGTATGGATTGGAATATCAACTTGTGACGCTGAGATGTGGACCTTTGATGTACGAATAGACCTGGCCCACATGCGACGTGCCGGGGCATTATCGCCAATTAGTCGCACTCAGCTTGTCAAGTCCTCCAGACTTTTCGATGACCTAGGGCACCTAGCCTACCTGATTGTTCTTGATTTGTTCTTGGATTCATCAGCTCCCTTTTGTTTCCCTCGGTTAAAATAAATAGGCCCACAATCAAAATTTAGAGTACACAAATGTAATAATAACAACAGCAATTAAAGGTGCCGCCAACCACTTTCAAGGTGGGGCCCGGAGAGAAGAAAGGGATCCTTTTTGGAGGCTTTGTCCGCGACAAGCAAAGCAGTTGGTGTTGCATCTAATCTAACAGCCCTGCTGCTAGTGACGGATTTCGGGTAGAGGTGGTGATGATGCCTCAGCGTTCGTGAGGGGGTTTGGCTAAAGGGAATGCGGTGCCAAAAAGGGCCATCATTTGCGACACATTTTCTAGTCGTGTCAGGTTTGTAGATTGTTTAGCAAAGCATTCTTTTAATTCCTTTTAATCTTGTTTGTGTATCAATAATCAATTATATGTGTTCGAGCCTTTATCAGCATGTGTGCTTGTAATTTCTAAATTTATTCCACAAATTGACTAAGTTATTATTTTAGTGGTAGACACCAATTAGTATGTTAATGGGGAGACACGTGGTGATTTCGTCTGAGATTTGCCGGCTCGGTACCTGAGCGATACTCGTACGGTTAGTGTATGCATACGTAATTCATAGGGCTGAACAAGTACATCTGTACATGTACAGTGTTTACGCCTCTACATTTTTTTAAAAAAAATCAACACTAACTTGGTATAGTTCGAACATAGTAGCTTACTATGCAACTGAAACAAAAGTGTCGAGATGTTGCAGACGAATGGGCTGCATAGTTTTGTTGATAATGATGGGCTGGACTCCATTGGCCCTGAATACCCAATTGCATGGGCCAGGGCAAGTGCAACCATTCTTATTTTGCAGGTACAAGCAAAGCAAGAAGCCACATAAAACTCATGCGTGGAATCAGGCGGTGAAAAATGTCAGTTACAGCGAGACAACCTGGAGTCTTGGTGCATTTTACAATCTGGAGTCCAGTGGTTGTTGCTTGGGTACTTTGCTATGGTACTATTAACCTTTATTTGGCGTCTCATTGGTTTGCAAGATATTTGTGTATGTCTCTATCAATTCTATAAGTTGGGCATTTTTTTGCGAGAATTATTTGATTTGATTTACAACGGTAATGCAAAAGTAAACTGTCAGATCACACCGGCAATGCGAACGGGAGGAATGTACCTGAACCTGTTTGGCTTTTATGAATGTCTTAAGTCGTAACAGTATAAAAAGCACCAGCAAACGACAGTATCCCAAAAAAACAGAATTGTACCTTGAAGCTATATAAAAAACAATCGTTCCCTTCGCACTTGCCTATCGATGGATCTGGCCTCGTTAGCCTATATCAGCGATTCAACAATGAGCATGAAAGCTCTCCCCGCCCATGGGAGAGAGAGGAAGCAAATTCTGGTCATATCATTGCAATTCTAACTTTCTTCAATATCTTAATACCGTAGTAATGTGCCGATATCGGCATATCGCTGTATCTAGAAACACAACATTGTGGGTGCAGTTGTTAGACTCACAAACTTCTTATGGATAGCAAGCGAATGCAGTATATTCAAGTGTGCACCATTGAACATCAACACAATATAACAAGCTCTCAAGTCTCACAACTCACAAAAGAAAATTGCCCTTCCATGCTACAGTACAGATCAGTTTCAAAATTGATTGGGATAATGATTGTCCAGGAAATGACAGGACACGGGGAAACTATTCCTAGGGTACATTCATCACTTGGATGGACTGCAGCATGTCGGAAAGCGCGATCACCAGGTCACCGGACTGTACCATACCCCTGGCCTTGAGCAGGGAGAAGGTGCGGTTGAGGTTGCTCTCCATGTCATCGGAGTCACTGAGCCTGAACGGGATGAGACCCCACTGTAGGTTCAGCCGTCTCCTGACAGACGTCGAGGACGTGAATGCGAAGATTGGGCAGTCAGGGCGGCATCGTGAGAGCAGGGAGGCCATGTGGCCATGCTTGGTGTAGACGAAAACAGCATCGACTCCCAAGTTGTTGGCTGCAAATAAGTGCAAAAGTTGGTTTCAAATGTTTATCTAGAGATCATTATGCACAAAACATGATTTACAGCATCCAAACTAGTTCAGAATTCACCCACAAACTAACTTCTAAGTTAATGTCAAAAGCAAAGCAATCAAAGTCCGGGCATGCATCAGTTTATTATACGGCTCTGCAAATTACACCAGGTATTGATAAAGTGATTGTATGGCTTACCCATTTTCGCTGCTGAATTGCATATTTCCTCTGATATCTTATCAGAGAAGGAAGACGAGACATCTTGAAGCTCCAGTGCCTCATGGCGTTTCTCTTCTCTCCACCACTTTTCAATCCTGAGACTAACACTCCTAAGGACACTGAGAGCCTTCTCTGGATACCTTCCCATGGCTGACTCACCAGAAAGCATGAGAGCATCTGCACGCTGGCGGACTGCTTCAGAAACATCAGCAACCTCAGCCCTAGTAGGTGTAGGATACTCAATCATTGATTCCAGAAGCTGAGAAGCAACAATGACTGGCTTGTTGAGTTGTCTGCACGTTCTAACTACTTTCTGCTGTATGGAAGGTACTTGTTCCAGGGGGATCTGTGCCCCCAAATCCCCTCTGGCTACCATTACTCCATCTGATGCACGGATAATCTCCTCCAAGTTCTTCAAAGCATCAATGCTCTCAATCTTTGCAATGACCCCTATGTCACTGGCACAAACAACGAAACAATAACAACTTAAATGACAAAGCAACAACTTTTAGCTGAAAAGAAAACTTCACACATATGGTGTCTAAACCTAATATTAATAAGTGCGACAGGTTCGTGTTTAAACTAGGGCATATAGACCTGCTACACCCTAAGTGTGCAAAACTAATAGTGTGTTGATTATTGCACAAAAGAGAACCCTGTGGCAGACTCCTGTAAAACCTCAAGATTGTTCAATACATGGTCCGATACTTATTGTCCAGAAGCCGTATGGGATTGTGCAAAAGGTCATAACTAGTGAAACACTTCCTTTCTGTTTCAGACGTACAGATAGTCAATACAGTGCTAGTAAGCCCAGGTACATCTTGCATGTGTTGAGGTAACAACTTTCAAAAGTTAAACTTACCTTCCACGGCTCCGTGCAGTAATGTAGCTCTTCAGATGGTTAATTACTTCTGCAGACTTGACAAATGATACAGCGATGAAATCTACACCTTCAGCAATTCCAAAATCAATGTCAATCCAGTCCTGCAAAGTTGAGATCATAAATTATCATCTGCAAGTAGCGCCCAAACTTTTACTATATATTAACTGAGTGCAGCCTATAAGATAAAGATTTTTCACTCATTTTTACTTGCATTTAGACATTATATGATTATATATAGAGTTCCAGAGTGAGGCACATCAAACCTTTACATTCTTGAAAATAATTTTAGCATCCAGGAAAAAATAATCAGCCAACCCTAGGGTCAATATGGAATGCCATAAATTTACAAGACAATCTGTATTGAATTTCTATATTGATTGTTGAGCACAAAGTATGAGAAGCATATTTCAAAACAAAGCAAGAGCTGTTTCACTATATAAATTACCTTTGATGAAACTGTAGGAAGCATAGCATTCCTCTCTCGCACTACACTGCCATCTCGCCAAATAGTAAGATTAGCCCGTGGCAGCACCAAACCAGGATCGGTGCAACGGCACTTCACATCTGGCCCTAGCTTTTCAATGACCTCAAACCTGGCCATTCCACCGTCCACAAATAGTTCATCGCCAGCTTTAACATCTGGGTAGGGTTTTGATAAATTATCAAAACAGGAAAATATTACAATCACACTACTGGATGGGAGTAATTTTGCAACAATAACTAAAAATAAGTAGACTCGAGAAAGAAGATCAGGGATTATAGATAACCTTCAGCAAAGCCATCGTAATTCACATGAATGATTCGATCTGGCAGTGATGTGTCAGAAGATCTAACGCTGAATGTCCAAACTTCTCCATCCTGCAAAATCCAAGAAAATAGTAAGTTCTGATGAGTGACAACTAAAAGGGCTCAACATGAAAAATTCAGTACATCAGAGTTCAGATTAAAGTGAATGAATTAGATGCTTCACTTTTTAAGTACTCATAGTGTGCATGATCTGAACTCAAGATCTTTGTTAGGTTATGCCACATTTTCCTTTTCTCAGAAGAATTTAGTGGTTAGGTTCTATCATCATAATTTCAAATCAAGACCTTTATGCTATAACAATATGGTTTCTGCTCTCCATTTCGGAAACATTGAGTAGTCCAACACTCTCATAGTTTCCAAACAGATTTTTCACTACAATCTCAACTTATAGTGAAATCTATATCTGCTTGTCTCCGAATTGGTGGAAGACACGGCCAATAAACCAGATTACTCCTATATAGTTGATTCTCAAGCCTTAGCAAGTGTAACCCATGCAGCTGAGTGTTTGTTTCGATCATGGGTAACTAGAGTTTTACAAGAAGCTTGATATTTTGCATCAAATTTAAGAACAGAGACATAATTTTATCACACATCTTACACAAACGAAGCCCAAGATTGAATCTCATCCTGCACTTACACACTAAATCTCATCCTGAATATCATCAACTACGTCGTCCTCTTAAGATCTCATCAGATGAACAATGAATGAATCAGGTATATATATCAACCGACATCCTAGGTCTCTAGTGTTTAGGCACGGAATAAACCTATGAAAGCGGAGAGGCAGGGGCCCGTGCTCACCTCGGCCTTTGCGGAGGCCGCGCCGCCGAGGTCGCCCATGTGGATCTCGCTCCCCTCGGTGTCCATCATGACCGCGACGGCGAACCCCTTCTCGTCGTTGAGCCTCCGCACGGCGCGGATGACCCCGCGGTGCCACTCGCGGTCGCCGTGGCACATGTTGACCCGCGCGACGTTCATGCCGCCGACGGCGAGCGCTTCGAGCTCGGCGGCGCCGCAGGTGGCGGGCCCAATGGTGCAGACCAGCTTGGTGCGGCGCGTGCTCCGGAACCCGTTCTCCCGCAGCTCCGCCTCCGTGGCGGCGTCCACGTCGATGGCCGCGGCGGCCGCGGGGTGGGCCGCCGCCCACGGGACGTAGACGCCGTTCGGGGTCGGGGCCGGGTCGGGGAACGAGGTGAGGTCGGAGGACGAGGCGGCCAGGCGGCGGCCGAGGCGCTGGGGGCGGGGGCGGATGTGGAAGGGGACAGGGATGCGGTGGTGGGAGGGGTTAGAGGGTTTAGGAGGTGTCGGGAGGTGGAGAGAGCGAGCGGTGGTGGCCATGGCTGCTAGCCGCGGCGGCGGAGAGCAGTCCACGACGCTGGGGACAGCGGCGAGGCGGGTCAGCAGGAGGCGGCGGCGGCGGCGTAGATGTGGCTTTGGGATTGTCGCCCGTGCCTCGCGAGTCAGGATGGCTGCGATGGCGGGTATGGCTCTGGCCCCGCTTCGGATGTAGCCGCGGACAGAGAGCTGGGCGCTTGGATGCAGCGTCAGATGCCAACGGCGCTTCGTCGCATTCGGATCTGGCATATTGTTATTTATCAGCAAGGCATGACGCATGATCCGTTAACTTTTTTAGGATTGTCCAATACCCTAAAGAGATGGTCGAAGCTATAGAAAAGAACCTTTTTGACAGTTTGCATTGACGAGATCAATTTCCTGGAAGAAATGTAAGAGCTCATCGATTATCCTGGTGCACAAACGGTCCAAAATACTGTGATCCGAAGCAACAATAAATTGCGTAAGAGAATTGCCATTTCTACCTTTTCAATTTCAATGGCAAAAAAAAAAAACGATTTCAAGATATGTTACAGCAAACCTAGCAATTTGATTTTAAGATATGTTGCATTTAGCGTATTATCAATATGCATCACTAATTAACCTTTCGTACAATATCGTAGAGAACTGGTCAGAGTTGGGGGGCATTGACAGCGAAAGATCACTACCTTGGAAGAAATGGAAGCAGCACCACCATACATGATCCTATAATCATAAAATTTTTACTACAACTCCACCATATAATGATTAGCCTACCATAAAAAATTCACCATAATTAGACAGCGGAAACTGTATCTATAAATTAATTACAGAAAAGTATATATATATAAAATTACAGCAAAAAATTTATACTAAAGTATACTATATAATATGTTCACTACATAGATCTACTCATGTGGAGTCCAACAAAATTGGATTTTCTATTTTATGATTTTTTATAATTTAATATGATTTTTCAAAGATTCAGTCAAAATAAATATAAAAGAAAAAGAGAAAACCGCTGTCACGTCACCTTGAAACCGCTCAAAGGAGGTCGCGCGAACGGTTTCGAAAGTTCGAGGAGTCTAAATAACCGGTTTTGTGGTCTAGGGAGGAAAAGCGGATTCGGTCCAAAGTTGAGAAAGACAGAAATGACTTTTTCCTTGCAAACCTACCAACCAAGCCCAGCCCGTCAGCAAAGAATATTAACAACCCATCAGCAAAGACGTGTTTTTTTCATTTTTATATTTTTCAAAATCGTTTTTTACAGAAATATATTTTCGATTTTACAATTTACAGGTATTTTTAATTCTCAACAGCGGTAGGGGCCAAGATGTAATTAAAATTTATGTTTTATCGCATGGAGGCCCCTACCGCCCGGCAGGGGGGCGGCAGGGGTACAAACCTGTAAATTGTGAAACCGAAAATATATTTATATAAAAAATAATTTTGAAAAATATAAAAATGAAAAAAACGCCGGCAAAGACCAACCCATCAACAAAACTCAGCCCAACTACCCACCACCACCCAGATGTCCATCCAGATCACACACCACCTACTCAAAAGTCAAAATCAACGGCCCAGATCTCACCTCTCAAACCCTAGCTCTCACACCCCAACCCTGATATAAGCTTGCTCACTCCCTTCACGCCTCCACCCTTCCCGCCCCGCCGCCGAAGCCGCAGCGCCGCTCCCCCTCGCCGCCGCTGCAAATGGCCGCCGCCGCGCGCCCCCTGGTCTCCGTGAGGGCCCTGGAGGGCGATATGGCGACGGACTCCGCCGGCGCCCCGCTGCCGGACGTCCTCCGCGCGCCGATCCGCCCCGACATCGTCCGCTTCGTCCACAAGCTCCTGTCCTGCAACAGCCGCCAGCCCTACGCGGTGTCGCGCCGCGCCGGTCACCAGACCTCCGCGGAGTCCTGGGGAACGGGGCGTGCGGTGTCCCGTATCCCCCGTGTTCCCGGCGGCGGAACCCACCGCGCTGGCCAGGGAGCCTTCGGTAACATGTGCCGTGGCGGACGCATGTTCGCGCCCACCAAGATCTGGCGCCGCTGGCACCGTCGCGTCAACATCCACCTCCGCCGCGTCGCCGTCGCCTCCGCCCTCGCCGCCACCGCTGTCCCGTCCCTCGTCCTCGCCCGCGGCCACCGCGTGGAGTCCGTCCCCGAGCTCCCGCTCGTCGTCTCCGACTCTGCGGAGTCCATTGAGAAGACGACCCAGGCCATCAAGATCCTCAAGCAGCTCGGTGCATACGCTGATGCTGAGAAGGCCAAGAACTCCGTTGGCATCCGCCCCGGCAAGGGGAAGATGCGCAACCGTCGCTACATCAACCGCAAGGGGCCCCTCATTGTCTACGGCACTGAGGGCTCTAAGATCGTCAAGGCTTTCCGCAACCTCCCAGGTGTTGATGTTGCCAATGTCGAGCGCCTCAACCTACTCGACCTCGCCCCTGGTGGCCACCTTGGCCGGTTTGTGATCTGGACCGAATGCGCGTTCAAGAAGCTTGATGAGGTGTACGGTACCTTCGAGACGCCTTCGGCTAAGAAGAAGGGTTTCGTGCTCCCGAGGCCCAAGATGGCCAACGCTGACCTGTCTAGGCTCATCAACTCTGATGAGGTGCAGTCTGTCGTGAAGCCCATCAACAAGGTGGTTAAGCGCAGGGAGCCTAGGAAGAACCCGCTGAAGAACATGGCCGCTGTGCTCAAGCTGAACCCGTACTTGGGCACTGCGCGCAAGATGGCAGCTCTTGCTGAGGCAGCGCGTGTCAAGGCCAGGAAGGAGAAGTTGGACTCCAAGAGGACCAAGCTCAGCCCAGTATGATATCCCTTTCATACCTTTTCTTTTGCACTATCTCTGTATATAGTTTCTTAGCTTTTTCATACTATGCTACATTTATTGTATGTTATTAGCATTGCATTGTTCTAGTCACTATCATTTCCTTGCCAATGTTGCAGCATTGGATGTTTCACCATTTCATATTCATCCTAATAGAATACTTATTGATTGGTAGCTCAGGGCAGATAGTTTGTTGAGAGCGATAGTGCTTCTCATTGCACTTTCCAAATAGTCTTGATATGCTTGGTTAACATGCACGCAGCTGAACCCTTTAGGATCTGTTGTCATTGATGCAGCTAGACTATCTGTACCTTGCAATTTGTTTGGAATTTGTTAGTTTTGTTAATGAATCAGTTTGTTTGCTCTAATTTGTGGAACATGTGAAACTATCAATGCTCACCGTAGGAATATTTGTGCACTTCTCAATGTTTAAGTTATTGATTTGGTTCTCACATAGTTATTTCTGATTGAGCAAGTTATCACTTCCATTTAATCTCCAGTATATAATATTGGGCATTTTGTATGTAGTTGTATGGTGACCGTGTGCCTGTATTATGTAGTGTCATATGTTTCTCTAAGCCTAGATAGCTTTCTTTAGTTATTAATTTTATTGCCATATAGTATTAACTTGCTATTATAACACCTAAAATGCTATATGTTACAATGTAACTTATTAGTTTAGAATTTGTCGTGTAACCTAGTCTGTTTATTTGCTATAGTTCCTAAAGGTCTGTCCCTTGTTAGAATAAGGTCTTCTCTATTTAGCCACTGTTGGTTTCAGCTTGTAAGGTTGGCAGCTTTTGGGCCAGATTATTGCAATCTGGCTCATGCCAGCTTGCAGATTATCGATTCACAATCTAAAAGTTTAGAAACAGAGCCTCGTAACCTAGCTGTAATATCATGTTAATGGTCTCTATGTATATTAATGTTCCTTTTTCTCAGTAGGATTTTGCTTATCATTGCTGACTTGACTACATTTTGCGGTACCTTAATTCTTGCAATCATAGATTTTTTTGAAGATGTGGACTTAATGGCACATACTTATTCATGTTTGCGGATGTTTTTGTTCATGTCTCTATGCACATAAGTTTCTTTTCTAGGCTTGCAATGGTTTTGTTCTAGGCTTATAATATACGTATTGATGCTCACATATGGGTAGGCTGATGGTGTTAACTGAACTGTGCATCCACCTACTAGATTCATCCCATTCTTATATTTTTGTATTCCATTTGCCATATCATCTCCCCAATTATTGTGAGGGGCATGGTTATTCTGTTTTCATCAGTTCTGAAATCTATAATACTGAAGTGGTGTGCTGATTCCGTGTTTGAAATTTCCTTCTAGGAGGAGGCTTCTAAGGTCAAGGCTGCTGGAAAGGCGTGGTACAAGACCATGATCTCGGACAGCGACTACACAGAGTTTGAGAACTTCTCCAAGTGGCTTGGTGTGACACAGTGATCTTCCAGCCCAAGTCTTCGTAGTTTATCACTGCCACAGTCAGGAATTATGATTTTGTTTGCTATTATCTTATGTCACTTGCTATTGAGATCATCAGACATGGTATCTTGTTTTGGTTTTGGCTTTGGTAGTTGTTTACCGCTGGTCTTTTATTACTTCCAGACTCCTATTATGAGAACAAAGTATATGCGAATTTTGACAGATAATGTGTCTTCGATTGTGGCTGATTTTGCGTTATGCTTTCATGGTTGCAACTTCTTGTTAATAGTAATGTTTCTCGTGCACTTGTTTAGGTGATGGGAGAATGGTCTGTGTCTTTCGAAGTTTGTAGTACCATACGATTGTTCATATGGTTGTATTTCATGTGGTTTGCCAAATCATACAGGACTTGGTTCCTTGCTAATATATGTTTTGAGTCGCCTCCTTTTTGGGCTTGTATTTCTAATAGATGGGATATTTGAAGACTCGTCAAGATTTAAGGCTTATTAACCTTCAACCAGTAGTAAGTAGTTTGTGAAAGCTGCTTGCGGTGGTAGCAAAGCCAATGATCCCTCCACTCTAATTTATTTTGGTGCTTTGCAACGCTATCCAGCTACACTTTCTGCATTTTTTTTCCGACAAAAAGTGGGGTGCTTTTGTGCTTCTCTGAGATGTGGATGTCTCCATCTCGCATCCACTTTAACCCCTCCTGCCAATCCACATTCCATCCTATCCTCTCTTCGTACCCATCAAACTTGACTTCTCTAGGTTTACCGTTTTCATTTTCCAAAACGTAAACCTTGCCGAGATTAGTGAATGCGCATCAAGTGAGAAATAAGTTGGGTAATTCTTATGACAACATTTCATCGCTGTAGAAAAGCTCACAGCTTCTCGTTCAGGCGAGTGCACTTGAAGAGGTAGAAATTTTGTTGTGCAGCCTCGTCGGCCTGGAGCTGGGTTGCTTGCACAAATCAGATCCATTTGTTGTCGCCTCTTAAATTAAGCAAGAGTTGACGTGCATAAACTTGCAACACAGAGGAACATGCCTTGATCCTGCCACCATTTCGTGGTGCTCAAAACGAAAGGAATAGCTATATGAGATTCCAGACTTTTTCGGTAAAGAGACAAGTGTTCGAATATTTTCCATTTTTCGAGGAAGTATCTATACATTTAGCATTTACGCATTAATCTGTACATTTTGCAAGCAACTGCTCCTTTTGGTACGCTTCCTGTGATTTGGACGGTGTAGATGAACGCAGAGGAGTCGTCAGAGTTAGCATTGGGGAACTTGGAATCTGGGTTCGTCAAACTGAAAACTATTTGTGGGATGGTGACACCGGATGAATCCATGAGGTAACAACTAATTTTAAGGTAGCAAGTTCAAGAATAAATTTAAAAAGAAAAGAAAACAGGAGCCAAGAACTGAAGTAAAGAACATCCCATGCGCCAAAACATTTGCAAGGCTCGGCTCCTCCAACTCAGGCACCCCGATCGCTTCGTAACCACCTGATTCATCAGTCGCTCCTCCAAGGTTGGTCTCCGATTGGTCTCCAAATTTCTATCCAATTTATTTTTACTACACATGCAATTTTTCTTTGCTATTCTTGGAGTCCGGTGGTGGTAATTTTTTTCAGCTCCTTTTGTCTCCCTTTTTTTCTCTGACCTGAACTGCTGTCCCAGCCAGGCTTTCACCTCGCCGCTTAATCCCAATTGGGTTGGAGCGCAACCCAATTGGGGGTTAATTGGGATTTCTACTCCTGGGCTGCCCGCCCCTCGTGTTCTTGGATTGGGCGACGCGAATCGGCTGGTTTCCTTGCAGGTGAGGACTGACGACTACTCACGGCTATTCGATTTGAATGGATTGGATTGATTCCTTGCGCGTTCGATTCCGCTTTCTTTTCTAGATTGCGCGGTAATAAAATGGATCTTCTAGACTTCCTGTTTCTGAAACCGATTAGAGCTTCTGCTCTTAGTTTCCAGTTCGAAATCCCAATCAGATTTTCTGCATAGTGATGTCTTGATAGGCGTTTCTTCCATGCTGTTCGATCTTTGACGCCCAATGTTCGAGTTGTGTCAGGTTGCAAGTGTTCATAGTTTGATTGATTCTCACTATCGCATTTTAGTTTGGTTTTCTAGCTGGAAATTCCGATCGAGGAATCCGGTTATTCGGACTGAAGGCAAGTTTAGTTGGTAGCTGTTACATGTTCTTTGTTCGTCAAAACTAATCCCCTTTCTTGGAAACTTAGTTTATCGGTCTCGCGTTGATGATCCTTTGCGATACCGTGGTCCAAGTTGGATCCCTTTTATTGTTCCATTAGTGGTATTTCCTCTGTTCATAGATGAATTGATTGGTTCATCCTGCCCCGTATGACGTAGAATTTCTTTTTGAATTGTTTTAAAGGTGTCCAATTTGGTAGTTCCTGCTTTGAAATTCCCACCTGAATCCGTGCTGTTAGCTTTGGAATTGAACCTGAATCGTTTTTTTACTGAATTGGAGTTGACTTATCTGTTGAGTCCTTTTTTACTGTAAATGGATGCAACTGATGTAGCTTTTTCCTTGTTTAGATCTCATATGATCTTTTCCACTTGAATTTCTCTCTAGTTTTGGTATCTTGTGGATTTATCTCCTACATCAACATTCCAGTTGTTGGCCCCCATCAGAAGGCGATGTTTACATCTAGGACTGAAGTTAGGAATGTGTTAGGTCACAAAAGAATGAGGGAAACGCATGTGTTTTGTTTTCAGAAGAATGTAGGGGTGATCCCTTTTGGCTTTGGTTTACTTGTTCAGTTGTTCCATGAATTGATGTGTCAGTAATGACCTATTGTCTCCGAATAGATCTTGAACCTTCTTTAACCACGAGCACCAGATGTTTGAGATTACGTTGAAAATCTTGATTCTTGCAATGATTCTGATAGAGAAAACATTGAGCTTGTTGTGATCTATTGATGTTCTCACTGTTAAACTTGACATATGAAGATTTCTGGATTCTGCCTTCCACTCCAGGCCCTCCTTTTATTCTGTTTCTTTGTCTTGATTCGGATGTTTCCACAGTATCATGTTGTTTGGTCCTTGGTATTTGCATCCCACTGAATGGTAATGCAATATTCTTTAATCAACTCAAAACTGATGTCATTATGCTAGTTTTTTTTAATAAAAGACTCTTGCTAATATCAATATTGAAAGTAGAATATGAAAGCAATATGTTTTTTATTTGTGTTAAAAATACTTTCAGTAGGTTTCAATAATGCATCACATGGAAGCTGTGCTCGTTTTTTAGGACCACATTAGTACCCGAAATTTATGTGTGACTGAAGGTGTATTCATATAAGATTGAATGTATGTCAGAACACAATGAGTTGCACGAATTCTGCTCTACTTGGATCCAATATTCAGAAACTGATAGTTTTATTACCATGATACCTTTGTGATCTACATCTGTTTTCTTTCCTTGCTCTGGTGCTACGGCATATTCTGACCCTTTCATTTGTGTTGACCCAGCCGCCAGCCTCCTTGGTAGAATCATGAAGCTGAAAAATAGTACAGCGGAGGCTTTTAAGGAGAACAATATGATTTTCACTTCTGAAGGAAATCTCCACTGTAAAAAAGTGCAAGACGATTATGGTGCTAGGCCAAACCGACCAGCTGTAGTTCAGACAAGAAGCAAATGGATTATTGGAGATGTAACTGAGGTTTTGGATCGCAACACATGGAAGCTTGGCAAGATCTTAAAGATGCTAAAGAACAATTACTTTGTTATAAGGCTTGCTGATTGCATCCAACTGAAAGAGTTCCACATATCTAGCTTGAGAATTCCACATACTCTGGAAGCTCCACAGAGCAATCCCTTTCCTGCAGCAGATAAGGTAACAGTCATTTCCTCGGGATGCAAAGTTGCTTTGTTTCGAGTTTACACGTTCATTTCTCTTACATAACCGATAGCCGATAATTCTTGCAAAACTAGTGTTAGGCATTGTTTACTTAGATTTACCTTGCTTGGCTTACAGCAACATCTGCATTTTGTGATTTTGGTGTCCTCTTAGTTTCATTAGTGTTGGACTATCAATCATCAGGAGTCTTGTAATATTGAGTGATTTATTGATGTTGTTGAAGGGAACACAAACACTCTCACAGACTTCTGTTGTTTCCAGGGAATTATTTATTGTCTACATGATTTATGATCTTTTATTCTCTTTTGGGACCACATTAATGCTATAGGGGTCCATACTCCATTCTTCCTAGGTATAATGTAGAGGATGGACCTGGGAAATCTACCACACCTTGTCCAATATCAGAATTATGTCACTGACAGTAGAGTTGTTATCTTGCTCTCTCTCTATCTGTTCTAAAACAAAACGGAAGTTGTGCTACATTTTAGATGCTACGTTGCTTTGTTGCGATGTGAATCTATCTGCAATTCAGTTGATGCATTTGACCTCACACCTCATTTTGATCATTGAGCCTCCTAAGTTCTGAAATTTGAGGGCCGCAGGAACACTGATGGTGACTACGGCAGCATTGTTACTGACTAGAGCTGCACATTCTGAATGAAACTTGAAGCTTGACGCATTCTGAATGTCTATTACTGACTGGTTACTGATTTGATCCGCGCATTCTGAATGTCTGATTGCAGTAGCAAAGATTTTAAACAAAAATGACTGATGCATGAAGCATTAGACCAACTTTTTCATCTTGTGCATTGGTATGCTTCTCATTCCAACTGGACGATTTTACAAGTTCCCATATCCTTTTCAGGCCACCGGACGCGGCAAACGCCATCCTGCTGATTGCGTCTTGCTTGGCTCAAGAGTTGCGCAGCAAATGGGGAGCAGCGGCAAGAAGAGGAAAGCAGCCGCAGGTGCCTCTCACCATCCGAGCAAAAGAGCACACCCGCGAAAGGTCGCCGTGGCATCCATGGCCGACAGCTACCTGCACAGCTCTTCTCAGGCCATAGAGGACGCCGAATGCTCGGTGGCCAGCTGCAGCGTGAACGACCCGTGCCGCCTGGACAATGGCGGCAACGGCAGCGGCCGGCGCCGCCGCGGCGCAGGCTGCCTCCCTGACGACGCCATGTCCGCGTGCCCGTGCACGTCCGGGGATCGGGAGGAGGCCGCGGTGGACGTGCACGGGCTGGAGCTGGAGGCGTACCGGTCGACGATGCGGGCGCTGTACGCGTCGGGGCCCCTGACGTGGGAGCAGGAGGCCCTGCTGACGAACCTGCGCTTGTCCCTCAACATCTCCAACGAGGAGCACCTGCTCCAGCTCCGGCGGCTCATGTCCTCGTGATCGTTGACAGCCACCCTTCTTCACCAGCGTCAGTCAAGTCGTACACGCTGGGTTCGCCGAACCACGTCCTGTTCGATCGAGCTCTTGTTTTATTGTTCTTGCATGCCTGCATGGTTATCCCCTGTCTTGTCTAGTTCAAGTAGAATCCTGTTTTTACCAGTGTCGAGATATGGATCTATACACACACAGAGAGAAAAGTCTGCATCTTTGTCCTGCCTTGTGTATCCTGAATACCTATCTTGCTTGTAAATGCGAACATGTTTACAAGTTTTCCTTCTGACTGAGGAATCATGTTTACAGGTTCTTTACTTTTGTTTCACTGACAGTTGATATATATTTGTCAGTTAGATTTGTTCCAAGTCAAATCTTGTAAGACCACTGTTAAAAATATTTTAAATAGGAGTTACCTATTATGATATTTTGTTTTCACCATCAACCTAATGATATTGGTTTTATATTATCGATCTTTATAATTTTTATTATTAACAATCAAAATAAAAAAAAATACTTTGTCTTGAACACTTTTACGAGTCCAAGCTCCAACGTACGCCCAACAAACGTTTTGGAAGGTCACGGAAGCTCTTGTTGCAATCGTTAGCATGCGACTATCTCTGTTTCGGGAGAAGAGTGATTCAGCGAACACCCAGGCGACAGACACGTACGCACGTGTCGAGAGAAAGCCACCTTCAGCGGCACGCACGCCACGTGCTCCGGCTCGTTGCCAAACGTATCGAGTTGACAGCCGTATAAGGACACCGCCGCACTGTTCCGGTGGGTCTTCCATGCCTCCTTTAGCCTCTCGTCCTCGATCGAATCGTGCAAGCCCAAGAAGAGCAGCGCGCAACGATGCCGGTCCGCCTCGTGACGGCGTCGCTGCTGCCTCCGTGCCGGGCCGTCCGCGCCGCGGCGGCGTCGGCCCGCGCCTTGCGTTCGGGCGGGCGCGGACCGCCGCCTTCCTCCGCGGGGCGCGCCGGCGTGCGCTGCCTCGCCGGAGTCGCCGCCACGCCCCCGCCGCCGGAGTTCCCGGGCCAGACGCCAGGGTCGTACCGGCAAATTCGAAGGCCCTGTGCGAAACTATGAACTGGACTCTAGTACCATCGTTGAGCCTGCGAGTGTCCAGTGAAATCCGGAAGGTGGAAGTGCAGACGTGACTTGTGCCGTGCCTGGCGAGCGGTTACAGTGGAAGCGAAAAAGATTGCACTGCGATTTGCAGATTTGATTGAAAGACAATGATCAAGCGGCATATTTCCTCTTCTATGACATATTTGGGCTACAATTTACTTCGTATTGGATCAAAATATAACTAAAACAAAATTTGCTATATAACTATAACTAGTATACTCGTTATATTTTGGGGCCCCTAAAATTTAGGGACCCTGTGCGGTCGCACAGCTCGCACGGGCCTAGATACGGCCCTGCAGACGCCGGCCGAGGTCCCCGGCACGGCCCGCCCGCCGGCAGAGGTCCCCGGCACGGCCCGCCCCCGTAGCCTGGCGTGATCGTGACAATGGCGCGCGTTGAGCCAAACAAGAATCCAACCGAGACATGCTGGTACGGCGCGCGTGATTCACCGACGGCCTGCGGCCGCGCCACGGCATCTCCCAGACTCCCCGGCGCGCCGCGGCGCATGCTCAGCCAGCTGCTCCCTGGGTTCCGATCGTGCAGGCAAGCCCACCTGATGGGAGACGCTAGCGTATAAGGGCCGTGCAATTGTATCAAGCGTCTGGCAGGCCGTGCCACTCCTGATGGGCTTGTACCACATCAAATTTGTGTGGGCCTAGCGGTTGAAGGCCCGGCGGGCCCGGTCCGGGAAAAAAGCGGAGAGAGAAGCGACGCGCAGTCGGTGGGCTCGGCAAAGTCGGCGAGGATTGAGGGAACTAGGGAAGCGTGGACATGCTGGCGGCGGCACGCGCGGGGACGGAGCGGGTTGGTCGGCGCGTTGCGGAACTCCGAATTTTTGGTGCGCCCTTTCTGCCGCCGCGCCGCCGGCGCCGGCGATCGGCATGGGGGCGGCGGCGATCTCGCTGCCGATGATACAGGTGCGCTCCCTGAACGGATTCCTCCGTCCCAACTTCAATCTCAGCCAGGGGCGCATGCACACTCGGGCCACCCGGGCCATGGCCCGGGGTTCGGCCCAAATTTTGCATGTTTTAGATATTTAATATATCTTTTTCTACATTATCATTGCTACATGTTTTAGATATTTAATATATCTTTTTCATTTTGCAGTAGTTTCTACCTCTGGACTTGGATCAATTGCTGAAGAAAGACTTGGATCAATTGCTGAAGAAGAATAAATATATTACTTCGCGATGGCGCTTTTTGTATGTTATCTATCTTTCCGTTTATATTTTCATGTATCTTTTGAACTGTGAGTTTGTGGACGTCTATACTTAAAACTCGGCCCGGGGTTCGACTCAATCCTGGTTCCGCCACTGATCTCAGCCATGGATGCTCCTCCCTCGAGTTCTAGGTCACGCATATTGGGATCTTAGCTTTTTAGATGACCAGACAGGGAGCATGAATAGTGAGCAAGATGACAATGAAAGTGAGTGTCGAACTCTCTAATAATGATGAGAAAATTCAACCGTTTACACTGTGAAGAGGGCGGGCTACTTATACCCCTAGCCCTCGGCCAGGTTTTTCTAAATTGCCCCCTCCCAACTCATTTACAGCTCACTCTTAGCCGGCTCCGGGGTAAAATTACAAGGTGAGAGGTTTACAAATCCGACCTTCTCACGTATTCGAGGGGTACACAAATCCGACCTTCTTACATATTCACGTTTTACTCACATGTCTGCAACCGACGAAGGTTACAACAACCTTCGGGGAGCTTCGGGAGGTAGAGCCGTGAAGGTTCCAACAACGAGCAATCGGCCACCACCTTCGTTCCCGAGGTTGATCACCTGACCCGAAGGTCCTGGTCTTCGGACGTGTGCTTCTGTGCAACTCTTCGTCACCTTCGGCACGATGGAGGAGGTGTTCTTCGTTCTGAAGGTTTTGTTGTTTGCGCTTGCGCTTCTGGGCAGCCGTCCGTTACCTTCGGGCTACAGAAGGTGGTATCCTTCGGTCCGAAGGTCATGGTTTTTGAGTTTGCGCTTCTTAGTGTTCACCCGATACCTTCGGGTATACTTGGCTCCATCATGTTGTGGCCCTGCAAACAGGTTAGGGAACATTTCCGAGAGTGAGGGCTTGACACGAAGGTCCAATCCCCAACAGTAGCCCCTCGAGGGCGAGGTCCGAAGCCGACGGTCCGAACCCTTGTTAATGAAAAAGATTGCGCGTAACCTTCGATAAGCTCCCGATGAAAAATGTCTCCCGAATCGTCGGCTGCAACGGTCGATTTTTGTTGTGTACGTGTCGGGCTCTGATTACGCCGCTTGGTTGGCCATCTCCTCGGTTTTACCGTTGGTACTGTTGTTTTTCACCGCCTATAAAAGCGGAGGTGGTTGGGGGGGGGGGTAAAGCCTGTGCCCTCTCGAGCTTGGCTTACCTTCGACGCTTTCGATTATAAAGCACTTTTTCTGAAGGTTTTTCTTTCGTGCTAATCAGGCTGATTGTTTTATTCGGTGTAAGTAGCTTTGCGGATCATGGCTCGCACTAAACAAACAGCGAGGTTGATCGAAGGTTCGTTTGAGCCTTTGTTTCTAATTTGTCTTTGTTTTTTGTAGATATGGCATTTATTAAGAGGGCGGTTCTTCGTGCAGACTCAGGTTCAGCTCCCGAAGGAGGGGTTGGTGGTTCGCAGCCGTCTCAGCAGCAGCAGCAATCCAGCGAGAGTCTCTCGGCGGTGTTTGCGGACCTGTCGGAACTGATGGCTCCAGAGAAATGTAAGACTTTGCTTTTCGAGCCATCTGTCGTATCTCAGAGCATGATAGACTTCTACGTTACGAAGGGCTATTTCACCGAGGGGGTTTGTCGTCCTCCGGGGGCAGAATTGATTCTTGTACCGGAGACCGGCGAGGTTGTGGTCTTTAAGGATTTTTTTACAGCGGGGCTTAGACTCCCAATGGATCCAATTGTGCCGAAGCTTTTGGAGCCATTCAACGTGAAGCTACACCACTTTACCCCGAACGGGATTGTTGCATTGGCCAAATTTCTGTGGGTTGTGCGGAGCTTCGGAGGGGAAGTGTCTGTGGACGCCTTTTGTAGGCTTTTCCAGCTGCACTGACAGCCTCGTAAGGTCTATGTAGATGATGATTCGGAGCTTAGCGAGGTTCAGAACGGCTGCTGCACCTTCGTTCCTCGTGAGCCGAACAAAAGGACCGATATGTTAAAGGTTATGCTTTCGACAGCTTACAAGAACAAGTGGGAGGGGAACTGGTTAGGATATTGGTTTTACGCCAAGATTGGCTTCCCTGATCCCGAAGGTTCTGGTGAGGAGAAGTATTTGCTGGCTTCGGACATTGAGATGTTCGATCACATCTATCAGCCTGCCTTCAGCAAGCGCGGGCCAGGTTTCAAATCGTGTCTAGAGGCCTTCATGACGGCTTGCCAAGTTTGTGGTGGCAGGGACGCTGTCGAGGAATTTCTGGCTGCGAAGGTTTGGCCGCTTGCTGCTGGCTGGTCTCCGGCGAGGTTCGAGCGTAAGCGCTTTGTTGGTTTGAAGTATGATGTGACTTCACCGGTTTTTGGGCTTCGGAGACCCGAGGGTTCCAGTGACGAAGTTATTGTGGATGAGCTGGAGCGGCAGGCTGCGGAGATACTGGGCCCTTGGAACAAAAAGGAGTATCTTTCTTTGGTGGAGGTGTGCGGAGGGAACCTTCGGTTGAACTGGTGCTTGGCTGAGATGGGTGTCGCTTACGAGCCTCGACCGGTTCCGGCGAACGCCATTCCAAGAATGACGCCGCCGGGGAACGTTGGTTCGGAGGTTCCTAAGTCGAAATCTAGGGGCAAGGCTAAGGTGGAGGAGGCGGGGAACTCCGGGGCTACTGGCAAGCGGGGATGCGGGCGTTGTTGGAAACCTTCGAGTACGAAGGCTTCTGTCGCGAGGGCTGAGAGCGCCAAGAGGAAGGCGCGAGATGAGGAGGTTTCTTCGGACGACAGCGGTACGCCCTCATTCATGGAAGAGCTCATGGGGACGATGGGCGGGGAGATCGTAGTTCCTGAGGGGAGGCTTTTTAGATCCCGTTATGATCTCAGCGATGAGTACGGGACCATGCTTTTTGGTTCCGGCCGTCGGATTGAGGTGGCGAAAGCGCTGATTAATCTTCATTGTTCCTCCGAAGGTACGACGAAGAGGAAGAGGATTCAGAGCCTCGTTAAGACTGGGCCCAAGCCTACGGACCTTCCGAAGCCACCCGTGACGAGGGTGACTGCCTCGACGGCTGAAGCCCCGAAGGATCAGGCTCCAGCGCCGAAGGATGCGCAGCCTATTCTTGCGGTGAACATTGAGAAAGGGGAGATCTTGGTTGGTGAGACGCTGATGGTGCTCAGAGATGGAGAGGCTCCTGGAGGCTCCTCTGCTCCACCTTCGGACAAAGAGGTGGAGGCTTTAGAGGGGATGGCTTTCGACGAGTCTGGTAAGGTTCACCTACTTGGCTTTTTCCTGATTACCTAACTTGTTTGTTGCTCTCAAACGGCTTTTTACTTATGTTACTTTTTGCAGCTGTTTCGGCGTCAATGCAACAGCTCTTGGCCGTGATGCGCGGGCCTGGCACGACTGGGATTCTCCCCCCCCCCCCCCCGAGAAAGGTGAGTGGCCTTGTTTTATTTTTAGCTTCTGATCAATCTTTTAGTGTTCCCGAATGTGATTTTGTTTTTGTTTCAGAATTTAATGCAGCCGTGGCGGAGACGTCTACCTCCGACGCTGCCTTTATCGTTACCGAGTTGAGCAAGAAGCTTGCCCATGCCAACCGGATGTTATTGCAAAAGGCTAAGGCAGATGCGGATCTTCGGGAGAAAAGCGCCACCGAGAGATTGGGTCTGGCTGACAAACTGCGACGAGCTGAGGCGGAGGTTCTCGCTCTGAGAGAGGAGAACCAGCAACTGAAGGTTAAGTGCTCGAAGTTGGAGTCAACTGCTTCGGATAACGAGAAGGTTCTAGAGAGCTTTCGGAGGACCATTGAGGGGGATGCGAACGAGAAAGCTGCCCTCAAGAGTAGGATCACCGAGTTGGAGTGGGTTCAGACTAGAATGATTGAACTCGAGCGGGCCATACCCGAGGTTGCCAGACGGGCCGATGGAGTGTACCAAGAGTACAAGAAGGCTCTTGATGCCCTTGGGGTTGAGCCTTTGCCCTTGCCTGAGCCGGTCGAAGGTCTCCAAGTTTTCTTTCTGCTTTTGGACTGGTTGCTGTCGGAATTCGAGGGTCTTGGTGAGGTGATGAGCGTGGCAAATGACAACGCGGCCTCTGTTTCCTTCGAGGGGCTTGTTGGAAATCTTCTTCGTGCCGGCGCAGTTGATCTTGCCCGACTGGATGGTTTTCAGTATGTACCCTACGAAGGTTTGGCAGTAGAGGTGGAAAAAATTCAAGAGTTGAAGGCTGCATTTTTTTGAGCAGTTCTGGGAAACTTCTGGGAAGGTTGCCGTTCGGACTCTGGCGGCTGCAGCTGCTGAGGTAGGGTTGGTTTCAGCAACCTTTCGTTCTGTCTTTTGTTTGTTTTTGATTGGTTTCGTCTATTTGGTGCAGGAGGCGACTCCTGATCGGCCTTCGGAGAACAATCGAATGTCCGAGGATCGGAGATCTCCATCGAGGAATGTTGCTGCTGGTTCTTCCGGGGCTCAGGTGTAGAGATTGGTTTGTAGTTTACTTTGGTAGTTTTCTGGCAGTTTGGTCTGTAAATATTGCCATGGTGCAGGATGTGAACAATGCTATGGTATTGATGAGCTGGGAGGCTATTAGCCTTGCTTGTCCTGGATGCAGTGTTGCGGAATATTTAATCTGGTCCGGTAGAAATTCATTGTAGTGTGCAGGACCTGAATGTGACTTTCGCGATTCTTTGTAATGGCTTTTATTGCTTATCCTTCGGGTTTCTTTTTGGTGTGCATCCTTCGAGGTGCTATGATGTGCATTCTTCGAGGTGCCTTGTGGTGTGCATCCTTCGCGGTGCCGTGCGTTGCGCATCCTTAGGGTTTCTTTTTGGTGTGCATCCTTCGAGGTGCCGTGCTTTGCGCATCCTTCGAGGTGCCTTGTTGTGTGATGTGTTAGGCGTATTTGCACCTGAAGTTTGCAGAGTTGTATTGTTGTGGGGCTCTTGGAGAAAAACGTCTCCCCCTCCAGCCTTCGCTTTTTCTTGCCGAAGGACCTTTTTGGATGTAACTTGTTTTTATCCGGGGCGACGCTCGTTAGGGTGGTTCTTGAAAAAACGTCTCCCCCCTTCCTAATGAGTCGTTGCCCGGATGTATTTTTGCTGAAGTGTTTGTTGTTTCGATATAAGATTTGTTTGCCGACGAGGCAATGCGCGGAAACTTTATTTTTGGTGAAAAAACGTCTCCCCCCTTTCTTTCGCGCTGTTGTCCTCGAAGGTCTTAGTTTTTTTTGTTTTGGGTAAATCGAATGATGGATGCCAAAGGTTCTTGTGGGAAAAAAAACATTCCCCCCTTCTGGCATCCATCTTTTGATTTTTCCAAGGTAGCCTGTTGGTCTTCGTTTTGTACTTATTGTGCCCCTTTTTGTTGTTTGTTTTTGGTTCGTGTCCTTTGAAATGCCCAATGGAGTTTTTGCACTTTTTGAGCGTTTTTGCCTAAGGTTTTTTGGACCTTTTTATTGGTCGAAGCCCCTTGGCGTTTTTGCACTTGTTGTGCGTTTTTGCCGATGGTTTTTTGCTTCGGACCTTCTGAAAGGTCGAAACCCCTTGGCGTTTTTACACTTGTTGTGCCCTTGTGCCAAAGGTTTTTTGGTTCGGACCTTTTTAAAGGTCGAAGCCCCTTGGCGTTTTTGCACTTGTTGTGTGCTTGTGCCGAAGGTTTTTTGGTTCGAACCTTTTTAAAGGTCGAAGCCCCTTGGCATTTTTGCACTTGTTGTGTGCTTGTGCCGAAGGTTTTTTGGTTCGGACCTTTTTAAAGGTCGAAGCCCCTTGGCATTTTTGCACTTGTTGTGTGCTTGTGCCGAAGGTTTTTTGGTTCGGACCTTTTTAAAGGTCGAAGCACCTTGGCGTTTTTTCACTTGTTGTGTGCTTGTGCCGAAGATTTTTTTGGTTCGGACCTTTTTAAAGGTCGAAGCCCCTTGGCGTTTTTGCACTTGTTGTGTGCTTGTGCCGAAGGTTTTTTGGTTCGGACCTTTTTAAAGTTCAAAGCCCCTTGCGTTTTTTCACTTGTTGTTCTTGTGCCGAATGTTTTTTTGGTTCGGACCTTTTTAAAGGTCGAAGCCCCTTGGTGTTTTTTCAATTGTTGTGTGCTTGTGCTGAAGGTTTTTTGGTTCGGACCTTTTTAAAGGTCGAAGCCCCTTGGCATTTTTGCACTTGTTGTGTGCTTGTGCCGAAAGTTTTTTGGTTCAGACCTTTTTAAAGGTCGAAGCCCCTTGGCTATTTTGCACTTCTTGTGCATTTGTTTTGATAAGTATGCAAAGTTTGCAGATTCTGCATACTTTGCTAACTTACTATTTTGTTTAGCATGAGGATGCTTGCCGAAGCTTGCCATTTTGGCTGCTTAGGCGATTGACACTTTTTGGGGAAAATTCATTGTATTGAGATTGTTTACACTGGGTCCGCCTCGTCAAAAACCTCACCTCCTGTGCGGAGTTTCCCCTTGTGAGGAAAAGAGTACGGCCCGTTTACAATGTAAGAAATAACTGAAAATAGATGCGAGGGTCCGCAATCGCTTATAGCTTCGCGATGCGTCCTTTTTACAAGTTTAAATGTAGTACTTTTTGAGGTTGTCGGCATTCCAAGGATGCTGCAACTCATTGCCTTCGGCGTCGGACAAGTGATATGACCCTGGCCTGTTGCTTTTGATTACTAGGAATGGTCCTTCCCACTTGGGTTGAAGTTTGCCGGATGTTTCGGCATTTGGCTTCCTTTTTAGGACCCAGTCTCCGACTGCGATGTCCTTTTTCACGATTTTCTTGTCTCTCCACTTCGTGGTTTCTTGCTGATACTTTTCTAGATTTTTCGAAGCTTGTAGGATGTCTAGCTCTATGAGGTCTTTCTCCTCCGAGGGTGTGCACTCGACTTGATGGGTCACCCTTAGGCTTCGATTCTTAAGCTCCTCTGGTGTCATTGCTTCGGCACCATATAGTAGTCTGAATGGGGTGAACTTGGTGGTTCTTGATTCTGAGGTGTTGTGTGACCAGATGACCTTCGGGAGTTCATCTGCCCATTTGCCCTTTTTCTGATCAAACAAGAACTTCTTGATGCTGCCGAAGACGATGCCATTGGCCCTTTCGACAGCCCCGTTGGATTGTGGGTGGTATACCGAAGCAAAGATTACCTTCGTGCCCAGACTGTCACAGAATTCTCTGAAGAGCTGTGAATCAAACAGTTTTCCGTTATCGACGGTGATCTGTGACCACTATTATCTTGTGAGCTTCGAAATAGTGTCGAAGCTTCCGGGCAGACATGACTACTGCATATGCAATTTTTTCTAGCTCTGAGTAAAGGAGCTTCGAGCCTGCGAGAGCTTCGGATACGAAATAAACAGGTAGTTGCTTCTTTTTTCCTTCGCTCTCTCTCTCGAGCACGAGGACTGCACTGACTGCGGAGTAGGATGCTGCGATGTACAGGAGCAACACATCCTTCGGGTCAGGTGAGGTCATTTTGACCATATTCTGTAGGTGGTTTTTGAGAGCCTGGAGTGCTTTGCTTTGCTCGGGGCCCCACTCAAATTTGTTTGCGTTGTGAAGGACCTTAAAGAATGGTAGGCTTCGGTCTGCAAAGCGGGGGATGAATATGTTTAGGGCTGGAATCCGCCCTGTGAGTTTCTGTACGTCCCTGATGGACTTTGGCTCCTCCATGTTCCAAAGACCTTTTACTTTGTCAGGGTTTGCCTCGATGCCTTTGGTGGACACTAGGCATCCTAGCACCTTTCCTTTGTGAACTCCGAAGATGCACTTGTTGGGGATCAAGGACAGTCCTGCTTTTCTTAAGCTTGCGAAGGTTTCGGCCAGGTCTGCTACATGGTTGCTTCTTATTGAACTGGTTACAACAATGTCATCGACATAAGCCAGGACATTCCTTCTAAGTTGATGCTCTAAGACTACAGAAGACATTCTTGAAAAAGACTGTCCTGCATTTTTTAGTCCTTCGGGCATTCTCACGAAGTAGTAAGTGCCGAAGGGGGTTATGAAACTTGTTTTTTCTTCGTCCTCTTTCCTCATCCAAATCTGATGGCATCCGGAGAAACAATCCAGTAGAGACATCAGTTGACTGTTTGCCGCATCATCGACAACTCTATCGATTCTTGGCAGTGGGAAGTCATCCTTCGGGCAGGCTTTATTGAGGTCAGTGAAATCAATGCACATGTGCCATTTGCCATTCTTCTTTTTGACCGGCACAGTGTTTGCCAGCCATGTTGGTTATTTGACTTCTCTAATGACATTTGCATCTAGCAGTCTCTGGACCTCGGCCTTGACTGCTGCTACTTTTTCATCTGCCATTTTGCGAAGCTTCTGCTTGTTAGGCTTGATGTTTGGGTTGATGTCTAGGCAATGCTCAATGATGTCTCTGCTGACTCCCCGAAGGTCGCTGGCTGACCATGCAAAAACATCTTGATTCTTGCGGAGGAACTCGAGAGGTTCTTTCTCCTCTTCGGGCTCTAAGGTTGCATTGATAGTCACCATTTTGTCGGGTAGATGTACATCGAGGGGGACCTTCTTGACTTCACAGTCTTCTTCGAAGTTTGCTTTCTCGCTGTCCCTTTGCTGCTCTTTAAGGGTAACAGGCTTGGACTCAGTCCGAAGATTGTGGACATTTTTCTGTTTTGGGGTGTATCCCCGCTCAATGTCCCGCGCAAGTTGCTGGTCCCCGCGAACGGTGATGACCCCTGCGGGAGCTGGCTTTTTCATGTACAAGTATAGTTGATGGACGATAGCTTCGAACTTGTTGATTGTTCCTCTTCCTAAGATTGCGCGGTATGGGTACGGCATTTCTACCACATCAAAGGTGATGTGTTCTGTTCTTGCATTGGCCGTGTCTCCGAAAGACACAGGGAGTGAAAGTTTGCCGATTGCGTTCACTCTCTTTCCTCCGAATCCCATTAAAGGGATTTCTGAGGGCTGAAGCAGGCTTCGGTCGATACCCATCTTATCGAAGGTATCTGAGAAGATGATGTCTGCGGAACTGCCAGTGTCAACTAGTATCTTGCCGATCCTCCAGCCCTGAATGTTTGCCTCGATGACAAGAGCATCTGTGTGTGGGTAGCTGATGAGGTTGACATCTTCTTCAGAGAAGGTGATCGGAGAGTGTGACCACTGGGTTCTCTTGGTTGGACCTTCGGAGACGATGCAATGGACTTGCCTGAAGTAGTCCCTGCGTTGCCTCTTGTTTTCGAAGTCCAGGGTGGAACCTCCGGAGATAGGCATGATCATGCCGAAGGATGGTAGTGCCGCGGGTTGGCTATTTGTGGTTTGGTTTTCTTGTTTTGGTGGGTGGGCTGGGGGTGGCGGTAGCTGCTCCTGAGCGGGTTGAGTTTGGGTTGTGGGATGAATGACTTGTGTTTGAGGGTTTGGCTGCGGCTGCCAATTGTGATTGTAGTTGTAGTTAAACATGGGTGGGCGGTATGCTTGTGTAAATGGTGGAGGTGGAACGAACGAAGGTTGTGTGTACTGTATTTGTTGAGGTGGTTGGGTTTGTGGCCATGTAGTGTGCCCAACTAGCTTGACCTTTTTCTCGACCTCCATTCTGTCAATGGTCTTCTTCTTCTCCGGGCACTGGTTTGTTCTGTGGTCGGAGTCAGACCCATGGAAGTGACAGAAGAATTTTTTGGGATCATGCGAAGGTCCACGACCTCGGCCCCTTCCTCTGCCGCGACCTCTGCCCCGTGCCCCGGACGAAGGTTGCTTGTCGTTTGAGCGTTGGGGCTCGGGCTCTGGTGGTGTCATGAAGGGATCGAAGGTTATCTGATCCTCATCTTCATGCGAAGGTTCCAGAGGTAAGATGAGCTGGTGAGCTGGCTGCTTTTCTTGCTGCCATGTTTGCTGGTTGTATTTTTCAGCCTGTCGCATGATTCTTCTTTGCTCGACCATTCTGCGGTGGTCGGCGTCTGACTTCGCGTACTTTTCTGCTTTTGAATAAAGCTCTTCTAGAGTCCTCGGAGGCTCTCTTATGAGGTGGGAAGCAAGCTGACCAGGCAGGAGGCCCTCGATGCATTTATCTATCGCATCTTTCTCTGGGAAGTTTGGGATTTGAGACTTCTTTTGGACGAACCTCCGGAAGTAGTCATAGAGAGGCTCACGGTCATGCCGGGGGCATTTGAAGTCTTTTACAGTGTTGTCGTTGAGCCTTCTGAAGCCTTGGAAGTCCTGTAGGAGCCTTCCTTTCAACTGATACCAGTTGTTGATTGATTGCGGAGGCAAGTACGAGTACCAGTTGGCCACAGAACCTTCGCAGGCCATGACGAAGGACTTGGCCATGGTGGAGTCATCACCTCCGGCTGAAGCGATGGTTGCTTTGTAGGCCATGAGGAACTGAGTTGGATCTGTTGTAGCGTTGTACTTGGGGAGCTGTGTTGGTTTGTAGCCGAGCAGCCATGAAGTTCGCTGCAAAGCGACTGAGAGTGGCGAAGTCGGGTCAAATGGGAGGTTGACCGGCGGTGGCCTTTGGTTCTCATTATGGGCGAGGGTTGTCTGGAGGATGACGCGGTTTTCTTGTTGGGAGGAACCTTCGGGCATTTCTTGGTATGCCCTCTGCAAGCTCTCAACTTCTGCCTCCATCTCTGCTAGCCTGCGCCTGGCCTTGGCTAGCTTGTTTGCTTGGTCCATTGCCCTCTTTTTAGTGGCAAGCTGGGCTTCGATGTTCTTTTTCTTCATTTCAAGAGCTTTTAGCTTGAGTGCTGCTTGTGTAAGTTGATGAGCTTTGGTGTTTTCTGTGTTGTCGATCAGGTCTCCATGAGCAGCAGCTTCGTTGGTGATGTCTTCCATTTGTGGGTTTGCTCCTTCGTGCTGCGGTTGAGTGCCGTCGAGGATGCGGCCAGGCTCAGTGTAGGTGCTTGTGGTGCCGGCGGTGGCTTTCTTCTTCGCTGGGGCCATCGAGGGTTGTCTTACGTGCTGGAACGGTGGGCGCCGCTGTTGGGATCTTAACTTCTTAGCTGCCCAGACAGGGAGCATGAACAGTGAGCAAGATGACAATGAAAGTGAGTGTCGAACTCTCCAATAATGATTAGAAAATTCAACCGTTTACAATGTGAAGAGGGCGGGCTATTTATACCCCTAGCCCTCGGCCAGGTTTTCCTAAATTGCCCCCTCCCAACTCATTTACAGCTCACTCTTAGCCGGCTCCAGGGTAAAATTACAAGGTGAGAGGTTTACAAATCCGACCTTCTCACGTATTCGAGGGGTACACAAATCCGACCTTCTTACATATTCACGTTTTACTCACATGTCTGCAACCGACGAAGGTTACAACAACCTTCGGGGAGCTTCGGGAGGTAGAGCCGTGAAGATTCCAACAACGAGCAATCGGCCACCACCTTCGTTCCCGAGGTTGATCACCTGACCCGAAGGTCCTGGTCTTCGGACTTGTGCTTCTGTGCAACTCTTCGTCACCTTCGGCACGATGGAGGAGGTGTTCTTCGTTCCGAAGGTTTTGTTGTTTGCGCTTGCGCTTCTGGGCAGCCGTCCGTTACCTTCGGCCTACAGAAAGTGGTATCCTTGGGTCCGAAGGTCATGGTTTTTGAGCTTGCGCTTCTTAGTGTTCACCTGATACCTTCGGTATACTTGGCTCCATCATGTTGTGGCCCTACAAACAGGTTAAGGAGCATTTCCGAGGGTGAGGGCTTGACCCGAAGGTCCAATCCCCCAACAACGCAATCACCGGGCGATTTTCGCAACTTCGCGTGCTAGGGTTTGAATCACCGCGGGTAGATCAACAATGTCTGGCGGCATAGAGAAAAGCCTGAGCGATCGGTGTGAAAACTAGAGGTAGCCCAGATCGCGCGCGGCTCGTTTGGACGGTGGTACACGCGAGGAGGCATTGATGGACGAACGGGGGGAGGTTTCGCGTATCTGCGCGCGCCGCACAGGGCTGCCCGGCTGCGCTCCTCTCCATGATGGCCGATGCAGGCGATCGTAGGCGCAGGACCACCACCAACAACCAAGCACGCGCGAGGACACTCGCGCACGCCATTGGCAGCGCCGCAGCGGAAAGGTATCGCGAGACGACGCTGCCTGCAGGCACCGCGCACACGCACACGCATGTCGCCATGTTGCTGGCACTGTATGCTGCCAACGAATTGGGTGGTTTTATTTTTTTAAGGGAATGGGTGGTTTAGTGTTTAAACTTACCAAAGCTGCGATTTGATTTTTTGAGGATTCTGACCTTGGCTTGGCTAATCTGCCCAATGCCTTCATGTTTTCTGGTTTCAGCAAATGATTGGCTTCAACAAAACTGTGGTAACTGGTAGGTGAAAGTATGGCACTGTTCCCTGATGTGTGCAGTGCGAAAGCCTTCGGGTGTACGTACGCACCTGGGCCTGTACAAAACTGAAAGTACAGAAGTGAAAAACGTAGTGCTTGTGGCATTTGTCAAAACAATGCATATTCTCCCGCAAACAGTACTGCCATTTTGCGCGGATCCAAACTCGCGGGCATGCATTCTTTGGTCCTGTCGAAGTACAGAGGAAACAGTGACAGTATTGCTCAAGCTGCTGTCACTGCTCTCACATACCACACCCCCTCCAACCCTTCCCCAAAGCAAGGACAGCACCCAGCTCATCTCATCTGGGGGTGCCGAGACTCGAGAGTGGAGAGTACACTGCCTCGGCTTTGGATGTGAGAGGTGAGGGAGCACAAGTACGCATGCATACATGCCTAAGAGGACCACCTAAGCTCTGCTAAGCATCTCTAGGCCTGCACCTGCTAAAAGATCTAGATCAGTGCAACGACTGCATCTGCATAGTATCTTGTGAAATGTGTTACTCCAGTATAGTACCGGCCATGGACCACAGGCAGGCCGGCATGCGGCCGGGTATTAATAATTTTAGATCAAGGATAGTAGCTAGATTCAAAGTGCATATGGTATGTCTAACCAAGCAGCACGTCTGCGTATTGTTAATCCATCTTTTTCTGAGGAAGTGCGTATTCTGTTTTCTGCGTCTCATCAGTTTCTTAGTTGCAGTTTGCCACAAGCTTTGCTGCAGCATACCTGGCATTTCCCTGTGTTACATAAAGTTATAGTAGATCTATATTATATTTTTTTTGCGGGTATAGATCTATATTATATTAACCATATAGAGACTAAATATCTGGGAGAAAAAAACAGCCATAAAGATCGATTCAAAATTTTTACTTGTGATACAAGATGCCATTCCCATCTGCACGTCCTTTTGCACCGTCTTTTCCATTACCTTTTTCTGTGAATCTTAGTTGCTCTTATGATTGGCAAAGTTTTGCATTTTTTATATGCTTGAGTACTTTAGTACTATACCTGTTCTAACTAGGAAGCATCTGTTTATATGCATCATGTTTACGTCTGCACAATTCTTACAACAATCAACCCAGATTTTAAGCATGTGTATGTTGTTAATTTTTTTGACACATTTTGTGAATCTTAATGTTACACCGAGATCCATCCTTTTTGTGAACACTGCGCGGAACCGTTTTGACAAACACACAATTGTTCTTTTTCAAAAAAAAACACACAATTGTTTTCATTTATACATGACGAGAGACGTGTGCATGCAGGCTGCCTGAATCCATCCATGCAAGCAGGACATGACGCATGCCGCCTGGCTTGGCTGTAGTTCCAAAGAACCATACGGCCAAAGAATTTTTCAACAATATTTCAAAAAAAAAAGAATTTTTCAACTGCTTTTCTGTAGCTGCATATGGTTCTAGTGTACACGCACATGCTATTCTTCCACTGTCAAAATGTTGCCTTTTTCATGTTAATTTTTCATGCGAAATTCACCTTGTTGACATATAGCTATGATACTTTCAGTTTTGAAACCAGCTTCATTTGTAGTTTGTTTATTACTGCATGCAGGTCAGCAGGTGCCGCACTTAAATTGTTCCTACATGATAATGCACCCGATATGGCGTCTATTTCCACTGGCTGCAAAGGTTTGGTATCCTCGAAGGCACGAACTGTGGTTGAATTATGCTTCAACACCAATCAGACACAAAAGAGAATAGAGGTAGCGGCGGCGGCGGTCCTGAGTTCCGGCAGCAAGAGCCAAGAGCAAGGTAAATTATCCCATCAGCACTTATACCTCAGCTTTCATGCCTTCATGCAAAACCCCGTTTACATACAGATTTCATGAGGAACGGATTCAGAAACCTGAAATACTCCGGAAGAGTATTTTTCCTGATGCTCTGCAAGCGTTAGCGTGCAGCCTTGTCATGCCATAGAAAAGACAAGATCTTTATAGATCTCGAAAAGGCCTTGGAGCCAGATCACCAAACTAATAGGCATAGCGGGCACATCATCGTCGTGGGCTCGTGGCTTTTCCTTTTGTCATTGCTCTCTTTTGCTAAGCCGAGGTACAGTCAACAAAGACTTGACTAATGAGCAATGACTAGTCTCCCTCGCTCTACACGCATGCAGGCACGCGTCTTGTAAGCTGGGCTCCTTTTTCCTGCCTGCACCTCTGCTGCCCTTGGAGAAGAAAGGCGTCGTCGACGGTACATAGCTCCTCCCAGCCTAGGAGGATCTGCTGGTGGCTGCCCTCCCAGCCTAGCTCCTCCTAGCTATATAGCTTAGCTAGCTTGCCAAGTATTGTCACATCCTCAGCCACACAAGGAGAGCTTTTGGTACAAAGCGGTAATAAACTTGCATGGCCGCATGGGTACGTACATGGCCGATGATTTCGCAGTTTTTTCATCCTGTAGTTTGGAATAATTTGCTAGTTATTGATCCAGGCAGTTCTGTTGATATGCAGAGGGAAATTTGAAGTCCACATAAATCCCTGCCTTTTCAACACGGGGAGGACCTCCATCCATTTTTCTGCTGAGCATTGCACAATCTACTAGAGGTCTTTGGGTTCCGGTCAACATGATGTAATATGGGACCGTTATGGCATTTCTTTAGCAAATGTGAAAGAATATTTTTCTATAAAACAAACCACCGTAACTCCGTAACGCGCCCATGCACCTACAATGCTTTTGCTGCCGTTGTTGTCTCCTCTATGGTTCTAGGAGCCTAGGCCTAGACGAGCTTAGCTTGCATTGCTAGCCTTTCCTACTACGACCCTCATCCCTTCCTCATGCTCCTCCGGTCTCTGTAGACGAGCTTTCCTAGACGAGCTTAGCTTGCTAGCCTTAGCTTGAATTTGCAGACAAATTCATACAAATATTAAGCCTTTAATTTTCTGTATGGTCCTAGTAAAATGAATGTGTTTATTAGCAACATACGGCGTTATGAGTGATTGGTTTAAGTTGGACGTTTGCAGTCCCGGGCTCTCGGCACACAGTATTCGGGCTCAGTACTCAGCAATCGCGGCACTGTGCACGAACCTGGATGTGCATGTGACTGCAAAGTGCGTAGAAGTTATTCTCAAGCAAAGCCGTGAATTCAGAATCTGCTGCAGCTGGTGAAGTATGGTTCGTGGATGTTGCTGTGTGCTCTAGTTTGATGACGACATCACTGCAACTACTGGTGATTATTTCTATGGCATGGCATGAGTACGTACTTCCTTCGAAAGCCCCATTCCTTCAGCATTGCAAGTGATAATTTGTAAAGTTGAAAAGGAGCGCTACTGCTCCAAAATTTTGAATCCTAATTATTTTGTAGTGATCCTTTATTTCTAGCGGCCATTTGTCTTCATTGAGTTGATTTTGTATGTATATATATCTTCACATTTCCATGTCTCAAACCTGACAATTGTCTTGCTCTTTTTTTTGGGTGTGTCTTCAGATCTTTATATATGTTATTTTTCCAAGATTGTGTCATGAAAATGCCACTGTTTTTTTGGTATGTTTCCCATTCATTGGGAGGTATATATATAAAATCCCAAAATGAATTCCTTCTCATTTTGGAGTCCGAAATCTGGTTTTCGAAGTAGAATGGTTCCTGGAGTACATATATAGAGCTTGATTATTGTTTGCGTTCAAAATTTAGGTAGCTTGGAGTGTTCCGAATTCTGGAGTTCATTGTTGATTTATGTGTGAGTTTGATCGGGTTTTAGGGGAAAAGATCAACAATGTGACCTTTCGTATCAAAATGCACTTTATGAAACTATTGCTTCTGTGTATTCTCCTTATTAGAGATCGAGTGTACGGGTCTGGATTCTACTTCTTTGTTCTTAAATGATATGGTGGTGCCCCCGCTTATTTTTTTTAAAAAAACACAGCTGCCTCTAGCATGTGTTTTTTGCACACGCATGATTATGGTAAATGTTAATATCTCATGAAGTCACCAAAATGTGCAGGTTTATTGCCTGGATTGAAAGCTTGATGATACGAGTGCCTTGAACACGTCCTTAATCACTACTACTGTGTGAAAAGCTGCATCACGAAAGCAAGGCTGAATCATAAAGGTGGCGCCCATTAAAACGGCCGAGCCCGCATGGGGTACGGCTGGGTTTGTCTTGATTCCCCATCCCCCGATCCATCCATCAAACCGACGCTATGCAACCCAAATCTTTTTTTACCATCTCTTTTTCCTGCCTCCTCCTGCAGTCTGCACTGCGCGCAGCACCCTCCCCCCTGCCCTGACACCCCTACTCACTCCACCAGCTCTGCAGCGGTGGCTGTCTAGGTCCCCTATAGGCCTCTAGAACCCTAGGTCCTAGGCATAGCTCCTAGCTCCGCCCTTTGGCCTCTTCTGCCCTGCACCCCCCTCACTCAAATCCTTCACTCCACTTTACTCCCACTCAACCACTATTCTGAGCAGCTGAGAGTTGCATAAGTTGCAATATTGTTACATCTCCCCCACCACAACCCCTCTATAAATCTTGCGTTTGGCCTTGCTTCCCGTTGTACACTTATCTGTATCTCTCTTCCTTGCCCATCTACTCGCGTCTCTATCTCTCTGTAGGTCTTGGAAGTTGCCATGTTCCTGTCTTCTCCCCTTCTTCCTTCCGTGCATAATCTTTGGTTTTTGAGATGCTACACATCAGGTTTCTTGATCCGAACCAGATCAGATCAGATCACGGAGCAATTTTCCAGCGGAAAGATTAAGGTAGCTGATCTTCAGGAATAAGTTTAGCAGCTTCTTAGATTCAGTGGCCATCGTCCCTTATTTCATAGAGATCCTTCCATCTCCTGTGTGCTTTTGGATCTAAGTTTTTGGATCTAAGCTTGAAGCTTCCATCTATCTGGTCATGGTATTTTATGCAATATATCTAGCCTGGAACTGCCCAAGGGAACGAGTGAAGCTGCCAGCATGATCTAGCTCTGAGTGATCACCGAGAGGAACGGAAGTTCGAGCTCTCATGGTCATGCCTTGCTAGGTCATGCTGCGGCAGCCTCACTTCTTCCCGTCGTTGGGCACAGCACGGTGATTGATTGCTGGGCAAAGCAGGTAGTGCCAATATTTTTTTATTTCTCCCAGCGTTTGATTGATTCCCTGCATTTCTTGGTATGAATAGTAATTCTGATTGTTTCACTATACTTGTTCGATCCTTGATGAGCAGTTTCCTTGTGTTAACTGTATATATATCGGCTTGTTTATCGATCTTACCACTTGATGTTTATTTTTGAGAACCAGTTTGTTGGTTCCGATAGATTCATTATTGCTCAAAGGTCTATGCTAGTGTCAGGTCTGAATAGTGGTAGATTCATTATTGGTAATTCTGATTGCTGATGGTGCATTCCATGGCTTCATTTAAGTCTAATGCTTGGAACCGTGCTACTTTCCTGCTGAATTTTGACTCGCGGTACCTACGACACAGGTACAATCTTTCTCTAGCATAGAGACGGCAACATCCAGAAATCCTGAATGTTCCTTGCTTCCATTTTCCTGCTGCTTTGCTGTTCTAAATGCTACTTTCTGATCCAGAGCTGACTGTGCTTGTGGTCCTATCCGGCTTCCATTTAGTATGGATCACTGATCAGATCAATCATTTGGTTGTCATGGTTGTGTCCAGTCATTGCATGATTCGTGATCGACCGTTTTCGATCAGACGCCGAGATGTGTTACTAGCAGCGAGCTTTGGCATGTAGCTGCATATCGGGATCCATGTTACCTGTTCCCCGATTGCAAAAGCACATGATCTTGATTATTTTGAACCCACACAAGAATTCTTTCTTTCTTTTATATCGTATAATATAAATCCTGCAAAAATAGTTTTATAGAATTTCTTGGTCTTACATAACGAACCTAGTCTCTATGATACCTGGGTTTGGCAAATCATCTTAATGTTACAACTCTTCAGCTGCGTTTTTGAAAAAAAAAATGGTGTGAAAATAATTACGTTTTCCTTTTTAGAGCGTGAACAGAATCTAACTAGTGTGCAGAAGTACATCCTTTTTTAATTTTATTACTCTAGCTTGCTTGCAGTACTCGGCAGAACTACTCAAATCTACAGATGTTTACCGTTTCTTTGAGCAACTCTTGCCTTGTCGATGCAAGAGAGAACTTGGCCTTGAGCGAGTTGTGTCCTCAGTGTTGCATATGGCTGCCATGATCGCATGGTGAAGATCTTGAGTAATTTTTGTTCTTGAATTCGTCCTTAATGTTTTCATATATATCAAACTATTATTTTTGTGATTGCATAATGTCTCTCTCCCGCACCAGCAACAGAAACTCGCAGAGATAGAGGCTGAAAATCTGGACCCCAAAATTCCGAAGGGTGATGCCTGATGTAGTGCGAGGTCGCGTTTAGATCGCGAAAATTTTTGGGTTACGACACTGTAGCATGTTTCGTTTTTATTTGGTAATTAATGTCCAATCATGGATTAATTAATGTCGTTAGATTCATCTTGTGGTAATCAGTCAGACTGTGTAGTTAGTTATTTTTTTAAAATACATTTAATATTTCATACATGTGTTGAAAAATTCGATGTGACGGAAAAGTTCGTGACGGAAAAGTTTGGAACTTTTTGGCAACTAAACGCGGCCTGAAATCTCGGGTCGGGGAGCAGCATGGTACTGATGGGGTAGGCGAATATACAATATCGCTGGTGCTGATGTGACCCAAAAGTCTGAATCCATGCACTGATTAAGTCGTAGTCAGGCCCTTCAATTTTTCGGCAGAAGACAGACGCTGATGTACTGGCGCACGGTTCTTGCTGCCGCTACATTTGACACCTTGCACGGATACAAAAATGCTCTTTTGTTCTAGTTTTTGGAGATTGATTGATGACTTTGTAAAATGCTAGCCCTCTGTTAATAGAGGGGTAACCGTGGCATAATTCTAAATTCTTAATTTGGTGCGATTATCTTGAATGTGTAGTGTTCTTGCCTCTTGGGTACAAATTCGATCAGATGCTTGTTCCCTTCTACGGAAAAAAGGAAAAGGATTCGGCTACCTGTAGTCCACCACCAAGGCAATTATATAAACAGATTGCCAGTGATCCAGAAATTCCATTTGGACTCTGGAGCGTGAGACATTTCAATTCTTAGGTTCCCGGTCACGATGCATGGGAATTTTTGAAGACACCATCATTTGCGAATTGAATTCCTTGCTAGCTTATAAATTTATTTCTTTTACACGGAAGAAATAAAACATTGTCATCGCTTTGGAGTTCTTGTTATAATTTATATTTTCAGATGCAGCCTAATACCATAAAATTGTGGACTGACTTAACAAATGCTGATAAATAGGCTTCCTGTATTATATTTACTAGGCGAGCACGGATAAAATTGGTATAAATATTAGATACGTATTCTCGGTCGTGTATGAGTTTATAGGGATCTATGTGGAGAGCTGGTTCGACTCGCGTACGAGGATGGACTAAGTCTATCTTTCAATGACATGAGACGAAACAAACTAAAAATTTAGATGGAAAATCATTCTGATCTGTACTTTTCTCAAATCAAATCAGTATCAATCAGCTAACAGTATTTTCTCAAACAACGAATCAGCACTCGCCAGAGCGAGCCGAACAAAGTGAATTTAGATTAAAGATATAAATAGTGGCTTCCTGTTTGCTTCACTGACAGCATCGTTAATGCCAAGTGACAACCCCATTATATATATTGGGATACCCGTACAAACATTTTTGCATTGATGCATGCTACTAGTCAAGCTAGAGTTGTCTCTTGACTCTCGAGCTATGCGATGACTTTGTTCTGTGTTCTGTTGTAAGAAGAGTGCCTGTAACACCCTGTCCGTATACTCCGGCCGTAGGCCCAGATACTCCGGACATAGAGTTTCTAAGTCATCTAAGTTTTTTCATCTGGCCCCACAACCATTAAAACTAAGTCATCTCTCTCCCAGCTCACTCTCACTCTCTCTCTTTACTCTCTCTCCCTCTCACTCCCTCAAGAGCCCTCTCTCTCCCCAAACTCTAGAACTCAAAAATCCCCTCCCAAATCAATCCCAAGACCAAGGAGGCTTCAAATCCGCCTAGAGAACCATCTTCCCCACGTATTCCTCCACGGGGTGTCTTTGTTTCCAAGTTCTTCGCGCGGTAACAGCTCGTTCAAAGTACGCTAATTTGTGCCGGCCCGATCTATCTTTCTAGGAGGTTTTGAGCGGTTTCCTCTAGTCAATCATCTCCTTATGCATCTTTGAACTAGGATTCAAGATGGTTTCAATTTTGGTGGGCTAGTTTTTCCACCATGAGAATTTCTGTTCTTGGTAGAAAAAAATGCTGTCGGGCCCGGAGACTCCGGGTATAAGCCCGGATACTCCGGATTTTTAACATTCCGGGGACAACTCTGGATATAAGTCCGGATACTCCGGACATTGGAACACTCCAGGAGAAACTCCGGGTATAGACCCGGAAACTCCGAGCAGGTGTCCGGATACTCCGAGTTTTTGGGTATTTTTGGGTGGACAAGAGCAATTGGGGTAGATCCTTAGTAGTTGTACTCGGTCGATGGTTAATTGTAATTATAAAATCGTATTTGCATTAACTCATATCATATGCATATGTGTAGCAATCGTGGCAGAGGAGGTGGTATACGAAGTGGTTGCGGAGCCACAGGAGCCCCAGGGGCAAGCCCCGCTGCAGGAGGTTCGCGAGGAGTCGGCCCAAGGCCCAACTCACCCTAGTGCTGAGCAGCAGACTCAAGGCAAGCCCCGGTGCATGCCCTATTATTTCAAATTTATGACACATATATATGTTTCTATTACTTGTGCATTAGGTTTAGGAATTGTTTGGAACTCTAGTTGCATGATCCCTAGGTTCCCTGGAGTTATACTAGTATGTATAGGACGATATAAATGCTATGCTTAATAAGATCTCGGTAGAAGTCGAGTGATTTCTGGTCACTCGCGAGATATAGGATATCTTGTTATTTCGAGTATATGGAATATTGGAATAGGTTGGAGAAGGAAAAAAAATTGGAGACCGGGCGGGGAAAGGCTAGCCCCGTCTGTGTCGGTTAAGGACCGTTCGTTGTCTGGCCCTGTGATCGAGTTTGAATTGTACTAGCCGCATGCCGGGAGTAGGAGGTAGTCGAAACCGGTAAGCCGAGTACTGCCTTGCTTCGAAAGTACAGGAACCCGCACCCAACTCCTAGGGTGGTCGAGTAGTCGCGGAGAATTGGGAATGCATATGTTTACTTTTGGTGGTCTCACGTTGAGCTCGGCTGACCATTTGTCGTTGGGCTGGTTCCTGTAGTTCGAGGCGTGGAGGGGAATAGTTGGTACGTGTGGTCCGACACCTTACAAGGTTAAAGAGGATCGATTCGCCGTCAGTCGCTCTCGGATATGAGCATCTTAATCGCAGCACCGCATCGTAGTAATGCTATATGGAATTTAAGTGATGATTGGAAATGATTATCATGAATTATTACTCTATGTTCGTTACGATTGCTTAGCAGGTGCAAATACTAGTTGATCATTTTAGCATATAGAATTTGGAACAAAAAATGGAAAAAAATAAGGACTCATTTTAGAAGCTTTTTCTGCAAAATTAACCACCAGCCAGAAAGCCTTACATGTCTAGATATTTGGGCTAAGTTATACCCACTGGTCGGGTAAGTCTTGCTGAGTATTAGTTGCTCAGGGTTTGTAGCAACCACATTTTTTTATTTCAGGGCATTTGTATGTTGATTTCTTCCCCTGCTGTGTCAAGTTTATCCACAGAGATGCAGAGGGGTGGGAAGTGGTGGATCGAGATCCCTAGGCTAGGAGTTAGCCGGGTTACACCCTCGAGGGCTGAGTGTGCAGCCCTCTGTCCTGTCTGGACCAGTCTGACCGGTGGTTAGTGTAGGCCGAGGGGCACTGGTATGTCCGGTGTTGGGAACCGGTCTGACCGGTTGTGTTGGACCTGAACCAGGGAGTTAGTTTAGTTGCAGGTTCTTTTCTTTGAACTAGTTTCGCTATTGTAAAGTTTCAACATTATGTAATCTTTGTAAATTATGTAAGTCATGGTGTATTTGAACTCGGATTGTAAAACTAAGGTATTTTCAATGGGTTTGTAAAAGTTATATATGACCTTGTGTCGAGTTGTTTTATTTTCAAGTATTCTGTCGTGCTTGTACCATCTGCGCCCGCCTTCGCGTGGGACTACCGGTGTCGTTTCTATTGGACCGTGGGTTGAGAAAGGATCGCCAAAATTAAGCCATTAAGCGAATGTGCCTTGTCGGTACCCTGCAACTGGTGTACCCACTCCTACTGTGACAAGACTCGCATAGTTATCCGTAACTATGACCTAAGGAGCTGAGCAGCCGGACCCATGGGGTCCGGTTCCATATCACCGGGCCAACGGTCTCGGACCCGCTTCCTGCTCGGGGACGGGTCCGGTGTCACCACGTGTCCCAGAGGTGGAAATACTCAGCACCTGTGGCCGCGGACCCGGACCCCCGCAGGTGGGTCCGGGACCTCCACGTGCCTATCCGAACCCCCGTGAGCTCTCGGCTTAGCTAGCTGCTCGGGAGGGGTCCGGAGCCGCCACGTGTCACGCAGACGCGGGCGCGGGCGCAAGCCTTCCGCTAGAAGCTCCCTCACCCACTCGCATTAACTGCGAGCGGTTGAGGCGTGCTCTTCTGCCACTGGGCACGGGGCAGCTTTTGTCAGTCCACACTGTGGATCGCCAGCCCTCCTGCCGCATTAAATTCTTGTGGTTGGGGCGTGCGCTGCCAGAGCAGGGCATCGGATACCCA
This sequence comes from Panicum virgatum, assembly GCF_016808335.1. Lineage (NCBI taxonomy): Eukaryota > Viridiplantae > Streptophyta > Magnoliopsida > Poales > Poaceae > Panicum > Panicum virgatum. Next base: position 4,150,144 of record NC_053144.1, read on the forward strand.
CTCACGGGTTGGACAGGCGTGACATGACAACACGGTAAGCCCGCCTGTTTCCAAGGCGGCTCGTCAGTTATCAAGGCAAGCATTAAAGACTCAGCGCCGCGCGCATGGGCAACAAGTCATGATGACCAGCTACTAACTGGAGCAACAGTGCACGCTGCTACAGCGGACTGAGTCAGTAGTTCGGCGCTTCATCATGACCTCGACGCACGGCTCCAGAGGCTAGACTCTACTCCAACAGAACAGCTCAAGACCATCCCTGGTCAGAAGCTACGCACGAAAGCTGACGACAAGATTTCCGGATCTGAGGCATTGAAGGCCAGAGTGTAGTTTATAATATATCGCCGGGCCCACCTGTCGGGGCCCCGCTCAGTGTACGTGCTCCCCTTGGACATATAAAAGGGAGAGCACGCCCGCTAAGACAGGGCTAAGGCGAGAGGAAGGTAGACACAACACAAGCTCGGATTCACTCCGAACAATCCCGTTCTCAACCTCTTGAGAGCGCAAGCAATACAACACACAGTGGACGTAGGGTATTACGCTCCGGCGGCCCGAACCACTCTAAACCTGCTGTGTTCATCGTGTTCTTACGCCTCTAGATCGAGCATTCCTTGACTGCCCCCAAGCACATCCTACACTTAGGATTAGGCGGGTGCATTCCGCCACCCGGCTGTGATTTTCCACACCACGACATGCCTGATGTGTTCAAATGACGGCCATTACGCTTAATTAGAGTTTTAATTTGGCGGTTCTGTCACAGTGCCTCTCCTCACTGACGCTGCAGTAGTTTTTTTTTTTAAAGAACTGATGCTGCAGTAGTGACCAATCGATGGACGATCATCAGAACGGCGCGACGAGATCATCATCAGTCTGCCGGGGATCATGCAGGTCAATCCCCCATGGATCGATAATTGCTTGCAGAGCTCTTCGAGTTCACCATAAAAAAAACTTGCTGGCATGAACTAAAAAAGACGGCATGCGGTGTCAGCGTCGCGTGTGTGTACGACCGATCAGTCGAGGGGGTCGAGCAAGACAAGAATTAAAGGTAAGCATGCATACAGATACACAGCTGTATGCTACGGCCGCATTAACGCCCTGGCTCGATCGCTAGCCATGGGCATGGCTCGTGTCAGCGATGCATGCAGGGATCAGCAAGCGGCAGCCCTGGTCCTGGTAGCTGCTGGTGCTCCTCGGCTCTACTCACTCTCTGATCCTACACCACCACTGTAGTTCAGGGGCCGTACTATCTTGAAGTATTGTGTTTGTCCCTTTGTTAATCAGCTACATACTTTTTTTTTATTAGATCGTATATTTCTTTTTCGAGATGAAGGGATGCACACAGCAGTTTCGTCAAATTCTTGCTTGATGAGGACAAATAAACCTGATGAGCGTGTTGTGCGCTTCTCCCTTCATTCTTCTTAAATCTTGATGCAGAAGGTGACAGCTCCCTATTATTTGTTGTAATTGAAAAGGGTTATTACCGTGTTATAGAAAAAGGCTACTCCCTTAGATATAGAAAAAAAAGCTACTTCCAAGATTTTGTAAACTCTTGGATTGGGGTTCGTGATACTAGACCCTGTTTAATTCCGCTTTTTTGGACCTTGTTTTTCTAAGAAGCAAGATTTTGAGATAACCAGCTATACGGAGAGTTGATTGCCTGGATAAGTTGGATGATTGGCAATTCTAATTATTTTAAGTTGATTCTCTGAGTTAGTGATAAAATATCTGAAATACCCTTGAGCTAGAGGAGGGCCGGCAGTGACAGCTTGCTCGCCAGTGGCCGGTGGTGGCGGGTGACCGGTGGTCCGGTGGGGCTAGGCGAGCAAGTTCGGGCTAGGGAGAATCAATGGACCGATGGGAATCCGTTCTGGGGGCTAGCTCGGTCGGAGGAGGGTCGAAGGTGGGAGCTTACGTTGGAGGGTGGCGGTGGTTGTGGCGAGCTCGGATGTGACGCATAGGGCGTTGGGAGGGCAGGTGTTGCGATGCAGGGAGTGGGTGCGAGGGTCATGCAGAGACGTGGAGAGGTGGGGGTAGGCGAGGAAAAGGCCGCTCGATTCTCACGTACACGTGCCCGAGCTCGCGTATGAGGAAAGCGGAGCTCACGTTGTTTCTCCGAATTCTAATAAGCGCTTCTCAGGCCGCGTTTAGTTCGCGAAAAGTTGGGTGAAAAGTCACTGTAGCACATTTCATTATTACTTGACAAATAATGTCCAATTATGAACTAATTAGGCTTAAAAGATTCATCTCGTGCTAATCAGTTAGACTGTGTAATTAGTTATTTTTTCAACTACATTTAATGCTTCATGCATGTGTCGAAAGATTCGATGTGACGGGTACTGTAGGAAAAATTTTGGGAACTAAACGGGGCCTCAGATAAGCGAAAAGTAAGCGGGATGTTTGGGTGGGATTCTCGATTGTTTTTGTTGATAATCGGCTTTTAAATGTATCCAAACAGGGCCTGAATCTAGGGTGAAAAACAAATTAGCTAGGAGCGTTTGAAAAGAAAAAGGAAAACAATCTAGCTCCCAGCATGTTGGAAAAGGGGTTACTCCCTGCATATACATGGCCATCCATGAATCATGGAAGTAAAAGAGAGCGGAAAAACGTAACGACTTGGGACGGAGAAAGTACTCTAGTAGCAAATTCGCAGGAGAGGTGGCAACTGCCGTTCCGACCGCAGCGCGTTTGTGCAACTCCGGCACTCATAACGCATGCACACTTACACCCCTATGAATACACATACGCAAATCTTACATTTATGAGCATCTTAGAAGACTGAATTGGCAAATCATCGAGATTGACGAAGTCATACGTACGCAAACACTATCCCTACGAGCATCTTCGAAGACTGAGCCGGCAAATTCTCGAGTTTGACGAAGTCACACATAGACGCCTCGTTGTCGACGGAAATGTCGCCTACCATTGAATGCACAACGCCGTTAAATCCCAGAATATTCGCTCCCATAGAGAGTCGAACCCAGGACCTCAGGTGCTATCGAGGACCTTATAACCACTAGACTACATGCCTTTCGCACCCTTGCCCTTTATATATGATAACTATAATATTGTACGCGTAGCTCGTCTGTACTATACCGTCTAGACTCTGAACTACTCCCTCCGTTCCAAATTATAAGACATTACAACAATTTTGGAGAGTTAAAGTTTTTTTATATTATACCAAATTTATATAATAGAATAATGATATTTATTATATAAACTAAATATTATTAGATTCTTTATTAGTTATATTTTCATAGGATATCAATTTGATATCATAAATTTTTATATTTCTCTCTATAATTTTGATCAAACTTGAGATTGTTTTCGCTCTCCAAAATTCTTGAAATGTTTTATAATTTGAAACGGAGGGAGTATTTACTCGTGCAGTAGCTGTACAGCTCGAGAGCATTTTGTACATCCTCCTCTCACGATCTCTCGCGCCCGGCCCATGGGTACGCGCGCCTGCATGCGATGCACCCCTCCTCGCACGCGTGCCTCCCGCATGCATGCGGGCATGCTAAAGCTGCCGCGCCGCGCACGCGCCGCTCAGGTCTCCGCCTCTCCGGCCGGCGTCCGATCCCCCGCTCTTCGCTAGCTTGCCGCAACGGACCGAGGCAAGCCGCCACTACACATACGCAGATAGATCGATCTGGAGCGTCCATCTTGGACCGGACGACACGTGTCGCCACGGCCTTGAGCGATCAAGGAGAGCAGGCGACGCGATGGACGTGCCGGCCGAGCTCCACCAGAAACGGGTGAACAGTGAAAGAATGCCGTGGGCGGACTGCAGAGAAGCGGATGGAAGGGGATAGATTGGATGGGGCAATCTGCCGGCTGCCGCAAGCGACACGGCATTGAACCACCGGGCCTTCACTCCCTCGACGGTCCATGGCGGGCGGCCGGCCCATACGCGCGAATTATTGGTGACAATCAAGAGGAATGTGCGCGCACAGCGAACGGTTGCGCGCGCCCGGCCGCCACTGTTGCGCACAGTGGCTGACGCCCGTGTCGTGCTTGCTCATCACTCCCTTTGTCCCCTGCCCTGCTGTCCTCTTCAGTGCTTCAGCATTCGCGAGCATGATCCAACTCAGCAGCGCGGAATGTGGAGAGTGCCCACCAATCTCATTGGGTTTCAGGTCTCACCGTGTCTCTGCATCTGGAGTTCAGTTGCAAGATGATTGATTGTCCAGAAACATTTGCAACGGATCAGCTACTCGTCTTGGTTCAAGTTCATACAGCTCATCTCTGATCTCTGCAGTGTAGAGACCTCGGGATGATTTATAAACAGCGACAGAGAACGAACAGTTTATTCAGACAAACGCTAGAACAAGACTGACGGTTTCCATAGGAACATCGGGCTAGGACAGACAAACTCCACACCTGCTTGCTACCTGAGCTGCTCCACACACAAGATAGATAACCAGTTAGTAAATTTCTAGTATTGCGAGGACCAATCTGCGGCGCTGCCGACCCTGGGGATGCTGGCGTCCTTCTTGGCCTTGGCGTCCACCGTGTACGTCGTGCCGCACACCTCGCCCTTGCTGTCCACCCTCGGCACCGGCTTCACCTCGTTCATGGGGTGCTCATAGCTCTTCAGCCCTCCGGACGTCGTGAAGAAGAAGCCTGGTTTTGCCATCGAGCGTCAGGGATCAGGAATCGACAGAGTGCAGTTCGTGGTGGTTGCTTAATTCATCGTTTTCTTACCTTTGGGGAATAGGGATGAGGATTTTCCGCAGGCCTTCTTCACGATTTCACCGTCGTCAGAAACCACGAGACGGCCATCAGAGTCCACGCCCCAGTAGAATGGAACGTTGCCATCAGCATCCTGTAAGGTCACCAAACAAGAACCGTCAATTCCCTCATTGATACCAATGATCGAAACGGCCATGAATAAATGAACAATGTGCAGTTGTATCCGTTCTTTCGGTGTAGATTGCTGACATATGAGGTACACTGGTACACTAGACAGAAGCATCAAGAACATTCATTCATTTTTGAGAAACAAAGTAAAGTGGCCGTTCTTGTTGATGCTCATAACTAACTAGCTAATGATCTCAACACCTTGAAGACCTACAGGTGCCATCATAGTCTCATAGATGATCATGATCAGAGCAGATATTGTAATACTAGCTAGCAGGAAACTGATAACGATGATCCTGCATTAATACTCTGTATAGAAACCTTGATAATTCATAAGCTCAAGAAACTTGCATCGGCCCAAGCTGAAGCAAAACATCCAATTATACATGTGCAATTCGAATTCTACGTGGATCCCAAAATGAACTCACACACATTTTTTTAAAGTAACCAGCTTATTATGAAAAGTGGAAATTTGATTAACTTACGGCAGCCATGAAGACCGACTTGGTGGAGCAATCATACAGAACAAATGCAAATTTTCCACTAATGTCTCTCACAACTTGATCAGCTGGATAAGGACCCCTGTCCCTCAACGTCCTGTAAGCCTCAATGATGATGTTGACCTCATTAGCGCCTTTACTTAATCCGTATTGCTGCTTGAGGACAGCAACGTTCTCAATTGTGCCTTGGAACATGCAGAATATGTCATCCACTGCGCCAAACAGCCTGCCAGCACAAACAGTTCGGGTTAGGGAAGCTGCAACTCGGCTAAAAATCTTTAAGCATGTCTGCATCGTGCATCACACAATCAGTGTAGCACTTTATACAATGAGAATTTCCAGATAAAAGGACCAAACAAAACTTGCCACAACAGCCATAAGAGCAGAGCTTCTGTTTTCTTCAGTAATCTAAGCAGGAAACGAGTTTAATCTGGTTCTAGATGCTAACGCTTCTGATTCTGCGTGGATATGGTTGTCTGTTCCTTGCTGATTGGCTTCTGAATTTGTGCGACCATGATAATTAATATCCCACCAAATTATGGGTATGCAACACGGGTACCAAGTACTAACTGCTAAGTTGAAGCAAACAATATCATGCAGGAAAATAATCAACCGATGATCATGCAGGGTTGGCACAGGGAGACGCGTGTAAAAAATGATCAGCAAAAGCACATATGCTGCACATGACACACCTAGACAGAAACACAATGGCATGGCGACGACGATCCAGCACATAGACGAGACAAAAAAGCTCGAGTGGCTTACCGGGGAAGAAGGGGGCTCTGGCCGTGGGAGGAGTACGCCATGGCGCCGGACCCGCTGAGGTTGACGGTGACAGCTTCGGGGCGCGCCTCCCTGAACCGGTCCGCGAGCCCCGCCGCGCTGCCGTCCCCGGCGGCGCCCGGCTGCCGCAGCCCCTCCGGGCTCGGCGCCACCGCCCGGTCGAACACCGCCAGCATCTCCGCCCCCACCAAGCTGTGATCACGATCCGCGCGCCGCTCTGGCTTCTGGCTCTCCTCACCTCGTCGTACGCTTCCGCTGCCACGCGCCCGCGAGCTTGCCAACCGCCGCCGGGAGGAGGATTTCGGGGTGCCGGGGAGCGGATCGATGCCGGGCTTATATTGCGGTGGTACGTGGCCGTCGGTGGCCGGCGCCCCGCCCGGGCGGGGAAGGCGGCAGAAGGATCGGGACGGATCCACATGGCGCCGCGGGACCCGCGGCACACCTGTCGGGGCCGGTCACCGGCCGCCGCGCACTCGTCGGGCGCGGAGAGGATAAAGACAAACAAAATTTCCTTTTTCAAAAAAAAAAGAAAGGACAGGGGGGAAACGGAGAAGACATGGCGATTCTTTTTTTCTCGAAAGGGATCATGGCGGAAACATTATGATCAGTGTGGAGGCCCATTTCGAGAATGGGCCCAAGTAGCCATGTTACCTTTGCCTGCTGTGGCATCAAACAATTTCCCTAAAAAAGGAAGGATCAAACAGATGGGAAACAAAGCTTCGGTTTCTTTTTGCTAATATCCCTTTGTTCACTCTGTTCGCTGTGCTATGGCTGGTTTGTTGTGAGAGAAAAGTACTGATGACTGGCTGGTGGATGCTGACTGGTGCTGGTTTGATGTGAGAGAAAAATACTGTTGTCTGGATGCAGCGAACAGAGTGGTTAACAATTGCTGAGGATAAGAAACGCAGGTGCCAAACAAATACTGGACATTTCAGAGATTGAAATCTTATTATAGGGTTAGATATCTGGGTACTGACCACTTCAGAACGTCAGATGGTGTTAAGAGATCTGGGTACAACTTGTACCGTACAAGTGTAAGATGAAGCTCAAAACGTCTGAAATCACCACTTCAGACCAGTTACGGAGCCGAGCGCAGAGCACCACATTATCACAATTTCCTGCAGGCCACGGCAGCGAGAAGACGAAAGGGAAATGCTGCTAAGAATTAAGTGGGCAATTCAAACAGCGATCGCGATGCACAGATAGTCAGATACAGTGTGATATGATGCAATGTACAGTGAAATGATAAATTCCGAGGTGTAATAGTTTCTTACATAACAGGTCACTACAGATCAGCAGAAATAGAAGGAACACTTTACATATACAAGCTATACAAGCCAGGCCACTCGGTTGTACCCTACCATTAGTTAAAACCGAAACACTAGCCTGACAGCAACATGACCATGGTCTCTGTTCAAACAGTGACGGCAACAGGGTCAGCCAGGACCCTTGAGAAAAGACCATAGCAACATATTAATCCAGGTACTTCCATTCTGCATCCAGGTATTACCAATTGTGATCGATATAGCATTTCATAGACCGAAGGAGATCCAATCAGGTCTAGAACACTGATATAACATGCATAATGGATGGTAATATACCCCGAGCCATTGTGATAAAACAAGAGCTGCTAATGTCTGTGTTTATGCTGTTTTCTTTGAGGTATGCTACCTTCCGAGGCTACATGTTCATGTCATCCTGACCAACTGCATTACCAGCCTCTGCACCAAGTCCCCCCTCATGCAAAAGGTCCTCCCAGAAATCATCATTTAACTCACCACTTGGCCTGCGTTTCAGATGCTCAGAGCCACCGGAAGAAACACCTTGTTGAACCTCAAATCCCTTTGCCTCAACAGATGAACTTTCCAGATCAGATGGAACACCGTTGGCATGTGATTCCACCGGCTCCTGTGGTTCAAACACTGCCTGCGACCCTTGCTCCAGACTAGAACCATTGCCCATGCTATCAGCTTCAGGTCCCTGATCAATGCGGCGCCTTCTTTTCTTTGAGATGGCATCCTCCAGCCCCTTCCTCATCTCGCGCTGGGATATCAGTTGATGCATGAACTCAGGGTTCTGCATTACTCGTGCCATGAATGCCATCATCTGCTGTTGCTTCTGCTCCGTATCTTTTAATTTCTCTTCCATGGCCTGTAGATCCGACTTTGTATTTTGCTGCTCCTGCCTCAGTTTCACTACTTCAGCCATCAACAGCTGCTTGTCCCTCTTCAGCTGATCAATCTCTTCATCATATCCAAAGTGCCCTACCTCAAGATAAGAGCCAAGAGATTGCTGATTTGGAGATGAGTGTGGAGGTTTCCGACGCCTAATGTTTTTGAGCAGGTGCCTCTGACCCCTCAGAAAGCCCTCATTAGCAAATTCCCATCTGTCAGGATCCACCTTTCTGAAGCCCTGGCCAAACCGATAATGCAGTCATCAGAAATATCAATCACCATTTGATGCACTGGAACAAAATGTTTCTTTGACAGAATTAACCGCTCAAATCACTTCAGGCTAGATAAAATACCAAAAGGGTGGAATTCTATGAATCTATTTATCTTTCACCAATTACAGTTCACAACATGTTTTGATTCGCGTTTAGTTCTTACATATGTTAGCCAACATTCTTCTTCACCCTACACACTTTTAATTTTGACGCAAAGACTAGAAACCAGTTGCTCGCCAAAGTACTATCACAAGGCCAACATCAAAGATATTTCGGTAATAAGAGTTCATTTGAAAACTATAGGAGATGGCCCGCCTGACTGTACAAATTGTAGGTGCATCATTTTTTAACAAAGTTTATGAATGCCATCAGACCTTATGGTGTCTGTGTAGTTCACATATGATCTCAACATCAATTGGGAGAATGAAGTTGGGAAGGGTATGGGGATACCGTGTGCCAGCTTTACAAGTTTCACAAGATCAGAAAAGAAAAATTCCATACTATCGAAATTCCAATATTCAAAGCTGGACCACTGTTTCACGAAAATCAGGTCACCCCTTAGATTTTTACAGAAACACATATCCAACTGAGGAGCAACAAGCACAAAATAAAGAAGTTCCCTGTTCACGAAAGATCTTTAAAAAATCAATAGTTTCAGCATTGGTAGTAATTTCAATCATTCAAAATATTTGCGGTTCACTACAATGGTGATAATCAAGTTAGACCAACATACTCTCTTCTCAACAGCCTTTTTTTTCCACCACAATTATTTGGCTATTAGAGCACATTGCTGGTTCATAGGTTTTGTCCAACCCTTCGCTGATACTATCCTACTCCTAAGCGTAATAAGCTCTTAATCAATATTCAGTTAGATCCTGATTACCTTGCTTTGATTACTTCCAGGAAAACTTGCAAATTTAGTTTTCCAGTTTCTTATGTGCATATAAAGAAAACAAGCACACACATAATGTCATGCTATAGATTAGGTTCTTCATACGTACACGCTTTTCCATGGAACAGAGCAAGCAACCGATTTATCCTATTATTCAAGATCATGACTCATATGCTGGCAATTCTCAAATCCAAACAGATTCACTTCACCAATAAGGAAATGGGGTTTCAGGGCAACACATAATAGTACATAGGACCAGGCATCAGTGGAATTAACAACTTACATAAGTGTTCAGCTGCCGAACGAAGCTGGAGAAGTTGTTGTGCTTGAAGTACCTTGGCAGCAGCACTGTCCCAAAGATATGAGGATCCCAAACTATGAAGCTATTGTTGGTGGCGCTCCACGACACAACAGCATCTGTGGTTGGGTCATCAACCATGTCGTATGTCTTGGTGAGGAACGGAGGCGGGCCGCCATCATGGAGCGCATCCATTGGCTTAGGCTGGCCATTGGCAGTGACTGCCGATGATCGGCTCTCCACCTTGACAGAATTCAACATCCCGTGGTTCATGGCAGCCGCATCAACAGAGCAAGCCAAGAGTATCACCTCAGCAAGAAGCAGAAACTGTGTATCAAATATTGGCACACAGTACACCTTGTGCTTTGGAACCAGAAATGGTTTATCTTATGTAAACACAGGTAGCTACTTGGTACTTGCCAATTGTCAAGCCTCAGGTACTGCAAGAAGACACGGTTCAGGCGTGACAAAAGCAAGAAGTATGGGCACAAGAACAAGGTGCGGGGAAGCAGACAGGCTCACAGGCGTAATAACCCAGCCCTGCGACGAACGCTTCCGTTCACCCCATCACGACCCGCGGGCCGCGGACACCTAACAGCAGCAGCGGCAGCTGCAGAATCACTCACGAAGTGGAGAGAAATCAAAGGTCTCAGACATGTGAAACGCACCAAGAAAGACACCGCGCTACCACCCAGCGCCCTGACGCCAAACCAAAAGGGGGATCTCTCTGAGCAAGCTCATGCCCCGATACCACGAACCGAATCAGGGGCCATCGAAGGGAGTTGAGAGATTTGATTCCGCTGTGGGAAGGTGGAGCGGAAAGCGCCGCGCTTTTGACCCACAGCCGGACAGCCCCGCAAGAAAGCGCGAAGACCCCCTCTCTCTCCACCCCTCGCTCCTAGAGAGCGAAACAAGCAGCACGGCCGCACGCCGCACGGCGCAACCTGAGACCGAGACGGCGAGCTCGCCTCCCTCGCTCGGTCGGTCGGGATCACGAGGGCGCGCGTCCAAGTGGCGGGAAGCGGCGGCTGCTTTGGGACAGAGAATAAGGGCGGCGGACTAAGGGATTCGGTAAGCGGTGGTGGAAGTGGAGACGCAATTGGGGATGGAATTCTTCAGCTGCGCAGCAGCACCTGGGAGAGATTTGGTTGGGGAGACAGAAGAGCTCAGAACGAAGACGACGACGCGGCGACACGCGCCAGGCTCGAGTGGGCGGAGTGCGATGGCGCCTTGAGCCCACCACCACTCTCTTGTCGAGTGATGGGCCGGGAATGGGCCCATCTACTCCCGCGCCGCATTCGGCCCGCGCAACCACGCCTTACCTTCGAGGCGAAGGCACCAACCAACCACGCTTCGAGAAGGTCGTTTCGGTCTTTGTTTCGAGGGTTATATATATATATATATATATATATATATATATATATATATATATATATAAAATATGGTTCCGATGTCCATACCATTAAAAAGTTTGGTGACACTTTTATATCATCGTATTTTTTCGTTTTGACGTCTGTACCATTATGGATGGATTGGAGGGTAACAGATGCTAACAGAACTGCAAAAGGTCCATGATGACCTTGGGTGCCCAAAAAATGATTTACCCTCCATGCCATTCTATTATGCTTCCAACGTTTGAGTACATGACCAAATTTTTTTTGTCCTCCATGGCACTCCACGCAAAAATGTAATATGCTTTGCAATACGATATATTTTTTTAATTCTTGCACAAATAAATTATATTTGGACAACACAGATAAAAAAATATTTTTTATCCATCATTTGGACAGCATCATCATGTCATGTCTTCATATCTAGTGTGATCTCTGCTAACAGAAAAACACCTGGTTTTTGTGAGTAAATGCATAAAACTGTCGATGTGAATATAAATCCATATTTTTGTGAGTAAATCTCAATCTCCGAATGCTCCAACCAAACTCTTTTCACATTTTGAATTTGATTACAAGCACATTTTAATAACTGTATTTACAATGTTGATTCCAACACAGACTACTGCTAGTGCCCTATTACTAAACTGATCAGCTTCAGTAGTTCCAGAAGACTTGGTTTCTCCTGTGCTGCTTCCTGAGGTAGACGCCGAGCAGCTTGTAGTACGTCCACCGCCGCTTCTCGCCGGTGGCCTCCAGCAGCGCCTCGGAGCTGGCGTGGAAGCCGCCCTTGCCGAACGCCTCGAAGATGATGCCGTCCGTGGCCACGACGGCCTCGGCGTTGCTGTCGAACCGGTCGAATGCGAACGTGAGGTTACGCGCGAGCCGGCGCTCCAGGTACGCGTTGACGAAGCAGCCGTGCGTGACAAGGTTCGGCGCGACGACGTCGCGGCGCATGTGGTCGACGAAGCAGGGGAGGGCGGGGCGGCGCCCCCAACGCGCGGCCCCCGCGCAGGCTCCCACGCGAGGGAACGCCCCCACATAGGCCCACGCAGAGGCCGGGCAGGCCCTGCGGCGAGGCGAATCCGGAGGCCGCGCAGGCCCCCACGCACGTGCCCCCCAACGCGCGGCCCACCCCGCGGCGAGGCGAATCCGGAAGAGAGGGGAGGGGAGGGGCCGGCGGCCTGACCGGCGGTGGCGGCGTGGGATGGGGGGCGGCGGCCTAGGATGTGAAGGTGGTGCGCGTGAGATGTGTGGATGTGGTGCCCGTGAGAAGAGTTGGGAGGATAGGGTTTGATGTAAGGGTAAAATGGTTATTTTACTATAGGCCCACATGTCAGAGCCCTAGCTCTGTTAACTTCTAACAGATGTTGGATGGAATGGTATAGACGTCAAACAAAAAAACGCGATAATATAGAGGTGTCACCAAACTTTTTATAATTGTATACATATAAAACCCTCGTTTGGTTCCTCCCATCCACTTATTCCATTCCAACCGACCAAGCCGTGTTTGCTTTCCATCTTCGTCCTCCCTTCCGTTGCCAGCGGGAGCTGTTGCCAGTTGCCAACTTGCCACCCGTGTCGTCGTCTCCGTCGGCCGGCGAAACCCTAGCTAGCGGGCCGAGCGAGGGAGGCCAGCGGCGATGTGGGGGTACCGGAAGGCGCCGGACCTCGAGGCCGGCGGGTCGGAGCTGCTGTACCCGGGGATGACGGAGAGCCCCGACCTGCGGTGGGCATTCGTCCGCAAGATCTACGTCATCCTCGCCGTCCAGCTCGCCATGACGGCCGTCGTCTCCGGCTTCGTCGTCAAGGTGCCCACCATCTCCGAGTTCTTCGTCTCCTCCAACGCCGGGATCGCGCTCTACATCTTCCTCATCATCCTGCCCTTCATCGGTAAGCCCACAGCTCCCTCCCATTTTTTGGGGATTTTTTTTTGCGTGAACTGAAATTGGTGCGCAATCTTGATGTGTTTGGGTCTGATTTGTTTGCTCGCAGTGCTGTGCCCTCTGCACTACTACCACCAGAAGCATCCGGTCAATCTGCTGCTGCTCGGCCTCTTTACCGTCGCCATCAGCTTCGCCGTCGGCATGACATGCGCTTTCACCAGCGGTAATTTCTTCATTTGTTACTTGCTCTAAAATCGTTAGGTGTGACAAGCTGACAGCGTGAATGAATTTAAACCGTTGGTCTAGTTGAGTCTCTCCAATTGGTAATTGTGGCGATTGGTGATTCTAGCAAATGGGAGTTTCTATTTGTATTACCATACTAGATGTCATCCCATTCATAGAACCATATTTAGATTACAGGTTCATATGTCTGTGTGTATTGTGTCTGCTTCGCAGTAAGCTTAGCATATGCTTTAGATCAGCCCACACCAATTGTGAACAAACATGATGCTAGTTGCCCCTGTCCATTATAAACTTTAGGTGTTAGCTTCTCTCTGATGTTCCCATCCAACACACAGGCATTTGGTATGCTGCCCCGTCTATGGGTTCAATTATTTCTTCTTGTTGAGACCTTGTTGAAAGGTTGTCCAGTAGTGGAAACCTTTATTCTTTTCTCCTTTTGTGACCAGGAAACCAATGAGTGAAAATCTTCGTCAGGTTTCTCTCTTTTACAGGTTTATATTGTTTGAACTCACATGCTCCTGTAGAAGTTGGTATTCTGCTAATTTTTTGTATTAGAGATACAGATACATACCCTATTTTTGTTTCTATATTTATAATCTTTAATTATGGCCATAATAGTGAAACTCTATGGGGCCATTGTTATGAACTTTCGAACTTTTTGATGGTACAAATATGTCTAGAAACTAGCTTAGATGAATCGCATGGAACTATTATGTACATAGGTTGTAGGTATAATTATATAAGGTCCTGAACTTTGAAGGGCCCTATGACATACATACTGCAGAGCTATTACAATGGATCAGTGCCTTTTGTGTGAAGTTACTTCATCTACTGGCTGGATTGCTGCCATGTGTGATTGCAATTTGCTTTGCTGATGTCCTCATTGTGAGCATGTTTTGGTGTTAATATCAACTTGCATTTTTTTTCTATAAGTAATTGATTTTGGTGTGTTATGCGTACAGGAAAAGTCATTTTGGAGGCTGCAATTCTTACAGCAGTGGTGGTGGTCAGCTTAACTGCTTACACTTTCTGGGCTGCAAAGAGGGGCCATGATTTCAATTTCCTTGGTCCCTTCCTGTTCGCCGCTCTTATGGTGCTCATGGTGTTTTCATTAATCCAGGTTGGATTGCTGTGCCTTGATTGCCATAAAGCACTGTTTATTGTGCTATTTTTCTGGGAATATGAATGAATCATCTAATTACTAATTTTCTTATGCTGATTTACACATGATACTAATAGAGATTTTGCCGCGCAGATCTTTTTCCCACTGGGCAAGATCTCTGTGATGATATATGGTGGACTGGCGTCACTTATCTTCTGTGGCTACATCATCTATGACACAGACAATATCATCAAGCGCTACACATACGATGAATACATATGGGCTGCAGTTTCACTCTACCTCGACGTCATCAACCTGTTCCTGTCTCTGCTGCAACTGCTGAGGGCAGCGGATAGTTGAGCTCGTCAACCTTCCACTTCGATCTTGTTCTTCCCTACGTAAATTTGTGCATATCTTAAATTCCATGAATGCACATGGATACTCCAATTTAAAAACCAGATTCTGATGGGGCTACTGTAGTTCAAACGTTATGTACCGCGCAGCTGATAAGGATCATTTTGTGTATGGAACCTCAACTGTTTACCAGCTTTTGAAAAGATGAAATCTCGCTTTATCTCTATGCACGCTCAAAATATGAATGCCAAGGTTTATTTTAATTTACCTTTATCATCTTCGGTGAAGCATTTAAACACATTTCCTGAACGTAGATGCTCTGGTTTGCTAATTGGTACGAATGCACAATCGTGTATGCACATAATTTGGTCATTTACTATCCAACGATGTTTTTCTACTGCAATCGTTGCTCTAATTGTGAATTACTCGGTCTAAGTGGCATTTGTATGCTGATCGCTGAATCAGCACAAAGAGCCATTCCTCAACTGCGATTGCTGTACATGACATCTCAAAACTGCCACCGAATGGATTTGCGTATTACTAATTTACTATTCAGTAGACAGGTAGTGTTACAGTACAGGCCCGAAATCCTATCAAATCAGACTGCATATTTTTCCAGAATCTGGGCCACTTTCTTGAGCGACAGTGCAGCACTAGTCAAAGCTTGATTCGTTGGCCTAAACATAGCCTGCGCCATCAAATTCTTGAGCAAAACAAAAGGCAGAGGAAACCTGGAGAAAAGTTTGGTTTCTTGCATCAGAAAAGCAGATACTGGAAAGTTCTTTTATTATATACGATCACATGAGTCATCAAATGTACAGCTGGAAACCCGACATTTTGACCGTACCAAGAATAGAAGTCCTCCTGCAGTTCCCGCCATGTTTCTCCACCACCCAAAGCTTCCGGCACGCCTAAACACCCCTCCCCAGCGCGGCCCACCCATCAATAATCGACGAGCCGCCAGAACCGACCACCGGCTGGCCGTCTCTCCCCCTCTCCCTCCCTCCCTCGGGCACGCGGGAGACCACCGGCAGGCAACTATCATGGGCAAGCACGGCAAGTGCAGCCACGACGCCGAGGCGTGCTACCCGCCGGGCGCCGTCCCGGGCGGCGGCGGCATGTACCCCTACATGATGGAGAGCCCGCAGATGCGGTGGGCCTTCATCCGCAAGGTGTACGTGATCGTCACGCTGCAGCTGCTGCTGACGGTGGCCGTCGCTGCGGCCGTCAACCTCGTCGGCGCCGTCAGCGGCTTCTTCCGCTCCCGCACCCCGGCCGCGCTCATCGCCTTCATCGGCATCATCATCGCCCCTATCATCGGTACGCCCCTAATCCTCGTCGCACGATCGACATGTAAACATTTATATATATAGTATCGGCTCGTTTTTTCTTTTGGCAGTGATGATCCCGATGATCTGCCTGCGTAAGCGGCACCCGATCAACCTTGTGCTCCTGACGCTCTTCACCATCTGCATGAGCCTCGCCGTCGGGGTGGGCTGCCTCTTCGCGAAGGGGATCATCATACTGGAGGCGGCAACGATCACGCTGGTGGTGGTGGCCGGGCTGACCGCCTACACCTTCTGGGCGGCGAAGAAAGGCTACGATTTCGAGTTCCTGGGGCCATTCCTGGTGGCCGCCTGCCTCATCTTGATGGTCTTCGCGCTCGTGCGGATGCTCTTCCCGATGGGGAGGACGGGGACGATGGTGTACGGATGCATCGCCGCGCTGGTGTTCTCTGGCTTCATCATCTACGACACCGACAACCTCATCAAGCGCTACTCCTACGACGAGTACGTCGCTGCCGCCATCGAGCTCTACCTCGACATCATCAACCTCTTCCAGGCCATCCTCAGCGTGCTTGAATCAATCGACGGATGAGCCAGCTGAGACGGCTGCCTGCTGCCAATCTGAGCACACTAGAATCATATTCGCATCCACTGTAAGCTACCAGGGTGGGTTGCAAATTTACAAGACGATTTGTACTCCTTAGATAGGGTCGAACAGCACTGCAGTGATTGGACATTACCAAGGAAATATTGCCAATCCAATTCGTTACTTCACAACAGCCGCGGAAAGATCACCACGAGGCCAGCAACAGAGCCGTTTGTGACAAATTGAGGCAACCATGCAATGCATTCACCAGCTTCAGAAATGTTTCACCACAAACCAAATGGAAAATGGAAAATGCTTGCAAATTTAGCGTGACCAACGATCAAACATTGCATGTATGGAGTAATTTTGGTTCATTCGTGAAATGAATTCAGATTTCTTGGAGAGGGGAATATCGTTTCATCTGACTGCGGCCACACCCAAGCCAATACATTGCAGGACTAAAAAGATGCCAAGAGTCCATAGCTTCGGCACCACCAGACCCACTCTTTGAGCTCCGCATGTATAAATAGGCCAGGATCAACTGGAAATTGCTGAATCCAACAGCTACCTGTTTCTAATATGCCATACACTCCAACAGTCTTAGTGCTCTTCTATCTTCTTCAGGTCCTTCATATTTGTTGTGTCCACCCTGCACAAGAACCAAACAATTTTAGCATTAGGAAAATGACAACTTCCATCATACATGCATCTGCGAGGACGTTAAGAACTCGTTCCCAATGCTTATCTCCCCCTCCTCTACAAGCACATTCCAATCTGATTCGGTAAAATGTATTTCACCATTCAATTTTGAATAAAATGGTTGGTTACTAAATCTAGCAAAACTGCAAAACTTCGCCCTTCGCACTTTCGTCCGGTACGTTGTTCAAATGTTTTTTCTGGGTAAGTCATATCTACTTTTCCCGGATATAGGTACCCAAAAATAATATGCAAATACAAATGTGCATGACAGAAGGCCTATTTTTCAACCCTACATCCCTTGCAAAGTTAAAGGCCACAATGGGAGAAACATCAAAACACATAGCTGGATCAATACCCAAAAGTTGCACATGCAACATCACACAGGTATCCTACTGATCACTGAGCAGCCAATCAGTATGAATATCTATGTACATGGCCTCACACTAATCATCAGGAATCTAATTTAACTCAGAATTTCCAAATCCTATGCTTGTTCCCCAGAAATGCAATTTCTCCTCCCCTAAATAAGTTATTAGTAATATTCCAGCCCAGATCTCTTCAATAGTCACCTTTACTTTAGACAATTACCATCCTTTTCATATCTTAACTACTACCAAAACCGAAACAGAATAGTGTGTACCAAGTGCTTTTACTCTGTTAGTAACCAAGTGAAAAGAAAAACTTACGTTGTTCCATAAAGTGCAATCTTGTGAATTTTTGTGACATCACTTCCACTTTGATTGTCCTCAATAAATATAGTCAGGCTGAAATGATATAATAATAGACCATTAAAAACAGTGATACGACATATAAATAAGGGAGCAAAAGTATATGGATCAATGATATATACATACCTGCGAACATTTTGGAACTTGACATATTTTAGCGTTGCAGGTTTATTCTGCAGAGAAGAAAGGCCAAGATTCATCAGTTTGAAACAAAACTATATGGTCGTGTTGTAAAAAAAACAAGACGTCCATCAATTAACATATTTACAAGTAGAATGATAAGTTCAGGAAGAGAATATACCTCTACCAAATGATCTGTGGAGAGATCAAGAGTGTCACTTGGTGGATAGTCATTTACATTGCTGCCATTTATTATATAAATTTACAGTCAGCCTAGGTAGAAAAAACAATGCATTTTGAAAAGTTCAAACTACTCCAGTCATACCTGAAACCCATATGCTCTTTGTTGGAGAAGAGTTTTACCGTTTTTGGGCCTGTGATGATGAAAGATACATTAGTGTTTGAAAATAAGCACAATGAGAAAATTGTGGTGACAGAGCGACATGCAGTTCCATCAACAAAGAAATTGTCTGAATATCATCCCATGCACTGTCCCAATCAAAAGCATCGTTGAAAGAAATCAACCTTAAGCTTTAAGGAAATTCACACATACAAAAAAAATTGGACACTGAGCATTAAATTGGCATGCATGTTGGGAATATTTTTTTCAAATAGGTGCAATTGCAACCTGTGCATTTGTTTCAACAAAACAGGACAGCAATATAATGATGACTTAAGACGCACAGAAACATGGCAGTACTAATGCAAATTGACATAGATGCAAGCATCAGAAATTTAAACAAGCAAACACCTCTGTTGCAAGTCTGAACACTGAACACGAAGGAACGAGAAAAATCATAGTTTCAAGTAGCACCAGGACCACAACTAAATCAGGAGCAAACATTGATTCACGAAATCATAAGATGCCTGCAGAACTAGCATGAATCATGTTCTCTTGCTATCACTTAACTTTGGAAAGTACCACACAAACCCACTTAACTTAAACTGCCAATTGGGCACAAATCTAGCCTCAACGCACAGAATCCTAACAGGGAGTTGCAAATCTCACCATCTTCCTCGGGGCCTTTGAAGAGCGCGGAATGCAATTTGACCACCTGCATGAAGGGGATGTAGATCAGCAGCTGCTCGTCCGAATCGCTGGCAAGGTACAGCCCCTCGTCGTCCCTGAAAGTCTGCAAGCACCACAACGCAATCGCCATTAGAACTCAACAGCGGAGCAGTCACGAAACACACACGGCCGCGCTAGCCAGGAGCGATCCGGCACGACGCCACCACCGACGAAACCCTAGGAAAATGTTTCCAAAAAGGTGAAGTGGAAAAATAAACTAACCGCCCCACCAAAAATTGTTGGAAGATCAGAATTTAGAAAATCCGCTGGAAGCGCGGAAGGGGACCAATCGAGCTAGGGTTTGGCCGGTGCCCTACCTGCTTAAGCGCGTTGACGATGCTGTGGGAGGAGTCCTGGTTGAGGCACTCGACGCCGGTCCAGTCGATGAAGTCGACCAGATCCACCTGCCCGCGCGGCACCTGCACGGGAGCGGCCGGGGCTGCGGAGGCGGTGGCCGCGCCGGCGGCGGCGGTGTTGGCGGCGGCCATGGGTTGGTTCGGCTCGGCTCGGCTTCCCGAAGCTTCTGGAAGGGCGCGAGGCGGGGAGGGAGAGGGAGAGGGAGGGGCCGAGCGGGGGGAGCGCGTTCAAGAGGTGCTTTGCGTGCGCGCGTGCGGGAAGGTGGAGGCTTCTCCGGACCGGACTCGTGAGGGGTGACTTGCGAGTTGCGAGTCGAGTTGCGGTCTTGCGGCTGCTGGGACGCTGATATCTTCCTGACGTGGTGGGGTCCGGCCGAGTACTTCAATGTGGTTAGCAATCGAGCTCCTCCGAGATTGAGGCCTCTCTTTCAAAAAAACAAAAACAAAATTAGGCCTCCACATTTAGAAATTTTAAGATTGAGGTCTCAATTCGTGAGCCTTTCAGAATTTGACTCTTTAACCCACATGTCAATGACTCATGTTGACTCCACATGTTATTGTGATAGAGATGTCAAATTATAAAAGGCCCATAAATTTAGACCCAAATCTTTAGCTTATAATTATGCTACATCAATATCTCTTATCCAAAAGATAGTCTCATGCACACATCCTTAAATACTGACATCTGGACCTATCTAGATGTTTGAGCTAGTGTTTAACTCTAATCACTCTGTTCAGCTCGCTGCGGTTGTGTTAGAGGACTTGCATGAGCTGTCAACTATCTCTAACCTTTAGTATACTCTAGTGGTACTTTTATTGGTTTTTAAAATATACAATGGCCCTGTTTGGATATCAAGGTTAGAGTTAGAGTTGGCTTTTTAGAGCTCATCTAACCCTAAAATATCCAAACATGAGGGTTAGAGTTGGTTAGATACATCTAACTCACCCAAAAAAACTATCCCCTTCAAGAGGTGCTTATTGGGATTAGATTAGATGTGGCCCACCTTTTCTCCTCTCTCTCTCTTGCTAGAAAGAGGCCAAATAATTGAAAAGGTGCATTTATTGCCAATCTAATCCTTCTATCCAAATAACTTAGTTAGAGTATCTAAACAGGGTCAATAAATACAATATATATGATTAAAGTAATCGAAACAAAACACTCACGATTTTTATTTCTCCAATCAAACATTCATAAGGCTGATGCCTGATACCAAGACAAACGAATCAATGGATTCACCAGATCAATAACGCCTGTAAGTAGAAAAATGTAGCAACAAAAATCTCTCCGCCACCAATTTGGCAAATACGCTGATGTTTTACATCAGAATTGGGCAACAGTTTCAAGGTCTCGTGGCGACTTAGCATACATCTTATCAACAGACACAACGTACTAGCACAAGGGCAGGCAGATTTCACATGATTTGAACTAAGGTCGCATGGAGATAGGAGACGCCACCCTTTTCTATCACCGTCGGCAATTAATAAACACTTGTAGGTGCAGCATATCACACCCAGGGAGGATCAGAGCATGAGTGCTTTTGGGATCTATCCAGAAACAGGGCATCTCGTTCTCATCTGGATAGGTACAGATAACACCTTTGCTTCAGCTATTTAAATTTGAGCACATGAATGCAGACAGAATCAAACAGAAAATGCAACTGTGGAGTGGATCGAACAGATGGGATATTGTAGGGTGCAAACCTGGAGACTGAAGTTAAAACTTGAGGTGTCAACCCATGGGACAAGTAATGTCACCCTCCAATTTCTTGTTCCTCCTAGCTGAATCTTTTTTTTTAACATAAAGGCAGGAGCTCTACCGCTCAATTAAGACGAAAGAAATTATGTATAAAAAAGGTTTGTTGGGGAGAAAAGTACGCCAAGTAGTAGGAGAGGAGAAGAGCGCACACAGTACGCCAAGAGAGAGAAAGAGCGAGAGAGAGAGCCCCTTTGACCCCTTGGGTCGGCTATATATATAGGAGGGGAGGTGTCTGTCAATTTGCCCCCAGCCCCTTGACGAATATAATATTTACAAATAGGCCCTTGGGCCATCACATGAGGCCCATTTACAACATGAGTTGGGCCATTCCCCCCAACAAGGTTAACCCAACAAGATGCCGAAGAGGCGTCCGAGGGGCTAACCAACCCACGCAACACGGTTGAGTACAAACACGACACACCGCCATGGGTCATCGTTGCCGAGCATAGAGCAAGCTATGCAGCTCCGACTTCCCATGGCAAGCCACCCACGAGCCACCCACCGACGGGTCCGAAGCAAGCGGCCGCAACCAGTTATCATTGCCAAGCTCGACATCACGAAGAGCAGCTCCGACTTCCGATCATGAACCCCCGCCTCGCCCCCAGCGGATGTAGACCCCTAGCTCCAGGGAGGATCGCCGCGTGTCATTGTTGCCAAGCCACATCCCTCACGTAGCAGCTCCGACTTCACGTTGCAAGACCCACCCCGAAAGCACCGGGAAGCAAGAACATCCGTCCAGGGAGACATCGAAGCCACAACACAATCCAAAATGCGACGCCTTCAGGAAGGGAGTGGCGCCAATGGCGCCACCATCGCACGTCCCAAATGGACTGGGATTTCTCCCTTGGATGTCAACACCAGGGGAAACACGACGCCCCCAACAGGGAAAGCGGCGCCCGACAGCGTCGCCGTCGCCAAGCTTTCGCCTAAGAACCCACAAGCACAGATGCCAGGCCAAGAAGCCGAACCCCTCACCATCCAACACCTTCAACGTCGTGTCCCGCTGCCCCACGAAAGCCCCATCAGACAGGCGTCGACGCGCCGGCTGCCCTCCTAGCTGAATCTTATATGTTTTCTTCTTCACCTCGTTTCTTTATGCTAGGTATCACTGATAAAGAGCCTGTCAAGAAGATATTATTTTCTGCACTCATATTGTAAGTCCATAAGAAGACGTGGTGCATGGTTCATTCATGACCAATTTGCCATCATAAGCTCTTATTGTAACGCCCCTATCTGTTAGCAAAGGCCCCCAGTGGTCCATGTAATCTTTGTGGTGTTGCTGTGCTTCCACACTGAAAGTTTAAAGTGAGAAGCATTTGCATATACTTGTAGGAACCAAGTCATGCAAGCAAGGAAACAGAAGACCAATGTTATATACAAAGTTGCGAACTATAAAATATAAAAAATAACAGAACAGCTAGTAATAGTAATAGTACAAAGTTCAGGCAAAGCACCCAAGTACAATTTAAGTAATGGCTAGACAGCAAAGAGTGTGCTTGTCCCAAAAAATGTCATCTTAATGTCTGAAATGTACATGATGTTATACAGAAAAGCAATTAGTCACCGGTCATATTTGCTGCTGGAAATCTCTTTAGACTCTACAGCCATCTCATTATCTTTTCTGCAGGAGGTCTTTATACTATTGTATAAGTATTATTTTACTGTTTGGTAGAGTTGACCACTTCTCTAGCTTCCTCTCCACCAATATTTCCAACCAAGATCTGATGTGTCCTTGAATCAGGTACCCACCCCTTTTCCAGCATTGATCTAGAAACTTACATGCCTCGTTCTTGAAGCCTTCTTTAATAAGGCCGTAAAATAATAATATTATATATTCTGGGGCTCACTATTCCACTTGTATTTACCACTTTCAGTAAACTTTGTGCAACCATGTTAAGAAAAGAAAATAAGGCCATATCATTGACTAACAATTCAAACGTCTCTTGGTCAGGAACAAAGGCCTGATTCACCATTCTGTTGAACAAGATAGCAGCCTCAAATATTGTTTCCTCGGTGAGGAAAGAGCGCAACAGACTAGTGTATGCGTACCCATCCAATAGACAACCTTCCATCACCATTTGCGCAAAGAGAACCAATACATCCTTCTCCTTATTCAAATGAAGTAGTGCTTGGATAATTATGTCATAAGTGAAAAATGTACAAGTGCCAGTGTAAACAGCTAATGAACGCAATTGCACTGCTTCACGAATCCTTCCAGACAAACAACTCCCTTGAATTAGCATATCAAGAGATTTGTTTGTCAGACTGCAACCTCTTTTGCAGTGATATTTAAAAACTTCAATAGCTTCTTGGATCCTCTCTGTGCGACACAAAACCTCAACAAGTTGTGAGAAAGATTCTGAATTCAAGGACAAGTCATTAACACTTACCCTTCTGAACATACCCAAGGCATCTATGTGCAAGCCTAATCGACAGTAACAAGATATAATAGCAGAATAGGTACTCTCATCCGGTGCAGATGCAGAAACAACCATTCTACCAATGAGCTCAGATGCTCTTCTAATGTTTCCTTGATTGCAGAAGTGGGTTGTAACAATGTTCCATGACTCGCAATCAACCAAACCTCTGTTGTGCAATTTCTCAAGATATCTTACTGAATCCTGCAGTCTGCCATCTGTGCACAACCATCTCAGCAGCACATTATATGGTTCTGATTCTGTGACATCATTTTCCTCTAGAAAGCTCAAAGCCTTGTGGAACTTGGCTGATGTACAGTAGCAATCCACAATGTCCACATATGCACTTGCCCTTGGAGCATGACCTGATGCTACCATTTTGTTAAGCATCATTAGCGCATCATCCAATAATTGATTCTCACATAAACATCTAATGAGGGCACTGTACGAATGCACATCCAACTGAAGGCCATCTTCTTTCGTCATTTGATGCAACTTAGTCACCTCCTTGACTTTACTGAACTTGCAAAATAGGGGTATCACCTGAGCATAAAAACTACCATCAGGGGTGCATCTTAGTTGCAGCATCTTATAGAAGAGATCCACAGCTTCATCTGCTCTGTTATGGGAACAAAGCGCTATGATGAGTATCTCAAAAGTATGACTGTTAGGAGAACACCTTTTCCTGCTCATCCTGTCAAACTGAATCAGTGCCAGGTCTACACGGCCTGATTCACACAAGGACTGAATTAACCAATTCAGTGTTTCCACATCAGGAAGCACTCCAGACTTCACAATCTCCATGTACGCAAGCATGAACAACCGCAGGCCACTCCTTTGCTTAACCAGACCACGCAGCATGGCATTGCAAGCTGAGAGTGATAGCTTGAGCTTGGCAGAGGTAGCATGCTGGATTACCAGCAAAGCTTCATCAAATTGGTTCTTACTGCTCAGGGACTGAACTAACCCATTCAGAGCTTGTTCCAATGCAGGGACCTTCAATCTGACCATCTCACCGAGGAGGCCGTCCACATCATCACGATATTCAACAGCAGTAAGCTTGGAGATCATACAGCTGTAGGTGTCAACCGTGCGAAGGTTATATCTCTGATGTGAAGCCCATCTGAAGATCCTGAGAGCCAAGCTCGAATCGGGAGTAGAATCAATAACCCAAGTTAGCCTCTCTGGCTGCAGATTGTTCTTGAGCGACCGGATTGCAGTGTCAAATTCAGAACAACTTCCTGTGTCAGGAGAAGCAGGTACATCTGAGCACGAACGGTAGATGAGTTTTGCTGATAGAAGGCGCCATCTCGCAGACCGTAGGCGATACACGCCCTTCAGAGCCATCGAAGCAGACACATGGTCACAGCATCATGCAAGGCTGGAAATGCGCAGCTTGTGGGTTCGCCTGAAATCAAAACGAAAACGAGAAAGGGAAACGTAATCAGAAACGGGTACGGTCAGAATTCAGAGAAATCTCGGCCCAGTTAAACTGAAGCTGGAACACTGCTCCTGCAGGGCAGGGGCGGAACCAGTATAGAACCCAATAACTGTTTCAAGAAGATCGAATTTATAGTAGGTAAAATCATGGTCAGATCCGAATGCAAATACCATAGGTTAGGGGTTTGGGTGTTTGATTTCGCGCAGCAGGATGGGAAGGGAGGGGGATAGGCAGGCATACCCCTGTCGGACGTTGGTCGACGGCGAAGCGCCCGTCGCTCGACGAACAACGGGCAACGCAACTCGCCCTGTCGTCGAGGGTGCTGCCGCACCACGGCACCAGCCGCCGGGCAGGGGAGCTGGTGCAGCTGAGCCGGGCCGACCGCGTGCAGAGCGGCGGGCGCTGGAGGGGTCGCGGGGCCGAAGGAGCGGGCCTTGGGCCCGTCAGAACTGGCTTGGGCTGGAAATCTCAGGACCGGGGAAATCAGACTAAAGTTGAGTGTTAAATTTTAGCATCTATCTTTGCTAAAGTTTTTAAATTTTAACTAAAGTTAGTTTAGCTCATCCTATTAGTACTCCTACTTAAATGGACTAGTGCTGAAGTTTAGCTCTTTCATTTATTAACATCGGGATCAACCAGGATCATAGTACCGTAGCTAAAGGCAGTTCGCATAGTTTTAGACCGGTGATGTCGGCAAATCGGTGTGATGGATTGAGCACAGAAATCTCAGCAAGCGAAAATGGTAAAAGAAAACTTTGAGCACACATAAATCACTTTTATTCGTAGCGGGCAGCAGCGACGACGGCGCGAGAGCGACAAACCGGCGTCATCTCCACTGTCCCGTACGTACGCTCGCGCTGCCCCGTTAGTAGGTGTTAGCACCATCAATTCAATTCCCTAGTACGTGCGTGAGCTCGCTCTCCAGTGGGTGTGTTTAAATCCTGTAAAATTTTGGACGAAATTCACTGTAGTAATTTTCAACCGAAAATTAGAAGGGCTAAATATGATCTAATTATAAAACTAATTAAACGGATGGACGGGAAATCACAAGACGAATCTATTATTCCTAATTAATCAATCATTAGAGATTGTTTACTGCAGCACGATATATCTAATCACGGTCCAATTAGGTTTAAAAGATTCGTCTCGTAATTATACCTAGAGGTTATGGAACGAGTTTTGCCAGTTATCCACATTTAATACTTCTAATTAGTAGTCAAATGTTCGAAATTATTGTAGCGGTGAATTTTTTTTTGAGATTTATTGCTGCTGATCCCGTGCGCGCACTGTTTCGCTGTGAAATGGCCATGGCCCATGGTCGTACTTCCGCGCGTGGCCAGTGGCCATGTCACTGCTTGTTCTCACTCAGTCACAACCCATCTTCGCGTTGACGACATCGTCGTCGTCGTTCACGTTCAGACCGGCTCATCACTTCGTCCTCGAGCTGACGCAGAAAAATATCATACGGTGATCACAGTACCAAATACCACACAGATCGACTGCCGGCCGACCACGGGGTTAACAGTGTCAGTATGTGTTCTAGCCTTTATAGTAGTTTAAGCAACGGATCGGATCGAAGAAGTGAGTGCTGAGTAGGAGTAAATAATAAGAAATAAAATGGGAGTGTAGGGTCCTACGCGTTGTACGTCGTCGTTGACACGGTACGCGTGTGTGACCAAACCGTAACCGGAATCTTCCTGCAGTTTGGTGGCCATGCACGCACGCAGTGGTTGGGCACTTGGGCAGAGGCACACGTCAACCAAATCTCGCCTCTCCTCTCTGCATGTTGGAATGGAAATGGTCGCCTCTTAGCCCTCGCCGTTCCAAACGACGCCCAGAAAGACGAGACAAAGGGTGTGTTTAGTTCCCACAAAATTTCCAAATTTTTCATCACATCCATCACATCTCCTATCACATCGAAACATTAAATATAGCAAATAACTCATGCATGGAGTACTAAATGTAGTTAAATAAAAAACTAATTGCATAGTTTTGATGTACGTTACGAGACGAATCTTTTGAGCCTAGTTAGGTCATGGTAGAATAATATTTACCACAAACAAACAAAAAATACTACAGTGCTACAGTGACTGATGTGATTTTTCTCCCTGCTACCCTCGTCTAAACACAGTCAAAAAAATGCAAGTTGCGTGCGTCAGTCTTCGCTCTGACGCAAGAGCAGAGCAGACGTCGTCTCGCTGTCATGTGCATGCGATTTTCTAGCGGCTGTTTAGTTACAGTGCAAAAAAAATTTCGTTGGAATCTTACTGATTTAAAATACTAAATGAAGTCTATTTACAAAATCTTTTGCACAGATGGGTTGTAAATCGCGAGACGAATCTAATGATGCTAATTATTCCATTAGTAATCAATAATTAGCAGATGGTTACCTTAGCATCACTTTTGCAAGATCCTGGATTAAGTAGGCTCATTAGATTCGTCTCGCGATTTACAGCCCATCTATGTAAAAAAATTTATAAATAGACTTTATTTAATACTCTATGCATGTATCGAAATATTTGATGTGACGGGTTTTTTGTGTTTACGGGGTTTATGGGGTGGGAACTAAACAAGGCCTCCGCATATTGTACTATACACATTTCATGATGAACAGAACATTCTCTTGGAAAAAAGAACATGGCTGTGTTTAGATGAGGGGAAAAGGGGAGAAAAAGTCACATCAGTTACTGTAGCACACTGTAACACTTTTCGTTTGTTTGTGGTAAATATTGTCCTACCATGACCTAACTAGGCTCAAAAGATTCGTCTCGCAACGTACATCAAAACTATGCAATTAGATTTTTTATTTAACTACATTTAGTATTCCATGCATGGGTTATTTGATATATTTAATGTTTCGATGTGATAGGAGATGTGATGGAAAGTTTGGAAATTTGTGGGAACTAAACACACCCCATCTCATGATGAACAGATACTGACCAAACCATCAGTAAGGGACTTGAGCCCCCTGCTGCATCAAAGAAAATTGTAGGTCTTCCCACCGGGTGCACAAATATTTTTATCAATGTGTGGTATTTTGGACCAAATTCGCAGGAAAAAAAGGTATTTCTGATCATGAATCGTGCAGGGGGAAAACATGGATTACTGAGTGAAAGTTGAATGGATGTGTCTAACTCTATCAGTCTGAAAATTTCAACCTGATGAATGCTCTTCCTTCTCGTTCACGAAAAATGCCATCGGCTACCTCATATTAAATGGTTAGCAAAGCAAAACCAGATCATCACCCAATTTTTGGGTTGAAATCATCTCCAATGATAGTGGCAAAGATCCATTGCATAATTCAGAAGCATAATGCCATATTATTTGGTCAACACAAGCAGCCGGCACGGGGAGAGCTGCTAAAGACGTCATACGCAATTAAAAAAATGGGAGCAACTAGATGAAGGGATCGTGTAAAATACTCTTAGCATGCATGCATAGCAGGAATGATAACTATCTGGAAATTAGAACAGCCATCTCCATCAGCTGCAACAACTAGCAAGCATTTGACCAAGGAATCATAATAAATTGCCTGAAAAAACATAAGGGGCATGTCGCGAATGAAGCACGGGATTTTTTAGGAATTATTTCCTATAGGAGAAACTTATAGGACTTGGTACCTGTTCATCTGAGGCTGCAGGGGCATTGTTGCTTTCCAAATTGTGCCTGCACTGCACAACCGTTGAAACCGATGTTTTAACAGATGACGCTTAAATGGGCACAGATGCATTTAAACCACATTAATAAAGTAACTAAAAATTGCATATTCAGAGCAGCATAAAAAGGATCACACATCAATTCATCATGAGCGAAAACGAGAGCAATATCTCACCAACGGCCCATGCGATGGGCGATTCAACGAGCCTGACGTGCCACCGGATTGTGCTGCTGCGACGAGCAACAGCAGCAAGCAGAAGGTCACGTCAGAATCTGATGCAAACGGTTCTGTGCCGGGGTGTGATGTGAAGGTCTCGACCTGCAGCCTGGGGAGTGCAGATCATGTGAGATTATGATGAGGAAATCCCACTGGTCAAGAGAAAGGGGATGGATTAAGATAGGGATTATGGAGGATGGTTGACCCACCACCTTACATGGCAATATAATGCGATGAATTGGCCACCATCTGAAACCAAGATGTATTTCAAAAGAGGTCTGCAACAAAGATGCAGTCCTATCGTTAGCATACTTCTGCACCAACAGACAAGTATCTCAATGTTTTTTTCCATGTCCGTATTCTATTTTTCTTAAAAAAATCATATACTGTTATACTTAGATTTTTATTATCAGGCGTGACAACAACTGCAAATTGATAAACCTGACGATTTTAGTTTATCCCATTGGAAAGTTACAGAGCCTGACGTGATCCAACGCGGTATCATTCTGATTACTAAGTCCACCATTTCTTGGTTTCAAGTACACCAACTATCCAGCTAAAAAAAAGTACACCAATTATGTCTTGTTTCATCAACTCCTCAATTTTATTCAATAGTTTGTTCATACCTCAAAAATAAATGCGAGTATCACTTGTACAGTTAAAAAGAATGTTTGCAGCGTAGAGCAAAAAGGTGTAGGAATTAGGCTTATCTTTTAAGGAAAAAATTAGGCTATTAGTAGCATAGTGATATGGCTGATCGGCTAAATCCTCACAAAAGTAGACTATCACACTAGCTGAAATCGATGACCACTAAGACTAAGACATTGAATAGTGAATACAGAAAAAAGCTGCCCCTCTACTATTATTCCAAACAGGAAGCATCCTTGAAGCAGCCAGATCGTCAAGAATCGTGCAGGCGGCATAATTTTGGTTGTTTCTGCTGATTAGGTCGTGCAAGCATAAGCATAGAGCCTAAAAAGAAGATTATAAACAAATTTAAAGGAATAGCACAAGCGGCCAACAAACACGGGGAATAACTAGGCTCAAAGGCATTCCTGTCTTTCACTTTAGTGTAATGAAAAGTACTAGTACTGATACGATTTTAAAGGTACCGATACTTGGCTTTCTCATATCATCATTTGACTGAGCACTACAGACCATTTCTTTAGTCTACATGGTTTGAAAATCCGAGAAACAAAAACGTAACCAATCAAGGTCAGTGAAAAAGGCACTAACAGTAATAGCATCTTATGAGTGGGTGAGATCTCAAGATCATGCTATTAAAGGATGAGATTTCCAGTCACATAAACAAACTCCACTGTTCAAGACAAGAACTGGAAGAACTCAGTTCTCCAGTCATCAACGATAAATGAGAAATGGTTATATATGCTCCATGTCGGTACAAATCCTGAACCAAGAGTGAGTAGCACGAGACAACAATGCCTGTCACTAACAACAAACACTGGTCCTGGTTCTTTTTTAGACCACGTCCACCGCCACGAAAAGGGCCAAAAACTTCGACACAACAGCAAGAAAGCGAAAGGGTCACGAATTAACGAGCAGCCGAGTCAATTAGGTAGGAATGAAGGGAGTCACTCCACCCCTTTTATCATGCCCCTCAACATGAACAAAATCGTCGCAAACGAAGTGGTCAACAGTGCCAATTATCCAAGCACAACAGCACACTAAACAAAGATAGAAGCCATGAGCAAATGATGCACGCACACAAAGCCTAAAAAAACAAGTCAGAAAAAACCCAAACGAAGCGCCTATATAAACCAAATCGAACACACGGCAACAGCACACATAAACACGAATCAGTTGTGGACACAGAAAGCAAGAAACCAACATTCCATTGTCCTTACCGTTGCATGCAGGAAAGAGCGGCCCGGCCATGAAGAGGATGAGCTCGACGGCGGCGGCGGCGTTCTTGGTGGTCGCGGTCGCCTGGCCGCTGCTGGCCTCGGCCCAGCCGGCGGCGCCGGGCATGCCTCCGCCGTCCCCGCCTGCGGCGGCCACGAACAACTCCCGGCTGGAGAAGGCGTACGTCGCGCTGCAGGCGCTGAAGCGCGCCATCACGGACGACCCCAAGAAGCTGACCAAGAACTGGTGCGGGCCCGACGTGTGCAACTACTTCGGCGTGTACTGCGCGCCGGCGCCCGACGACTCGTGCCAGCGCACGGTGGCCGGCGTGGACCTCAACCACGGCGACCTCGCCGGCACGCTCCCCGAGGAGCTGGGGCTCCTGTCCGACCTCGCCGTCTTCCACCTCAACTCCAACCGCTTCTCCGGCTCCCTCCCCGAGTCCCTCCGCTCCCTCCACCTCCTCCACGAGATCGACGTCAGCAACAACCAGCTCTCCGCCCCCTTCCCGTCGCAGCTCCTCTGCCTCCCCAACGTCCAGTACGTCGACATCAGGTAAGCACCCTTGTAGATGTGTACGCAAATACCTGAGCCTGCGAGAGCTTTTCATGAGCGCACCTTATGTTTGTTGCACTTGTATCTGTCTCTGTGTGTGAAGGTTCAACAACTTCTGCGGCGAGGTGCCGGCGGCGATCTTCGAGAAGAAGATCGACGCGCTTTTCATCAATAACAACCACTTCGAGTTCACACTGCCGGAGAGCTTCACCAACTCGACGGCGTCGGTGATCGTGCTGGCGAACTTGCCGCGGTTGGGCGGCTGCCTGCCGAGCAGCATCGGCGACATGGCCGGGACGCTCAACGAGCTCATCCTCCTCAACAGCGGCATCTCCTCCTGCATCCCGCCTGAGATCGGCAAGCTGGACAAGCTCACCGTGCTCGACCTCAGCTTCAACAGCATCGCCGGCACGCTGCCGGACACCATCGGCAACATGCGCGCGCTGGAGCAGCTCGACGTCGCGCACAACCAACTCGCCGGCGAGATACCCGAGAGCATCTGCGAGCTGCCGCACCTCAAGAACTTCACCTACTCGCACAACTTCTTCTGCGGCGAGCCGCACCGGTGCCTCGAGGTGCCGCACATCGACGACAGCCAGAACTGCATCGCTGGGCGCCCCGACCAGCGGCCCGGCGAGGAGTGCATCTCGTTCCTGCACCGGCCGAAGGTGCACTGCGACGCCCACGGGTGCATCGCGCCACCATCTCCACCGCCGCCGCCGCCGCCTCCCGTGTATGCCCATCCGCCGCCGGTATACTGATCTGTGGTAATACTGTAACATGTAATTGCTTGCTGGCTTTGTGGAGTGAGAACTAAAGGGTAAATGCATACACATGGTATATACTGTAATCTTCATTTTTCGTCAAACGAGTAATAAATTCATATTTCTGCATAACAGAAAGCTTTGGGTATTCTCGAAAAAAAAAGCATTCACATTGCACAAATCAACTCAAAGTTTGGTGAAAGAGACTTATCAATGTATTCCTTTATTGTTTCTTGTACTGGTTTTTTAATGTTCTTGTACCACTTCTGCAAATAGTTATTTCTTATCTTATCAGACTTCATCAGTAAATTGTTGAATCACAACTATAGTTTACATGGGGACCATGTTAGATAGAATCATAGAAATAGGCCCACTGCTAAAGTGGGGCGAAAAAACAAAGAAAAAGGACATAAGGATGATAAAGAACTGTTTTGCATTTTACAGGTTGAAAAGATGATAAAAATATTTAGTTGATCATGCAAACTTTGGGGGGCTTTATAAGAGTTGGTACGTTACTCCGTGTCAGTTTGGCAATTTAGCTACCTTCCATTGTCAACAAGTAATGTTTGAAATTAATATATGACCTAGTCAAGAAATGGAAACTAAGGAAACAGAGGAGCAAGAAAAACAGAGGATAGTAAATTAAAAGGAATATCATTCAGGTACACCAAATGAATAACTGTAATAGAATAATGCGTTTGATAAGGATTGGTCAAAGATGATTTTTTTTTAAAAAAAGTGCTGCTCATGGGTTCCAGCTGCAAAGAGCGTTATCTTTTACTCTATGGTTGATCAACTCAAGGGGCAAGAAGATTCCCCTGCCTCTCTCATCTTGGCTGGCTCCAGGCAGGCTGGGGTTTCTTCATGTACTCAACATGTGTTTTTACCTCCTTATCCATATAACTTGTACAGCATATCATTGTGGCACAGATAAACCTACTAAAAGATTAGATAACCGAAAAGCCAATTATGTATATCCAATGGTATAAAGCACGCTGACGGTTTTCTAGAGATGGATGACAGAGATGGCTATGGTATATAAACATGATTCTGGTAGTATTATGGTGCACAAAAGCACGATTGTAGAATCCGGTCTAAACAGTAAAACTAAGTGGCCAGGCTGCATGGGATGGCTGATCTATTTGTCACTGGTCGGTCAGACCGACTTATAATAACTGCTGAAAAGTTGGACAGATTTGTACACTGGACGAAGACCAAGTGTAATATATAGCCACTTGACCTAAAACAAATGACAAACAAGCTGACGGCACCATCTTACTGCCTGTTTAAGTAATCTGACATACAGTTAAGGGCCGTTTAACAGATAATCATGTCTGGTAACACAGCAGGTAACCTAATCCATTGTTATACTGCAAAGAAGACGCAAAGGAAAGGCCTGTTAACCAATTTACATGGATTACTTGCAATTTCAGCATATCTCAGCAAGTACAATATGTGTGCACGGTGGATGCTTCTGTTTGAGCTACTCTTCTTTTCGGACTCATGATGTGCCTTTGCAGTTGCTCCAGTAGTTCAGGCCTAGTTGTGTGATTTTAGCTGAAAAGGTGAAGTTCATTATTCTATTTGTGAAATAATGCAGTTATGATGGAACCAAAATGGTACACTATACTGACTCAACATGACATGTGAGTTCTGAGCAACAATTATGACTATTTTTAGGCTCCTGGGAAAAAAAAAGGACTTCAGAGTTCAGACATAAAGTATTGGTCCCTAACATAGTAACAGGGCAATAAAGCAGAGTCTTTGATGATGTACTGATTTCATTCAGTTAAGGCCCTGTTTAGTTCCCAAAAAAATTTCTAGGTATCCGTCACATCAAATTTTTGAACACATGCATGGAGCATTAAATGTAGTTGAAAAAAAACTAATTACACGGTCTAACTGATTAGCACGAGACGAATCTTTTAAGCCTAATTAGTCAATAATTGGACATTAATTGTCAAATAACAACGAAAGTGCTACAGTGTCAAAATCCAAACATTTTCGCGAACTAAACAGGGCCTAAGGGAGATTCAATGGTATCAATGAAATTCAAAAAAAGACATTTTTTAAAAAATATTCAGCACTCAATTAAGGGCCTGTTCGGTTAATTCCATCCACAAGAGGATTGGGAGGGATTGGAGGGGATTGAGGGGGATTTTGACTTGTTAGGGATTTAATCCCTCCCAACCCCCTCCAATCCCCTTCAATCTCCTCCAAACCGAACAAGCCCTAACATGGGAATATTTTTTCCAGAATCTTAAGAGAATGTAAACCATAACTGCACAGTAATATTATACCAATAGAGAAGGAAAAATCAAATCCGCAATGCTGATCATGATACACAATCAACCGAGCAAATCAGTACGTTAATGGGCTTAGGGCATGATTGAGCACTTGATATTCACTAACAGATTTGGGTCAATAATTATTGTTTCAGCACTGTTAGTAAAAAGAATCTTTGGTCATTAGTAGCTTTCCATGGATGCACAAATTTATCGTACCTGAGTGGAAAAAACTGTAGTACAAAAGAAGATATTGTGGTACGAGAATTCTGTTCCTAAAATCTACCAGTAGTCACCACAAGAGCAGACTCCATCTTCCAAGTGGTGGAAGCGGTTCAGGTCTCTGAGTATAATTCGTCTATTGAAGACCATTGAGACAAGTTTTGCCATCAAATGACAATCTGGGCATATGCGGAGATTCTTCACAACTCGCAGTGTAGCTCCTGGATCTGTATTTAGAAGCCCAAAAGCAATTGCCAGCTTCTCGCTATGGTATCTCAGGCTTGTTGCCTTCTCATCCTCATCCATTTCAACATGGAACACATGTGAGGTATCAGGGACATAACCAACCAGTTTTAGTTGGTCAATCACTTCATCAACCATTCTCCTTGCTTCTTGTGATTTGGGGTGCTTTCCATCTCCTGCGAAGAACTCGTGAACTGTGTTATCTATCTCGATTGAGCTGCAGCCTGGCACCTTTACCACACCTTTTTCATTCATCAGTTTCCTTACCCTATTCATCTCTTCCCATTTTCCAGTGTTTGCACATAAATTCGAGAATATTACATAATCACCACCATGAGAATCGTCCAGCTCAAGGATCCTCTCAAAGACACGCTTGCCAAGTTCAACATCTCCACGGCCTCCACAAGCAGAAAGCAACGTCCTCCATAAGATTAGGGTGGGCTTTATTGGCAGTTCATCGATGAACTTGTAAGCTCTCTCCAGCTGCCCTGATCGAGCTAGCAAATCTGTCACACAACCATAGTGCTTGATCCCTGGAATGATACCATGATCTTTCATATCGTCGAAATACTGAAGCCCTTCACTCACCAAACCAGAGTGGCTACAGGCATAGAGCACACCAAGGAATGTAATATCATCAGGCTTTATCCCTTGCTTCTTCATCTCTTCAAACAGAGAAATGGCCTCCCTGCCATAGCCATGGCTAGCGTAGGCCACGATCATCACCGACCAAGCTTGCTTCTCTCTTGACTCCATCCCCTGGAACACGGCAATGGCATCCTCCAAGCTCCCACACTTTGCATACATGTCCATCAGCGCAGTGCTGACTTTGA
The DNA here is from genome assembly GCF_016808335.1 of Panicum virgatum. Classification (NCBI taxonomy): domain Eukaryota; kingdom Viridiplantae; phylum Streptophyta; class Magnoliopsida; order Poales; family Poaceae; genus Panicum; species Panicum virgatum. The sequence goes on from NC_053144.1 coordinate 4,185,990, forward strand.
CGAGGGAATCAAGCCCTATCTTCCGAACATAATCATGGATCCACCTCCCCAGTTCCAGCGCACGACGAGAGCACACTAATCACTGACACGGACGTGGGCTCGAGCCCCTTGGCCTGCATCTCGCGGAACAGCACCAGGGCCTCCCCGGGCCGGCTGCTCCTCACGGCCGCGGCGATCATCGCGTTGTACGAGACCACGCAGTCCCCGTCCATCCTGTCAAACACGGCGCGCGCGGCGCGCCCGTCCCCGCACTCGGCGTACATGTTGATGAGCGTGGGGCGGGCGTACTCGTGGCCCGCGGCGCCGACCTTGACGGCCTCGGCGTGAACCTGGCGCCCTTCCTCCCCCGCGCGCGCCGCGGCGCACGCCTTGAGCAGCGACACGAACGTGTAGGTGTCCGGCGCGACGCCCTCCTCCAGCATGCGCACGAACACCCGCGCCGCCGCGGAGGAGGAGGACGGGGAGCGCGCGTAGCCGCGGAGCAGGGTGTTGTACCAGACGGCGTCCGCCGGGTGTGGCACCCGGTCGAACACCTGGCGGGCGTAGGCGAGGTGGGCGGGGTGCGCGCCCGGGGCGGTGCAGAGCGTGAGGAGCCTGGTGACGAAGGCCGGGTGCGCGGCGAGGCCGGCCTTGACGGCGGCGGCGTGGAGCGGGGCGAGAGACCGCAGGCTGGTGCAGTGCGGGAGGTGGGAGAGGAGCGGGTGCTGCGGCGGCGGGCTCTTGGCCTTGGATTTGGCGGGAAGGAGAGGGGGAGGCGTGGATGTCAGGGGCGCAGACGACATGGCCGTCCCCTCGCCGCGGAGGACGATAGCCAAGTGAGGTGGGGGATCCTAATCCGGAGAGATTAGCGACGGCTTTGGTACTTGGAATTGGGGATGGACCCCTGGGCCGAAACGGGCCGGGCCCAGATCTGACTAGATCGGGCCGGACCAGGCTGCATTTATCGTTTTGAGTACGCATGTGTTGCGTATAACTTTTTTTTTTCAAGGTAAAGTTTTGCGTATAACTGTGTATACTGATTTTAATATGCTCCAACGCAACTTTTTTTCCTGAAATAACCAACGAAACTTGCACAAGAGGTGGAGTACCACTTGGTGACGGACTAGAAGCTTCTAGTATCAGCAACAATACCGTACCCGTCACCTGTGCGTACAAACTACGCGTAGTCGCCTGCATACCTACGCGCCCCCGCGCGCACACATGTCCGCCGCATCCGCCGTAGGCGCGGAACACACGCACGTGACCTGAAAACCGAGTCGGCGTGGCGGACGTCGCGCGAGGCGCCGAGCAGCCCACCGCCGCCGCCCGCAGGCGGCAGAACACAAATACAACAAAGCCCATGGCTACGTACGCCGTACGCGTACGTGACGCGCGCGTCCGTCCGTGCCACCTACGCTTTCGCACGAACCCGACAAGCGCGCGGGCACCTGTTCTCGTTTGACCCTGGGCGCGCTCGGTGGCGTTCGTCCACACCCGGGCCCAGCGGCCATCTCTGACGTCAGATGCAGTAGGAGGATGCTGTGGTGTCGGACAGTGTGGCATGGATGGGGAGAAGCGCCGACGAGGAAGCGGCCAGCTCCTCGATCCGTTCACACTGTTGCCTGCGGACCATTGCCAGCCGGACGGGACGCAGACGTGAAGAGACTGCTTGACGAGATGGCCTCGTGCCCTCGTGGTGGTATCCTATATTCCTATCTCGAATTGCGCCGGTGCAGTGTGTGTTCAAGATTACGAGTAGCTGTTCTGCACTGTTTTTTTTTTTATATTACCGTTTTGAAATACTACCTCCGTTTTTAAATATATGTCGCTTAGGATAACCTATTTAGTTCAAAAATAAACTAATTTGCTTGTCCTAAATGTCATATATTTAAGAACAAAGGAGTAGCATTTGTTTCGCGGTTGTTTACGGCCATCTATTAGCAAAATTTATCGATTTTATTTGTCCTATAAAGCGGCTCATTTTACTAATACCGAATATACATATTATTTTAATATTATGTTATTTTTACCTATTTTAGGAAGATGTACACAATAGTCATGGCCATATATAACCAACAAATGATGACAAGCTATAACATATGGAGTACTATGTTATAACTGTACGGATATTGACACGTGTTATGTCGCCATGCTTCTTGATTTTCTCGTCGGCTTGCGGACAAAAGTGATTGCGCTCGGCAGTTTGCATTAATACGTCGATATTTTTGGCAACCAATTGAGTAACAGAATACAATCCAGACAAATGTATAGATTCGAATTCATGTGATCATGTAGCTTGGTGGCAACACACCATAGGTGTGTTATTGATTCGCTTTCTTCCACATAAAATTAATTTGCATCCAAAAATGAGTATCAACGATGGCACATTCAATGAGTTGAGTAGCATGCATGGATCCATCATATAAGTTCGGAGCCTATGAACTCTTACAGATGATAATTGGACAATGTGGAGACCCATGGGTAGTAAAATCGCCAATAAAATCATGGTTAAAGATAAAAGTGAAGCAACCATCCCTTTGGTTTTTTAGCGGTTGTCTCTGAATAATTTTCACTAGTTTGGGCAATGCAACTGAAAGTGGATCGATCATTTCAGTTGCAATGCAATGCAATGCGGTTGAATGGAGGGATGGGCTGCAACTGCAACACAGTGACGAAGTGGCGGCTTTTCCTTTTATCTGTTGGGCTCCGTTCCTTCTTTGTCTTCCACACACCTCCTTTTGGCTTTCTTGGAGACCCACCTCACCTCACCTTCTCCTCCTCCTCTCTCCTCCCCTGCTCCCTGTCAAGCTAGTACACCTCAACCTGCTGCAGTTCTTCTTGCTGCCGCAGCGCTCCCGCACAGAGGTTTGCTCCTCCTCTTGTCGGCAGGCTCCGTTCTTGGTTGCATTCCGCAGCGGTTACCTCGATCTGCTCCTCCGCCAGATTCAATTGATGTGGTGTGCTCTTGGAGCCAGGGGCTCTAATTCGGCAGCTGCTCCCCGTGCTCCGATCCCCAACTTTGATGAGGCTCTCCCATTGTGAGAGCCACTGCGCCGGCCCCTTCCGCTTCATCTCCTGCCTCCCCAAATCCAAAGATGCGAGCCGCGACGCTGCCTTTGCGCCGGCGCCGCGCTCGGCCGCCGTGGCCGAGGAGGCGCCGCCTCCGGTTCAGAAGATAGAGGCGCCGGTACCCGGAAAGGAAGACGACGAAGAGGAGGCTCAGAAGCACGAGGATGGTGAGAAGGCAGCGCCGCCGCCGAAGAAGAGTTGCCTGAAGAAGGCCAACTGCGGCGATGATAAGTGTGCCGCCAAATGCAATGTGCAGTGGCTGGATTTGCTCGGAGAGGATCTGACAGAGGTTAAGGAATACGAGCCAAGGTATGCATCATCTTCCTCGCTGAACTTTCTGCAAGCCTGCAATTGTCCATGAGTTTGGAATCTTGGATTATTGTAGTATCCAGTAGATGGGTGAATTGCTACTATGCGTTGTATATGTCCAGTTTCTCTTCCTTTTAGATCAACTAGGTGAATGTTCTGCATGCTTGGGTTCTAGCGAGCTAATTTTCTGCTAGACATGGTTCTTACTAAATCAGTTTATGGGGTGTTGACTTAAGTGAAAGTGTGAAACCATGCTCTGATGCCAGATGGATCGCAGTGTCTCCTATTTGTTTAGGTCCGATGATGGCTGTCATTGTTTTGTTATTCCAAGAAATCAACCTTACGGTTGAACAAGACGTCTTGTATTATATATCTTGAAAAACTTGGTCATAATGTTTAGCCAGATTTTTTAAAGCTTGTAAGGATCGGGTGCTCTAGCCTAAGAGGGGGAGGGGGTGAATTAGGCACTCTAAAAACTTAGACCTATGGCTCCAACTAGTTTGCACAAAACTTAAACTAAAACATGCTATCTAGATGTGTAACTAGGTTGTTCTAGTGTGAAACCCCTATCCCAAAAGAGTTTAGCAACCTATAGCCTTTCCTATCAAGAAACTATTCTATGAAAGTAAAGGCACACAAATTGCTAGTAAGAAATGCGGAAGCTTAAAGAGCGGGATAGGAGATAGCAAATTCTTGACGCGGGTGTTTATCCCGTGGTTCGGTCAGCCACAAAGGCACACCTACATCCATGTTGTAGCACTCACTAAGAGTATTGCTACTCGGCCACCAAGTCTCTTCCGTGAACACAATCACGGTCACCTTGGCCCCGGGTTCCACTAAGGAGCTTCTCCACAAAGGATGAGGGTCTCCACGTCCCCCGTACAAAGATGTCGTCGCCGCTCCACACCAAGTCGGAGGGTCGATGACGTTGCCGGCGAGCTCCACGCTCCAAGGTGCCGGCGCACCAAGCTCTTGTTTTGGTTCACTAGAGAACCACAGCACAAAGGCTTGAAGCCTTGCAATCTCACTCTCTAAGAGCTAATCCTTTACACAACACTCTCAAAGTGTTCTAAGGGCTAAGGATATGATCTTGATGTTTTTGTATGGCTTGGAGATGTTTTTGGGTGTGTGTGGGATGTCCAGCAACTTCAGCAATCTTCAAATGACCGGGGTGAGACGTATATATAGGCCACCAAGTCTTGTAGCCGTTGCTCCAACGGTCAGCTGAAAATCTGCGTATCACCAGAAGAACCGATGCCTCTGGCTGAGGTAGCGTCGGTTCTTCCGGTCACTCATAACCCGAAGTAGCCGTTGAACTCCTGACAGCTGACGCAGTGATCACCGGTTGAACCGATGCTTTGTACCGATGCATCACCGGTTCATCCGGTGCTTAAGAATCTTCTCCTGGGCGCTGACGTCATTGCACCGACGCAATACTCCGATGCACCGTCGGTTGAACCGGTGCTGAAGAATCTTCTCCTGGGCTCTTGACATCGTCTCTGGAACATAGGACGCCCAATGCATCGATGCCCCTTTTTAACTCGTCGGTTCATCCGGTGCCCATAAGCTGACTTGGCTTTGATTCCCTTCTGCCATGGCGTCGGTTCTTCCGACAACCATCGGATGCACCGATGCTTCATGCGTCGGTTCTTCCGGTGCTTCAGACCGAAGAGCTTTCAGGGCGCTGCCCTGAGACCCGCGAGGGGCGACTCCCCCTCGACCCCCGTCCGCTAACCGGGTAGCGGAACCTTGCTACGCCTATTTTTTCTTTCTCTTTGACATCACTTGAACCTAAAAACCTGAGAATGGTCATCTTAACAATCATATTAGTCCAAGTGTTGTGTTGTCATTCGATCACCAAAATCACTCGAAATGGCATAAATGGTGTCATGTTCCTTACAAAGCTGCACTTCATTTGTTTGTGCATCATTATACACTTCTAGCAGAGATTAAATTTGTGTTTATCATTTCAGAAAAAGTTTGTGTTTATCTTCTAGATGATGTTACAATGTTACATTTATATCATAAATGTGGGTCTTTACTGTCTTTTAGAGTGTTTAACGCAAAATAGTTTAGCTTTGCATTCTGAAAACAAGGTCGATGAAACTCTCAGCTATGATACTCTTTTCAGCTCCATATTATTTCTATACAAGTTAAATTACATTGAAGCAGTCTGGTGCATGGTTTCAACTGAGTGTAATCAAGCTTACAAATTTGATACTGCCGGTAAATATTTAGTTTTATAGTCTCATTATTGCCAAATTGTTCTGCATATTCCTTTTTTGAGAGCACTGAAATAACAGTTGCACATAAAGTGATTGGTATATCAGCCTTTCGACATGGGTTTCTACTTCCTAGTTGGCTAGTTAGGACCAAATGTGCCCATATATAAAATGCAGTGTTATGAATACAGACAGACAGATAAAGACATTCCAATCAAACACTCAAATTATTGATTGCCGTTGCTTTCCAATAAGAAAATTCCTATTCACCGATCAACATGTTATTTGACCTCACCTAGTCACCTTATAGAATTGACTATCTGTAAAAGTTTCCAAAGTCCTCCACAGTACTTTTCTAGGATACAGTAATAGATATCCTGTTCATACTCAATATTTCTATCTTGAGTCCAGCAATCAAATAACAGAATGGCATTAGTTTCGTTCTTTTTTGCTGATGAGGATATCATATCGACATAATTCTCGATCAATGTTTGCATCTTCTGGAGACCCATCTGCTCATGGGGAAATCATTTGGATGTTGTTGTTTTTTGCTGGATTTCCTTGACTGCAAAAACTTTCTTGATGGAGCCTTGTTGGTTCGTTAATCTCACATAGTGCCTCTTGTGATTCCATACAGCGAACGTGGAGACTTGCTTGACGACGGAGACGGCATCTCGACATGTGTTTGCGTTATCCAATGAGTCAAGAAGAATCCTGTAGATTCTGTGAGGAAAAAAATGGTGGTTCGAAACGGCCATGTGTGTTCTTTCCAGTGGAGGCCCAGGGTGTTTTGTTGCTTCCTCCATGAGCTCCATCGAAGATGCCCAACCAGAACCAGTCGTGTGTAGTTGTCAAATCAAATCAAAGAAAAAAAAAAAACAGTCGTGCGTAAACCAGTCTCAACTCTCAACAGTACATGCATTAGATGCTGCGTAGCCTAGCCATAGGTTGGTGTCAGTTTATCAGGATTGTGTTAGGGTCTGAGCAGCTGGTTTTTCAGAGTGGTACATTGGTTGTCTAGTGCAGGCAGAATGTTGCCTTTTGTAAAGCTTTTATACTAATAGAAAATTAGCTTAGTACTACTAAAATCTCATCATCATGTGGTATACAATTGAGAAAAGTTGACTTGTGGATCCAGGGGCCACATGCCAGTGGCACACCGACACTACGGCAATTTCCAACTCTCTGATCTGGCACCAAGCTGTCAGTGTCTGGATGTGCACTGGACAGAACGGGCTTTAGTCCAACCTTGTAGGATAGATGGGCATGATCTATCTTGGGCTTTGGTTATCGGGGCCAGCCCAACGTGTGACCGGGCTTTTTTCTGAGGGTGCCCGATAGAGCGTTTTTTTCTTTTTTATATTTTTAAAAAATAAAAATTTTAAAAATATATGTCCGTTTTGAAATATTTCAAAAATACCCCCGGTCGCCCCCCATAGGGCGACAGGCCTTAAGTGTAATTTTTTTCTTCAAATTCGCAACGAGGTCCCTGAAGGGAAAAAAGGGCCTGTCGCCCCCTAACGGGCGACAAGGGCCTGTCGCCCACCAAAAAATTCAGGAAAAAAGAGGGGTGAGGAGAAGAAAAACGGCGAAACTCTGCCGAATTGCGTACTTGTGATCTACCGGTAACTTCCGTATGAATCCATTGATATTGTATAACAATTAAATTTAATTAGCGGATTAGCTGAATTAGATTTGGTGCTTTAGAACACTTGTTTAGTATTACAATTTCAGTACTATTACATACTTGTTTTTAAATTAATTATGAATTAGAATAGAATTATGAAAGTACCTTATTGATATTGCAGCATAAGGCAATGACTGCCTCCAATTGTGGAGGATTTTCATGGACCGAAGAAAAATCTAGTATAATACTTGATATCATGACCCATCTTGTTATCAGTAAGAAGTTGAATCCGTTAGCGGATGGTACGATAGAGATGGTGTTGTACAAAGTAGTAGAGTTTAAAGATTTCACATTATTTCGAGGTATTACGACGCAAGATGTAAAGGGACACCTGCTAGAACGTCGGAAGATATGCATGAGAGTATGTGAACTAGCGAATCATCCTAATATCATTGGATTCTTACAAAGTTCTTGTAAGATATGGATGCGGCCAGAGGTGTATGAGATGCACATTAAGGTAACTCTCATTCAGTTGTAATCCCGTCCGTCATTTTGAATCCATATTTATGAAACAATAACATTGTTTTTTAATTATATGCTAGGATTACCCCGAGGACACGGAGTTGATTAACAAAACGATACCAAATTTCCGTAAATTGGTATGTATCTTCGGTGGACTTATGCCGCAAACTAGACGAAGGAGGCGGATAAGATCTTCGGGTGATAGTACTTGGCCTGCACAAAAACAGATGCCCGAAGGTTCGTCGAGTCATGCTTTAGCACCTCAACCACCAATTTGTGTTAACTGGGATGACGACATGGATGACTTCATGCCCCCCAAACCATGGCCTCCAACACATGATGTTCCTGCCCCTGTACATGAACCTAGAATCAGAAAGGAGACAAAGGGAAAGGCAAGAGGTTCGTCAAGTCATGTTGCACCACCTGCAGCACAAACTTGTGTTAACTGGGATGACGACATGGATGACTTCATGCCCCCCAAACCATGGCCTCCAACACATGATGTTCCTCCCCCTGTACATGAACGTAGATCCAGAAAACAGAGAAAAGGAAAGCCAAGAGGTTCGTCGAGCCATAGTACACCACCTGCAGCATTGTAACACCCCGGGTGTCTGCACAGTAATTAAATAGGTGTCTGCACAGTAATTATGTATGTTTGCTATGCATCATGTGCTTGATTTGCTTAAAAAGGATCTTTTTGTAATTATAAAAGGCTGTATGTGTAATTATGATTTTATGCAAGGTCCTTTCTTTAGTTATTTCTGAATATAGCTTTTGTGGAGGGTGTTTTTGCAAAATTTCAGTGCATTTATTGCATGGAAGCAAATTTTGCTTTTAAGTCTAGGGTTGAAGTGAATTTGCTTTGAAAAAGATAAAATTCCTAGAATTCAAAATCCCTTCAATGATTTTAATTTTAGCTCTTGAATCTTTGGTCAAATAAATTTTTGCACAACATCAAAGTTGTAGATCTTGAAAAGTTGAACAACTTTCATGTTGGGCACTTTTCCATTTGAGCTTTGGTTTAAAAGTTATCGCTGGTTTACAGTTTAGTCCCTGGAATTTTTGGATATTGCAAAATCGCCCTTTTCTTCCACCTCCACCCCCCTGCTCTGTTCTCGCCGCCGCCCACCGACAGCGCCACCGCCGGCGCCGTGGAGCGCCTTCCCGGCCATCCCGGCCATTACTTCGCCTCGCGCTGTCACCCACGCGTCGCCCCGGAGCTCCTCCCCCGCCTGTTGCCTCGCGCTGGAGCTCCCCGGCCGTGCCACGCGCCCCGCCGCTTCCAGAACCGCCCCGACGGCCGCCACCTCGCCGTCGCGGTGGAGAGCCAGCTGCAGAAGCCGCCGGCCTCTTCTAGCGAGCGCCTGAGCACTACACATACCCCAGAAAATCGATTTCGTGCACTCTTTTGCTCTCCCCTCGCTCCCACGCCTCGGAACGCCACTGCCGCTCCACCCCGAACCCCGGCGAGCTCACCCCGCCGCGGAGCCGCCATTCCAAACCCGCTCCACCCCAATAGCCCCCACCTTTAGCCGCGCCTCGTCCTCGCGCAACTCCCAGGCTACCTCCCCTCGCCCAATCCTCACCGGAGCACCCTCGCCGTCGCTTGCCTCCGCCGCCGAGCCGCCCTGCTCCGTCGAGCCGCCGCCTCCGAGCCCCTCCCCGCAACCCTAGACACCTAGAGGTGCGCCTTGAACCCGTGAAGCTCACGCACCCCTCCACCCTCACCGCCGGTGAGCCCCTCGCCGGGAAACGGCCGGTCAACCGCCGCCACCCCTCTCTGACCCGGCCCAGGGACCTCGGGTTGAAAGAAAGAAAACCCCAGGGGGTTATTTGAATAGCTCAAGACACATAGGAATAGTGCCTTAGGGACTTCTTTGTGATGATTTTCAGTGATCTTTGAAATTCAATATCAATTCGTAGAAAATTCGTAAAATAGCAAATCTTGATGTTTTGGAATCCTCTTGAAGAGTTCTATGCAGTAGAACTATAATATGTTAGGATTTAGTTGCAAGTTTTTGCTGTAGATTTTGATTTGTGTTTCTAGTGCATAAATATTAGTTGATTTCATCTTTTTCTTAACTACTGCATAAAGCCATGTCTTGCAGTGAAACTTTTATGGTAGTTTACTCATGTAACACTAGCTTTTCTATAAAACTTTCATGATCAGTTCTCCTGTGTAGCTATTTATTTTATTTACTCCTTGTTTAATAGACTTTATTTATGATAAATAGTTTCTGTTCTTGATAAATCCTGAATTTATTCCTGAGTGTTCGTCTTGAGTATCTTAGCTTGTCCAGGAAGTTTGAGCTTCAGTTCATGGCTAGATCAGGGGCTAAAAATAAATCTTGCTAATCTATTGTCTGTTTTGTTTATTTTCTCATATTTATTTCTGTGCAAATAAAATCTTGAAACATTCACTGTAGTTAGTTCATTTCTGTATCAACCTCCTGTTAAATTTTGAGGTTCTTCTTTGTTCTAATTTGACCTGTATAATTCAAGTTTGTTCTATGTGCTGCCTGCATAAATGATTTGTTGTGATTAAATGGCTTCATGTCTTGGCGTGATTTTTGCAGGGTAGGTTGCTTTGTTCATTTTCTATTTAGGGTGATTTTGGCAGCATTTGTTACAGTTTGTACTTTGATTAGTTGATTTGTTAGCAAACTATGTTTTGTTTGTTATAAGAAAACCACCCCCACTTGTTTATGAAGTTAGTCAACTTCTTTTGTGCCGTTGATCATGATGCCTTGTGTAGTTAGATTTGTTATTTAACTACTCTATAAACGATTGCCCATGTGTGTATTTATAATGTTATTCTTGCATTACATATAGATACGACTACTTTGTCAGACGGAACGTACGAGCTGATCCCGGAGTCTGACGGAGGTGTTATTGAAACTCAAGTAAACACTGCTGAACTAACTGAAGCCCCGGACCAAAGTTCGGAAGAGCCTAGGGCTGAAATAGTTAGCAACTACCGAGAAGGCAAGCCCCGGACATAACCTATATTTCAAATTAATATCATTTACTGTATTGCTTACTTGTGCATTTACAGTTCTTAGGATTTGAATTGAAACCCTAGATGCATGATCCTAGGAACCTATGTACTGAACACTAGACTTGAGTTCGACTACTTGCTAAGCTTATAGGACTGGTAAAAGTCGAGTGATTGCCTGTCACTCGCGAGCTTTATAGGAATTGCCTGTTTACTTTCTGTTAACAATATAAGGACGACGGACGGGGTTGTGATCGATATCATAACTTCATGTGAGACCCCGTCTGTGTTAATGAACTTGCTAAGGTCGCGGTGTGTGGTAGCGTTGGTTAAGTCTTTGAAAGTACTAGCCACATGCCGTCAATATGGTACGCGGCAAGCCTAGTAGCCGATTGGACCGGGGAGTGGATATACCTGACACTCTCTCTTAGGGATAGGTTTTATTTTTATGTTGCGCAACACTGCGACTTCAAGGGACAAGGGTGGACCTCGTAGAAGGGTGGACCTTGGAGCCCTGTAGTCGGGGAGAGTGTTCCTATCCACAAGCCGGAAAGAAAGGTCAACGGTTGTTTGGGAATGACCCGACGGTGTTCCAGACGTGTGAGCTAGGTTTATCCTTGCAAGGTTGAATTTCGATTCAGAATCGTCCGCCTCTCACGATGAAATGAGACTGCTTGATCTCTTTGCCACACAGAGTAAGAAGAGCAATAATATTATGATCAATCTTGATGTTTGCTTAAAGTTCTACCATGATTGAATAGTAGCTGCTTACATAGAATGGTTAATCAACTAGAATCTTGAAAGCTAAAACTTGAAAGTAAGGACATACTCATTATTGCTTTTCAGCAAAGGAAAACCAGAGCCTCACAAAAACCTTGCATAGTCTAGCTAAAGTGGGCTACTTATACCCGTTGGCGGTTAAGTCTTGCTGAGTATTAGAATACTCAGCCTTGCTGTTGAACTCTCTTTCAGGTATGAGTTTTGAGGATCAGATCGCTAGCTTGACCTACCCTTGCTCGTTGCCTCCTGGCTGGTCCGTAGAATGGGATTCGTCTTCGACCGGCAATGACCTTGACGAGTGATACCATGCTTGGGCTAGCCTGGTGTCCTTTTGCGACGTGTTGTAGCCGTCGTGTTTTATCTTCCGCTGTTTTAAAACTCTGAACTTAAATTATGGTTTGTATAACTGTTTTACTACTTTTGGTCTTGTATTAATGTTTTAGAACCAGTTTGTAATAACATTTATGCCTGTGATGTAAAAATTGTGGTTGTAATATCTCTGGACTCGCCTTCGTGCGGGGTATGCTTGTTCGATCCGAGAACCGGTGGTTGTATCGGGACGTTACCCGACAGACCAAGAATTGTTCCGTTTGAAGTGCGTTTGTGCTGATGTTGCCTTTATGGTGATGGCCTGCGCACTTGAGCCGGGATAATTTAGGCGGTTCTGCCACAGCTGGTATCAGAGCTACAAGCATACACCAGAGGTGTTGGAACCTTAAAAATCGCTTTTCGTATAAAATTGGAACAACAGGGTATTTCGAAAAATTACGTTGGATTCGTTAAGGGTTGTGCATAGAACGTAAAGTCCTAGGGAATTTACGGGAATTACTAGGTGGCTATTTATATATGGTTTATGTTATCTGACTTCCAGCACTTTACATTTTGTTAAACCATACTCACAAGCAACTCTTAATTCTTGTAACGACGCACCTACGTTGAGGTAAGAAGGTAAGGATCCTCAGTCAGCTGAGGGAGTCTGACATTCCCGTCGGTGATGCGAACCGAACGCTGCGCTCAAGCAGTGACCTACTTGAGCTGCTGCCAATATATCGATCTTGGTCGACTATATTGGGAGTAAAGGAACTTGTGAATACGCCTCTGAGTAGCGTATGTTAACGTTGGCCATACGGCGGAAATTGTATGGCTGCCGCTTCTATAGTGAGCGGTAATATTTGGGGACGCTTTCATGGGTGCTGGCATGAAAGGTTCAATGGATATATATATATATATATATATATATATATATATATATATATATATATATATATATATATATATATATATATGTGTTCTGTCAATCTTCTGCAGGTGCACTAACCGCGATTCGATAAGTTAAGAACGGTTAGAATGTATCGACTAGCTATATAGGGAGAGCCGTATTTATGTATGCCACCGTGCTAACCACGTAAGCCCAACGATAGTTGGCAATTGTTTATCTTGTGAGGACGGTCAGGACATGCATGCATATCTAGTTGATGTTTGATTTGGTTCTTAGTGTTTGAAGTTGTTACCTAAGCTTTGTAAGGAATTTCTAGTATGAATTCTCATAGATAAGTGTTAGTGTGCTTAAACCATAAGTGGGTTAGATTTTGATTTTAGAAGCATGCTTGTTAAATGCTTAGGTTTCCTTGGATAAAAAAATGGTTTTGAGTCATGCCTTCATCCTAAGCCCCATCTTGTTGTTAGAAGGATCTTTTCATTCCATAGAATCTCAAATGATGAACCAGTACCTATTGTGGTTTGTTATTTTTTGAGTTTGGAACCATGTCATCTTTTGAATTAGAATCACATTTGTTTTACCGCAGTCTTCTTAAAGCTTTATTTGAGAAATCTTGAGATAATTGTATTACTCACATTTGAATCCTTTTTTATTCAGATGGCGACTTGTTCCCAGATCTTTTGGGATGAGGAGGGGAATGCTCATACCGACTGTTTGTACTGGGAGGGTTTCCCAAGGATTCTTTGGGATTCACTTCGTATCTTTCACTACCCAGATCCACCCCAGTACACGGGACGCCAGTTTTCTGAGGAGGGAATTAAGAAGAATAGAGTTACAATGACCATTCCTCAGCACCCCACCTTGGAGTGGCCACCGATTGAGATTGAGGTGATTGGGTACCGTCTTGTTGATGCTTTTGAGACAGCAGCTCTCAAAGCAATTACTACTTTTTGTGAGCACCATCCCGAGGAGGTAGCTGCATATCCTATTGGTTTGTTTCCAGCAGTCAGTGCTGGCAATGCAGAGTGGCTGTTCAGGGTCACCCACTTCGGGCACTTAACTGGAGATGTAGCGGATGAGACTATTGAGGCCGTAGTCAGATATATGAATGCTCAGTCGCACTACCAGATACTTCAGCAGCGACACATGGACCAGGTGATAGACTTGGCCCAGAGTTTTCAGCGAGGTCTTCGTTTGAGAGATACCCAGATTCAGGGACTACAGGATGTCGTTGCTGGGAGGGATCTGGCCATTGCACAGTTTGAGCATCAGGCTATGGAGCATGGTGCGGAGATAGAGCAGCGCAACATAGTTATTGGTTTTCTTCAGGGGCAGGTGAATGAGCTTCAAGCAGATTGGGCTGATGCTTTAGCACATGTTGGTTTGCTCCAGGAGCAACTAGATGCCCCAGCCGAGCCTGCAGCAGCAGAAGAGGACCCAGAGTAGATTGAGGGAGTATCTGATTTAGATTCAGATCACGCACTTGCTGAGCCTAACCCTCAGCCGGATGACTCTTCTTCGGCAGTGCCTCTTCTGTGGGCAACCTCAACGACTTCTAGGCGCCTTAGACTAGTCCTAGATAGTTCGTGTTTTCTCTTGTTGTAGCTTGTACATAGGGAAGAGATGTTGTAAAATAGCCCTAGGGAGGAGTACCACTTGTTGTATTATATGTGGTAAGGGTGAGTGATGTTAGGTTGTAAGAAAAATGCTACTTTGAGTGTAATATAAGTAGCGACTACCAGTTGAAAATCATGATCTTCCTACCTACCAATTCTCTTCGTTTGTGCATTTCTAGGCTGTTTGATGAATACTAAGGATGTTGCAAGTTTTGTGGCATGTGTGCTCATCAAATTTTAGCCTATTGAATTTGTGAGACTAAATTTTTGGGTCTAATCACTCCTATGGTCTCTGTTGATTAGTAGTATAGCACATAGCGATGAAGAGTGAATTGCTAGATTATCTCCTTTACCCTTTTGCTCTCAGCGTTGAGTATCGATACGATGGAGCATGAGGCTATCTGACAGCTGACCTGTTCTGAGTTTTATGGGCTGCACAAATATGTGTTATGCATATTGTGCTACACCGCATTTAGTCAAATTCTGCTGATTTTATTTTGATATCCAATGTATGATCATTGTATGTACCATTGATTTTGGAAGCAAGAAATATGTATCTAATGGATGTCTTCCATAATTACAGATGGTAGGTCATACTCGTGGAACGCCTGATGGCTTCGGTTGTGAAGCTGGCAGTGGATCTCAGCAGCCACCGCCACCCCCGTCGAATCTGGCCGAGTTAATGGCCATGCAAACCGAATTGCTTCGCCAGCTAGTCCAAGGGCAACAAAATCAGCCACGCCAACAGTATGGAGGACGTGAGGCACAACCAGCGGGTTACCAGGAATTCTTTGGTACCCAACCTCCGCTTTTCAGCAAAGCTGATGACCCACTGGACGCCGATGCTTGGCTCCGTACAATCAATTCCAAGTTTGCTTTGTTAGCAGTACCGTGTGTTGATGCAAACAAGGCCCACTTTGCCGCTCAGCAACTTCGTGGTCCTGCATGTATATGGTGGGATAATTATTGTGCAATGCAGCCTGCTGAACATATTATATCTTGGGAGGAATTCAGAACTGCCTTCAGATCACATCATATTCCTGAGGGACTAATTGAAAGAAAGCTGAATGAGTTCTTGGCTCTAGATCAGGGAACCCGCACTGTTCTACAATATGCACAGACCTTCAATCATCTGTGCCAGTATGCGGGCCATCATGCTGATACGGATGCCAAGAAACGTGATCGTTTCCGTCGTGGCCTCACTACCAAGCTCAAGGAACGCCTGAACCTTGTTCAGCCCAACACTTACAATGAGCTGGTCAACTTGGCCATTACGCAAGAGGACTGTATTGCTACCCATCGTGCTGAGAAGAAGCGGAAGGCACCAACAGGACCCTCGAGTGCTCAGCCACCGAGGTATCGTCTAGTGCAGAATACTCCACCCAGGCCTCCGCAAAGAAATGCCCCAGTGGGCAGGTTTGTCTTTAGGCCGCCTCAGCAGCAAGGAGGATTCAGACCTCCAGTGCCTCAGCAGCAGCAACAGCAACAGCAGCAGCAGCTGTGGCAGAACCGCCTAAATTATCCCGGCTCAAGTGCGTAAACCATCACCATAAAGGCAACATTAGCTTAAACGCACTTCAAACGGAACAATTTTTGGTCTGTCGGGTAACGTCCCGATACAACCACCGATTCTCGGATCGAACAAGCATACCTCGCACGAAGGCGAGTCCAGAGATATTACAACCACAAATTTTACAACACAGGCAAGTTCAGTAGTGATTACAAAATAGTTCAAACCATTATTACAAAACCAACTTAAGTAAAACAGTTCTACAAAACATAATTATAAGTTCAGAGTCTAAACAGCGGAAGATGAAACACGATTTCTACAACACGTCGCCAAAAGTATACCAAGCTAGCCCAAGCCGGGTATCACTCGTCATAGTCATTGCCGGCCGAAGACGTATCCCATTCTACGGACCAGCCAGGAGGCAAAGCGCAAGGATAGGTCAAGCTAGCGATCTGATCCTCAAAACTCATACCTGAAAAAGGATTTCAACAGCAAGGCTGAGTATTCTAATACTCAGCAAGACTTAACCGACAACGGGTATAAGTAGCCCACCTTAGCTAGACTATGCAAGGCATTTGTAAGGCTCTGGTTTTCCTTTGCTGAAAAGCAATAAAGAGTAGGTCCTTACTTTCAAGTTTTAGCTTCAAGATTCTAGTTGATTAACCATTCTATGTAAGCATCTACTAACCAAACATGGTGGAACTTCTAAGCAAGCATCAAGATTAATAAGAATATTGTTGCTCTTATTACTCTGTGTGGCAAAGAGATCAAGCAGTCTCATTTCATCGTGAGAGGCGGACGATTCTGAATCGAAATTCAACCTTGCAAGGGTAACCTAGCACACACGTCTGGAATACCGTCGGGTCATTCCCAAACAACCGTTAACCTTTCTTTCCGGCTTGTGGATAGTGCCACTCTCCCCGACTACAGGGCTCCAAGGCCGAACCTTGTCCCTAGAAGTCGTAGTGTTGCGCAACATATAATAAAACCTATCCCTACTGAGAGAGTGGGAGGTATATCCACTCCCCGGTCCAATCGGCTACTAGGCTTGCCGCGTACCATATTTACGGCATGTGACTAGTACTTTCAAAAACTTAACCAGCACTACCACACACCGCGACCTTAGCAAGTTCATCAACACAGACGGGGTCTCACATAGGACATAATATCGAACACAACCCCGTCCGTCGTCCTTATATTGATAACAGAAAGTAAACAAGCAATTCCTATAAAGCTCGCGAGTGACAGGCAATCACTCGACTTTTACCGTTCCTATAAGCTTAGCAGATAGTCGAACTCAGGTCTAGTGTTCAGTACATAGGTTCCTAGGATCATGCATCTAGGGTTTTCAATTCAAATCCTAAGAATTGTAAATGCACAAGTAAGTAACAACAGTAAATGATAATAATTTGAAATATAGGTTATGTCCGGGGCTTGCCTTCTCGGTAATTGCTAACTATTTCAGCGCTAGGCTCTTCCGAACTTTGGTTCGGGGCTTCAGTTAGTTCCGCAGTGTTCACTTGAGTTTCGAGATCACCTCCGTCAGATTCCGGGATCAGCTCGTACGTCCCGTCCGATAAGGCAGTCGTGTCTATATGCAATGCAAGAACAACATTAAAAACAAACATGGGTAATCGTTTATAGAGTAGTTAAATAACAAATTTAACTACACAAGGCATTATGATCAACAACACAAAAGAAGTTAACTAACTTCACAAAATGAGTGGTGGTGATTTTCCTATACAAGTAAGTCATGGTTTGTAAATAAATTAACAAATCAGAGTACAAATAGTACTAAAATCTACCAAAATTACCCTAAACAGAACGTGAACAAAGTAATCTACCCTGTAAAAATCATGCCAAGACATTTAACCATTTAAACACAAAAAATCATTTACTACGATAACATCTAGAACAAGCAAGAATTACACAGGTCAAACTAAAGAAGATCAGAAGCTCAAAATTTAACATGAGATCTACACAGTTATGATCTAGCTACTGTGAATTTTTCATGATTTTATCTACATAGAATTTATTCTGAGAAAATAAACAAAACAGACATCAGTTTAACAAAAATCAATTTTAACTACTGATCTAGCCATGAACTGAAGCTTAAACTTCCTGGAAAAACTAAACTACTCAAAAAGAACATGTCAAAATAAAATCATGATTTATTACAAACAGAAACTATTTACCATAAATAAAGTGTACTAAACAAAGATTAAAACAAATAAATAGCTACACAAGAGAACTGACCACGAAATTTTTATAGAAAAGCTAGTGTTACATAAGTAAACTACCACCAAAATTTCATATCAATATCAGCTTTCAAGCACCAGATAAGAAAAAGATTAAACATCTAGTATTTCTTTATCTAGTGACACAAAACCATTTATACAGCAAAAACTTGCAACTAAAGCCTAACATATTATGGTTCTACTGCATAGAGCTCTTCAAAAGGATTCCAAAACATCAAGATTTGCTATTTTACGAATTTTCTATGAATTGATCTAGAATTTCAAAGTTCACTGAAAATATTACAAAGCAGCCCCTACTGGCACTATTCATCTGAGTCTAGGCCTATGCAAATAACCCCCTGGGTTTTCTTTCCTTTCAACCCGAGGTCCCTGGGCCGGGTCAGAGAGGGGAGGCGGCGGTTGACCGGCCGTTTCCCGGCGAGGGGCTCACCGGCGGCGAGAGGGGAGGGGTGCGTGAGCTTCACGGGTGCAAGGCGCACCTCTGGGTGGCCTAGAGTTGCGCGGAGGGGCTCGGAAGCGGCGGCTCGGCGGAGCAGGGCGGGTCGGCGGCGGAGGCAAGCGACGGCGAGGGTGCTCCGGTGAGGTTCAGGCGAGGGGAAGTGGCCTGGGAGCTGCGCGAGGTCGAGGCGGTGCTAAAGGTGGGGGCTGTAGGGGTAGAGCGGGTCTGGGGTGGCGGCTCCTTGGCGGGGTGAAGCTCGGCGGCGTTCGGGGTGAGCGGCGGCGGCGTTCTGGGGCGTGGGGTTAGGGAACTGGCTAAAAGAGGAGGGGAATAGAGCGCGGGGCTTCTTGTAGTGCTCAGGCGCGCGAAAGATCGAGAGCTGGGCCTCGGGTTTGGGCTCTCCACGGCGGCGTCGCGGTGGCGGCCGCCGGGGAGGTTCTGGGCTCGGCGGGGGCGCGTGGCGAGGGGTGGGGGCTCCAGCGCGAGGCAACAGGAGGGGGAGGAGCTCGCCGGCGACGCGTGGGAGCCAGCGCACGGCGAATTGATGGCCGGGAAAGCCGGGAAGGCGTCGGCGGGCGGCGCTGTCGGTGGCCGGCGGCGAGAAGCAGAGCAGAGAGGGGGAGATGGTCATAAGGGCGATTTTGCAATTTCCAAAAGTTCCAAGGACCTTTCTGTAAACAAGCAATAACTTTTAAACCAAAGCTCAAATAGAAAAGTGCCCAACATGAAAGTTGTTCAACTTTTCAAGATCTACAACTTTTATGTTGTGCAAAAATTTATTTGACCAAAGATTCAAGAGTTAAAATTAAAAATCGTTGAAGGATTTTTGAATTCCAGGAATTTTGTCTTTTTCAAAGCAATTTCACTTCAAATGTAGACCTTTAAGCAAAATTGACTACCATGCATTAAATGCACTGAAATTTTGCACAAACACCCTCCACTAAAACTATAATTACACAACCTATTCAACACAACTGCAGAAAGGACCTTGCATAAAATCATAATTACACATATACCCTTTCATAATTACAAAAAGATCCTTTTTAAGCATTTCAAGCACATGATGCAAAGCAAACCTACACCATTACTGTGCGGACACTTATTTAATTACTGTGCAAACACCCGGGGTGTTACAGCCTTCCCCCCTAAAAAGGAATCTCGTCCCGAGATTACAGGAAGAAAAGGGTGCAAAGAATTGGTACCTGGATTGGTTCTAAGAAAGTCGGGAAAGTTTCTTTGAAGAAAATTTTCAGTTTCCCAAGTAGCTTCTTCTACCGTATGCTGATTCCACTGGATTTTGTACATTTTAACTTTCTCCCTTCTAGTACTTCTTTCTTTTGTGTCAAGAATCTTGATTGGATACTCCGTATAAGATAGATCGGATTCAATTTCGATATCTTGTGGTTCAAGGATTTCAGTAGGTACCCTGGTGCACTTCCGAAGTTGTGAGACATGGAAGACATCATGAACGGCGGCCAACTGAGATGAAAGACGAAGTCGGTAGGCAACGGGTCCACAAGTTTCGATAATTTCAAATGGTCCAATGTATCGGGGTGCTAATTTTCCTTTTAAGCCAAAGCGTTGAACACCTTTAGTAGGAGATACTCGCAAATATACAAAGTCTCCTACCTCGAATTGTAAAGGATCTCTCCTTTTGTCTGCATAACTTTTCTGTCTTGATTGAGCTGCTTTAAGATTAACCTGGATAATTCTGACTTGCTCCTCTGCCTCCGAAACTAAATCTGGCCCAAAAATTTTGCGTTCTCCAGCTTGTGACCAATTCAAAGGAGTTCGACACCTTCGACCGTATAATGCTTCAAATGGTGCCATTTGCAAGCTGGATTGATAGCTGTTATTGTATGAAAACTCTGCCAGTGCTAGGCACTTAACCCAATTCTTGCCGTATTGAATAACACATGCTCTCAACATGTCTTCAAGGATTTGATTGATTCGTTCAGTTTGCCCATCTGTTTGTGGATGATAAGCCGAACTACGAATCAATTTTGTTCCAAGGGATTCCTGCATTTTCTCCCAGAAACGTGCTATAAACTGAGGCCCACGATCAGAAATAATCGTCTTTGGAATGCCATGTAAACGAACAATCTGATCGAGATAAATCTCTGCGTACTTCTTGGCAGAATAAGTGGTGTGTACTGGAATAAAATGAGCGGTCTTGGTGAGTCTATCAACGATTACCCAAACAGAATCATGCCTATGAGGAGTAATGGGTAAACCAACGATAAAATCCATACTGATGTCCTCCCATGTCCAGGATGGAATAGATAAAGGTTGGAGAGTACCAGCTATTTTCAAGTGACTAGCTTTAACTCTTTGACAGACATCACACTCAGAAACATATTTAGCGATCTCTCTTTTCATTCGAGTCCACCAGAAATTTTGTTTGAGATCATGGTACATCTTGGTACCACCGGGATGAATCGAGAATTTCGAAAGATGTGCTTCATCAAGGATTTGCTTTCTAAGCTGATGATCCTTAGGTACCACCAGTCGGGATTCAAACCATAGAACTCCCCTATGATCCACTCTGAAACATTTATACTTTGCTTCTCCTTGTGATAACTTTTCCTTGATGACCTTGATACCCTCATCATGTAATTGCCCCATGATGATGCTATCATGAAGTGTAGGCTCAAGGGATATATGGTTCAAACTTCCTTGAGATACCATTTCTAGGTTTAACTTCATCATTTCCTGGCATAGAGTTTCATTGAATGGTTCTACAGATAGACAGTGGCATTGTGACTTGCGGCTGAGTGCATCCGCAACCACATTAGCCTTTCCTGGATGATAGTGCACTTCTAGATCATAATCCTTTATCAACTCTAGCCAGCGTCTCTGCCTCATGTTGAGATCAGCTTGAGTAAAGATATATTTGAGGCTCTTATGGTCAGTGTAAATATTACAGTGAGTTCCCATAAGATGATGTCTCCACATCTTAAGAGCGTGAATAACAGCTGCTAATTCCAGATCATGGGTCGGATAATTCTTCTCATGATCCCGGAGAGCTCTTGATGCATAAGAAATAACCCGGTTGTCCTGCATAAGCACACAACCAAGTCCCGTACCCGACGCATCACAATAGACATCAAAAGGTTTAGTACTGTCCGGTGTAGACAATACTGGAGCGGTAGTTAATCTTGCTTTAAGAGTTTGGAAAGCTTCTTCACACTTATCATTCCAAACGAACTTCACTCCCTTCTTTAATAACTCCGTCATAGGCTTGGCTATTCTGGAGAAATCAGTAATAAACCGACGATAATATCCAGCTAAACCAAGAAAACTGCGAATTTGATGAACTGAAATAGGAGATTCCCAATCCATCACTTCTTGTACTTTAGTTGGATCAACAGATATACCATCACTGGAGATAGTGTGACCTAAGAATTTCACACTGTCCAACCAAAATTCACACTTGGAGAATTTGGCATAAAGATGATGATCTCGTAATCGTTGGAGAACGATACGCAAATGTTCAGCATGATCTTCTTCATTCTTGGAGTAGATCAAGATATCGTCAATGAAAACCACGACGAATTTATCCAGCTCCGGCATGAAGACTGAATTCATAAAGTACATAAAATATGCTGGGGCGTTGGTAAGACCAAAAGACATAACCAAATATTCATATAGTCCATATCTGGTAGAGAAAGCAGTCTTTGGAATATCACAAGGCTTGATCTTTATTTGATGGTAGCCAGAACGAAGATCAATCTTAGAGAAAACCTTAGCTCCAGCTAACTGATCAAACAGAATATCAATGCGGGGAAGAGGATACTTGTTTTTAATAGTGACCGCATTGAGTGGTCGATAATCAACACATAGCCTCAAACTATTGTCTTTCTTCTTCACAAACAGGGCTGGACATCCCCAGGGTGAAGAACTGGGACGTATAAAACCTTTGTCAAGAAGGTCTTGGAGTTGGACTTTCAATTCTGCTAATTCATTTGGAGGCATTCGGTACGACCTCTTAGAAATAGGGGCGGTACCGGGTTGAAGTTCGATAACATACTCGATGTCTCTATCAGGAGGCATTCCAGGTAAATCATCTGGAAATACATCCGCATACTCCCACACAATAGGGATATCTTCAAGTTTAATTCCTTTTGCGGCATAAGCACAAGAGTTAATATACTCTCGTTGGGGTAGATAGAGTATGGTGGCTCCTTGATGTGGTGAATCTATCTCGACAGCCCGGGAAGAGATATCTAATAGCACTTTATGTGTAGTCATCCAATTCACGCCTAGAATAACATCCATGCCTTCTAAATTTAGCAAGATCAAGTCTGTCTTTATCAATTTGCTACCCAGCTTAATTGGCACACATCTAGTGATTTGATTGGAAGCTATCTTCCCACCAGGGGTTGTTATCATAAAAGATCCCTTAGTATGACAAAAATCCAATCCTAATCTTGCTCCAAATTTGGCACTTATAAAACTATGCGTTGCACCAGAATCAAATAATATGACTGCGGTAAAACAAATGTGATTCTAATTCACAAGATGATATGATTCCAACTCAAAGAATAATAAACCACAATTGGTACTGGTTCATCATTTGAGATTCTAAGGAATGAAAAGATCCTTATAACAACAAGATGGGGCTTAGGAGGAAGGCATGACTCGAAACCATATTTTTCATCCAAGGAAACCTATGCATTTTACAAGTATGCTTCTAAAATCAGAGTTTCACTCACTCATGGTTTAAGCACACTAACACTTATCTTATAAGGATTCATACTAGAAATTCCTTAACAAGCTCATGTAGCAACTGCAAATATTATGAACCAATTAAACATCAACCAAATATGTATGCACTTCCTAACCGTCCTCACAAGATAGACAATTGCCCACTATGGTTGGGCTTACGGGGTTAGCACGGTGGTATACATAAATACGGCTCTCCCTATATAGCTAGTCGATACATTCTAATCGTTCTTATCTTAACAAATCGCGGTTAGTGTTCCTGCAGAAGATTGACAGAACATAAATATATATCCCCAATGAACCTTTCATGCCAGCACTCATGAAAGCGTTCCCAGACATTACCGCTCACTATAGAAGCGGCAGCCATACAATTTCCGCCGTATGGCCAACGTTAACATACGCTACTTAGTGGCGTATTCACTTGTTCCTTTACTCCCAATATAGTCGACCGAGATCGGTATATTGGAAGCAGCTCAAGTAAGTCACTGCTTGAGCGCAGCGTTCGGTTCGCATCACCGACGGGAAGGTCAGACTCCCTCAGCTGACTGAGTACACTTTACTCCCAATATAGTCAACTAATAGTCGGTATATTGGAAGCACCTCAAGTAAGCCACTGCTTGAGGGCAGCGTTCGGCTCGCATCACCGACGGGAAGGTCAGACTCCCTCAGCTGACTGAGGATCCTTACCATCTTACCTCACGTAGGTGCGTCGTTACAAGAATTAAGAGTTGCTTGTGAGTATGGTTTGACAAAATGTAAAGTGCTGGAAGTCAGATAACATAAACCATACAAAAAAATAACCACCTAGTAATTCCCATAAATTCCCTAGGACTTTACGTTCTAAACACAACTCTTAACGAATCCAACGTAGTTTTCCGAAATTCTTTATGGTTCCAATTTTATATGGAAAACGATTTTTAAGGTTCCAACACCTCTGGTATATGCTTGTAGCTCTGATGCCAGCTGTGGCAGAACCGCCTAAATTATCCCGGCTCAAGTGCGTAAACCATCACCATAAAGGCAACATTAGCTTAAACGCACTTCAAACGGAACAATTTTTGGTCTGTCGGGTAACGTCCCGATACAACCACCGATTCTCGGATCGAACAAGCATACCTCGCACGAAGGCGAGTCCAGAGATATTACAACCACAAATTTTACAACACAGGCAAGTTCAGTAGTGATTACAAAATAGTTCAAACCATTATTACAAAACCAACTTAAGTAAAACAGTTCTACAAAACATAATTATAAGTTCAGAGTCTAAACAGCGGAAGATGAAACACGATTTCTACAACACGTCGCCAAAAGTATACCAAGCTAGCCCAAGCCGGGTATCACTCGTCATAGTCATTGCCGGCCGAAGACGTATCCCATTCTACGGACCAGCCAGGAGGCAAAGCGCAAGGATAGGTCAAGCTAGCGATCTGATCCTCAAAACTCATACCTGAAAAAGGATTTCAACAGCAATGCTGAGTATTCTAATACTCAGCAAGACTTAACCGACAACGGGTATAAGTAGCCCACCTTAGCTAGACTATGCAAGGCATTTGTAAGGCTCTGGTTTTCCTTTGCTGAAAAGCAATAAAGAGTAGGTCCTTACTTTCAAGTTTTAGCTTCAAGATTCTAGTTGATTAACCATTCTATGTAAGCATCTACTAACCAAACATGGTGGAACTTCTAAGCAAGCATCAAGATTAATAAGAATATTGTTGCTCTTATTACTCTGTGTGGCAAAGAGATCAAGCAGTCTCATTTCATCGTGAGAGGCGGACGATTCTGAATCGAAATTCAACCTTGCAAGGGTAACCTAGCACACACGTCTGGAATACCGTCGGGTCATTCCCAAACAACCGTTAACCTTTCTTTCCGGCTTGTGGATAGTGCCACTCTCCCCGACTACAGGGCTCCAAGGCCGAACCTTGTCCCTAGAAGTCGTAGTGTTGCGCAACATATAATAAAACCTATCCCTACTGAGAGAGTGGGAGGTATATCCACTCCCCGGTCCAATCGGCTACTAGGCTTGCCGCGTACCATATTTACGGCATGTGACTAGTACTTTCAAAAACTTAACCAGCACTACCACACACCGCGACCTTAGCAAGTTCATCAACACAGACGGGGTCTCACATAGGACATAATATCGAACACAACCCCGTCCGTCGTCCTTATATTGATAACAGAAAGTAAACAAGCAATTCCTATAAAGCTCGCGAGTGACAGGCAATCACTCGACTTTTACCGTTCCTATAAGCTTAGCAGATAGTCGAACTCAGGTCTAGTGTTCAGTACATAGGTTCCTAGGATCATGCATCTAGGGTTTTCAATTCAAATCCTAAGAATTGTAAATGCACAAGTAAGTAACAACAGTAAATGATAATAATTTGAAATATAGGTTATGTCCGGGGCTTGCCTTCTCGGTAATTGCTAACTATTTCAGCGCTAGGCTCTTCCGAACTTTGGTTCGGGGCTTCAGTTAGTTCCGCAGTGTTCACTTGAGTTTCGAGATCACCTCCGTCAGATTCCGGGATCAGCTCGTACGTCCCGTCCGATAAGGCAGTCGTGTCTATATGCAATGCAAGAACAACATTAAAAACAAACATGGGTAATCGTTTATAGAGTAGTTAAATAACAAATTTAACTACACAAGGCATTATGATCAACAACACAAAAGAAGTTAACTAACTTCACAAAATGAGTGGTGGTGATTTTCCTATACAAGTAAGTCATGGTTTGTAAATAAATTAACAAATCAGAGTACAAATAGTACTAAAATCTACCAAAATTACCCTAAACAGAACGTGAACAAAGTAATCTACCCTGTAAAAATCATGCCAAGACATTTAACCATTTAAACACAAAAAATCATTTACTACGATAACATCTAGAACAAGCAAGAATTACACAGGTCAAACTAAAGAAGATCAGAAGCTCAAAATTTAACATGAGATCTACACAGTTATGATCTAGCTACTGTGAATTTTTCATGATTTTATCTACATAGAATTTATTCTGAGAAAATAAACAAAACAGACATCAGTTTAACAAAAATCAATTTTAACTACTGATCTAGCCATGAACTGAAGCTTAAACTTCCTGGACAAACTAAACTACTCAAAAAGAACATGTCAAAATAAAATCATGATTTATTACAAACAGAAACTATTTACCATAAATAAAGTGTACTAAACAAAGATTAAAACAAATAAATAGCTACACAAGAGAACTGACCACGAAATTTTTATAGAAAAGCTAGTGTTACATAAGTAAACTACCACCAAAATTTCATATCAATATCAGCTTTCAAGCACCAGATAAGAAAAAGATTAAACATCTAGTATTTCTTTATCTAGTGACACAAAACCATTTATACAGCAAAAACTTGCAACTAAAGCCTAACATATTATGGTTCTACTGCATAGAGCTCTTCAAAAGGATTCCAAAACATCAAGATTTGCTATTTTACGAATTTTCTATGAATTGATCTAGAATTTCAAAGTTCACTGAAAATATTACAAAGCAGCCCCTACTGGCACTATTCATCTGAGTCTAGGCCTATGCAAATAACCCCCTGGGTTTTCTTTCCTTTCAACCCGAGGTCCCTGGGCCGGGTCAGAGAGGGGAGGCGGCGGTTGACCGGCCGTTTCCCGGCGAGGGGCTCACCGGCGGCGAGAGGGGAGGGGTGCGTGAGCTTCACGGGTGCAAGGCGCACCTCTGGGTGGCCTAGAGTTGCGCGGAGGGGCTCGGAAGCGGCGGCTCGGCGGAGCAGGGCGGGTCGGCGGCGGAGGCAAGCGACGGCGAGGGTGCTCCGGTGAGGTTCAGGCGAGGGGAAGTGGCCTGGGAGCTGCGCGAGGTCGAGGCGGTGCTAAAGGTGGGGGCTGTAGGGGTAGAGCGGGTCTGGGGTGGCGGCTCCTTGGCGGGGTGAAGCTCGGCGGCGTTCGGGGTGAGCGGCGGCGGCGTTCTGGGGCGTGGGGTTAGGGAACTGGCTAAAAGAGGAGGGGAATAGAGCGCGGGGCTTCTTGTAGTGCTCAGGCGCGCGAAAGATCGAGAGCTGGGCCTCGGGTTTGGGCTCTCCACGGCGGCGTCGCGGTGGCGGCCGCCGGGGAGGTTCTGGGCTCGGCGGGGGCGCGTGGCGAGGGGTGGGGGCTCCAGCGCGAGGCAACAGGAGGGGGAGGAGCTCGCCGGCGACGCGTGGGAGCCAGCGCACGGCGAATTGATGGCCGGGAAAGCCGGGAAGGCGTCGGCGGGCGGCGCTGTCGGTGGCCGGCGGCGAGAAGCAGAGCAGAGAGGGGGAGATGGTCATAAGGGCGATTTTGCAATTTCCAAAAGTTCCAGGGACCTTTCTGTAAACAAGCAATAACTTTTAAACCAAAGCTCAAATAGAAAAGTGCCCAACATGAAAGTTGTTCAACTTTTCAAGATCTACAACTTTTATGTTGTGCAAAAATTTATTTGACCAAAGATTCAAGAGTTAAAATTAAAAATCGTTGAAGGATTTTTGAATTCTAGGAATTTTGTCTTTTTCAAAGCAATTTCACTTCAAATGTAGACCTTTAAGCAAAATTGACTACCATGCATTAAATGCACTGAAATTTTGCACAAACACCCTCCACTAAAACTATAATTACACAACCTATTCAACACAACTGCAGAAAGGACCTTGCATAAAATCATAATTACACATATACCCTTTCATAATTACAAAAAGATCCTTTTTAAGCATTTCAAGCACATGATGCAAAGCAAACCTACACCATTACTGTGCGGACACTTATTTAATTACTGTGCAAACACCCGGGGTGTTACAGCAGCAGCAGCAATTTAGCCCAAGGTCGAATGCCCCACAGTTCAATAGTGGGAATGGTAATAATCGATGCTTCAACTGCGGCAGTACTTCTCACTTTGCCAAGAATTGTCCGCAACCCAGAAGGAATAATCCAGGGCAAAACTCCAACCAGAACAACAACAAGGGCAAGGGCAAGAGGCAAATGGTGCAAGTCCGGCAAGGGCGAGTTAACTTCACTACTCTTGCAGACCTTCCAGAGGGAGCACCAGTAATGACGGGTACTTTCTCTATCCACAATAAACCTGCAGTCATATTATTTGATTCTGGTGCAACTTATAGTTTTATAAGTGCCAAATTTGGAGCCAGAATAGGATTGGACTTTTGTCATACTAAGAGATCTTTTATGATAACAACTCCTGGTGGGAAGATAGCTTCCAATCAAATCACTACACATGTACCCCTTAAGTTGGGCAGTAAAGTGATAAAGACAGATTTGATTTTGTTGAATTTAGAAGGCATGGATGTTATTTTGGGCATGGATTGGATGACTAAGCATAAAGTACTGTTAGATATCTCTTCCCGAGCTATAGAGATAGATTCACCCCATCAAGGAGCCACCATACTCTATCTACCACAACAAGAGTGCTTCAACTCTTGTGCCTATACCACAAAAGAAATTAAACTTGAAGATATCCCTATTGTGTGGGAGTACGCGGATGTATTTCCAGATGATTTGCCTGGAATGCCCCCTGATAGAGATATTGAGTTTGTTATTGAGCTTCAACCCGGTACCGCCCCTATATCTAAGAGGTCGTACCGAATGCCTCCAAATGAGTTAGCAGAATTGAAAGTCCAACTCCAAGACCTTCTTGACAAGGGCTTTATACGTCCAAGTTCTTCACCCTGGGGATGTCCAGCCCTGTTTGTGATAAAGAAGGACAACAGCTTGAGGCTATGTGTTGATTATCGACCACTCAATGCGGTCACTATTAAAAACAAGTATCCTCTTCTCCGCATCGATATACTGTTTGATCAGTTAGCTGGAGCCAAGGTTTTCTCAAAAATCGATCTTCGTTCTGGCTACCACCAAATAAAGATCAGGCCTTGTGATGTTCCAAAGACTGCTTTCTCGACCAGATATGGACGCTATGAGTATCTGGTCATGTCTTTTGGTCTTACCAATGCCCCAGCATATTTTATGTACTTGATGAATTCAGTCTTCATGCCGGAGCTGGATAAATTCGTCGTGGTATTCATTGACGATATTTTGATCTACTCCAAGAATGAAGAAGATCATGCTGAGCATTTGCGAATCGTTCTTCAACGATTACGAGGTCACCATCTTTATGCCAAATTCTCCAAATGTGACTTTTGGTTAGACAGTGTGAAATTCTTAGGCCACACTATCTCCAGTGATGGTATATCTGTTGATCCAACTAAAGTACAAGAAGTGATGGATTGGGAATCTCCTATTTCAGTTCATCAAATTCGCAGTTTTCTTGGTTTAGCTGGATATTATCGTCGATTCATTACTGATTTCTCTAGAATAGCCAAGCCTATGACGGAGTTATTGAAGAAGGGAGTGAAGTTTGTTTGGAATGATAAGTGTGAAGAAGCCTTCCAAACTCTCAAAGCACGATTAACTACTGCTCCAGTATTGGCTACACCGGACAGTACCAAACCTTTTGATGTCTATTGTGATGCTTCTGGTACGGGACTTGGTTGTGTGCTTGTGCAAGATAACCGGGTTATTTCTTATGCATCAAGAGCTCTCCGGAATCATGAAAAGAATTATCCAACACATGATCTGGAGTTAGCAGCTGTCATTCACGCTCTTAAGATTTGGAGACATCATCTTATGGGAACTCACTGTAATATTTACACTGACCATAAGAGCCTCAAATATATCTTCACTCAAGCTGATCTCAACATGAGACAGAGACGCTGGCTAGAGTTGATAAAGGATTATGATCTAGAAGTGCACTATCATCCAGGGAAGGCTAATGTGGTTGCGGATGCACTCAGCAGCAAGTCACAATGCCATTGTTTATCTGTAGAACCATTCAATGAAACTCTATGCCAGGAAATGATGAAGTTAAACCTAGAAATCGTACCTCAAGGAAGTTTGAACCATATATCCCTTGAGCCTACACTTCATGATAGCATCATCATGGCACAATTACATGATGAAGGTATCAAGATCATCAAGGAAAAGTTATCACAAGGAGAAGCAAAGTACAAATGTTTCCGAGTGGATCATAGAGGAGTTCTATGGTTTGAATCTCGACTGGTTGTACCCAAGGATCATCAGCTTAGAAAGCAAATCCTTGATGAAGCACATCTATCGAAGTTTTCGATTCATCCTGGTGGTACCAAGATGTACCACGATCTTAAACAAAATTTCTGGTGGACTCGAATGAAAAGAGAGATCGCCAGATATGTGTCTGAATGTGATGTTTGTCAAAGAGTTAAGGCTAGTCACTTGAAAGTAGCTGGTACTCTCCAACCTTTACCCATTCCATCCTGGAAATGGGAGGACATCAGTATGGATTTTATCGTTGGCCTACCCATTACTCCTCATAAGCATGATTCTTGTCGGTACCCCAGGACTGGGGTACCCCTTCTTGCTGTATCTAGGCAGGGCCTTGTAGTTATCCATGACTACGACCAAACAGCCGGACCCCTGTGATCCGGAGTCCTGATCTCTCGGCAACGGTTCCGGACCTGCCTCACGACTGGGAAAGATCCGGGAACGACACGTGTCCCGGAAGAGGCGAGCAGCCCTAACAGCCGGGGGTCCGGACCTCCCGAAGGGTCCGGACCCCCGCGGAAGTCCCGGACCCCTCATGGGGTCCCGGACCCCCAGTATGGTAACCGGACTCCTCGCTAGGGGAAGAAGTCGACGCCATGCCTCGGGGTGGTCCGGAGCCGACACGTGTCTACAGGCACGGACACATGTGCAAGGCCGCTTGGTCTCCATACTAAGCCTCACCCACCACTGCATTCATTATAGCAGGGGAACGTCCGCATTAATATAGCAGAAGCCGAGGCGATACCTTGACCAGGGGACACTATTGATCGCGTATTACCAAGATAGTGGAGCTGCTAGCGCCGCCCACGCCACGCCTGCCAGTCTGCCATAACAGATGGACACGACGGCTCGGTTTCTCCCATTATGACGTCTACATAATAGCCTCCACAGGCTACGCCGCAAGCTACGCTCCCCCAACGGACACCTTGGTGACGGGACAAGTGAAGACCACTGTAGCTATAGCAGGGCGTGGGAGCGTATCGGGGGAAGATTCGTAACCACTGTACCCATCTAAATACTCTGCGTAGTATGCTGCGCAGTCACGTTGGGCCCACTTGTCGGGGCCCCAACATCCTATGTATCCGCCCCCTTGGTCTATAAAAGGGGGCGCCCGCTAGAAGGAGACTCAAGCTGGGGAAGAGCCAAGGTCCGGCAGAGGATAGACTCATACACAACAGAGATCAAAACTTCTCCCAGTGGACGTAGGGTATTACGCTCCGGCGGCCCGAACCACTCTAGATCGAGTGTTCTTGTGTGCTTTTCTCAGAGCTAGATCAGCCCAATCACCTAGTACCTCCCCGAGCACACCCTCTCTGGGAATAGGCGGGTGCGTTCCGCCACCCGGCTGTGGGTACCCTAGAAATCCCACGACATTTGGCGCCGTCCGTGGGGAGGATTAGGCGCTGGCTGGATCTTCAGGCTCCTGGGGCCGTGTTCATCCTCTGCAACGACGAACGAGAAGATGAAGAGAGGCATGGTGGCACCTACGCCGCATATTACTACGCTGTGGCACCAGCGCCCTCGGTGCGACGGTGCACGGCAGCGGCGCCTGCTGTGCGTCGCCACTGCGACGCCTCAGAGCCGGCACGGTGGTGCGCGGGGGCAACGCCTGTTGCGTGCCGCCCCGCGCCATCCCAGTGTCGGCTCAAGGTTTTCTCTCAAGCAACGGCCATGCTTCCTCTTCGGCGGCATGACGTCGGTTCAAGGCTTTCTCTCAACATGGAGCCTGGAGCCGACGGCCATCCCGGAGGAAGTTGGCCGTGTCGTCCTGCCGTCGCCAGCACCGGAGATCCACCTCAGCGTAGCTCGGTGTTGCTGCAGACAAGGCCCGCCACCAGGCGCGGGGGACCCTGGCGCTAGCACCAAGGACAAGCCGGCGAACGACCGCACCTCTCCGTGCTTCGCACCGGTCCTTCTGCTGCGCAAGGGCGTCTGGCTTCCATCGGCAGACGACGGCGGCGGCAGGGGGCCCACTCCCATTCAAAGCCAAAGAATTTGTCTCATGCTACCTAAGCATGTGACAGCTCTTAGGCAAGGAGTGGCCCCCCGGGCTCCCGAGGTGATGCTGGATGATGCAGTTCAGGCACATCTAGAACGCCTTCGCCTCCGACGACTATGAAGAATTTAGGGGTGGCCGTGCCACTTCCAACCGGAGAAGAACACGCTGTATAGCATGCAGCCGTAGGTTGCTCCTAAGGGAAAGAGAATTCCTCCTTTGTAATAGCGTGGCGCCTATGTGTGAGTCCAGAGCGGTCAAGGTCCGACCTTGTAAACCCGACCTCTGGCCCTATTGCACAAACATGCAAGCTACGGTCCGGAGCGGTAGAGGTCCAACCTCGTAATCCCGACCTCTAATGTATACCGTGACAACCACAATAATAAAGGAGATTTCCTTTCTCAGTTTTATCTAGGCACCACCATCGATTACATTTATTCGCCTTGGTTTAGCTATCCTCTCCACTGAAACAGAATCTTCCTATTATTGCTAACAATTCAAGATAAGTTGCTGGCTTGTGGCCAGGTGGGGACACCCCTTCAGGCTGGAAGGCAGCTCGGACCACTAAGGACCTGGTCCGGAGAAGTAGTACCCGTATCCTGGGGTAGAGAAGCTCCGCGTAGCTTAGCCTGGTAATGTACCCTAAGTTTACGTACTTCACTACCCTGTTACAAGTACTCTAGTATCCGAGAACTGCTGTCTTTAAAGGTCCCGAGCTCACTTCTAGCATAAGGCTTGGTTTCTCGCACCTTACTACTCAGATCCGGTGGTATATTTCATCAGATCATCAGCAACGCCTCAAGTCCACTCCGGTGGCCCGCTCCGGCGGAGACCGCTCGCCACGGTCGGCTCAAGTCCACTCCGGTGGCCCGCTCCGGCGGAGACCGCTCGCCACGGTCGACTCAAGTCCACTCCGGTGGCCCGCTCCGGCGGAGACCGCTCGCCACGGTCGACTCAAGTCCACTCCGGTGGCCCGCTCCGGCGGAGACCGCTCGCCATGGTCGACTCAAGTCCACCCCGGTGGCCCGCTTGGCGGAGACCGCTCGCCGCGGTCGCCTCAAGTCCACTCCGGTGGCCCGCTCCGGCGGAGACCGCTCGCCACGGTCGCCTCAAGTCCACTCCGGTGGCCCGCTCCGGCGGAGACCGCTCGCCACGGTCGCCTAGAAACAGGTCCGGGAGGTGGTGCGTGCTCCCTGCGCGATCCGAGGTCTGTGTAGCCGCTTAGCTTGGTTCCGCACCCTAAGCCTACACCTTCGTCGCCCTGTGGAGAGCACTCTAGAGCCTGAACCTAGCAACCGGTGTACCGGCCTCAGGGGTCCGGAGCACCCGCTCTTTGTATGAGCACACCAGCGTAATCAAGTTGCGTAGAAACACATCACGATAGTGGCCCCACCCGCGGGTTCGTACCTCTCCCGAGGTGGGCCCGGGGGCCACTGTCGGTACCCCAGGACTGGGGTACCCCTTCTTGCTGTATCTAGGCAGGGCCTTGTAGTTATCCATGACTACGACCAAACAGCCGGACCCCTGTGGTCCGGAGTCCTGATCTCTCGACAACGGTTCCGGACCTGCCTCACGACTGGGAAAGATCCGGGAACGACGCGTGTCCCGGAAGAGGCGGGCAGCCCGAACAGCCGGGGGTCCGGACCTCCCGAAGGGTCCGGACCCCCGCGGAAGTCCCGGACCCCTCATGGGGTCCCGGACCCCCAGTATGGTAACCAGACTCCTCGCTAAGGGAAGAAGTCGACGCCATGCCTCGGGGTGGTCCGGAGCCGACACGTGTCTACAGGCACGGACACATGTGCAAGGCCGCTTGGTCTCCATACTAAGCCTCACCCACCACTGCATTCATTACAGCAGGGGAACGTCCGCATTAATATAGCAGAAGCCGAGGCGATACCTTGACCAGGGGACACTATTGATCGCGTATTACCAAGATAGTGGAGCTGC
This sequence comes from Panicum virgatum, assembly GCF_016808335.1. Classification (NCBI taxonomy): domain Eukaryota; kingdom Viridiplantae; phylum Streptophyta; class Magnoliopsida; order Poales; family Poaceae; genus Panicum; species Panicum virgatum. The sequence continues at coordinate 4,220,300 of NC_053144.1, forward strand.
TGGCGCCGCCCACGCCGCGCCTGCCAGTCTGCCATAACAGATGGACACGACGGCTCGGCTTCTCCCATTATGACGTCTACATAATAGCCTCCACAGGCTACGCTCCCCCAACGGACACCTTGGTGACAAGACAAGAGAAGACCACTGTAGCGATAGCAGGGCGTGGGAGCGTATCGGGGGATGATTCGTAACCACTGTACCCATCTAAATACTCTGCGTAGTATGCTGCGCAGTCACGTTGGGCCCACTTGTCGGGGCCCCAACGTCCTATGTATCCGCCCCCTTGGTCTATAAAAGGGGGCGCCCGCTAGAAGGAGACTCAAGCTGGGGAAGAGCCAAGTTCCGGCAGAGGATAGACTCATACACAACAGATATCAAAACTTCTCCCAGTGGACGTAGGGTATTACGCTCCGGCGGCCCGAACCACTCTAGATCGAGTGTTCTTGTGTGCTTATCTCAGAGCTAGATCAGCCCAATCGCCTAGTACCTCCCCGAGCACACCCTCTCTGGGAATAGGCGGGTGCGTTCCGCCACCCGGCTGTGGGTACCCTAGAAATCCCACGACAATTCTGTTTGGGTAATCGTTGATAGACTCACCAACACCGCTCATTTTATTCCAGTACACACAACTTATTCTGCCAAGAGATATGCAGAAATTTATCTCGATCAGATTGTTCGTTTGCATGAAATTCCTAAGACAATTATTTCTGATCGTGGGCCTCAGTTTATTGCACGTTTCTGGGAGCAAATGCAAGAATCCCTTGGAACAAAACTGATTCGTAGTTCAGCTTATCATCCACAAACAGATGGGCAAACTGAACGAATCAATCAAATCCTTGAAGACATGTTGAGGGCATGTACTATTCAATATGGCAAGAACTGGGTTAAGTGCTTAGCACTGGCAGAGTTTTCATATAATAACAGTTATCAATCCAGCTTGCAAATGGCACCATTTGAAGCATTATACGGTCGAAGGTGTCGAACTCATTTGAATTGGTCACAAGCTGGAGAACGCAAAATATTTGGGCCAGATTTAGTCTCTAAGGCAGAGGAGAAAGTCAAAGTTATCCAGGTTAATCTTAAAGTGGCTCAATCAAGACAGAAAAGTTATGCAGACAAAAGAAGAGATCCTTTACAATTCGAGGTAGGGGACTTCGTATATTTGTGAGTATATCCTACTAAAGGTGTTCAACGCTTTGGCGTAAAAGGGAAATTAGCACCCCGATACATCGGACCATTTGAAATTATCGAAACTTGTGGACCCATTGCCTACCGACTTCGTCTTCCATCTCAGTTGGCTGCCATTCATGATGTCTTCCATGTATCGCAACTCCGGAAGTGTACCAGGGTACCTACTGAGATCCTTGAACCACAAGATATCGAGATTGAATCCGATCTATCTTATGCGGAGTATCCAATCAAGATTCTTGACACCAAAGAAAGAAGTACTAGAAGGGAGAAAGTTAAAATGTACAAAATCCAGTGGAATCAGCATACTGTAGAAGAAGCTACTTGGGAGACTGAAAATTTTCTCCAACGAAACTTTCCCGACTTTCTTAGAACCAATCCAGGTACCAAGTCTTTGCATCCTTTCTTCCTGTAATCTCGCGACGAGATTCCTTTTAGGGGGGAAGGCTGTAACACCCCGGGTGTCTGCACAGTAATTAAATAGGTGTCTGCACAGTAATTATGTATGTTTGCTATGCATCATGTGCTTGATTTGCTTAAAAAGGATCTTTTTGTAATTATAAAAGGCTGTATGTGTAATTATGATTTTATGCAAGGTCCTTTCTTTAGTTATTTCTGAATATAGCTTTTGTGGAGGGTGTTTTTGCAAAATTTCAGTGCATTTATTGCATGGAAGCAAATTTTGCTTTTAAGTCTAGGGTTGAAGTGAATTTGCTTTGAAAAAGATAAAATTCCTAGAATTCAAAATCCCTTCAATGATTTTAATTTTAGCTCTTGAATCTTTGGTCAAATAAATTTTTGCACAACATCAAAGTTGGAGATCTTGAAAAGTTGAACAACTTTCACGTTGGGCACTTTTCCATTTGAGCTTTGGTTTAAAAGTTATCGCTGGTTTACAGTTTAGTCCCTGAAATTTTTGGATATTGCAAAATCGCCCTTTTCTTCCACCTCCACCCCCCCTGCTCTGTTCTCGCCGCCGCCCACCGACAGCGCCACCGCCGGCGCCATGGAGCGCCTTCCCGGCCATCCCGGCCATTACTTCGCCTCGCGCTGTCACCCACGCGTCGCCCCGGAGCTCCTCCCCCGCTTGTTGCCTCGCGCTGGAGCTCCCCGGCCATGCCACGCGCCCCGCCGCTTCCAGAACCGCCCCGACGGCCGCCACCTCGCCGTCGCGGTGGAGAGCCAGCTGCAGAAGCCGCCGGCCTCTTCTAGCGAGCGCCTGAGCACTACACATACCCCAGAAATCGATTTCGTTCACTCTTTTGCTCTCCCCTCGCTCCCACGCCTCGGAACGCCACTGCCGCTCCACCCCGAACCCCGGCGAGCTCACCCCGCCGCGGAGCCGCCATTCCAAACCCGCTCCACCCCAATAGCCCCCACCTTTAGCCGCGCCTCGTCCTCGCACAACTCCCAGGCTACCTCCCCTCGCCCAATCCTCACCGGAGCACCCTCGCCGTCGCTTGCCTCCGCCGCCGAGCCGCCCTGCTCCGTCGAGCCGCCGCCTCCGAGCCCCTCCCCGCAACCCTAGACCACCTAGAGGTGCGCCTTGAACCCGTGAAGCTCACGCACCCCTCCACCCTCGCCGCCGGTGAGCCCCTCGCCGGGAAACGGCCGGTCAACCGCCGCCACCCCTCTCTGACCTGGCCTAGGGACCTCGGGTTGAAAGAAAGAAAACCCCAGGGGGTTATTTGAATAGCTCAAGACACATAGGAATAGTGCCTTAGGGACTTCTTTGTGATGATTTTCAGTGATCTTTGAAATTCAATATCAATTCGTAGAAAATTCGTAAAATAGCAAATCTTGATGTTTTGGAATCCTCTTGAAGAGATCTATGCAGTAGAACTATAATATGTTAGGCTTTAGTTGCAAGTTTTTTCTGTAGATTTTGATTTGTGTTTCTAGTGCATAAATATTAGTTGATTTCATCTTTTTCTTAACTACTGCATAAAGCCATGTCTTGCAGTGAAACTTTTATGGTAGTTTACTCATGTAACACTAGCTTTTCTATAAAACTTTCATGATCAGTTCTCCTGTGTAGCTATTTATTTTATTTACTCCTTGTTTAATAGACTTTATTTATGATAAATAGTTTTTTTTCTTGATAAATCCTGAATTTATTCCTGAGTGTTCGTCTGGAGTATCTTAGCTTGTCCAGGAAGTTTGAGCTTCAGCTCATGGCTATATCAGGGGCTAAAAATAAATCTTGCTAATCTATTGTCTATTTTGTTTATTTTCTCATATTTATTTCTGTGCAGATAAAATCTTGAAACATTTACTGTAGTTAGTTCATTTCCGTATCAACCTCCTGTTAAATTTTGAGGTTCTTCTTTGTTCTAATTTGACTTGTATAATTCAAGTTTGTTCTATGTGCTGCCTGCATAAATGATTTGTTGTGATTAAATGGCTACATGTCTTGGCATGATTTTTGCAGGGTAGGTTGCTTTGTTCATTTTCTGTTTAGGGTGATTTTGTCAGCATTTGTTACAATTTGTACTTTGAGTAGTTGATTTGTTAGCAAACTATGTTTTGTTTGTTATAAGAAAACCACCCCCACTTGTTTATGAAGTTAGTCAACTTCTTCTGTGCTGTTGATCATGATGCCTTGTGTTGTTAGATTTGTTATTTAACTACTCTATAAACGATTGCCCATGTGTGTATTTATAATATTATTCTTGCATTACATATAGATACGACTACTTTGTCAGACGGAACGTACGAGCTGATCCCGGAGTCTGACGGAGGTGTTATTGAAACTCAAGTAAACACTACTGAACTAACTGAAGCCCCGGACCAAAGTTCGGAAGAGCCTAGGGCTGAAATAGTTAGCAACTACCGAGAAGGCAAGCCCCGGACATAACCTATATTTCAAATTAATATCATTTACTGTATTGCTTACTTGTGCATTTACAGTTCTTAGGATTTGAATTGAAACCCTAGATGCATGATCCTAGGAACCTATGTACTGAACACTAGACTTGAGTTCGACTACTTGCTAAGCTTATAGGACCGGTAAAAGTCGAGTGATTGCCTGTCACTCGCGAGCTTTATAGGAATTGCCTGTTTACTTTCTGTTAACAATATAAGGACGACGGACGGGGTTGTGATCGATATCATAACTTCATGTGAGACCCCGTCTGTGTTAATGAACTTGCTAAGGTCGCGGTGTGTGGTAGCGTTGGTTAAGTCTTTGAAAGTACTAGCCACATGCCGTCAATATGGTACGCGGCAAGCCTAGTAGCCGATTGGACCGGGGAGTGGATATACCTGACACTCTCTCTTAGGGATAGGTTTTATTTTTATGTTGCGCAACACTGCGACTTCAAGGGACAAGGGTGGACCTCGTAGAAGGGTGGACCTTGGAGCCCTATAGTCGGGGAGAGTGTTCCTATCCACAAGCCGGAAAGAAAGGTCAACGGTTGTTTGGGAATGACCCGACGGTGTTCCAGACGTGTGAGCTAGGTTTATCCTTGCAAGGTTGAATTTCGATTCAGAATCGTCCGCCTCTCACGATGAAATGAGACTGCTTGATCTCTTTGCCACACAGAGTAAGAAGAGCAATAATATTATGATCAATCTTGATGTTTGCTTAAAGTTCTACCATGATTGAATAGTAGCTGCTTACATAGAATGGTTAATCAACTAGAATCTTGAAAGCTAAAACTTGAAAGTAAGGACATACTCATTATTGCTTTTCAGCAAAGGAAAACCAGAGCCTCACAAAAACCTTGCATAGTCTAGCTAAAGTGGGCTACTTATACCCGTTGGCGGTTAAGTCTTGCTGAGTATTAGAATACTCAGCCTTGCTGTTGAACTCTCTTTCAGGTATGAGTTTTGAGGATCAGATCGCTAGCTTGACCTACCCTTGCTCGTTGCCTCCTGGCTGGTCCGTAGAATGGGATTCGTCTTCGACCGGCAATGACCTTGACGAGTGATACCATGCTTGGGCTAGCCTGGTGTCCTTTTGCGACGTGTTGTAGCCGTCGTGTTTTATCTTCCGCTGTTTTAAAACTCTGAACTTAAATTATGGTTTGTATAACTGTTTTACTACTTTTGGTCTTGTATTAATGTTTTAGAACCAGTTTGTAATAACATTTATGCCTGTGATGTAAAAATTGTGGTTGTAATATCTCTGGACTCGCCTTCGTGCGGGGTATGCTTGTTCGATCCGAGAACCGGTGGTTGTATCGGGACGTTACCCGACAGACCAAGAATTGTTCCGTTTGAAGTGCGTTTGTGCTGATGTTGCCTTTATGGTGATGGCCTGCGCACTTGAGCCAGGATAATTTAGGCGGTTCTGCCATAAGCACAACCATCTGTCAACTGGGATGACGACCTAGATGATTTCATGCCATGATTTATAACATATGATGTTCATCGGTTTAATATGTATTCGCATTTAGTATTGTTAATATTGTATTTTGCTTGCATGTATGTCTCGTACCAAACTTGCATTCACTGGACATGTACATAATGTCGAGTTTGAATCGTATTTAGTCGTAATGGAGCATCGAAGTATAAACATACCATCTATTGTATGTAATGGAAAATACGAGAGTGATCAGAGGCGAACGTTGAAGTGTATAAAAAGCACTAGGGCGTCGGACCCTCTTAGCCCTCTGCTGGGCACGGACATGGCCCTCGGAGCTTTTCATGTGACTAGAATACTATAAAGCACACATTTAATTAATATAACGATAAGAAATAAGAACTAAGAAATGCATTACATAATGTGAACCATCAAATTTTACATCATAATACAACGATAATGAAACAAACATCACACATGCAGTGGCATGGCAGAACCCATTGCAAACTATGGTAAACAGATTCCGGACTAACCTAACATGCCTTAGGTAATTTAAAAAAAAAACAGAACAAACACAATGATGCAGCAAGTCACTAGCACTAGGGTAGTTCTAGTAGCCGTACCCCCACGTAGCAAACTGCGTTGAGCCTTCTCCGCAATATGCACCCATTGCAGGTGGTGCAGGCGGTGGTGCCGGAGGCACAGGGCCCTTGTTCTTGTGACAAGGACAGTTGCAGTAAGGAATAGTGCATGGTTCATCCTGTGAACCGGCAACATTGCTGGTATCATCAACTTCGTCGTCTTTGTTACCCTCGCTCACTTCCTCATAATGGTTCACCTTGCATTCCAGATCAAAGATCTTTATCTGGAGGCACTCGATGAACTCCTGAACAGAATCAATTGGTGCAGGATCGACCCACCTAGTAAAACCACAGTTTTCTGGAGCATCGGAAGACTGCAAAACAAATTTCATGTAAGGTGTCTCATTAAAGATAAAGAAATGAAACAACCGAGTATTACCAATGCGTGTGGACATTTAAAGAAACGCCAACCGCCATCCATCCCGTCGGTGCACATCTGCACTAAGCAGTCCTCACCATGTCTGCATTTTGGCCATGGTTCTCTACGGTTATCGTATTGTCGAAGAGGAGTTTCATTGGTAAATTCACTCTTGTGCTGTGGTGGAAACTCAAACACTGGTTCCGGAAAGGAATCAGGTCCAAGAGGCCCCTCCCATATTATGGGGTCTCCCTTTCTTCCCCCTTTTCCTTTCCCAAAACCGTAGTAATTCTTCCCGCTAGACCCACCTCCAGACATTGGGTATACAATGAGGTTTGGTGTTTAAGTGCTGCTGGGAGTTCACAAACTTCGGAGTATTTATAGGCGCACAAAGGTCTGATACCCGGAGTGTGGAGTGTAAATGCACCTAAAAAGCCTACATGACAACACAGTGAAGAGGCTAGCTGACCAAACACTGAAAAGACTAGATTCGATTCTCGAAATGACTACTCGATGCATCTCTGTGCATGCAGACTCACAGCGCTGCATTGCTGCCGCTCGGTCGATCACGCCTAGATGCCGCCTTTCCCACTACACGCCACAGACCTGCGCTGTAGAATGACAGGTCCTTCGTCCTCGACAGAGAGACTGCTTTGAAGGTGAGCTGGAGTGGTTGCCGTGTTGTCACATCTTTTTGAAATGGTGGAAGGGCACTGTTATTGGGTCACGTATGTCTGGGCAAAGAATGCGACATTTGGGAAACCTGTGATCGCCGTGCTGAGCAGTGGCAACCTGTGATCTTGTACTCGCAGCTAGATACAATATGGTTCCTATTTTGAGCTATTCGAGCGTGTAGTCGTCATCATCGTCGACAGGATCTCGGCCGCTAACTCCTACCGCACCTAACTTGTCCTTCATTAAATCACGGGAAAAATTGCAAGAACTTCCCTTATTTCACGAGCATTATGGAACCCACAAACATAATAAGTTCACATCAATAGTATATATAGAAACAAATGACAAGTAAACTAGCACAATCATAAACATCGGATACAAATAAGCGGTCCACAGCTATCTCATTACAAATAAACATCAAATATACAAACATCAGATATATCTAACCACCCCTAGGGCGTCGGACCCTCTTAGCCCTCTGCTGGGCACGGACATGGCCCTCGGAGTAGATGAGACCACGAAGAATCGTTAGATTCGACACGAATGTATGAGCCAAGTTCATTCATAATTACCTGTGGTCCTGGCGACTGACACGCTCCAACGCGGTGGGCACCGGAAACTCCTGGCGCTGCCCAAACTGTCTCCAGACTCTCCAGGGGCAATATGCCTCAACCGCGATGTCATAAACCAGGACGGTGGAAGTAAGCCACAGGCTCGCATTCGCGGAGCAGTGCGAAGACAGGCCTGCTGGTGCACGGGTAGCCACAGCCTCTGGGTTGTAAGGCTCCCAGACAACGTCCTCGGGCGTCAGCATGTCGAGCTCCGAAACAAACTCAGGATATGCGCGTCTAACCTGCGCATGCGCCCAGGACCTCTGCATTCGGAATAAGTAACATTAAAAGTGCGCTAATGCATCATGTAACAATGAATAACAAAATTAGATGTATAAGAACGTACCTGACGCCAGATCCAGATAGTTCCCATAGTGGGCCTCTCGTCCTCCTTGTCGCCGTACATGCCCCCGTGGTAAGGCTCGTGGCTGACCATGGGCCAACCAACGGCTAGCCTCTCGTACGACCAAAGCTATAGTAGTAGTGGGCACCCTGCCAGGATAGCGTTCCCATGTGTCTTCATGCAGCCGTCGCAGAGTCCACGGTAAGTGGCTGCAAGTACCGCCTCACCCCAGCTGTAGGGCGGTTCGTCCTCGTCCCCATCCGCAATCTCCCGTGCATACGGAAGGAGAATCCTATCGACCGAGTTGCCATGAGTGTTGTTGAACATGATGTAACCAAACAACCAAAGTAGGTACGCCTCCAACGATCTGGTCACACTGTACTCGTCGGCATCCGCAGCCAACAGGGCAGGCTGCATAAATAATTAAGATTAATGGTTTCAACTGACTATGGAACATGTGAATTGTAACAATTAAATTTATATATGGAATGAATACGTACTGTAAACTGTAGAAACCAGGTCTTCGAAGGACCTGCTGCTCGCGGGTGCGGGTTGATCGGACCTGCTTCTTCCACGCGGTCAACCAGGGCAAAACGGGCCTCCAGGTCATCCTTCCACGAGGCCGCCACCACACGCGGACCTACAGCCTCCCCGACGATAGGGAGGCCGAGGAGGTAGGCCACGTCCTGCAGCGTAGGAGTCATCTCCCTACACGGGAGGTGGAACGTGTGTGTCTCCGGCCTCCATCTGTCAACGAGCGCCGTCAGGAGGGATTGGTCGAGCTGAATAGGCCCAACTTCGACAAGACAGCTCAGAGTCAGTAGACCGGCCTCACGTAACCTGCAATAAACAAAATTGTCTAAATAAAGGAATACCGACGAATACATAAGTGATAAACAATAATATTTCATTACATACCTGTCACACCAATCGTGGTGTATAGAGATCGCCTCCCCGGGTGGACGAGGACGTAGCACCTCTAGGGCTCGGTGCTCAACAGCTGCAAAGTAAGACCTGTGGCTCGAGTCGATAACTGGGTCTAGCAAGGAGTCCATCTCCATACCTGCATTTTCAAAAATATATGAGAACACATAGGTACATATATGTTTCATACAAACTGGACACATAGGTACAATAATATTTCATTACATACCTGCAATATTTCATTACTACATATTATAAATAATGAAATATAATTGTGGATCATGACACCGAATGACTTCCACGAGCAATTCTCGCCGATGCTCGTCTGAACGTAGGAGGTGCTCCATCTCTGGGATTTCCGGAAGGACCGACGTCAGCAGCATCGTGAAGTGCATTCTGAGGACACTTCTTGTAGTTGTGACCCAATGCTCCACATTGGCTGCAATGCTTTTGTGCCTTGCTTGCTTCCGACTCGTCCATACTATTCCGAATACGACGTGTCTGACGGCGGCCTTTGCCTTTCTTAGTGGCTGGATCAGGAATAAACATCTTATTCTCATTAGCTTGAGTGAAAGGCCCCACAATTCCAATCCCGTATACCTCATGTCCCCAGGTGGATACAGCTGCTTCCTTGCTGAAGTAAGGTGAAACAAATACTCCTGGCTGCAACGCAGACTCTGCACATGCCGCAATGAGATGGGAGCATGGCAAATGCAATAACTTAGGCTTCATGCAGGAGCAGAAGGCTTTGCCATCTACTATAATCAAACTCTCATGTACCACCCTATCTCTACGGATACCACGACCACTTCTATCCTTGCATAGAACCTCAAATCTATGCTCCATTGTACCTGCCGATATGACGCGGTGCAGTTTGGCCTTTTCAATCTTCTCTTGCATATATTGTGTCACTCTTTTGCAAAACTGAATTTGGGGGTTGCTGATGTTTATGCTTGCAGCCGTGTAACGCTCTCTGAAATACTTCATGCACCCATACATGATGAACTCAACAATTCCCACAAGAGGAAAGGCACGACAAGAACGCATAACCATATTGAAACACTCTGCATGGTTCGTTGTCTGAATACCATACCGTATTCCGTTGGTATCATACAGGAATGACCATTTCTCCTTAGGTGCACCTCGAATCCAGTGTGAAAATGGCTTCTCAATTGAATCCCTAGCCTCTGCTGCCTGACTCGTGCCTGCTCCTGATGCCTTTACCTTCACTAGCTCTGCAGTCAACTGATTAAGCATCTGCCATAATGCATTGAATTTTCTCTGTTGATTTTGGGTGCACAACCTCTTAAACAGGTTCTTAAGATCCTTGTTCTTGAAGTGGTCATAGAAGTTTGCACCCATATGCCTAATGCACCACCTGTTTTGGACATCGGGCCACAATGGAGGCGTTGTCGCAGTTCCACGTTGCAATTTCAGTATTGATTGCAGCAGACCTGCATGCCTATCACTAATAAGACACACATCTGGACGTGCAGCAACAACATGAATCTTCACTCATTCAAGGAACCAATACCAACTGTCTATGTTCTCATTTTCAACAAATGCAAATGCGAGCGGAACTATTTGGTTGTTGCAATCTACACCGATTGCGGTGAGTATCTGACCTTTATACCTTCCAGTCAAAAATGTGCCATCAATGCAGATCACCGGAAGACAAAACTGAAATGCTCTAACAAAAGCACCTATGCAAAAGAAGCCTCGTTGCATAATTCTTTGTCCCCTAGTCACGGCTGGTACGAGGTATGTGTCATAAAAGCTTCCAGGATTTCTAGCAGCAACCTGGGATAACATACGAGGCATCATATGATAACCTACCTCGTATGTGCCGAACCGCATCTCGAACACCCTTTGTTTAGCCCGCCATGCCTTCAAATAACTGATGGTGTACTGGTAAGTCTGCTCAATGTGTCGAACAATCATTTTTTACTCATAATTTAGGTTGTCCATAATAAACCCATATATTTGCTTTGTAACAAAGTCGCAAGATATATTGCGATGCGAGGAAAGAACTTCTGACAGCAAACAAGTGTGCTCTGTCACAATGGAACATTTCCAGTTTGACTTCCATTTTCCCTTGAATGCATATACTCGCCATGGACATCCATCATTCACACACTTCATCTCATATTCTTTACTGCCAGACTTTACAACTCTGAATTCTCGTTTCAATGATATTGCCCATAGTCTCACAGCATCTTTTACGGCTTCAATGTTTGGATATGTTGCACCTTGCACTACCTCATTCCCTCTGTACTCCCACTCCTGATTTCGTACTTCTTCTGCGACATGACTGCCAAAACCATGCTCCTTCCACTCTTTTGGCAATGAGTACTGCTCGTCATCAGATGAGCCATCATATTCTTCCATCTCTATTGCGGTTTGGTCTTCTGGCTCCATTTCGTCGACAATGCTATGTATCCTCTCTCCCTCATCAGCAAGGCCCTGTGGTCCCATGTTTTGGTTCTTTGTCTCTTCTGACTCATCTTGCTCAACATAATTGGTCTCTCTTCGAATACTCGGAGTTCCTTGATCTGCACAATATTGGATTTCATTTTGTGTCTTCTCCCGGATTTGAACAAGAATGGCCAGAGGCCACCCACGCTCTAGAGCTGCTTGCATGTACTTCTGCCGGTCATCAGTGTTGTGTATCATCATCAATTCCCATAATTCACTTTCAGAGACTGGACGGTGATCACATGTGTCAACGGATCAACACGGAACCCACGCTGCAGCCACTTACATATGGAACCAAAACTCCTTTCCAGAGGTTTATCTATGGCGCTAGATGTGCACTTAAAGGCAGAAAAATCTACTCCATTTGACGCATACATAACATTATAATCACCATAAAATACTTGAAACTGCATCTTGCTCGACATATCTGTATATCACATAATACTTATCGAGTTATACTCTTTACTTCACTACTTTATTCAATAATCCGTAAAAACTAAGTATGAAATTCAACTACAACGTATAAGTATTCATAACTACGTGATGATACTCAAATTATATACTGCATATGCCAAATTCTATTTTAAATCATAATTAATTTATAAACACATCTCTAATAGTACTACAATTGTAATAATAAATGCGTAGTACTAATTTTCTAAACTAATTTACTACTACGTAACTACAAACTAAAGTATCATTAAACTCCTACTTAAATGGTTTTACTATAGCACTAATTAAATTAAATTACTCACCCCTACTTAAATTACTCCTACTTAAATGCGTAAAACTTATATAAAAAATTATATAAACTAAATGTACTAACCTGCAGATCACAAGTGCTGAATCCGGTAGGGCTTCGCCGCTTCCCTTCTCCTCGCCTCTCTTTTTTTTTCTGGATTTTTGTGAAATTTTCGGGCTCAAATGAGGAGGGAATGAGGGGTTGGAGCTTCTATAGGGGGTTACCCCGGTCGCCCGTGGGGGGGCGACAGGCCCCCCCTCGCCCGCGGGGGGGGGGGTCGCCCTGCCGCGCCCGTGGGGTCCGACAGGCCCTTTTTTCCAGGGACATCGTTGCAAATTTGAAGAAAAAAATTACGCTTAGGGTCTGTCGTCCTATGGGGGCGACCGGGGGTATTTTTGAAATAATTCAAAACGGATATATATTTTTGAAAATTTTATTTTTTAAAAATATAAAAATGAAAAAAGCGCCCCGATAGAGAGAGACGTTGGAGCGGCGAGAGATTGAGCCCGAGGAAACGGGAGGAGAGGAGAGAAGCAAAACGAAGCTCGCAACCACGGCGGAGATGGCCTTCCGCTTCCTGCTCTCCCCGCCGACCCTTCCGCTTGGGAGCCCCACCGCCACCGCCACCGCCACGGTCGCGTCGTACCTAATCCCCGCCGGCCACGGCCGCCGCCCTCGACGCCCGCTGGAACACGGCTGCCGCTGCGGTCGCCCGCCAGAGACGGCGCTCCGTGGCAGCTCCAGGGGCCGCGACTCGTACGACGACGAGGAGGCCGCCCCCCGGCCCCTCGTCATCGACGGCAGCAGAGAATCCTCCTCGGACCGTCAAACGGGTGAGACTCCCAAGCTTATACGCTAGTTGTAAAGTAATTCGTGCGTGCGGTTCACTGGTTCTACCGTCTAAGGGAATTTTGGAGTTGGCCGGGGGTTCGCAGTGCGATCGGAGAGAGCGAAGCGTAGGATTTTCTGCGGAAGCAAGTACTATTGGAGTGCCATGAGCCCATGACTGAATTTTCAGTAATATATATATAACTTCTAAAATATGGATAAATTAGTATGGCCCGTTGTGGGGATACCTTAATGTGTGGATACGGTCATCCGAAAAACATTTGGGAGAAATTCTCTGTGTACAGGTGAGAAATTGACGTGATGATGATTTCTGCACGTTGCCTGGTTGATAATTGTTAGAGTGATAGCACAACCTTATTTCAGTTAATTTTTCCGTAACCTTTGCTCGTCAGAATAGTTGGCATGTTCCTTGTGGATAACACAATTCCTAGCATAATGAACGTCACAATTTAGTGGCACTTAACACTGGGCTACTTTTTTCCCTAATTTGTAAAGCTACCTGTTATATGTTTGTATGTTGTGCTTTCATTTTCATCATGTTGTCTATTTTAGGGAGTGCAGCAACAAGACACCAGGTAACTTTGAAAGAAGGGGACACAAGTAATGCAGACCACGAGGGGTATCAAAATAGGCAATGTAGTGCAGATGGGTTTTCAAAGAGCAGGTCCAAATCAGGCTACTTCAAAGCATTCGGGGTTGATTTATCCCCTGATAATGTGGCTGTTGCTATCGTCTATTTTGTGCAAGGAGTTTTAGGTCTTTCCAGGCTTGCTGTCAGCTTCTACTTAAAAGATGATCTTCATCTCGGTCCAGCAGAGGTATGGTGGTGACGATTCTTATTTGCTTCGTCCAGATACTAGTCCATTTCAGCTTTCAATCTCCGGGCATGTGTGCCTTTCTTTTGCTGGAGCATAAGCAGTATGAGAACAACAAGTGTATTCACTTAGAACTCTTTTGTGCGAACATTTTAACTTGAAGTGATATGCCTGGATACAGAGATTCAGCATGGTTTCTGTTTTCTAGACTGCAGTTATATCTGGTTTCTCAGCCTTGCCATGGTTGGTCAAGCCCCTCTACGGCTTTATCAGGTTTCACCAAAATACCAAATCTCCTTCCTGCATTCCTTTCTATCTATTTATATTCACTTAATTGCAATGCTGTATTGTTGCTATTTTCTATACAGTGATTCCATCCCTCTCTTTGGATATCGAAGAAGGTCATATCTATTTCTATCAGGCCTCCTTGGAGCACTTTCATGGAGTTTGATGGCGACTATTGTGGATGATAAATACAGTGCAGCACTCTCTATTATTCTTGGATCTCTTGCAGTTGCCGTCTCTGATGTTGTGAGTCAGAAAATGCGTGCTTAAAATATTTTAGTTCCACGGATTGTATTTCTCTATCATTTTCTTTATGCGCGGTTCACTTCATTTATGCAATCCATGGTACTCAGCTGCTCGCTCTAATTATGTTTTCAAATATTTTTAAACCTAAAGAAATTCAAGATATAATTATCGCAGATGCATTATTCATGCCATTATATCTTGTTAAAATAACTCAATTCCATATGGGCCTCATGTGTAAGAATATCTAAAATTTATCTAAAACATCAAAGATATTCTCTGCACCTTCTGAACTCGTATATATGTTCAACACATTTCGGAACAGAAATGTTAGAACTTCTGGTTTGTTTTTATAATAAAACTTAAAAAAAACTTCAGGTGGTTGATTCTATGGTGGTTGAGAGAGCTCGAGGTGAATCGCAGAGTACATCTGGATCTCTCCAGTCTCTATGTTGGGGATCCTCAGCCTTTGGAGGAGTTGTGAGTGCATACTTCAGTGGTTCTTTTGTGGATACTTACGGCGTAAGGTTTGTTTTGTAGCTAACAAATCTGATAAGAGTTGATGAATCCTCTTGGTGTGTTTATAGTTCCCTGATCAGGTGCTCCCTTAAATGCAGATTTGTCTTCGGTGTTACAGCACTTTTGCCGCTGATGACGTCTACTGTTGCAGTTCTTGTAAATGAAGACCGCTTGACTTTGGAGGAACGTTCATTCTCACTGTCAGTTTCAAGTTCAGAATTAATTGAGAGATCTAAGCAGCGTATCATGCAGATTTGGAATTCAGTAAAGCAACCCAGCATATTCCTACCAACCTTGTTCATATTCCTTTGGCAAGCAACACCACAATCAGACTCTGCTATGTTTTTCTTTACGTATGTTCTGCAGACTTATTTTATCTGGTTAATTGCTCCGCACTGTTCTGTTAGATTTATTTCTGAATTCAATAATGTGATCACAGTTTGGGGGTCTTCAAAATAATAAGAGTAGTTCAGGAAGTACCAGAAGAAAGTTCAACTTCTTGCTGAACACTGTTGGATGCTGCATCTAGCTTGTGTTGTTCTTTGATAGCTGCAATTGAACTGAAATGATTTCCTCCCATGCTAAAGTTCCTTACTCTAAGCTGATTTCCCGGTAACACCACCAGTAATAAATTGCAATCCCATAAGGTAATCGCTATATAGATTATGGTCTACTTCATAGCAAAACCTGAAGATAACTAGATTTGTTGCATTCTTCTTTGTAATCATATTCATCACATTACTCTCTGTGGTAACATGTATGTAAGCTCAAATTATGTGTTAATTACGTACACTGAATCATACATCTACTTAGAAGCTTAAATGCCCTAGATACATAAAGTCAGAACTTGGTCATAATTGGCATTGTTCTGATATGAATATTAGCAGCATCTGTGATTAACTTCTCACTGAAATTGCTGAATCTTCATATGCTACTTTCTCATGTTTTTCAGCACAAACAAGCTTGGGTTTTCTCCGGAATTTCTAGGACGTGTCACGCTTGTTACATCTGTTGCATCCTTGTTGGGTATTGGGCTGTACAATTCGTTTTTGAAGGAAGTTCCATTGCGGAAAATTTTCCTTGTGACAACAGTTTTAGGTTCTGCGCTGGGAATGACACAGGTCCTCTTCTGTGCTTACTTGTTCTAGTGTTGTTGCTATAATGTTTGTTGCCAAACCAAGTTTACTTGTGTATTTTTCAGGTTCTTCTTGTCACTGGCCTGAACCGAAAGCTTGGTATAAGCGATGAATGGTTCTCCATTGGGGATTCCTTGATTATCACGGTCCTTGGTCAGGTATGCAACACTTTTGCAACAACTAGATTATTACATGGACCATTGGGGGTGTCGAAGTCATGTACGAGTACGACAGGTCCAAACAAAATTCTAAAGTTATAATTTTGTTATTGATATAATTTTGTTCAATCAGCATTTTCATTTTTGCCTTGTGCTACAACTAGGTGATATGCTGCAATAGTTCTTTTTTGTTCCTGCTCATGAAAGTCGACATCAACCTAATTCCTTTTTATATGTCTATTACCCACTCCAGGCTTGGTACAGCAAAGGCGTAAGTTTTCTTTTAAAAATAGGCAAGGTTGTAAATATATATATAAAAAGAGAAAAAGTGTAACTATAAGACACGTGAGATATGAATATGCTGCCAAAGACTCCTTTCGTGCAAGTGTCGAATATTCAGATTTGAATGTGGCATTCATTTGTCATAATGGTTCTTTATCGTACCATTTCGACATAATAAACCTTTTGGATTCCATAAGTATCAATACATCTGGATCTGAACCATGCTTTCAGCATTCTTTTTCCTACCTAAAATCATATTCAATTAATATATATAAACTTGTGTTGTAGGCTTCCTTCATGCCTGTCTTGGTGTTGGCTGCGAAATTGTGCCCTCCAGGAGTGGAAGCAACTTTATTTGCTACTTTGATGTCCATTTCGAATGCGGGCAGTGTTGCTGGCGGTCTAGTGGGCGCGGGTCTAACTCAGTTCTTGGGAGTCACCAGAGACAATTTTGAAAATCTGGCTCTGCTGATTGCCATCTGCAATCTCACTTCCCTGCTACCTCTTCCTCTTCTGGGTCTCCTGCCAGATGAATCCCCTACAGATAGTGCACAGACAAAAAATGATTGACGTACTCTTTTGATGGATTGTTACAAGACGTGCAAACTCTTTCGGCAGAAACCGGTGACAATCTGCTTTATCTTGAGCGGTGCAGTGCTCATCACTGTATAGAAAGAATAATGTTGCGCTGACAATGTAAAAGGAGGAAGCAATTTTTTGGAGCCAAGATTGTTCACCGCCTCCCTCATCAAAATGTACGAAGGGGAAGGCAATCCTGTTGTGGTCGTGGGCTCATGTGCCTGCATCAGGTTTTGTTTTCGTGTGAGAAACGATGTGGAGGTGAGGCTGTACAGGTGTACTATTGTAACCTATGATGTAAACTGCAGAGTGCATTCAGATTTCACCATGTTTGCACCTCTGTCCAGCTGCTGTAAGTTTGAACCCCCCGTCTGAATGAGAATATGGGGTAAAAGGAGTTGTGATTACTGAATAGTGGTGAAGATGGCTTTCCTTTTGCAAAATCCAAGAACTTCGTATGGAAATGTAAGCTGAGGGGATGCCAAAATCTTGGACTATGTGTTATTAGTGTCGTACTCTTAGTTCTGTTTTTTCGAAACCTTATATTTTGGAGGGATGCCTTGCGATCAATCTATTGGGATATTTAATAACTATTTACCATCATTGCAAATAACACATCTTCAAATACCAGTCTTAAAATGACACCTACATTTTTACCATTGGTTCAGCATGTAAGCGGGCCGGTCTGCAGAGTTCCTGCAGGCCGCCGCAACTGCCGCGTGCGCAGGCAGCTTGCTCGGCAGGAGACCATGTGCTAAAGATTTTCAACCTGCGTTGTCCCGCTAGGCCTTGGCGGAGGATGCAGCGCTTTTTTCTTTTTTATATTTAAAAAAAATAAAATTTCAAAAATATATGTCTGTTTTGAAAAATACCAAAATACCCCCCGGTCGCCCCCATAGGGCGACAGGCCCTAAGTGTAATTATTATTTTTTTCAATATTCGCAACGAGGTCCCTGGGCAAAAAAATGTTGTGGGGCCTGTTGCCCCCCCCTCGGGCGACCACTGGGCCCCACCCACAGGCACGGCAGGGGGGCCTGTCGCCCCCCCCCCCCCCCCCCCCCCCGCGGGCGACCGGGGAAGCCTCCGACCCCCCATTCCCTCCTCATTTGAGCCCGAAAATTCCACCAAAAATCCAGAAAAAAAGAGAGGAGTGAGGAGAAGGGAAGCGGCGAAGCCCTGTCGGATTCAGCACTTGTGATCTGCAGGTTAGTACATTTAGTTTATGTATTTTCCCATTGGTATTGTAGAGTAATTTAATTTAATTAGTGCTATAGTATAACCATTTAAGTAGGAGTTTAATGATACTTTAGTTTTTAGTTACATAGTAGTAAATTAGTTTAGAAAATTAGTACTACGCATTTATTATTATAATTGCAGTACTATTAGAGACGTGTTTATAAATTAATTATGATTTAGAATAGAATTTGCCATATGCAATATAGAATTTGAGTGTCATCACGTAGTTATGAATACTTATACGTTGTAGTTGAATTTCATACTTAGTTTTTACGGATTATTGAATAAGGTAGTGAAGTAAAGAGTATAACTCGATAAGTATTCTGTGATATACAGATATGTCGAGCAAGATGCTGTTTCAAGTATTTTATGGTGACTACAATGTTTTGTATGGGCCAAATGGAGTAGATCTTTCTGCCTTTAAGTGCACATCTAGCGTCATAGATAAACCTCTGGAAAGGAGTTTTGGTTCCATATGTAAGTGGCTGCAGCGTGGGTTCCGTGTTGATCCGTTGACACATGTGATCACCGTCCAGTCTCTTGTTAATTGGGAGGTAGAAAGTGATTCATGGGAATTGATGATGATACACAGCACTGATGACTGGCAGAAGTACATGCAAGCAGCTCTAGAGCGTGGGTGGTCTCTGACCATTCTTGTTCAAATCCGGGAGAAGACACAAAATGAAATCCAACATGGTGCAGATCAAGCAACTCCGAGTATTCGAAGAGAGACCAATTATGTTGAGCAAGATGAGTCAGAAGAGACAGAGAACCAAAACATGGGACCACAGGGCCTTGCTGATGAGGGAGAGAGAATACATAGCATTGTGAACGAGATGGAGGCAGAAGACCAAACCGCAATAGAGATGGAAGAATATGAGGGCTCATCTGATGACGAGCAGTACTCATTGCCAAAAGAGTGGAAGGAGCATGGTTTTGGCAGTCATGTCGCAGAAGATGTACGAAATCAGGAGTGGGAGTACAGAGGGAATGATGTAGTGCAAGGTGCAACATATCCAAACATTGAAGCCGTAAAAGATGCTGTGAGACTATGGGCAATATCATTGAAACGAGAATTCAGAGTCATAAAGTCTGGAAGTAAAGAATATGAGGTGAAGTGTGTGAATGATGGATGTCCATGGCGAGTGCATGCATTCAAGGGAAAATGGAAGTCGAACTGGAAATGTTCCATTGTGACAGAGCACACTTGTTTGCTGTCAGAAGTTCTTCCCTCGCATCGCAATATATCATGCGACTTTGTTGCAAAGCAAATATATGGGTTGATTATGGACAACCTAAATTATGAGACAAAAATGATTGTTCGACACATTGAGCAGACTTATCAGTACACCATTAGTTATTTGAAGGCATGGCGGGCTAAACAAAGGGTGTTCGAGATGCGGTTCGGCACATACGAGGCATCATATGATAACCTACCTCGTATGTTATCCCAGGTTGCTGTTAGAAATCCTGTAAGCTTTTATGACACATACCTCGTACCAGCCGTGACTAGGGGGCAAAGAATTATGCAACGAACCTTCTTTTGCATAGGTGCTTGTGTTAGAGCATTTCAGTGTTGTCTTCCGGTGATCTGCATTGATGGCACATTTCTGACTGGAAGGTATAAAGGTCAGATACTCACCGCAATCGGGATAGATTGCAACAACCAAATAGTTCCGCTCGCATTTGCATTTGTTGAGAATGAGAACTTAGACAGTTGGTATTGGTTCCTTGAACGAGTGAAGGTTCATGTTGTTGCTGCACGTCCAGATGTGTGCCTTATTAGTGATAGGCATGCAGGTCTGCTGCAATCAATACTGAAATTGCAACGTGGAACTGCGACAACGTCTCCATTGTGGCCCGATGTCCAAAACAGGTGATGCATTAGGCATATGGGTGCAAACTTCTATGACCACTTCAAGAACAAGGATCTTAAGAACCTGTTTAAGAGGTTGTGCACCCAAAATCAACAGAGAAAATTCAATGCATTATGGCAGATGCTTGATCAGTTGACTGCAGAGCTAGTGAAGGTAAGGGCATCAGGAACAGGCACGAGTCAGGCTGCAGAGGCTAGGGATTCAATTGAGAAGCCATTTTCACACTGGATTCGAGGTGCACCTAAGGAGAAATGGTCATTCCTTTATGATACCAACGGAATACGGTATGATATTCAGACAACGAATCATGCAGAGTGTTTTAATATGGTTATGCATTCTTGTCGTGCCTTTCCTCTTGTGGGAATTGTTGAGTTCATCATGTATGGGTGCATGAAGTATTTCAGACAGCGTTACATGGCTGCAAGCATTAACATCAGCAACTCTCAAATTCAGTTTTGCAGAAGAGTGACACAATATATGCAAGAGAAGATTGAAAAGGCCAAACTGCACCGCGTCATATCAACAGATACAATGAAGCATAGATTTGAGGTTCTATGCAAGGATAGAACTGGTCGTGGTATTCGTAGAGATAGGGTGATACAGGAGAGTTTGATTACAGTAGATGGCAAAGTCTTCTGCACCTGCATGAAGCCTAAGTTATTGCATTTGCCATGCTCGCATCTCATTGCGGCATGTGCAGAGTCTGGGTTGCAGCCAGGAGTATTTGTTTCACCTTACTCCACCTAGGGACATGAGATATATGGGATTGGAATAGTGGGCATTTCATTCAGGATAATGAGAATAAAATGTTTATTCCTGATCCAGCCACTAAGAAAGGCAAAGGCCGCCGTCAGACACGTCGAGTACCTTCAGATAAAGATCTTTGATCTGGAATGCAAGGTGAACCATTATGAGGAAGTGAGCGAGGGTAATAAAGACGACGAAGTTGATGATACCAGCAATGCTGCCGGTTCACAAGATGAACCATGCACTATTCCTTACTGTAACTGCCCTTGTCACAAGAAGAAGGGCCCTGCGCCTCCGGCACCACCGGCTGCACCACCTGCAATGGGTGGATACTACGGAGAAGGCTCAACGCAGTTTGCTACGTGGGGGTACGGCTACTAGGACTACCCTAGTGCTAGTGACATACTGCATCGTTGTGTTTGTTCTGTTTTTTTAATTACCTAAGGCATGTTAGGTTAGTCCGGAATCTGTTTACCGTAGTTTGCAACGAGTTCTGACATACCACTGCATGTGTGATGTGTGTTTCATTATCGTTGTATTATGTTGTAAAATTTGATGGTTCACATTACGTAATGCATTTCTTAGTTCTTATTTCTTATCGTTATATTAATTACATGTGTGCTTTTTAGTATTCTAGTGACATGAAAAGCTCCGAGGGCCATGTCCGTGCCCAGTAGAGGCCAAAGAGGGTCCGACGCCATAGGGGTGGTTAGATATATCTGATGTTTGTATCTCTGATGTTTATTTGTAATGAGATAGCTGTGGACCGCTTATTTATACACTTCAACGTTCGTCTCTGATCACTCTCGTATTTTCCATTACATACAATAGATGGTATGTTCATACTTCGATGCTCCATTACGTCTAAGTACGATTCAAACTCGACATTATGTACATGTCGAGTGAATGCAAGTTAGGTACGAGGCATACATACAAGCATAATACAACATTAACAATACTAAATGCGAATACATCTTAAACCGATGAACATCATATGTTATATTTCATGGCATGAAATCATCTAGGTCGTCATCCCAGTTGACAGATGGTGGTGCTGCAGGTGGTGTACTATGGCTCGACGAACCTCTTGACTTTCCCTTTCTCTCTTTTCTGGATCTACGTTCATGTACAGGGGGAGGAACATCATGTGTTCGAGGCCATAGTTTGGGGGGCATGAAGTCATCCATGTCGTCATCCCAGTTAACACAAGTTTGTGCTGCAGATGGTGCAACATGACTTGACGAACCTCTTGCCTTTCCCTTTGTCTCTTTTCTGATTCTAGGTTCATGTAAAGGGGGAGGAACATCATGTGTTGGAGGCCATGGTTTGGGGGCATGAAGTCATCCATGTCGTCATCCCAGTTAACACAAGTTGGTGGTTGAGGTGCTGCAGCATGACTCGACGAACCTCCGGGCATCTGTTCTTGCGCAGGCCAAGTACTATCACCCGAAGATCTTATCCACCTCCTTCATCTAATTTGCGGCATAAGTCCACCGAAAATACATACCAATTTACGGAAATTTGGTATCGTTTTGTTAATCAACTCCGTGTCCTCGGAGTAATCCTAGCATATAATTAAAAAAACAATGTTACTATTTTATAAATATGGATTCGAAATGACGGACGAGATTACAACTGAATGAGAGTTACCTTAATGTGCATCTCATACACTTCTGGCTGCATCCATATCTTACAAGAACTTTGTAAGAATCCAATGATATTAGGATGATTCGCTAGTTCACATACTCTCATGTATATCTTCCGACGTTCTAGCAGGTGTCCCTTTACATCTTGCGTCGTAATACCTCGAAATAATGTGAAATCTTTAAACTCTACTACTTTGGACAACACCATCTCTATCGTATCATCCGCTAACGGATTCAACTTCTTACTGATAACAAGATGGGTCATGATATCAAGTATTATACTAGATTTTTCTTCGGTCCATGAAAATCCTCCACAATTGGAGGCAGCCATTGCCTTATGCTGCAATATCAATAAGTTACTTTCATAATTCTATTCTAATTCATAATTAATTTAAAAACAAGTCTGTAATAGTACTGAAATTGTAATACTAAACAGTGTTCTAAAGCACCAAATCTAATTTAGCTAATCCGCTAATTAAATTAAATTGTTATACAATATCAATGGATTCATACGGAAGTTACCGGTAGATCACAAGTACGCAATTCGGCAGAGATTCGCCACTTTTCTTCTCCTCACCCCTCTCTTTTTTCCTGAATTTTTAGGCTCAAATGACAAAGGGAATGGCGGCGAATGGCGGCCAGGGCTTATATAGGGGGAGGGACCCTGTCGCCCCCCCCCCACGGCGACAGGCCCCTGTCGCCCCTGGGGTGGGCGACAGGCCCCCTGCATTTTTTTTTCTCAGGGACCTCCTTGCGAATTTGAAAAAAAAAATTACACTTAGGGCCTGTCGCCCTATGAGGGGCGACTGGGGGGTATTTTTGAAATTTTTCAAAACGGACATATATTTTTGAAATTTTGATTTTTTTTAATATAAAAAAGAAAAAAGTGCGAGGATGCAAGCACACCTGCAAGCCGCCGCAACCACTAAAACTCTATATTCCAAAATTAAACTGACTCAGCATTACCTACTACATTATCTTAACTATCACGTTTTTCTTCCATCATTTGAAAATAATTGGACGGACATATATGACTGTATCCTTACTGGAATGTCGTCATGGTGTAAAGCAGCAGAAAACAGAATCTTCATCACAAAATATGTAAAACGAGCACAAAGAAATTGAATTGGTTTTCTGAAAACCAAGTGAAACTTATTAATATGCAGAATTGCAGCGGCTGTTAAAACTATTTGGCTAGTTAAGACGATTATTTGAACATAGTATATTGCAGTAACCAACCAATGCAAAGTGGGGCAGCTCTGCCAACTGCTCAGTTTTGCAGCATCTATTTCCTCCCTCTTCTTACAGATGCAGCCTGGGTGAAATGAAACTGATGAATCGCGCTAATGACGCTTTAACAGCTGAAATGGATGTGCGTTCGCGTGTTTGAGAAGGAGATTGGAATCTAACAACGAGTGGTGACAAGGAGCGAGAGCGCTACATCGTCTGGCTTGTCCTTGCCTCCAATAGCTGGGAAAAATAAAGTGAAGAAATATATCAAGGATTACTTGAAACATGGCAAGATGAAATAACAAACGAAGTTCACAAGTCATGCACATCATAAGTAATTTCTGGAAAAAAGTGACAAAAGGCAAGACATCTGATTGTTTTTTGGTTCACATCTTATTGTCTCCAAACTAATAAGGTATATACATCTACTTGCCATAATATTCTAAAAACCAATTGCTTGATGTTTGGTCACAGAAAGAGATATTTGAACTGAGTAATCTTACCCCAAAGACCACATGTTTGTTGTCCAGCCAGTCACACTTTGCACAAGTTATAAAGAACTGCAAGCACAGGAAAGAAAATAAGGTTTTCATCAAAGAACAGATATAAGGAAAATAACATAAGGTATCATCCATAGTCGACAGCTGAGGAGCTCTTTACCTCTTCCCAGTTGGTATTCAGAAATACATCCATGGTAATTGCACCTTCCAGTATAATAAGCACAAATACAATGATCATGTACTACATGTAACATTAAGGAAAAAGAGACGTAACATTAATGCATTGGTGACAGAATTAAGATTGCGTTACTTTTTTGCCAATTTGATGTGGCACAACAGGTCCGCACACCAGCATAGATAGACAATGTAAAAAATCATCTATTAAATTCCATTGAGAACTATTGGTTTGCTTGTTGGCAGGCGCCTCAAGAGTTAGACTTATGTTGTGATTGAAACAGACTCAAGAGTTAGGCATCGGTTTTGAGATTAAGAGTTCGGTAAACATGTTTTCCACTTTTCCATCCATTATTGTTTCATTGTCCTAGAAATGTAATAACCGGGTGAAGTACAAAGGTAATAAGCCGTCAAGCTTGGAGGAGAATAAGCACAGAAGTGTATTATTACTACCTGGTGCAAGCAAGGCACATGCAGACCTAGCTAGGAGCTAGGCAAATTTACAAGGTAAGAATGATTCATTGTAGAACAGATTGCAAGAAGTCAAGTAGCTGTCATCTTCACCTCTTGAATACGAGCTTCCCAATGCATAGGCAATGGGCTTACCAAGCGTCTTGCTCTGCATGTTAGCTGGAACAAGCAATGTCCCCGCACCTCCTTTCCCTTTCAATGCAAAGTAAACAATTTGGGGGTACTTCATGTCCACAAGAGGGAACATTGGCTGCACCCGAGGAAGGCCTAGCAGGCACTTGGCGAGGTCAAAAAATTTGTCAACTTCTATTGCGCCATCCATTATCCATGTGACTTGATCGTTGCTCAGTACCCAGGAGGTGAAGTTGGATGGACCAGCAGAAAGAGAACACTGACATGGGCATGGGCTGCCAGAAAACTAAACGTTGCTGGTCGCCGCATCAATGAATCTGATAGCACCATCTTGTGTGACGCAAACACTTCGGTGTGCAAATATACCCCCTCTATCACCTGTTTCCGGATGTCTATTTCCCTTAAAAGGAGTCACTGGCAGTGGGACGTATCGCAGCTCAGGATCAGGGCTAAAAACATCACAAAACAGCATCCCCCTCAAGTAATCCACCCAGCAAATCGTGTCACGGAAGGCAATGACCGTATCGGTTTCCCACCAGACCAAACCATCACCTTCTCCCTCACCATGGCGGATCGGCAGGCACCTGGTGCGCCATGTGCCATCCTTGCTGAGCATGTAGCAAAGTTCCCCTGTCACCGGGGTAGCGCTCCACGGGATGGAGCGGCCTTGCGGTGTCACCGTGAGGTGCGCCACCGCGAACTCATCGTCCTCCTCACGGCAAAGAATCCCAACACTGTTCTCCACACAACAGTTGATGAACTCGTGTCCGCAGGGGCCAAGCCTTTTGAGAGCCACAGGATCAGATCTGTAGATGAAGAACTCCTCGTTGCGTCCACCTCTGGAAGGGACAAGGAAACGCAGTAGCATGGAGTTCCTGTGGGCAGCGACGGCTTTTGAAGCATCCGAAGGCCAGAGGGAAGAATCCATCCGCCCGTCTCGTCGGAATCCGAACTGCTGTCCTTTCTCCTTCTTCTTCGTCTCGCCGGGAAACAAGCTGAAGACGAGGCGGGACGTCTCAGGGGGAGCCGCCGCTCTGAAGCCGACGCCGATGATGTCGCCGGCGGAGGTGAACTCGTAAGCCAAGGTGGAATCCTCGACGCTCAGGTGGCGGATGAAGCAATCCAGCATTACCCACTCCGGCTTTCCAGGACGGGGAGGGAAGGAGAGTCCTTCGAACGCGGGGGCGACGACCGCTGGCGGTCGCACGGAGGAGGAACCGGCGGGACGGCACGGTGCTTGCTCGATCGCCGGCGCCGGCGCCGTCTGATGGCGCACGGTAGAGTCAGAGGAAGAACCTCCCCCGGCGATGACCCCCGCCCCCTCATCGAGATCCATGGTAAAGCGAGCGGCCGGACGGACGGCAGGGGGCTTGTGTAGGAATTTGGGTTAACGTAGATTGACCCTTTGGCCTCTACGGTTCCACGTTAACAAGAATACATAGTCAGGTACAAAAACAACTTTGACGTGCAAGTTTAGGTCTCCTAGTCTATCTCTACTAGGATACATGAATGAGTTCGGTTCAAACACAACTAAACCGTATACTCCCTCCATATTGTAAAAGAAATCGTTTCAGACATTGACACAGTTTCAAAATACAAGTTTGATCACAATCTTTTTACTATAAAAATATAAAATATAGTCAACATATATTTTTACGAAATTACATTTGAAGATGAATCTACTTACATCACTTTCATATTTTCAAACTCAACCTAAAATTTTTTATGTCAAAGTGTAAAATGTTTCACTCAAGACAAGCTCAAAATGACTTTCTTTACAATATGGAGGGAGTACATCACAAGCAATATCTCTAACACCCTCCCTCAATCATAGTTGGGTTGGGTGACAGGTTGAGATTGCGCTTGTACTCTTCAAAACTTCACTCGGAAGTGGTTTAGTAAAACCATCAGCTATCTGATCACTCGAGGCTATTAGCCGAATCTGAAGCAGCTTCGTAGTCACTCTTTCTCTGACAAAATAAAAATCAATTTCTATGTGCTTAGCTCTTGCATGGGACACAAGATTAGCTGATAGGTAAGTGGCGCCCAAATTGTCACACCATAAGCAAGGAGCTTGATCAAGTTTAATTCCCAGCTCAGCAAACAATGATTCCAGCCAAATTACTTCAACAGTTGCATTGGCTAGCGACTTGTACTCAGCCTCAGTACTTGACTTGGATACGGTTGCCTATTTTCTTGCACTCCATGGTATTAAATTTGGACAAGAAGACAGCAAAACCACCAATAGATTGTCTGTCATCAATGTCGCCAGCCCAGTCGGCGTCAGAAAATGCACTCACCAAGTTTGATTCTGATTTACTAATCATCAAACCAATATCAGGTGAATTCTTGATGTAGCTCAAAATCCTTTTAACTGCAGTCAATACATTTTGGAGGATAACGATGTCTAATACATATGAAGTTTGCTTAAACAGGTGACAGATTATGAAGTGGTGAAAAAATATTTATTGGAGCATTAGAAATAAAAAGAAAAAAGGGAAACAAAAAATAAAAAATAAAGAGAAGGTATAGCTCTCTCATGCATATGCCTGTTTCACGCCGCTGGTCAACAAATTCGCACGCAGATGCACTACTGCGCAAAAAAGTAAAATCTATAAGAGAACTAAAGTTTGCACACAGTACGAAAGAAGATTAAAGGCATGCATGCAACGCTAGCTATTAGACCAAATAGGGTTATAGAACGGCCCAATCGCTCCTTCTGGTGACTGCTCGTGCATTTGTAGTGTGAGCGGCCGAGCGATATATAACCGGGCCACCAAAATTTAGCCCCTAATCCTGTCTGATTTGGATGACGAAGGAAAGCCGAAAATACCCAATATTTTTTTATTTCTAACCAAACATACCATGCAGGCTATCCAACATGGGAATGCCTAACTTGTGACTTGTGAGTCCTTCCAGGTGGGTCCTTCTCTCCTTCCCTGCTCATACTTCTATTCTCATGGGTCTGGCCCTCGAGGAGGTCGCTTGCGGGTTTGGTGGCATCTTGGATTTGAAACCAACAAGGTGGTGACGTCGTTTTCAGATATGGGTAGAGCGATGGATTCTTCGACGAAATGTCTCGATGTCTGCGGGAGCCTCATCGTATCTTTTCGCTAGTTCGCTCCATGGTGGTTTTCTTGCACGCCGGTGGTTTGTAGCTTCGATAGAAGTTGCCACTGAAACCGAAACGAACAACCATTCTCCATCCTCTGGCGTAGCCGCCCACCGAGTTAAAGCGACCAGATGCAGAATCGCTTCCCCTCTACTGACTACAACAAACCAGCATCACGGTCACCATCCCTACATCGAAGAAGCAAGCTGCTGCCAAATCTTTTGGTGCAAAATACCAGCGCCGTGACTTTGGCAGCTAGTCTCATCCAAACTGGGCAAATATTGCATGACGTACTCGTTGCCACACAACAGAAACTTAATGTCAAGGTTTATTTACCTTAGCTCCATTGGAAGGGCCAAGAATACCTGCCCCCCAACTCTTTCACAAGATACGGGAGGGCGGGCAGGCAATCCATCCTTGGCGCAGAGCGGGGGAGATTATTAAGCAGTCAGCACAAAACAGTTTTTCAGTTTTCCACCTAACAGTTTCACTTTCACTAGAGCAGTGCCTGCCCATATCCTGTCCTAACAACTAACAAGGCCTTTTCTAAATCCCTTGTTCTAAATGTAACCAACTCCTTTCCATGTAATACAACAAAACAATTCATCAATGGGAAATTACAGGGATACAAGAAAAGCAATGCCTGCTACACCAAGAGATTATTTATCTCCTGGCAGCAGGATGCCCACACACATTAAACACGGCATGCAAATTTCCAGGAGCTCAGCAGCGCAGTTATGCTGTGGGTTCTTCCTGTTTACCTGACTCTGACAGACCATTACCATTAGTAGCTTGGGTTTTGACACGGTAAACCTTGGTAGCCTGCTGTTTCTTATCCTGTTGTGATCTTGGGTTATCCTGCTTCGGCTGCCTATCCGGGACTGTCCTCGGATCATGCTTTGCAGGTACACCCATGGGGCATCCACTTGGTTGCTTGCCAATCCAGTTACTGGGAGGTAATGGTGGTGGAACCCCATTTACTGGTCGCTGCTGCGGGAATCCTCCAGTTTGGAAAGGCCGCTGAGGTGTAAAATTGATGTTCTGCATGGGCGGCTGGGGTGGGGGTCCAGGATAGTGATTAGGATGTGGTTGATTGGGCCAGTACCCGGAATTCTGCATCCTGTTATTCTGATGTGGCCTTGGCCCTTCATGGATTGTCAGTTTTGACATTGATGCACGGATACCAGCTTCATGGCTTCGGGAGTTTGGACGTTCCAGTATCCACATAGGCTGTCTGTTAGCTTGAGCATCACCGAAGAATTGAGGGTGAGAGTTCGGGACACTTCTGGACATGTGTGCATGGTATGAATTGTCCACAAAACCCCTCTCATATCCTAATGGTCCGGCAGGCCTTGGTCTGTTTCCAGGGCCATAGGGTGCACCTCTATAAGGCATATCAAGTAGCCCAGCAGCGCTGCCAGATTTGATCTGGAGGGAGTTTTTCACCAGACGGTGTGCAGCTTCTCCTAAGAGAGAACCTGACAGAGCTCCAGAAACCTGAGGCCTGCAATTGGAAATTCATGAAAAGAGCTAACAAATTACCATATTGGTAAGGCTATAGTTAACAGAGAGAAAGGGCTAAGCAGAATGAAGCAAATGTGTATTCATCTATCTTTGCTAGAGTACAACTAATACAGTATATTCCATTGATAAGACATAAGAGATGTCCAGAATCTATGAGTACTCTGTAGTGCAAGTGGAAATGTTCTGCCAAAAGCATAAGAAATATTAATCATACCTGTCTCTTGCTTGCCGGCGACTATTATCTTCATGCCACAATACAGGAAAGGGTTTGAAATCACTAGGTTTCAATATCTGCAAAATGCCAAAATGGTACATTTGTTGGACTACGAATTTGTCTTAAACTGCTTAGCAAACTAACATCACAATTGGTAAAAGGAAAAAGAAAAGGTCGCCATATATTTCAAATAGCATGCTGCCTAAGGTGGAGCCATGACAGTGCAAACACGAAAGGATAATGGAGCTAAATAATTGCAATATAGTTCTAAAGGATAACACAACTCAATAATTGAAATATAGTATCATTCACACAAAAAAAAATATTATGCTTATGTGTTCCACATTTATAACCAATTGTGCTGCAATGTGCCTTGCTTGCTGTCGAACTTTTCAAAATTCGTCAGCTTATACAAAAGCTGAAAGGAAATTGAGTTAGCCAGATCAATATATAATCACTAAAAATTTTCCAAAGAAGTTACACACTATGATATTTTGCAAGAAAAAGTTAGCAAACACTGGCTGTTTGCGTCTTGCAAACTGTGTATAATGTTTAAAGAAAACTCCATATTAAAAGAAACAGACGAGTAAACATAAAAGAATACTAAACAACACAATACATAATACTTTTGCTTGCAAACACTGAAATATTCAAAGAAAATGCCATACAAAAAGAAACAGATGAGTAACATAAAAAATACACATAATACTTTTGCTTATGGGTCAGTAATTACTGTTCCCCAAAATGGAAAGAAGTGATCATTTTTGCAGTGCTGATGTCAAAACACTGAACTATACATGCCTATGTTTTTCTTGAAGAAAAAAACAAGCTGCTACACTTTCATTTATTAAGAATTATATGCCCATAGCACATAGGGTTTGGGTCAGCAAATACCTTTGCGGGTATGATGACCCCCATTGGGGGCTCCGGGATGTGCTTGTGATACTGAGGATTAAGGTAGGTAGCATTCCTGAAAATATAGAAGAAACAAAGAAATATAGCACTAGAACATTTACAGGGTGGCTTTTAGTTTACAATACGCTTTTAGATTATAAGATGCTTACAAAACTCTGTTTTGGGCAATGCCATTGAACCCTTTAACTGGAGATGTTACAGTGATGCAATACCAGTTCCTTTCAGATAAACAAAGGAACCCATTCATTCCACCACTGCAAAGAGTATTAACATATCACAACACAGTAAATAGAGAAAATAGATGCCGACAGAAATAAAATATCAGTATCTAGTGTTTCTACCGACCTAGCAGCAGGGTCAATGGGTACAACATAAGGATCTGTTCTTGGTAGATGGTTGTACATTTGATACAGGAACACAATCTGAGCAGTCAATGGATGAGAGTCCCGAACATATATGATGTCAAACATTGTCCTGTTCCTGAATTTCTCTTCTTCCTGCAAAAGATACCAAAAACAATAAACACATCGAACAATTGAAATGGAAAATAAAGCCCAGAACAAGAATGCTGCAGAGAAAGAAACTATAGTACAACCACAATGAAAATAACAAACCAAGAGGGTTCACAAAGAAGGAATGTAGCATATACATACTGTCAATGTATCTTCTAGTTTTCTTGTCTCAGCAAGCAAACGCATTTCGTCAATAAAAGGCAATTTTGCAACACCCTGGATAACAGAATTCAAAATAAACAAACTTTCGTAACAAAATCAGCAGCGTAAAAAAGAAAGGTGAATTTACTGTCATTACCTGCCATGCAAAACGTTTACCGTTCATGTCTATCTCAAAATCTACAGGTGCATTACGAGGTGTTAGGCAGCATGGATTAGTATGATTTTATAATACATATATCATCCTATGCATTTGGTAGTTCCTGAATACTTTTATTTTGCGTTACATAAAAAGAGGTAATACCTTTGGGATAGAATGAACTCAAAGGTGAATTTGGATCAGTCATTAAATCACCATAGTACTTTGGCAGTGCATTGGAGCTACAGAAGAATATAGTAAACATCTCAGAACCTACATTTGACACTCTTTCCATCTGAACATGGAACAGATTCATTTGCATAAAGGATAGCAAACCTTGCAGCTGGTAGTGTCCCCATGAGTTGATCGAATGGCTTGAAAGGTTGACCCAAGAAAAATGTTATCTCCAATTCAGCCAAGTCTTTTAAGTCAGATGCAAAAGGCGCATAATGATATGGATAGAACCTGACTTAGATGAAAAAGCTGGAATTAACATGTCATACTAAACACAAGAAAAGTGCTACCTAGAAGAGTGTGTCAATCTAATTGCTAAGCATGTCCATGATTAAAGAAACTTTAAACGGGGCTAGCTAAAGTGGGCATAAATTTAGGTCAGAAATACTGAAGAACAATACTCTGACGCTCTATAAGTGAGGTTTTAGTATCTACCAAACTAACAGTGGTAACATACTCTTGACATGGTCAATATTTACCTACCACTGCCATGAACAAACACCTTGATAGTAGTATCTCATAACCCAACAAAGACCTTCCACATATTTCTGGACCTGCAATATGCATAGTTTAGATGTGTAAGGAGTTGGCGACCAAATAGCAGTAGCCAGTAACATAATCTTACCATAAAAACCTGCTAGTCTCAATCTTGCTGCACTATAACCAAGTATTTAATATAATATGTAAATTTAATAAGCATACAAAAAGTCAAAAAAACAACAATAAAGCCTTTATAACAAGCAAGTTGGGCAGGCCAGCGATAAAACTCAATAAGAGGCCAGTGATAAAACCCAATAAGAGCCACATGAACAATAGAAAAGGATTGTACTAAGTACATGGATTGCTAAATTCACACGCTACTACTACTTCTATTTAGGGTTTCATCTGATGGCTGGGTTTTTACTAGTGGTCATCCAGCCTCACAACCTTCCTCCATTACCCTGGCTTGAGAGTTGAGACCAGTAACACTTAAACAAAAAAGGCTTATAAAAAGATTAAAAAAAAGTTTCAAATCACTGCGGACATGAATAATCTATAGTAGGTTGAGACCAGCTCACAAATTGACAAAACCAAACTTAAAACATTTAAATCAGGTTAAGTTTTCACTGTAAGCAAAGACAGATCAAACTCATTAGTTATTTGGCAATTGACCATGCAACCAACAAGTCAAAAAGTTGGTTGATTGTTCCAGTCTGTAGTGCTAAGGTCGAAAAAGGCATCTAAATGGTGTATTCAATATTTCCAACAATGAACCATCAATATCAGTCCAGTTAGTTGTAAGTTGTAGCTGTTTGAATTATTAGGACAACATTCAGAAGATGGTTACTGAGTATTTGTTATCTAGCAAACCTCATAATATAGCCACAGCAGAATTTAAAATAAAGTGTCTTGGAGCTTATTAAGATAACATTGCGTCATTAAATTAGGACTTGCTGCTCATGATAAATCAACAGTGCCTAGAGAGGAGACTCACAACATCTCTCCGAACTTGAGCAATAGGTTTTGATTCTGCCTCTTCTTTAAATTTCTCTGCATAGTACCGCTCCCTGTATCCTGGCTCTCCTAACTTGACCTGAAGGAAGAAATAGAATGAGGGACAGCAAACAATTTTCATAAGTACAATCATCAGAGACATTACTGAACGAAGATATTCAGACATTTCATGGGGGAAAAAAAGAAGACCTTGTCCACATATTGATTCTCCTCAGAATTTTCCTTCTGTATTTTGTTTCTCTCTTCATAGTTCTCACGTGCCTGCAATTTAGCAATCATAAACTTAAGTTGTCTTCCAAGGTAGCAATGTCAATGCAAAGATTTAACAAACAAGCTTTTGTACTTTTAAGTATTAACACATAACATCTGCAAGAATCATGAATTTTTAAAAAATTGGAAATGTATGCAAGTGTGGAATTTGAAACGTATTCCATGTTGAAAAGTTCTCTTAAAGGTATTATCATAATCACCAGAGCTATGGTATCTTAACATGCTGATATGATGTCATAAAGACTGATGTCGCACTATAAACATAATGTAGCATATTATGACTTTGATTGGCCCAGAATCACTGGAATAACTTAAAACAAACTACAAAATGACCTCACAACTTTCATGACAATTATATATTTTCACACATAATAGTTTTAAAAAGGTGAACCTCATTCAATTTGCATGCATAAAGAACATATGGGCGTACAGAAATCAAGAAGGGCATCAGATGAAGATCGGCTAGAAAGTAAGTACCTGTTGAATGTGTGCACGTTTCTGGAAAATTTGTTCTTCATTGACAGCAACAGACTGAATGAAGTGTTGCACTCGGTCCAATAGAACCTTCCATTGGAATGAAGAAAATGTCAAAATTTCAGGCATTGGCCACATTTAAAAGAAAAAGGACAATCTGGGCATTCAGAAAAGCATCAACTTTGGTGAATAATGAGACCAAAGATTTTAATTATTCTTATCTTTCATCATAAAACAATCTTTACTCCTTGCGAAAACTTGATCGCAGCAGGACAGGGGAAAAACTAAGGGTCTCTGAGATGTCTCGGTGTCAGCTGTGGTGGCATAATGAACTAAATATACATGTATGCAATTGAGCAGCATGATGTACAGAGTATGCCACTGTTGCAGCAAGAACAACATATTACAAACAAGCACATATCTATCCCTAACTAAAACCAATGTGTGCCATTTGCAAATTGCCAAAAGGGCCATGCTAAACAAGAAAAACATCGACCAGTGATGACATATGAGTTGACTCAAGTTACGTGCTACTGAGCTGTAACAAAACATGCTTGGCAAACACAGTAAAGCCACTGGGCACTTTAATTAAAACCTTACAACATTGGGTTTGTCTTCAGACATTCAAAAGCAGTTCCTTTTCACATGCAATGCTACAAAAGGAAATGTCCAAGGCTCCCATAACTCATCTGGCACTAAAATGGTATGATGTTCAAATCAGCCAGTCAACTTAAGTAATGATACTCTAATTTCTGCAATTCACTGGATCCTAGTAGCTATATTACATGGATTGCATTTCAAACCAATATGGTTGTATAATACCAAACTTGCGAAATGGTGGGATTGGTATTATTTAAATAAAGCTTAAGGAGCATTAACGTTCTGACAGAAAACACGATGATACAAGATGACAGCATAACCATGAAGAGAGAATTCCTTTCTCAATTGGCTTCCCTAAACAGTCGTAATGATGCGCTACGAAAATATTTAACATCTCAATGTGTATCACATGGGTTAAGAAAAGCCAACAGTCCACTTAAAACTGACCAAAGGACTATGTTCCCACATTCTGTAAGTATTTGCTAAAACTAAAAAAACATTAAAATTGAATGGCGTCAAACAGTATAAGAATTTGCATGTGAGGAACTACCTCGCCCCCATCGGTGAGGTAGCCACCCATTGATGTGAACTCCGCCCTGTAGATACTCATGAGAAGGTTAATAGCACCCTGCAGAATACAATTAATAACAGTTATGCACAGATCATCAAACAAGATAAAGCGTATATGAATATAATGGATGTTTTTAAGATCAACAAACCTCACGAATTTCTAAAGTTGGCATGTGAGGCAGAAAGTCATTGCCAACAAAGAAACACATAAACACAAAATCATCGATAAGGCGTTCAAAGTTTATCTTGAAGGGAGCATCTACAATTTCCAAATCCTTTGCCAGGTATTCACGCAGCACCCATATGTTAAGAAACTGTTAACAGGAATGTGGTCACATAGAGAACCAACAGAAGTAAAAGATGAACTGTAACATACCTCAGGTACACAATAAATACAGTGAACCCAAAAAAAATATACTAGACAAAATGGTGATATAGTTCAGAGTACCTGGTACTTCTTTTTATGAATAGGAGGTAGCTCCACAGAATTATCAGCCTGGCTAGGGCCTCTGCATTCAGCAGCCAAATGCCCAACTTGACCGCACAGAAAACA
Source organism: Panicum virgatum (assembly GCF_016808335.1). Taxonomy (NCBI): domain Eukaryota; kingdom Viridiplantae; phylum Streptophyta; class Magnoliopsida; order Poales; family Poaceae; genus Panicum; species Panicum virgatum. The sequence goes on from NC_053144.1 coordinate 4,256,212, forward strand.
TTTTTCTTGTTGCCCTGGCATGGAGATCACCTGTAAAGTCAGTTGAATTTTGTAGTTATGGAAATAGTCCTAAATTACCATAATAAAGAGGACAAAACTGTACATCCAGAAACTGGCCATAGCTATAAGTGTATAAATATACTCCCCAATAAAGAACTACCAGAAGTTTACCTCTCTTAAAATTGAGAAGTGGATCTCATGAGTTGCCAGTGCAAGCATAATCAAATCAGCATCCTGGAGAACAGGGTGGCTAATGTGTAATGCACATACTTAGTTTAAACAGAAGCATACTAGTTTAAAAGTTGTAGTAGACTTACGAGGCCGTATAAGCAATGGCGTGTATTGGGATCAAATCCAGGAAGATTGCGCTGCAGGCGGATGTATGACATAATTTTGTGCTCTCCCTCTCCAGGGACATTGGAATCAGACAATATTACCTTGAAAATACACACGATGGAGATCTCAGTTAACACACTACAGACTAACTCGGATTGAGAGTAACTTTACAATTCCAAGTCAGTATATGAACACCTTGACAGACTGCCATCCAAGGGTATGATTTAATCTCAATTGTATGTAGTACTGAAGCGCCGTAGATAGTACAAACATGAACTGTGTCCCGGGAGTAATGACGTTCGAGTCAATTGCCTCCGACTTCTCTTTCTGGGCTAGAGTCCTACCCTCTGCCTCAAATTCCTTCCTCAGCCTCTCCTCCTCGGCTGCCTGAACAAATTAGAAACGATATGAGAAAAACAGCTGCCACCGCCTGCATGAGCCAAACAACCACAGTAGCTATAACGTTACCGCATCAGCCGCGTCCTTTGCCGCCCGGAATCTCCTGGACCTCTGCTGATTCATTTTCGCCCTTGGAGCAACACCATCTAAGTTGACAAAATTGAACGAGCTTGTTACTCGTAGTCGGAGCCCAAGCTGGCTACATTACAGATAGGACCACTGCAGCAGCGACTCACCAATTGCCATGTAGAGGAGCTTCCTGGGGCGGACGATGCCGAAGAGGTGGTCGATGTAATCAAAAATCGACTTGAACACCTCGTCGTATGTGGTGGGCGCCGGCTGCAGGGAGTAAAAAAAACCGTAGCTGTGGGATCGAGAGCTGAGCAAACACTAGCTGGGGCTTGGGAGGCGGGAATCGAGCAGGATGGAATGCGTACCCGGCCTTCGGGGTGGAAGCAGGGGTGAATGATGCCATTCATGTCGAGGTAGAGGTTGTCGAACTCGAGGCCGTTGGGGTTGGGGCGGCGGAGGTCGACGGGGACGAAGGCGCCGGGCTCGAGCTCCACGGGCTCCTCCTCCGCGTCCGACACGGTCAGCGGGTAGCGGTCCGCCAGCCACCGGTAGAACGCCGGGACTCCCATCTCCGACCGACCTGCCCTGCCGCCGGATCTCCCCCTTGCTCCGGCCTCCCTCTCGCGGGGCGGCGCTTCTGGAAGCTTCTAGCGCAGCAGTGGCGTCCGGTGGTTGCTGCTGCCTCCTCCCTCTCTCTTCGGTTCGATCTGGGGGAGACGGGGAAGGAAGGGCGAGGCTGCGGGGAGGAGGGCGGATGGCCTCGCGCGTGACGCGTGCGTGCGGGCTGGGCTTCCGTCTCGGCCACTGCGGCTCGGTAGTTCTTGGTCGGTTTCTAGCCCGATCCGGGATGGATGAATGATGGGCTGCAGTAATAAACCTGTGTAAGTACGACCTGCAGCTGCAAGTGATGACTGGAGGCCGTACGATGCGTATCTTCCATGGTCAGGATCAACGTGGCGCTTGTAACTGCGGCTCAGAAAAAATCAGCTTCAAGTTTTTGGTTACCAAAAAGCTGTAAAATCTCGGCATCTCGCCAGGTTATTTGTTTATTCTCATTTATATTTATATAGTAGGTTAAGTAGATTAAATGTGTATGTGAAGTGAGCTCCATCATCGAAGTTTGAAGTGAGCTCCGCGATCTAAAGTTGGATGTAATATTCTTCCAGAAGCTTTCCAAATTCCAACACATTCTCATTATACTTTCATGAAACAATTTATATTTTAGATAAAACACACAAAAAATATTTGAACTTCCAAGAATAATGATCAATTCTATTCAATGGCCCACTGGCCACTGCAGAACCTTCCTTTTGGCTACTAAAATCCGCGCTCTGCATTCGCATTGACTCCATCCGTATAGAATTTCTGTGTTGCTGTGTTCTGCGGGGTGAAAATATCTGCATTGCTGTCAATCCACCTATAAGGATGGCAACGGGTCGGATTCGGATCGGGTGGAGTCTCCGTGCACCCAAAACCGAAACCCGAAATCGAAACCCGAACCCGAACCCGAAACCGATTCGGGTGGAAATCCATCACCAAAACCAAACCCGCGGATACCCGAAACCCGAATAGATACCCGAAACCTGAATGGATACCCGAAACCCGCAGATAAATATACACATATTCACATGAATAAACAAGATGCAACAAATAATAAATATTTTCATGACTCAACTTTCAATAAATTTAATAGTCTAAGTAAACAAATTATCATTAACATATTATAAAACATGAGTTTTAATTCCAAATAATTTATTTCGGATATCCATTGGATATCCACGGGTGGAAACCAAAACCCGAAACCGAACCCGAAACCGAACCTGAAAACCGTGGGCGAAAAACCAACACTAAACCCGAAACCCGAAAAACCGAAACCCGCGGATACCCGCACCGAACCCGATCCGCTGCCATCTCTATCCACCTATTATTTCTGCATCTTGGGCTGGCAAAACTTGTTTTGGGCCTGTCGGATGTATACACTGGGCCTTTGATGGATACGCAGGAGGCCCCTTCCTCTCCCCATCAAATCGCAGCCGTCCGATGAAGCTCTAGGGTTTCACCCCCCGTATATAAGCCTCCCCACAGCCCCGCCTCCAAAACCTTAGCCGCGCGGACGCTCTCCACCACCCGAGCCTTCCCGCTGTCGCCGCCTCGCTCCGCGCGACCGATCTGCCGCCATGGTAAGCTCCTCGTCTCACCTCCCCAGTGCTTGTTAGTGTGCGGATTTTCCGTATCGTGCTCTGACGCCGTGATGGTGCTGTGGCTGCAGTCGCTGATCGCGGGTGAGGACTTCCAGCACATCCTGCGTCTGCTGAACACCAACGTGGATGGGAAGCAGAAGATCATGTTCGCGATGACCTCCATCAAGGGTATCGGCCGCCGCTTCTCCAACATCGTCTGCAAGAAGGCCGACATCGACATGAACAAGAGGCAAGTGCCTTCCATTTTGCGCCGATGGTCTTACCAGATCTCGCTAGTGATGATGGGGCTGAGGCGTTCGTTGTGTTGGGTGGGCGTGCAGGGCCGGCGAGCTGACGCCTGACGAGCTGGAGAGGCTGATGACGGTGGTGGCGAACCCCAGGCAGTTCAAGGTGCCGGACTGGTTCCTCAACAGGAAGAAGGACTACAAGGACGGCAGGTTCTCGCAGGTCGTCTCCAACGCCCTCGACATGAAGCTCAGGGACGACCTCGAGAGACTCAAGAAGATCAGGTCACTACTCCACTCCACTCTTTGGTCCCTGCCTGTTATTCAGCTGCTACAAGTAATCTTACATCTGCTGAGAAATGATGCTGCTATCAGTGCTTATATGACATTCTCGAGGTCGCAATTTCCATCTTAGCAACCTAAATCAGTGACTAAACTATTGATCTGATGCATTGCCAGCTCTATGTATTTGTTAATCGTCTACATTCTTGTTTGGGTCTATGTTCTACCAACATGCAGTCGCGTTACATTATGAAAGTTGTAAAACGTCTGCCTAATGATGCCAGTCAGGATGGCAGGAACGTTCTTCCTCATGCTTGAATGTGGCCAATGTTGTTTGGGGGGCTATAGCTATCTTTGTGAGTAAACCTGGTAATGGGCCAGGATCCAAACTGAAACTGCACCAATCTGATTCTAATGCGGAAGCAAAGCAGACCCACACCCAACCATTTCTCTGCCGACGGAAACCACACCACACCAAACCGTTGTTGTGCTTAAGCCCAGACTAATCCAAACTAGTGGCCGAACTGTGGATTCTAACCCATTTGAACCTGTTTTCCAAACTGTGGTCTGCTGTGCAAAGGTAACTAGTGGTCTGCTGCTAGTTACTGCCGCTGGTGGACTGTATGCGTGGACCGTGGTGTGATGCTGCTGTGCAAAGGGAAAAGTAACTAGCGGTCTGAACATCCAAGAATTGGACTGCACAAAAAATACTGCCGCTGCATTTTGCTTAACTTAAAAGACGAAAAACAGCTGCTGCAAACTTCTTGTTGTCTGAACATCCAAGAAACAAACAAAAGATAAGAACACTGTGACTTAGCTGCTACTAACGAACAACAAAATAAGGTACTGCACTGGAATTAGTGTTGCTGAACAGTCTCCAACCCTTCGGTGTACAAAAAGTACAAAATGATTGTAGTTCACATAAACTAAAACATAGTGAATCTCAAAACTGAAACTGAAGTCATTAGGAGGTCACTCGATAGAAACTCTGTTCAGTCACTCCCAATCGCAACCTGCAGCTCGTCCGTGCCTCCCACCATTCTCGTGGTGTAGTAGTAGACCCCGAGCACGATCTGTACTTCAGGACATGAACGCACACAACATTGTTAGGACATGGACAAAATCAGCAAGATGTACTAGTGCATGATAAATTGGAGATGAAAGGTGACTAGATAGATAGTATGACAGTATTCACTCCTGTCATCATCACTTGACATTTCTTATAGCAAAATACAACTGATAGTATGACAGTATTCCCTGAAGTCATTATCACCGGACATTCTCACAGCAAAAATTCTTACACACTGGGCGCGACCATGGACACCAAAGGCAGGCAGGACAGGCTCAGCAGCTGAAAATACCATGGAGAAACTCTACTGAAGTGTACTAAACACAAGCTACAACGAAGAGGAACCAAATGCACTACCACTGGTTGAGGAACTAGGTACAGAGCAAATACCAAATAACACAAGTTTGGACCTGTACTGACAAATGTTAGGAATGCAGAGAAGCTTTGAACTGACTGAAACAAAAGAGTGTGCAGCTGATTCAGACGTGGAGTCGAAGTTGTACCAGCCTCTTCACTATGCAGCCTATTAAAGATATATAGGGTAGCTGTTAGTTTAACCCATGCATTTTTAGAAAAGCCAGCTCAGAAGTAAAGAATTCCCCAAACAACGCCGCAAGAGCATCTCCAACAGATTACTCATCCCTCTCCCCAATACCAAAAAAATAATATTTTGGTGTTGAAGTTGTTCCAACAGATTACCAATACGATCCCCATTACCTATAAATTTTTGGTAATCACCAAAACACATCTAAAGCAACCTAGGATTGCACACCAGGAAAACAAGAAATGGAACCTTCACCTCCGGCGTTATCAGGAGAAGTCACGCACCGATGCCGCCAGGATCCGGTCCAAGACGAGCTGTGAGGTGACCGCAGACACGATGGAGAAGGAGGTCCCGGAGGCCGGCCCGCTGGCGCCGGCGGAGTCGGCGTCGAGCTCTGCCCACAGGCCGCAGCCGGCAGCCCCGCCCCGGCACACCGCAGCAGCTGCACGCGTCGCGGCCGCGAGCCCGAGCCGGCCAGCTGTCGCCGCCGCCGCCTCCCGCACGCGCAGTCGCACGCCGGTCGCCCGCCGCCGCCGCCGTGGCTCTAACAGTAGGGTTTGGGTCAAGGCGTGGCTTCTCCTATGCGCCGTCACCAGACTCACCACTCGCTAGCTCCGCACGCGGCGTGCTTCCTCAATGCTGCTGGACCGTGGTGTGATGCTGGGTTGGAAACTGTGGCTTCAACCCGTTAGCAAACCAAAACAATGAGCCCAAAACCAAATCAAACTGAACTACTCCAAGCAATCACCTAAACTGAACTAGTCCACCAGTTTGCTCAGCCTGTTTCCATCCAAATTAAATTGGCCCAACAAAAAAACCAAACCATAAAAACTGGTTCCATCCAAACCATTGTCAGGTTTATTTGTGAGCATTTGTTACAGCAGATGGGCGATGATAGCATCATTGAATCTATGTTCTGTGGTCTGTGTTTTAGTGAAATGAGATGGGAGACCTGGTCTATGTTGTTGGTTGTACATGCCTGTCAATTATTCAGGTTGTACAAATGCTACCATTGAACTAGTTACAATTTGACTGCAGCGTCATTTGTTTATGTGATGATTCTGTAATTAGTGTCAAGTTTTGTACCTGAAATTGCACATAAGCTGGTTGATCTATACACAGGAGGGTATCATTAATCACTTGGAAATCAGTTAGTGTTATATGGTTATCTCATAGAACTAACCTTTGATGTTTTTATTCATATTCTTTCAGTTTGCTTTGTTGTCATTTTGTCGTTTGATGTCTAGGCAGGCTCACTGAATACAGATATAACTTCAGACATTAGAAGTTTGAATGTTGTTATGTACTGCCTAAAATATTTGATGTCTATGTTTGCATGCTGACAATTATATTTTCTGCAGGAACCACCGTGGTCTGCGTCACTACTGGGGCCTCCGTGTCCGTGGCCAGCATACCAAGACTACTGGCAGGCGTGGAAAGACCGTTGGTGTCTCTAAGAAGCGATAAGCTATATATCTACCAATCTTGGCCTTATTACTGTGTTGGTTCGTGTCCAAACAGTCTTGATGAAGCTTTTCTGTTTAGACAGTTCCCTGAAATGATGTTTTGCCCTAGGAAAATCATGCAGTTATGGAACCTTAATATATTGTATCGTACAATGTGTTTTTTGCAACCTCTAAGAGTAATTTGATTTTGATGAGACAGTTGTGGATTGACTCTTTACATTTTATTGTTATCTGAGTGATCGTTCCCTCCAGTAGTACATACTTTATGCGCAAGTTTGAATGCAGTACCAATGTAATATCCATTCTCCACTTAAAAAATGTTATTTTCATTCTTTAAGTTACACCGCTCTTATTGTTCTTGGTCCATCTGCTATTTCCCCTGCCGATTTATCGCTGTGTGAGTTGTTACACCTGTATTTTTTATTTTTTGAAAGCACCTAGGAGTATTGGGGAGTCATGTAAGAACTTAATTGGTCACCCACGTCGACCGCAAGCTTGAACATAGGTGCGACACCAGCGAACGACTCCTGTCGACAGGAGTCGAACGAACACTAGCGCTCCACCTGAGCTGCTACCAGCCTACCACCGAGACTAGTTCGCTACATCTGTATAATTAAAAGTTGTTCTATCAGTGATAAGCAAAATCTGTTGATGACAGACACAAATGTGTTTGGTTAGTGAGTCACTTCACCGGGTCGCTCCGTCCTATTTCAGGATTGGGATGGTTCCATTGGGATTACTGTCATTCACGCATCTCAAGTGAGAGTCACTTCATCTGTTCATCCTATCTCATTTACCGACAGCACATGAAAAAATGGCATCCTGCGAACCAAACACTACCTAAGAGGTTTTGAATTTGTACAGTTTCGCGTTTGAAATCCTCGAGCACTGACTTTAGGTGTGACACAACCTGTGTTCTGCAATCGTAATCAATCCTTGCATCATCCCAAACTTTAGGTGTGGAGTTGCAAAGAGTGTCAACATGTGTGGCTGTGGACTACACAGGCCTCTCGTTTCCGCTTTCAGTGTCCATGGGTTGTTGAATGCAGGTTAATATATGTGATCTTTTCAGCCTTTCGTGTTTCATCCTCTGCAATACCCTGCGGATTTGGGATTTGGAGCCTCGAGAGGCCAATTCTGGGCGCACGCAGCGCTAGCGCAGCTCCCCCCTCCCCCAGCTCTCTTTCGCCGCGTCTAGGGTCCCTTTTCCCGTTCAGTTGTGCCCCCCGCATAATGATTGCAGCTCAAGATGGGGCAGTTCTCGCTTTGCCCACTGTTCTGTAAAATATTAATCCTGCATAACTGAAAGGGGATGCTGAGAGCTTCCTTTTGCTCGCAAGTGTAGTCCTAATCGACACCCAGTTTGCTTGCCAAATACTTAAATTCTGTTCTTAGCAAAAGCGAATCATGGTAAACAATGGGGTCAATGCACTTGCATACCCAAGTCTATGAACTCAGGTCATGCAAGCTTACACCACACATTGCTGTCTAGCGAACAGTGATACACACGACTCAAATGCAAGTCGATGCAGCAAGGTTCGAACCTTGTGTGCGCAGCTGAGCTTTATGCTCCAAGAACCTAATGGAGCATGACGCTTCATCCATGACGACACAGGAAATGTAGGCCCGGTAATCTGCGTAAATGCAGCAGTATCTTGTAAATTCTAAAGCAAACGGCGTGTCGGGGTGCTGTTGGAACCCAATTGCGCCAATTTGCAGAAACGCATCTTGCAGTTGTTATTCTTCTTGTGTGTGTGTGTGTGTGTTTTCAGTTTTGTTGGGGATCGGAAGATCAGTCTCTCCAGGTAATCGTGGATGATGCAAGCAAGACATGTCACGTCGTGACTGTACACGCATTTGGCTGTGACTTGGAAGTTTTTTTTTTTTTTTGAAACAACCGGAGACCTGAAAGCTGGAACGCTGCAGCATTTCTTCCTTTGCTTGGGGATACGGACTGACTGGCTCAAGCTGAGCATGTCTATCACACACCCGCCAGGCAGCTCATTCCTGGATGAACACGCTGCCAGTTATACAGGGATTGGGTCGCGGAAGGATATGAACACCGACGGATATGAGTTGGAATGCCGCGTCACCACGAGGCTGGAGAGGGGAGATACTCCGTTAAGGGTTCTGTTTGGCTACGCCAGGAACCGTAACAACTTTGACTAATAATTATGTATACTAAATAATGACAGTTTATAAAACTAACTTTAGAACACCTGCGCTAGAAACTTTGAAGAATCTAACGAAATTTTTGACCACGTGATTTTGAGAATGGTTACTGTAGCATCACTGTAGCCAATCATTTACAAATAGACTTCATTTAGTACTCTAAAAAAGTTTTACAAATAGACTTTATTTAGTACTCTATACATGCAAAAAAAAATCGTGCTAGAAAGTAGCACGGAGAAACCAAACGGGACCAAGACCCCCTCTGGCTCTAACTATAATGGCACAAGAACAAAGCATGCTTTCTTGAGCCGAAAAAGCCGGAGAAGCAGGTCAAATCCAGCCGTCAGATCACCGTCGAACGGCTAAAGAGGAAGAAGGGGGAGGAATCAAAAGACGGGAGAATGGAATGAGATACACGCACACACACCCAAAGCAATTGGAATCACAGGTGGATCCAATTCCGAGCACTGTCGCCGTGGCGTCATCGCCCAATTCCCCGCCCTCCCTCCGCCTAGCACACAGCACCCAGTTCCGAATGCCCCCCACATCTCCATCGCCCCGGCTGGCAGGAACATCCCATGCGCCAGACCCCTATAAAACCCCGGCTAGCCCGCCGCCCTGATGGCACCGGCGCGCACACGGCGGAGAATTCATCGGTCGAGTCAATTCGCTCGCTTCTCCGGGGCCCTGCTAGCCTGCTTGTAAGACACCCTGTTCTGCAACTGCGCCCGGTTTCATTTTCTGAATCGAGTTTATACTGATTATTAGATGTTTACACTGAGATGTAATATGCTAGTTTACACAATCTTGTCACCATGCTTTGCGTTTATGTTGCTCCTTTTTTGGATGATTGTATTGCTGCTGATTCTGGGTCAAGGAAAATATCCCACAGAGGCACTGCCGCACTGACCACTGCAGAGTCTCAAATTATTGTGCGCAGTACAACCCACCCACCCCCACAACACTTTAGTACTTTGCCATGCAACTTCTGAAAGTGCTCAGCTACCTTCATCATCAAGATCATAAGAAAGAATTCCCTCCAAAGTTTCAGTGACTTAGTTTTTTTTTTTTAAAGTTTCAGTAAGAAAAAAGTTTTGAAACTCCTCCAGAGCTTGGGCGGCCTCCCCTCAGTAGTTATATTTTGTCCTGCCTTGGGAAGATAAAAGAAAAATATATCCTTGGTTACTCGAGGAGGTTTGATTTGTTTAGCTTCTCTAGCTCTTGTGGTTAGGTTTTCTGGATACTTGCTCATCCCATTGGGCTTCTTGTTTGGTTTCAGGTGTGATTCTGAAGGGAGATTTAGTCGAGCAGGATGAATGCATTGGCAGCAACCAGCAGGAACTTCAAGCAGGCAGCTAAGCTGCTGGCCCTCGACTCCAAGCTGGAGAAAAGCTTGCTCATCCCATTCCGGGAGATCAAGGTGATGAAACCACTACAGTTTTTTAGATCTGGTAAACTTTTTTCAGTTGTTTCACTTGCTCGTGGTGGTTCCCTGTATTCCTGGTGAATACAATAAAAATATTAAAAGTATTTACTTGAATAGCTTCAGTGTTCTACAAAGTTGTTCTGATCATTTTTCCCCATCTGAAACAGCATGTTCAGCTTTAGAGTAACAAGGAGTTTGTGGTTGCAGGTTGAATGCACAATCCCAAAAGATGATGGGACTTTAGCATCCTACGTTGGTTTTAGGGTTCAACATGACAATGCTAGGGGACCTATGAAGGGTGGAATCAGATACCACCATGAGGTACGCAAATATGTTACTCAGGTTCTTCTTTCAGGGCAACACTAGTCAGCATTTGATTCTTACAATACTTTTGCTGACTTGAAATGGTCCTTAAGCATAAAGGCTTGAAAAGACCCTTCAGCATAAATTCCAGTTTTTTCAGCAATCCACCATAGGTAGAATAGTTCTCAGTTGATCATGTTAGTTTTCTGTTATTTACCTTTTTTCCGAACAATTTTCTGAAATTTACCTGAAGAAATGGTAAACAAAAGTATATAGGATTATTTTTTGGGACCAAGTATATTTGAAAATTAGGAAAAACTACCAATATCTGAGCCATATGGAGTCACATTCTAGATCTATTTACTTATAAGCATAAAGAGTTGAAATGGTCCTTAAAGCATAAATTCCAGGTTTCTTCGGAATCCACTACACGCAGAGTAGTGCTCTGTTGTTCCTGTTAGATATGATCTGCAGTATCTGCCTGAAGTAATGAAAAACAAATATATATCAGAAACTAGGGACATCTCACAATATCTAAGCTATATGGGCTGAGGGGTTCACATTCTCCGTTCCTTTCTTTAATCAAATTTCTCTTTATTTAAAAATCTTTGAAAGCCATTAGTAAAATCAGATTATGTATGACCATTGCATGCCCTGACATTTAAATGCTCTTATGTAACTCAGGTTGATCCTGATGAGGTCAATGCCTTGGCACAACTAATGACATGGAAAACAGCTGTGGCCAACATACCTTACGGAGGAGCTAAAGGTGGAATAGGATGCAGTCCTGGAGAACTGAGCATCTCAGAGCTTGAGCGGCTTACCCGAGTTTTTACTCAGAAAATCCATGACTTGATTGGCATCCATACTGATGTTCCAGCTCCAGATATGGGTACCAACTCCCAGGTTACTTTCCTTTGTATATATTATTTCACAATGGACTTTGACGAGAATTAGTCACATGTATATGTTTATTTTAATACGAACTATTTTGTTTGTTTTATGTAGACAATGGCATGGATACTTGATGAGTACTCAAAGTTCCATGGTTACTCACCTGCTGTGGTGACAGGAAAGCCTGTTGTAAGGATCTATCTATCCTGCAATTCTCGATACTTATGTGTACTGAAAATAATGTTTCCAGATGAAAAATATAAGATACGAAGATTTCCACAAAGGTGGTCAAATAAAAAAAAATCCAAGCACAATCCTTTGGAATTTATCTAGGTTGCAGCAACATTGTGTGTACAGTCATTCTGAGTATTTGGATGGCAGCAAGGAGTTGATTATTCAGGGGAAGCTGGTTTATCTGCTCAGCATCTTCATATTCTGTGAACTTCCTGCTCAATACAGGACCTTGGAGGCTCATTGGGAAGAGATGCAGCTACCGGAAGGGGAGTTCTGTTTGCTACTGAAGCTTTGCTTGCAGAGCATGGTAAAGGCATTGCAGGTCAGCGTTTCGTTATACAGGTAAATGGTGTGTAGATTAAGCATGGTTTAAACGATTCACGGTAGAGAATTTTCTGGAGCCCGTGAATTGCATTATATGCACCTTTCAGCTCCTATTATGACAAATTGAAGGCTACCAGCTCTTCACCTTTATTCTTTCATTGAAAAGCAACCACAGCTAAACATTTCATCTGCCAAGGATCTGTTGAGTAATAGGTGCCTCGCTTGCCTTTTTCAGGGATTCGGTAATGTTGGTTCCTGGGCAGCTCAACTGATCACTGAAGCTGGTGGCAAGGTGATTGCTATCAGTGATGTCACAGGCGCTGTCAAGAACGTCAACGGCCTTGACATCGCCCAGCTAGTGAAGCACTCGGCACAGAACAGAGGGATCAAGGGCTTCAATGGAGGAGATGCGATCGATCCGAACTCACTGCTCACAGAAGAGTGTGATGTCCTCGTCCCGGCAGCACTCGGGGGAGTCATAAACAGGTAAAATTTCCTCATAACTGTCCATTTCACCATACTGAAAAGTCACTTCTCTTTCAGTACTGTAATGTTTTTTTAGTTATAGTTGTTCTTGTAACTTCAAACCTGAATAAATTGTTGTTTCACCAATTGTTTCGCAGGGATAATGCTAACGATATTAAAGCAAAGTACATCATCGAGGCTGCCAATCACCCCACAGACCCTGAAGCAGATGAGGCAAGTCATACCTGGACAGTTTCAGACAGACTGACAAGAAATTGGCCGCTTTCTGCAAATTTTTCTGATTTCTCCTAGTGTTCCATCACCAGATCCTGTCGAAGAAAGGCGTTCTCATCCTGCCCGACATACTCGCCAACTCTGGTGGTGTCACGGTGAGCTACTTCGAGTGGGTTCAGGTTAGTAATTCAGTCCTTTGAACTGCTTATATCAGTTGCTGCACGATGTCTTGTGCTTTGTTCAGAGCAGTGCAAATCTAACCGTGGGCATCTCCTTCGATTGTTCAGAACATCCAGGGGTTCATGTGGGACGAGGAGAAGGTGAACGCGGAGCTCCGGACATACATGACGCGCGCCTTCGCGGACGTGAAGCAGATGTGCCGGAGCCACAACTGCGACCTCCGCATGGGCGCTTTCACCCTCGGCGTCAACCGCGTCGCCCGAGCCACCGTCCTCAGGGGATGGGAAGCCTGATCAAGATCACATCTTCATACCATGCTCTGTGTCTTTGTGTCAGTGTCCTCTCGCGCGTTTTTCTTGAGCCTAATTTTTCTTTTGGTTACTGATCAACGGGAGGTTTGAGGAAAACAAGTTCAGCTAATAATTTCATGACGTGTGTATCTCTTTCTAGAGATCAGTTGAGGGAACAAACAGAAGTAATAAATCTGTAATTCCTAGATGAGATGCTTGTTGGTTTGCAAGCTGCAATGCCATATAGTTTCTTTTGCAAGACTTTGGGTCATCCAATCCAACCATGTTGTGAAATCTCTAGGTACATGAGCAGCTAACCTTTTCTGGATCAGTCTACGAGAGGGTCAGTGGAGATGAAGCTGTAGATCACCATGTCCCTGAGCCTTCCCTTGACCACGCAGTAGCTCCGCAGCACGGCCTCCCGCTGGAACCCGGCCTTCTCGAGCGCCCGCTGCGAGGCCGCGTTGTCGGCGTCCACGAGCGCCTCGACGCGCTCCACGCCGTCGAGGTCGCCGAACACCGTGGCGACCGCGCGCTTCAGGGCCGCCGTGGCCACACCCTTCCCCCAGTGCGCGCGCGCCAGCACGACGCAGAGCTCGGCGCGGCACCGGTCGTCCGTCGGCGTCACGGACACCGCGCCCACGGGCTCGCCGCCGCCGAGGCAGACGGCGCGGAACCAGGGGTGCGGCAGCACGGCGTCGCGCATGAAGGCGAGCAGGGCGTCCCGGGACGTGTAGGCGTCCCACGTCATGAACGCCGTGACCACGGGGTCCGACGCCCACGCCATCATGGCGTCGACGTCGGCGAGGTCGAACGGCCGGAGCGTGACCGCGTCCGCGCGCGCGGACCCCGGCTGGGCAGGCGCTTCTTCTTGGTCCATCCTCTGAGCCTCCAATGCTCAGCTGAGCTCGGTCACACTACTCAGAGCGAGCCTTTGTCTCTGCTTGATGGCTGGTTGCAGCCAGACGAATCAAAGTGTAGGGCCCACCCACGCCAGCACGCACTCATCACAGGGAAGAGAAAGGGCCAGGCTTTACTTAAATCTGGATTAGCAACAGAGTGACGTGTTGGATTGGTAGTGTCAGGCTTAAGCTAAGAAACATGACCAAAATGGCCAGCAAGATGGATGATCAGAGTGGTCTCTGAGCTACGTTAAGCCTCCTCGCACTAATCGCATCTGGTATGACGTCGTGTTCACCACGGGCCCGTGGCACCGTCAAGCTTTACTCGCGGCGCCACGCACCGAAGCAGGTGCTCTCTGGGCACCACGCGCGGTACCAAACAACCAACTCCAATCACCCCAATGAACAAGACACCAGTGAAATCCATGGAGCTGACAAGTGACAACCGAGAGCTGAATCATCCAGAGACAGTGAGACACCATCCAAAAGAACACAGATTCATCCAGAGCTACCTGATTGCTGTCATCTTCATCCTCCAAACACCGCCGATGCGAGATCAGATCATCCGGGGAGCGGGTCGGAGGCGAGGAAGCTGTACATGACCATGTCCCTGGCGCGGCCCTTGTGCCAGTAATGCCGCCGCAGGACGCCCTCGCGGCGGAGCCCGGCCTTCTCCGCGACGCGCAGCGACGCCGGGTTGTCCACGTCCACCAGCGCCTCCACGCGCCGCAGCCCCTCCACCTCCGCGAACACGTCCCGCAGCGCTCGCCGCACGGCCGCGGTCGCCACGCCCTTGCCCCAGTGCGCGCGGGCCACCACGTAGCCGAGCTCCCCGCAGCACCGCTCCGCCGTCGGCGCCACGGACACCGCGCCGACGACCGCGCCGGAGCCGGGGGCGCACACGGCGCGGAACCACGGGTGCGGGAGCACGGTGTCGCGGAGGAACGCCAGCAGGGGCTCCCTGGACTCGTAGGGCTCCCACCGGCAGAAGGCGGCCACCTGCGGGTCCGACGCCCACACCATCATGGCGTCCACGTCGGAGAGCTCGAAGCGGCGCAGGGTCACCTCCGCCATCAAGCGTTTCTTGGTCTGAGGCTATGAGGCGGGGAGCGGACGCTGCTGCTCTTATAAAGTGACACCACAGAGAGCAAAGCAATAAAAATCACTGAAATTTGGACACATATGTCCGGCCAGAAATCTGCAGGAACTTTTACACATACGATAGTGCAATGGAGTTGTTCATCTGTAGCAAAAGACTTGTGCGTGCATCAAAATTCAAAACGCCCAGCCAGGTGAATCGGGCTTGGGGAAGTGGTAGCACCTCGACGCCTTCCTAGCGCAACTCCTCGCTCCCCGCGGCGGGCGTCGCCTCCAATGCCGTCACGACGGCGATTTGCAGGAAATCTTTGGTGGAGGTTAAGAACCTTGTGACGCAGAACCTGCCGGCCCCCAGGTAGGAGAGGCAGTCAGCCCCCGGGTACCACTCGTCAGCGTGCTCATCGATGCCGTCGACGTCGGGCCAGAGATGCCTCTGCACCGGCGTCCTGCCCCCGTCGACATCGGCCGCGCGCAGGCCGAACCCCCCTCGGTCCGAGTCCGAGAACCCGAACCAGAGGCCGTAGTCGGCGACGTACTGCGCGCGGCCCTCGAAGGGCAACGTCCAGGCGCCTTCCCTGCGCCACGACCGGCGCACCGTGTCGAACGCGTACGTGCCGCCGAGCTGCGTGGACACCCTGATGACCGCGCCACTCGAGTGTGATGGAAACGCCAAATTAAAACTCCAAATTAAGTGTAATGGTCGTCAATTGAACACATCGGGCGTATTAGCTTAATGTCTTAATTTGTCGATCCTTTCTCAACCCACGGCCCGATCGAAACAACACCGGTAGTCCCACGCGAAGGCGGGCACAGATGGTATAAGCACAACAATTACTTGAAATTACAACACGTGACATAATAGGATAAAACACACTTACAAACCAACTTCGAATACAATAATTTTACAAACCGGGTTTAAATACATACTTGATATACAAGTCTTCCAACTATTAAAACTAGAATTTATGCCAAGAAAAAGAATATACTACATTACCCCTAGAGGTTCAGCCTAACACCACCTGTCAGACCGGTGCATCCCACCGGTCAGACCGGTGTGCATGGGTTCCCCACGTAGACACTGGTCAGACCGGTCTCTCCGACCGGTCAGACCGGTCCAACAAAATCTAAGGGACTGCAACTCTGCCCTTAAGTGTGCAACCCGACAACTCTCTAACCTAGGGGTCTCGATCCACGACTTCCCACCCCTCTGGATCCCGACGGATAAATTTGACGCAGCAGGGGCAAAATCCACGTCTGTGTGCCCTGAAATAAAAGTATGGTGGTAACAAACACTGAGCAACTAATACTCAGCCAGACTTACCCGACCAGTGGGTATAACTTAGCCCACATACCTAGACATGCATGTCTTTTGGCTGGTGGTTATTTTGCAGAAAAATGACTAAAGTAATTCCTTACTTTCAGTATTTTAGCTCCAGATTCTATACAATTTACCTCTAATCTAATATTTGCATGAATCAACTATAGCAAACATGTTGTACCAATCAAATAATAATTTCATGTGTTCATTGTCATATTTATTCATATCCTCCTCATTCTATCATGAGACTGCGATGCAGCAAAGATATCAAGGCTCTTATGACCGCGAGACACGGCGAATCGATTCGATTTAACCTTGCAATGTGGATCTAACCAACACGGCACGCAAAAGCCCCGTCGGACCCCACGCACCAACATTTCCCCTCCCCGCCTCGAACTACAGGAACCAGCCCAACGACATATGGTCAGCCGAGCTCAACGTGAGACCACCAAAAGTAAACATGTGCATCCTCAATTCTCCGCGACTACTCGACTCGCCCCAAGAGTTGGGTGCGGGTTCCTGTACTTTCGAAGCAAAGCAGTACTCGTCTTACCGGTTTCGACTACCTTCTACTCCCGGTATGCGGTTAGTACAATTCAATCCCCAATCAGCACTGCCGACAACGACCGGTCCTTAATCGACACGAACGGGGCTAAGACACCCAGGAACCTTGTCCTGCTGCCATACCTATATATCATCATCACTCCCCGTCCGGTCTCACATTTCCATATCACTTTCAATAACTCAGGGACTGTAATATAAACACATATAACTTATATCTCGCGAGTAATCCGACTTCTAAATATCTTATATCTCGCGAGGGACAAGAAGTCACTCGACTTCTATCGAGAACTTATTAAGCATAGCATTTCTATCGTCCTATACATGCTAGTACAACTAAAAAACCTAAGGATCATGCAACTAGGGTTCCAATCAACTCCTGAAACGTAATGCACAAGTAATAGAAACGTATATAGATGTCATAATTTAAAATAATAGGACATGCACCGGGGTTTGCCTTAAGTGTGCTGTTCAGCACTAGGGTTAGCCGGGCCTTGGGCCGACTCCTCGCGAACCTCCTGCTGCGGGGCTTGCCCCTGGGGCTCCTGTGGCTCCGCAACCACCTCGTATACCACCTCCTCCGCGGCGGCTGCTACACGTGTGCATATGCATATGACATGAGAATGCATGTATGATTTATAAAAAATACAAGTAACCTATATCCGAATTAATTTCTAACTAATTGCACTAACAACCACATATTTAACCCTCTCAGCCACTGCCCTACCGGTCAGACCGGTACCCCATACCGGTCCCATTTAACTTAACCACGACACCGGTCAGACCGGTCCCTCCGACCGGTCAGACCGGTCCAACCCAGACCAAAAGCTAGAATCTAATTCGCGGCTAAACAAGCCCTCAAATTTCAAATCCCTTCTAGGCCCTAATTCAGAGATGCATATAGGTGATCTTGACCTAAGGAAATCGACTAAAACCTCCTAAAAAGGTCGATTCACCCAACCCTAGATGAATCACTTCGAATGAGTAATCTAGCCCACCAAATCTAAACCCCTTCCAGGCTTTAGTTTCTGGGTTCAATTAGAGGTGTTTAACCAAAGGAATTCACTCATAATCACCTAGAAAAGGAGATCGAACCAACCCTAGCTTGTTTATCTTGAAAGGGGCCTCTCCTCCACGAGAACTAGAGATTCCACGTCACCCCGGGGAGGAGGACATGGAGAGGATGATCCTTGACTCCGATTTGAAGCTCCCCAAGCCTTGGAATGTATTTGGGGTGAGGGATTTGGGAGTAAGGGAGCTCGGGAGAGGGAGGGAGTTGGCGTGGTGAGGAGTGAACTGAGTTGGTGAGAGTGAGAGGGAGTGTGATTTCAATATTATGGGCCCAAAACGGTTGACTCAGATCCGACCGATCAGACCGGTTGCCCTGACCGGTTAGACCGGTCCAGTCAGACTGATCAAGAAACTTCTAACTTATGGTTTGTCGCTTAAACTTAAAACTAAGAGTCGTGATTAATTTAATTAGAGTTGATAAATATCTGGACGTTACATTTTAGGCCCCGCCGCCGCCGTCGGCGAACGAGACTGTCCAGATTTCTCGGTCGTCGGTCGGCGGCGACGGGTGGGGGTCCCAGAACCAGTCCTCGCGGCGGCGGTCGTAGGTCAGGGCCTGCAACTCGAACGACGGCGTGCCGAGGATGTCGGGGCGTGCGAGGACGTAGAGCTTACCGCCGACCTCGGCCCAGGAGGGCGGCAGCTGCATGCTCATGTCTCGGCGCAGGTCCGGCCCGGCACGCACGGCCATCGTGCGCGTGTCGCAGATCATGGTGTGGCGGCGCTCGTTGATTCCGACGATCCTCTCGATGCCGCTGCCGAGGGGGAGGAACTGGGTGAAGCCGTCGCCGGGCGATGACTCGAAGCGTGCCACCGGGGGTGGCAGTGGGGTGGTGCGCATGGCCGCCGGCGACAGCGAGCCATGTTGGGGCCACACTCCTGCCGCGAAGAAGGGCGCCGTGTCGATCTTGCGCAGGGTGTGGGCGCGGTGGTGGTCGTCGATGACGAGGTAGAGAAACCTCCGGATTGGCGTGGCAGCCCTGAACGAGCTCGCCATGGATCAATCTGAATCCCAATATCCTCGTCATTGGATCTATAAGTGTACAAGAAGATGTAAGATCAAGGCGATTTATTCTTACTTATCGTCCCTTCAATCGGATCAAATTACAGGAGTACTCCTATTCGACAACAGATTTGCATGCATCAACGTGATTCACTCGGGCACTGGATCGGCGTTGATGAAGCTGAAGATGACCATGTCCCGGACGACGCCCTTGACGGCGGTGTACTTGCGGAGCACGGCCTCCCGCGTGAAGCCGGCCTTCTCCAGCACGCGCTGCGACGCCGGGTTGGCCACGTCCACCAGCGCCTCCACGCGCTCCAGCCCCGGCACCTCGGCGAACACCGCGGCCACCGTGCGCTTCACGGCCGCCGTCGCCACGCCCCGGCCCCAGTGCGCGCGCGCCAGCACGTAGCCGAGCTCCGCGCGGCACGGGTCCCCCGTCGGCGACACCGACACCGCGCCCACGGGGCGGGGCTCCCCGGCGACGCAGATGGCCCGGAACCACGGGTGCGGTAGCACGACGTCGCGGATGAAGGCGAGCAGCGGCTCCGTGGACTCGTAGGGGTCCCACCGGCAGACGGCGGCCACCTGCGGGTCCGACGCCCACGCCATCATGGCGTCCACGTCGGACAGCTCGAACTTGCGGAGCGTCACCTCCACGGCCGCCTTGACCATGGTGGGCTTGGCGTCCTCCATTGATAAGCTAGCTGTTTTCTTGGGCTGAGATGCCTCGCCCTCGATGCAGCAGCGCAGCTACAGGCCGGTGGTCTCTGTTTTTATACTTCCACTGGATGAGGCAGAGGAGCACGAGCTAAAGCAACTTACTTTGACCGAAGAGAGGGAGAATCTTGACGGGCAAGTTTGTTGTGGATTCGCTTTTGCAAATCTCATGGAAGGAACAAGGAAGGCGGGAGGAAGCAGGTGTGGGCGGCTGCACACAAGTCCAACGGTCAACCTGACTACGGCTTGTTCAGATTTTGGGAACAAAAAATCCAACGCATCATCCACCATGACATCGACCCTGAGAGACCCCAAAACACGCAGCCTAATCGATAGCTACAAAAAAAAATGCTCGAGTGAACAATGTAAAAAATGCTCTGCTCCTCTGAATCCTGGAGCAACAAGCACCCCAAACTGTACAAGCTGCTCGTGTGAAACGATTCGGTCGCTCGGAGACGAACACAAGAAGCTTTCGCGTCATCTGATTCATCTCACAAACGATGGAGCAACGCCAGTGCTGCTGCGGCGAATACGAAGATCCTTCCAGGCCTCCCAGTATTTCCGTCAGAGTATGGAAGGGTGGATGCTGGTGTAGACTTCGATCCAGACCCTCCTGCAGCTTCACAAATTCAGAGATACAAAATGATGCAGCGATTTCAGCGTGACCTGTGTATGGCTGCTGCTGTACCTGCAGGGGTCGCGTTGGCGTCTGACGGCGCCGCCGGAGACGCCACTGGAGCTCCCACGGCTGCACAAACAACGCGCGACTCGTGTCAATCTCTTTGCCATTGCCTCTAATGCGTGAAGCTGGACGCGCGCACTCACCGTTGCACTGGGTGGCAGGAGGCGCCTGGACCTTGCACGCCCCGGGCAGCTGCGCCACGCGGGCGCCGTCGACGGCGACGCCGAGCGACGTGGCCGTGCCGCCAAGCACCGTGCAGAGGCAGCCCGGGCTCGACCTCAGCATGCCCGAGAGCGCCGAGCAGCACGACGGCACGTCGGGCGTCGTGGCGTTGCCCGACAGGTAGTCCATGCACGGCGACAGGCCGACCAGCTCCGGCATGCAGCCGGAGCCCGACGGCTGCGCCGCGCACCGGCACGCCAGGAGCGCGGCCGCCACGGCTACGCCCAGCGCGCGCACGGCGGCGGCGCAGGATGCTGACCCCATTGGCTTTCGGCTGACAGGTGAGACGAGCGTTCCTATGCACATCATTCGAAGTTTTTTTGTGATTTATAGCAACAATCTTGTTGGTGACAGATAAAAACTTGTTGAATTTGGATGCCCTGTCGTGGCTGGCCATGTAAGCCGGTGAGAAGGAAAGAAGAACCATTTGTGTAGTTGTGTTTGGTCAACTTCTCACCAAATTCTTTCATGTTTGAACTTGGTTTGTAGAGTTAGTGCAGGTCTAGAAATCAAACTCTGTAACCCTTGATTTATTCGTTTGGTCACTAACCATTCCTACCTGAAACAGGATCATGAACCATCAACAAGTAACTAGATCATGAACCAGCATGCATCAACATTAGCTCCGCGTGGATGCTGGCGGCTTCAACGTCGATGTTGACATAGAGTTTGTTAGTAGATAAATTCTCATACGATAGAAAAAGATACAAAGTAGATGGACACAATGACACATGATGTATATAACAAATTTGGTGCTTCTGTCATACAGTCATACTCCTTCCGATTTCTGAGTTTCTTCGTAATAAGGTTGCCCTACTACCATGTCTCATTTGACATCACTATGCGATTCAGGCTTGCAGAATTTGTCAACTGATCTGTCCTTGTGTCTTTGCTACATAACATACGTGGCTAGTACTGCACAATCATCGGTCCAAATCCTGGATTGTTTTTTGTTGTGTGGCAATGGATGGATTAAGAGGCAGGGAGCACGATGAAAGGCACATTTGCTGCTGGATCCGGACCTTTTCTTGCCTGTGTAATGTGGCTCATGAAACGAAAAATCTGAAACAAATATACTATGCAACTCTGTCGGAATCCCATTCAAATTATGATTAAAAGAGAATCCATTCTAATTCATGCAAGTTCACACCATCATCTGACTGGATCAGGCAATCTCACAGGAGTATGCAGGTCTGTGCTTCAATGCTCAGTGCCCTGCAACGGAAACTTCGTGATTCGGCAAATTAGTTGACACGTTCTCCGCATGCCTAATGAAATCCAAGATTTAATATCATACATGAACCAGGTCCATACAAACATTTGCTCCAGTTCGGAGTCACAATGCAAGCAAAAGAGAACAGATAGATAGCCATGAGAACTAAGCAAGCCTACATATAAGGCTGCAGAACGATGGCATCATGGCAGGGGCAGGACTAAGCACGACCTGTCGCTGGTCACCACCCTTCTAAATTCATCATTACTTTGTTGACATCATAGTGTGCATCGTCCGCAGTCTCACCATAGCCAGCATTGTTCATGACGGTCAGGAGGGTGGCAAACTCAGGAGCCTGGAGGCATGCCACGTTCTGGAACTGCTCCGAGACTTCATCGGTGCTGAACTTGTTCCCCATCATGATCCTGAGGAGTGTGGTGGGATCAGGCGATTCCAGGTTCAGGATGCTGTCATAGGCGACCTTGCCGATGTTTTCCTCATCATCGTTGGTCGCTACAATGGGCCAACAGAAGTCTCCGGCAGCGTTGCTGGTTGGCACCATGCTTCCATATGCAGCCTCACTGATGGCAACCTCACCTACATTGATTGTAACTGAGGGGCAAGGGATGACCTCACCAACGTTTTCCTCGTCTCTTAACGCGGCACTGAATGGCACCATGTTGCCTCCATTGGTCCCTTCCTGGTTGACATGGGTCGTGACAAAGCGCCCTTTAGTACGTCGTCGACGCTGCTTCCAGCCAACAGCCTACATTTCAAAAAAGAGAAAATAAGAAACAATTCAAGGATTATTCACATTGCTTTGAAAAAGATAGAACCTCCAACTAATACTCCTACCCAACTCTCATGATATTAACTTTTGGAAGCACTTATGGCAGGATATTACTGGAGGTCATCACTTTATCTCATGTCATTGGCAAGTCATGTCACATCTAAAAGAAAAGGGCTGATGCAAAGACAGAGTAAAACCATCAATGCGCCCAACTGTAAATTTTATAAAACAGTTAATGTCGCACGGAGACATGTGCCAACACTTGGAAGAATCAGTATGTGGTTTCTGCAATTTCAAATTCGAGTTTGTGCTAAAGTAAGCTTACATATAATAATGTACACGCATAATTGAAGTTAAGAAAACAATCTAGTTAACTTCGTTTTTATGTATTTTACATGCTACTATTTTTTTAGAACAAAGGCCACCCTGTCCCTAATTTATTAGAAAGCATTTAGAATTCTGTTGGGGTTACCAGCTATTACAAGAGCAAGTTCAACTGATCTAGCTTACATCCAGTCCAGAATGTAGCTAGACCATCTCTAAAACACCCTCTAAATAACAAAAGCTAGAGTGGATAACATATAGTTACTAAAGGTGATTACTTCATCGTTAACTTGAACCAAATGTTCATTATAAGAACTTAATAATCATCAAATATGATAAGAAAATAGGACATATTGTTTATCTGGATCAGGGAAACTATAAGGAACATGGTATTTACTCAGGAAAAAACTGTCCATTCAGAAAAGTATTGCATTATGACTGTAGTCAGTTGGCTCTGTCCTTTTCAAGACAAGAAGGTCGATGGAATAACTTACCATTGGCTGACCAACAATCATCTCAGACGAACCATTATATTTTGCGGACATATCCAATACTGCAGGAGCAAAGCGCCCAGATGCCTTTGCGATGCTCCCTGGATCTAAATGTCACAGAGCAGCTACTGTTACATTTCCATATCCATAAAATCCATCAAGAGTCCTTATTGAAAAAGAGGTGTCCTAAGGCATCAATGAATGATGAAGTAGCTGGAAACCAAAAATCCTTCCACGCACAACACAAATCCCAATAGAAGCCACGAAAGATATGTTAGCTATATGAATATATTTGATGCTTTCTGTAGAGAGTGTTTCCACTAAACCTGTATGTACTTAAGTTTCCTACAAAGTCCTACTAGGACAAAAACATTTTTTTCTCGAATACGCAGGACAGCTGCATATCATTGTGAAAGCGAATATGGCTTGGAAGATAATAGATTGATTATGGAGAGGCAAACCTCGTGTACATATATAGGCAAGGAAGTCCTAGGGTTTGGTTTATAGAAGTAATACCAATCAGGAGTTCCTTGTCTAATCCAAAACCATCTAGAATCCCCAGCAGGGGAGGCGCATGAGCTCATAGAATCAAGGAAGACAAACGACATGCCTTTCTTAGTTGGGTTGATAATGTCCAACTTTAGTTGAAGTTTCTCTTCTCCTTTCTCAGAGTTTTCTATGAGGTTTACCCCTCCTTTTTAGGTCCCCAGGGCCCTTTGTGGTTGGCGGCCTTTTGTACAGTTCTACTCTTTTTTCTTCTTATTTATATATATACCATACCACAGTGGGGGCTTCCCCCGCTGTACAGTTTTCAAAAAAAAAGAGAGGCCGGCGCAGCTACAGCCCACAGCAGAGGCCGGCCCATATACACACACACACGCTAACACATTGTATTAAGAAGAAGGAATGATCCAATTACAAAACCCACGCCTCACCTTGGATCAGAATGAGCGGTGGGGAGAAAAAACAAAAAACAAAAACTGTTACAGAAATTGACCTGATCGGGAACACTTCCCACAGCTAACTCAACTAGGTTGCTCGCCCTAGGCCCAGGGCACCAAGGCCCTTAGCACCCCCAACAATCCAGAAATGAGCAATAAGAAACAACAAAAACTGTTACAGAAACTGAAAAAAGGTAGGACCTGACCGGGAACACTTCTCACAGCTAACTCAACTAGGTTACAGAAACAGAATTCATGATTGTAGTATGTAAATGGCCAACAGTAGTATTGTCTGATCAATTATAGTCTTGCCAGTCAAAATTATTCATGATGCACAATAAGGACACTTGGATAAGGTCCTGGATTTTTCCTCATTTTTTTTTCTTGTACAAAATCACCATCATTTGGAAATGAGTACTCTTTGGAAATTCTACAGCAGTGTCTGATTAAATGCCATGCTGATGATCTATATCAATATCAGATCAGGGCCTAGTTGAAGTGCAGGAAATTCTCTAAAACAGTTCAATACTTCAATTCCTACCAGGAATGTGACTACAGGTCACTCGGAACATGGACTCGGTATATGTATGTCGGATTCGAAGCATTCACAGATCAACTAATGGATAGTAGATGCATAAAAGAAAGATAGACCTTTACCAATGAAAGTGTCCTATAATGTGTTAGATTAATGATAATTAACAGAAAAAATAAACTACATGTACTTCACAAATTCACATTACAAAGAGGCACTGATTGGGAAATCAAAGTCCACAGTGAAGGATAATAACATTTCACAGCTACTTCACATTTTTAGAACATCCAATCCAACTTTTTTACTTTATTAGCTACTGGATACAAATAGAGTAGATATTGCTGCTCACACCGTACCCGTAAAATTCCATAGTATGAATACACCACATACCACACACTAATCACTGTTTAGAAAACAAATCTCATGCAGGATTTTCGCAATCTACTATTGGGTCAGAAGTAAATCATCCCTCCCATTTTCACCCATCCATCCATCATCAGGCTATGGTCTACGTACAAAGTGCAAATATGTCTTAAAGATAGAGATACGACTATATGAGCATCCTCACCTTGATACAATGATAAGGTTAGCAGCTTCAAATCCGGCCCACGAAGCTCACCATCTTAGAGCTGCTTAATCAACAGCATGCACAAAAGAAAAAAGAAACATCATATAGTATAATAATGAAAGAATTTACGAAGAGAGAAGTGGTATGAAAAAAAGATGCATCATGGAACGTTGAACTAAGGATCATAAGGATCAGATGGAGTTTAGAAACAATAATTGAAAACACGGCCAAGCTATGCATGATGGCATGTTTGGTTCCAGCTCCAGTCATGCTGCCTCACCCAGGCAGCAAATCCAGGTGTTGGATTTCACCATTTCGGTGGCCTGCGGTAGGTGTTGTTGCCTGGGACAGGCAGCCGGCTCCAGGGTTCCAAGCAAACATGCAACGCCACAAACATCGTAACAGAAGATATCCAAGACATGGAAAAGAAGGTTAAGAAAGCAAATATCGCTACCTGTAAAGAGGCAACACAGAGATTTGGGGCGGAAGAGAATGAGGACACTGGTTTGATGCGTATATATAGCCAGTGATGGCCTAGAGTAGTAACGGTCATCTTCTCAAATAAAATCCACAACAATTTAATGCAGATTTGTTCCTTAATGCTCGAGATTCGAGAACACTATCATATCAACAGTATACGAATGGCAATATGTAGAATAGCATCATGTCATCAGTATATAAATGCAACAGGTAGAATGGTGCTGGCAAGAGAAACCACTGTACGATACGATTGACTAAATGCTGGAGGAAGAAGATACGCATACGACAAATGGAAAGTAGTAAAACAGGAATAGTAATGGCATCTAAAATCCTACTTGCACCATAGTGATAATGCTCCATTTATGGAAACTGAACATAATTGTATATGATGAAATAAGCACATGGTATGAAGTTGTTTTAATTTCCAAAACCTGAAATAAGAGTATCCGATTTTACCCTTAATTTCCAAAACCTGAAATAAGAGTATCTGATTTTACCGAGCCAAAAAGATTGGATATATTGACTGTATAAATTTCCAGTTAACTTCTCGAATATTCTTAAGTAAACTTTTGGATTGCCGTATGTAAATTTAGATAATAAAATGTGCATGCTCTGTTTAATAGTCATTGTGTCATTTACTATCGTCTAATGGCATAACATCATTCCTACTTAACTTTGGGTGTGGTACATTGGTGCTATGTGATAATGTGAGAACATTGTAGGTTATATTACAATAGAACTCGATGTTGCCACTCTGTTTCATATCTAATTAGTATTTGCAGGCAGTATATCTAATTAATTCAAAAAAGGTCAAGAAACTCCAGATATGCTTGCTATGTGAACAAGACGATCAATTGTGAGCTGGATTGTGCAATCATTAATTACAAGCCAAGTTAAAAGCAAATTCAAGTCTATTTTTCAACCCTGGTTGGCCACGCCACATGACACAATCCACCTAAGACACATCTAGCCAGTTATTTGAACATTTGTGTGTTTGAGGTTCAGTGAATCTACAAACTGCTGACTTATTTGTAGCTTGTAAGAAACCTTCGGTAACGAATTATCACTTTTGCTTAATCATTCAACTTGAAGTCATATTTTGCAATTCAAAACACATGAATGTCTATTATTTTACTGTTTATCCATCTAAAACGCTGATCTTTTTTATACGGGAAAACGTTCTAAAGGACAACTGGATTCTGGTCAGTTACAAAACATCAAAGAGTAAAATGCACCAACAGCCCTTAAACTTGCCCCGTAGATTAATTAGAATAGGGCTCATCAGATGTGACTTTATTCTTGACTCTAGTCAATAGAGGGAAAAGAGTGTACTCCTAAAATGCACATATAGATACATAAGCATGTCAAGTGTGCTGCTTGGTGTTCAAATCACTCTAACCAGCAAGTAATTACATATGTGGTTTTCTTGCATGGAGCCCGAGATATCCCCCAGCTTACTACATGCTATCACCTTAATAGACAGAACTTTTGCTAGTTCATGCTGACAAGTAATACCCTTGTCCCATTCCATCCGAGAGACACTTTTGCTGATTTCGGCATCGCTAGACCTCTTATTATCACCCTCCTCTGCTCCACTTGCAAGTTGCAACTCCTATGACCAAACCGCCAGGATCCTTTTATTGAAAAACAAACCGCCAGGATCCTCAAGCTGGTTATTTTAAACCTCTACCTCTTACCTCCGCCCCACTCCCCTCTCCGTTCAGGGCATTTCAGTCGTAACAAAATGCCAAAAATCAGGTTTCATGGTTGCAATCGAGCCTATAAGTCATCAGGAGGTCTTAAATACCAAGATATGATATAGTTTCTAAATTGCCTGTTTTCTTATGAAAGGTTGATATTACGGGTTTTCTTTGCAGAGTTGCTCATTCCTGCAGTTCTCCTTCACATGAGGTTTTCTTGACTTCAACCATGTTGGCTCTCACAGCACCCAAATTGAGACCCATTGTTTATAGGTCTGGGGATGAATTAGTGACTTTGGATATTAATATCTTTATAAGAGAGTTATTCGTTTTGTGCTGTCTAGTTATGCGTGAAAACAAAACATTTCGCCTATTCGTTGACAGCAGAGAAAATTACCCTGGTCCCCTCTCATGCTGCAGTTCCAGAACTACGGACCAGTGACTATTCAACGCAGAGGCTCAATATTGCACATCCCTTTTTCAGCTCTCAAGAGTTACAAAGAACCAATACCATGCAAATGCAACAAAATTGCAATTCAGTAAAATCTCAATTCTCCGCTAACCTGATAAAGTTCCTCCGTTACTCGAGGTAAGATCGCCATTGGTGGTGCCACTATTTCCTCCAACTATTCCATGGGAGATAGCCTGCAAGCCGGAACCCCGAAGACTCTATCACTCAACAATCTGAAACGATTCACAATGCGAGACAGACTATCGCAAATGAACTGCTCACTAGTCACTCACTACCATGAATGTCGGACCCGCATCCACCAGCCGCCTCGCCTCCTCTCCGCCGCATCCACCGCCCCTGCGCCCAGCAAACCCGATCCCCGTTCCAAGGCCATCACTCGAGAGCAAAATAGCGGCGGCGAGAAGGTGAGGAGGGCCCGACCCCTCTCCATGTCGGCTGTGATCCGCCATGCTCCTTCCGCCGCCTGACATGCGCGCGCCCCATTCACGCACACCATTCCTCGCCACCGGCCGCCGCCACCAGCGCGGCAGCCGAAGGCCCCGGCACCAGCATTAGCGGCGGAATTCGGAGCGCGAAGCCCTAGCGCAGGGTCGGCTCTCGCAGGGAGGTGGGTGGAGAGTGGAGACGGTGCGGTGCGGCTGCGCGAGCCGACGGCAGACCAAGGCGAGGCCAGCAGACTGGTGTGCTTGACGGCCATCATAATTTTGCAAAATGGCCCCTCCGGATCGCGACTATTCATCACGATCTAATTATTTGCAAATTAGGCCATAAATATTTTTTGGAACAAATTAGTCCACCAATATGGAAGCTCCAAATTTCGATCGTTTCCTTGTGTGGATTAAATCAAATATTTACAATTTACAGTCGCGATCTTTGATTCTTGTTCGTGACAGGTCCAAACTTGTTGAATTGCACACCTTGTGTCGTGGCAGGCCACGTAGTCCGGTTGCGAAGTGCCAATGAGCCCGTGTGCCTCACATGTGCCTGTGTCTGGTCAACTTCTCCTCAAATCTTTCCGTGCCGCTTCAACTTTGTTTGTAGAGTTAAAGTTTGGAAAAGTGTAGCAACTCTGCAGGTAGCTATGCGTCCTTCTCTTTCATCGATCCGTTTGGTCACGAACCATTCCTACCGGACCTAAAACAGAAGCAATTAATTAATCAACAAGTAAACTGGATGATAAACTGGCATGAGTCAACATTAGCTCGGTTCGTGCAACCAACCTGACCAGATCTTCATCTACCACTCGAAAGTCGAAACCTTCTCCGATATATGTAGCATCAAGATCGCAGGATACTGCTTCAAATCCTTTTTTTCCCTCCAAAAAACCTGCACGCGCGTCAAATTTGCTACGCACCCGAGGGCGAAGCGTACGCCATGCTGAGGCGTCACAGGATGGCGGCGGCGGCGGCGGCGGTCACGGCGCTGCTGCTGGCCGCGGCGCCGGCGTCGGGGCAGGTGGCGACGTCGTGCACGGCGTCGCTGATAACGACGTTCACGCCGTGCCTCAACTTCGTGACGGGGAGCACCAACGGCGGCGGGTCGCCGACGCAGCAGTGCTGCGGCTCGCTGGCGGAGATGGTCCGCACCGGCGCCGACTGCGCCTGCCTCATCCTCACCGGGAACGTGCCCTTCAGCCTCCCCATCAACCGCACGCTCGCCATCTCCCTCACCAGGCTCTGCGGCTCCATGTCCGTCCCGCTGCAGTGCAGAGGTTGGTTGCCATTGCAACGGACTCGCCACACTTAGCTTCCTGCACAATGAGATTCCAATCTTTCTCTAATGAACAAGATCGGTCACTGAAAGTTATCTTTTGTTTCATTTTGGTGTTCCGCAGACACGGCAACGCAAATCCCAGCTCCAGGTAATTTCATCTTCTTAGTTGAACAGGCAAATTTAAACTCAATACAGCTGTAGGTTAGCAGTGAACAGTTTAACTGAACTCTGTTGCAATTATAGGCCCTGTTGCGTTTGCTCCGGCGCTGCCACCTCTGCGTAAGGATCTCTGCTCACGCCGTGACATCAAAGATGCAAAGTTCCTTGTCTGAATTCTCACTGACAGATCTGATCAACACATTTTTGACAGCGCCGACTCCACCGGAATCTTCAGTGCCCGGCTCTCCGGTGGATCCCACGGCGACGTCTCCGGCGGCGGACTCGCCGCCGTTCCCCCAGAGGCCAGTGGTGGTGCCCAGCTCGGCATGGAGGAGTTCTCACGTGTCCATGGCCGCTGTCACCATTGTATTGTCGATAGCTGGATTCATTTTCGTTTGATTAGGATAACAGGATGTGATTTGTAGGATGAATGTGTTGTGTTTGTGTGGTTGAAGAAGGAAAATTATTACTACAAGGAGATTACTTTTCGGGGAATTGAGTTGGTAGTACAATCATAATTCTGTATATTAAAATAGTGATATATACTTCCAACTTCCAAGTCAGAATGAAATCTGTTTTTGTGCGGGAGACCATATATTTCAGTATCTTAAGAACAAAATCGCACAATATTTTTTTGAATCGAGGATAACCCCATTTCCATTACACAACGGAAATAACAAGCGTTCGAGCTGACGACGGCGGGAAGGAGATGGGGGGAGAAAAGGAGGGGAAAACAACGAGAGGGAAAAGAGTCCCAAAATAAGTCTGAGCTTCAGACCACGTAGGACCCCCGGGTTTGTCATCCCCAGAACCTAGGATTCCTAGGATAAGTTTACTTATTACCAAGGTATAAAATCGCGGGCTAAGACGTTTAGCGGAAACCCTTCCAAAAAGCTAAGAGAGCTATAGCGAAAGCTATAGCGGGGCTATCAATTTAGCGGTTTGCAAAAAAAATATGCATAATGTGGCCAATAACATCAGTAATGCAACCAATTTCAGCAAATTTTTCATAGCCATACGTCCATAATACATATAAAATTAGAAGCATCATTGGTCTAACATTCTAAAATAGACTCAACACGTCTCTTGACTGCCTAACTGTGCCCGTGATGCTTTGTCTATGGTCCACTCTAGTTATATTGATTCTTTATTTCTTTTGGCTACATCTTTAGCGGAAGTAGCGGACATTTATTATCACTAAATCCTATAAAAAACTCCTATAGCGGACATAGCGGACAAATATTGTATAGCGTAGCGGGAGATCTCTTAAAAAGCTAATAGCGGACAATAGCGAGCTATTAGCGGGCTATTTTATACCTTGCTTATTACAGCCCACAGAACACTGCAGAAGCTAGAAAGAGGACGAAATGCAACAGAAGTTTCACAGCAGTTAGGAGTGTGGATCACTCCTCATCATTCGTTGTCTCCTCTTGCGATGCCTGGGACGGAGCAGAATCGAGCAGCAACAGTGGAGAGGGGCGCCAAGGTTGCGTCGATGCCCAATGGACGTAGGAGAGAAGGGTCTTCACACCCTCCAGGATCTTGCCTTGCATCTCCTGGCCGTATAAACCTGACCAAAAGGACATAAGAGCACAAGCATACGTGATGATTTCAGTAGGGTTTTTAAGAGGTTTACTGTCGAAGCACGCCTCATTTCGACGTTTCCAGATTGCCCAACAAATGGCAGAGAGACCGAAAGTGTATATCCGGTTGCCACCGGGCAGCCATCGGCGTATCCAGTTTTTATACTGTGTCAGGGTACTAGGGATGTTGTTTGCACCTATACTGGTACCAACTATCCCCCAGGTTGCCTTGGCAACAGGACAAGTGAAGAATAAGTGTTCAATATTTTCATCAGCTGAACAGAAGAAACAGGCAGGGCTTCCCGACCAGTTTCTTTTGATCATATTATCTTTGGTTAAGATGATACCATTCTCCACAAGCCACATAAAAACTTTGATTCTTTGTGGGATTTTGGAGGACCAAATATGTGAAAAAGTTTGGCCAGAGTCGGTGGAGGTGATAATGTCATAGGCAGATTTGGTAGAAAAGTTGCCTTTCAGACCATTCTTCCAAAATATTAGGTCACGCGAGTTGTTGTAAGGGTATGAGAAAACTTCATCTATTATAGTGAGCCATGAGTCAAACAAGATCGGGGGTAGCCATCTGGAGAAGTTTAGCTGACCCCCCTTCAGCAGCACAGCGTGGATTGAGACATATTTGTCATAACAGATATCATAAAAAATAGGATGTAAGGTGCAGAGGGGTTTATCCTTCAACCATGCTTCCTCCCAAAATAGGATAGATTGACCATTGTTTACCTTTACAGATCTATTTCTCAGATAAAGATGTCTTATCTTTAATAGGTCAGTCCAGACAGGTGAGTCACTGGGTCTGTGTTTGATAGCAGCTATAGGGGATCCTTTTACATATTTGGCTTTGACAATGTTCTGCCATAGACCTTCTTCATTCTCCAGTCTCCACCACCACTTACACAGCAGGCTGATATTCATTTTTCTAATACTCTTGATTCCCAAACCCCCTTTTTTATTACTTTTGCAAACAGTCTCCCATCTAATTAGGTAATATTTTTTTCTGGGGCTATTGCCTTGCCAGAGGAATTTCCTCCTTTGTTTATCCAGAGTCTGTGTTGTTGTTTTTGGTAAGAGGTACATTGACATATGGTAAATGAATGTGCTAGATAGACTTGAGTTGATTAGAGTAATCCTACCAGCAATGGATAGGGAATTTCCCTTCCATGAGGAGAGTTTTTTTTGCATTTTTGTTCTCTAACATGGCCCAGTCCTTGACATGGAGCCTGCTTGGGTTGACAGGAACACCCAAATACCTTATTGGGAAAGTTCCAAGTTGGCAGTTGAAGATTTCAGCATACAGGTTGTGTTTCATGTCGTCTCCATGGATCGAGATGACTTCACTTTTACCAAAATTTATTTTTAGGCCAGACATTAGCTCATATAAGTAGAGAAGAAGCTTCAGATTTCTTGCCATGTCCACATCATCTTTTATGCAGATGATGGTGTCATCTGCATACTGCAATATAGCAACCCCTTTGGGGATGAGATTGTCAGGCAAACCACACAAGATATTATTTGACTGAGCCTATTGAACCATTCTTGCGAGGCAGTCAGCCACAAAGTTAAATAGGATTGGGAACAGGGGATCTCCTTGCCTGACTCCTTTGTGGCTTACAAAATAGGGTCCTTCAGTGTTGTTAAGTTTCACACAGACAGTTCCACCTGTAACCACCTTCCTGATCCAATCACACCATGTAGCACAAAAACCCCACTGTGATAGGCATTCAAACATAAAGTTCCAGTTTACTTTATCATAGGCTTTCTCGAAATCCAGTTTGAGAACAACCCCAACTTCATTTTTTTCTCTTAGTTTCATGTAGAATCTCATGTAGGGCCATAATACCATTCATTATATTCCTTCCCTTCAAGAAGGCAGATTGAGTTTTCAGAATTAGCTTGTCAGCCAAGAGTTCAAGTCTTATAGTCAGTACTTTAGTAATCCACTTATATAGGCAGTTTAGGAGGCAGATTGGCCTATATTGTTGAATTCTGGGAGCATCATGCACCTTTGGTAGAAGGGTTATGACACCATAATTCAGTCTATAAACATCAAGCTTCCCTTTGTGGAAGTCTTCAAATAGCTCCATAATGTCCCCCTTAATTATGTCCCAACATGTTTGGTAGAATTCGATGGGAATCTTGTCAGGGCCAGCTGCCTTGTTTTTCTCCATTGAGAACAAAGCAAATTTGATTTCATCTTCAGTGAAAGGACTAGATAACTTGTCATTTTCCTCCATAGACACTTTTTCTTCTGCATTCCACAAGGTTGGGTCCAGGGGGAAGGAGTTTCCTTCAGCCGGCCCAAAGAGGGTTTTATAATATTTAGTGGCATGAGCTAAAAGCTATGCATTCCCTTCAATTATTCTGCCTTCATCTTCCATTGAGATGATGAGATTCCTTCTTCTTCTCCCAGATGCCATTCTATGGAAATATTCAGTGTTCTTATCCCCCTCTCTCAGTTGCTTGTCATGAGATCTTTGTTGCCAATATATTTCCTCTTCCACATTAATCTTGAGCAATTCAGTAATCAGGTGAGCTTTGTGCATTACCTGAGTGATAGACAGTAGCCCTTCTTCTTCTTCTAATAACTCTAACTCAGATAGCTCCTCATGCATAGCTTTTTTTTTTTTTGCTTTTTGTTCACCTTGCCTGTTAAAGCCCCAGCCTTTGAAGAACTGTTTAAATCTCTTAAGTTTGATCTGTATCCTATTCAGAACAGTAGGTGCCCAACAGGGTTTATCCCAGATAGTTTGGACAATAGAAGTGAAGATCTGGTCTTTGAGCCAAACCAATTCGAATCTGAAAGGGATTTTGATTGGGGGTGGGGTGTTAAGGGTAGATAGGATAGAGGATTGTGACCAGAAACATCCCTGGGTAACTTGTATACAAAGGCATTTGGAACAAGAGATTCCCAATCTTTGCTGACTAGAATTCTGTCAAATCTTTCCAGAGTGGGATCAGCTTGATTATTAGACCAAGTGAATTTCCCCCACTCATATGGATATCTAGAAGGTCAAGTGTGGAGATGACACTGTTAAACATGTCAGTGTGCTTGTGCAGACTATTGTCCTTGTTTTTCTCGGAAAAGAATTTGATGATATTAAAGTCACCACCAACCAGATATGGGACATTGACACCATTATAGAATCTGACAAACTCTGCAAGGAACTCATTTTTGTTTTCTTCCTGAGCAGCTCCATAGATATTCAAGAAGTCCCATTTTCGCTTCAATTGCTTATCCCAAAGGTTAAGGTGGATTAGATATTTTCCTTCATGAAAGCCTCCCACATCCATCAGATCAAGGTTAACACCATTTAAGATGCCACCTGATCTGCCTCTGGATGGAATCCACTTCCAGAGGTAGGACCCCCTAGGATCAATTTTTCTTAGGGTTTTTTCTTCAATGTGCTCAACCATGGTTTCTTGGAGGCCAATGAAATGAAAGTTATGTTCCAGAATGAGATTTTGGAGGAAGGAGGAGACACCTTTTTTTATGCCCCTACAGTTCCAAATTAAGCCTTTCATGATGTTTTAGTTTATTTTTTGTTTCTTTTCGTCCTTAAGCATGGAGTTTTCCTGCTTAGAGATCTGAGAGGTTTCCTCCCAGATAGGCTTAGTCTAGCAACATGTTTCCTATTACGTTTGGTGGGAACAAGAATGAAATCATCAAATTCAGAGACGCCATCCTCGATACCATTATCAGATTCACTTTCAAGCACAGCAACTTCTTTGGATTGTGCATCTAAGGTATCTTTGGGTTGAGTATTGGTTAACATACTTCTAGCAGTTTCAAGGTCCTTTAACAAATTTAAGGAAGCAAAATCATTTTAGCAATCAACTCATCATTATCTAGAGCAGAAAAGGAGTTAGGAGGGGGACATGAGTTACCTTCCAAATTTCTTTTGTTGGATGAAATCTCCTGGGACATGCCGACACCAGTCAAAATGGTCTTTTGGATCCTTTCATATGCCCTCCTCTCTGTCCTCCGAGCCTTGATTTCCTTGCATGGGTTGACCAATTTCTCCACATTAAATTCAGGTTCAACTTGAGCTTCAGGCTGTGTCTTGTTAAGTATATCATCTGCAGCCCAATTTTCAATTTAGAGGGTAGAGAGATCCATCTGTGTGATCTTAGCAGCATCAAGGTTCTTGACCAAATTAGGTGGTTCAGCATGAATGCAGCTAGCCAGGAATATATTAGCTCCCCCCTGTGACAGTTCAGCATCAGCACCAATAGCCTTGAGCACTTCAGTTTCTTGTCACAGCTAGTGTCACTTTCAGTTTCAGAATCATTTGCTAGCAAGTCTCCACTGGGTTCATATGTAGCAGCAGGAATTGCCTCTTCCCTAGATAGTTTGTCACTGGAGCTAGATTTTTGGGGAGCATCAGGAGCGGGATCCTTGTTAAAACCTAGTTTAGAAGCAGCAGTATGCATAGCAGTATTGAGTTTACTAGGAGCAGATTTTGTCAGTTTGAATGGTGAGCCTCCAACAAGATTGGCTTTCCAACTGAAGTTGCCACACCCATCCCTGTTATTTTCATCCTGGGGTACAAGATTGCTGCAGCCAGCGTCACCAGTGCTGCCAGAGGGGGGAGTGGTTCTTAGTTTCTTGGGGCTGGGTTGTCCCTCATCACCCACATCCACCTGGGTTTGTAATTTGTCATGACTATCATCAGTAGGAGTTTCTCTTTCAAAGAAGAAGTCATATAGAAATAGTCCCAGAGAGCATTCAGCAGAAGGGGGTACAAGATCAATGTTCCTGCAGGCAATTTTCATCCTGACATAATCTCTGTTAAATCTGGTACTTTCATCAATTATCAAGGTTTTGCCAACAAGGCCACCTATTTTAGCAATTCTTCTTAAGCCTCTTTGCTCAACAGGAATCCCTTTCACCCTGAACCAGGCTTGTTACAGCTGCCCCTTTGCCCCCATATAAGAAGTCCAAGGTTCAATGGTGAATTGAGCATCCACACCTTTGATTCCCAAGGTAAAATTGTTGTAATCCGAAATCATCTTAGTAGTGGGGAATTTCATTGTGTATTTGTTGTCAGCAAGTCTTTTGGCCACCCATTTCCAATGGGTGCTGCTGACTAGTCGTTTGAACTCATTTTCAATCATTTTGACCGACAGCTCCCCTCTAACCACATTGATGAGTGCAGTTGTCCTTTCTTTAGCATTCTTGTTGTCCAAGTTCTCCTCTATATAAAAGAAGCTCTGTTTGGGGGACTTGTATAGCACAGAATTCAGGGCCATTGTTCCACAAAGGTTCCCTCTTACAATCAAGAGTAACATGATTGGCAAATCCACATAACTCAAAGAATAACTTCCTCCTACAGTCAGCAGTAGAGTGATTCTTGAGCCCGCACACTTCACATGCAACATTACCACCAAAAGATCTTGGGTTGTTCTGCTCTTTGGCTTTGACTTTATCTTGTTCCAGATTTTTTCCCGAATCAACATCTTTCCTGTGCTAGGGATATTGTGATTCAACCCTATCTCTGTTATCTGCAGCACCCTCATATTTCTGATTCCACTTTGCCCCCCCCCCATAGGGCCATCAAATTTTGCAGGTATCGATTGTTTACCTACTGCATGATCCCATGCACTGGAAGGTGGCGCCCCTGCTCCTGCAGGTCTCCAATCGCGCTCAGCATGGGCCCCTCCGTATTCTTCAGATCTCCCGCCCTCATCAGAATGGGAAGATCCACCTCCAGATCCAGCATCAACATGAAATCCACCATCACGCCGACCATCTCCACGATCGCCACGTTCCCTGTCTTCAATCCTCTGCCAGATGTTGGTACGAGCACTCGTCCTCCCGGCGCCATGACCGTCTCGACTGGATCCAAATACATCGCCATGCACTGTCTTCATTTTTCGCCTCATCTCTTTTTTTTTCATTCCTTGATCAATCGCTCCTACATTGTCTGTCCACTTTCATCTCTTATATTACAACTCCCTACATCAAAATTCTTCCCCACAGCCTCTCCTCTTTTTCAAGTCCGGACATCCTCCACATCAGCAGCCCATCCCCGGGCCTCGTTTAGCCTAGAAGTTTTTAGAAGTGAAACTATTCATAACTTTGACCACTAATTAAGGGTATTAAGTAAAGACAGTTTACAAAACCAACTCCACAACACCTGCTTTAGGAACTCTGATGAATCTAATAAGACATGTGATCGAATGATTAGAGGATGGTTACTGTAGCATCACTGTAGCCAATCATCGATTAATTACTGTTATTAGATTTGTCGTGAAAAGTTACATCCATCCATAAAGAGGTTTTTACAAATAGAATTCATTCTGGATAGGAAGATTCCCCATTCTAAAAACTCTAGAACGGGAACCAAACAGAGCCTAAACTCTATAACCGTACCCCCACTCTAGGTCGGACTATTGCATGAAACAACGTTAAACTTAAGCATGTAACAACCGATGGTTTACAAATAGAGAGTTGTCATACCAAATTGAGTCAGGAGTATGAAAAATATATGTT
This sequence comes from Panicum virgatum, assembly GCF_016808335.1. Taxonomy (NCBI): domain Eukaryota; kingdom Viridiplantae; phylum Streptophyta; class Magnoliopsida; order Poales; family Poaceae; genus Panicum; species Panicum virgatum. The sequence goes on from NC_053144.1 coordinate 4,294,378, forward strand.
TTGGTATTCACTATGTGAGCTTAACCAACTATATGTGATCACTACTGAACGATCTATGAGATATAGGCCTGTTTGGGACGGCGTTGGCGATGCTTAAACGCGAAATGTGGAAATAATCCTGCCGGACGGGTTGCGTCGGATGCACGTTTGTTGAACACTCCCGTCACAAAATACGGAAGTTTGAACAGCGCAGGGAAAAATTGCGTAAGCGACGTCCGAGCCGCGTTGGCGTTTAAGCGTCACGCTTCTGCTGCTTGCGGTCCCAAACATGACCATAACTAGACTTGTGAACGACATATTTAAGTTCGAAAATTCATGCTTTTAAGTTGAGTTGACTGTCCATTATTGAGACGTCGTCCATTTAGGTGGAAATTGTATTAAAACTACGTGGATTAAAAATTCCAGAGCCCAAAAAAAATTTAAGTAAAATTTTTTTAGATCATTTTAAGTAAATCAATATTACTATTTATAAAGAACTCACTTTGTCCATAAAAAATAAATTGGTCCATTTTACAACATGGAAAATGCGCATAGTCTTGGTTGACGCATGTCTACGACTGTACGTACAGCAGACGCTGAACATTTTACTATCAGAATCAAACGCGTGAAGTCATCAGCTAAGAGGAAACAACGGGAAGATGGTAGCAAGGAAATGTTTTTTTTTTGAAGCAGTAGCAAGGAGTTGTTAATGTGACCAGGGACCAGGGTAGGTGAACAACAACAACAAAGTATGCATAGCCGTCAAGTGGTTGCTTAGCAGCCCCCTGGGATGGCCGATGGCGCAAGCCAGCACACAATCGATCAGGTCAGGGCTCAGGATCACACACGTTACGGCCCAGAAACAAAATCACATCGATCAACAACTAACAAGGCTTTCAGTACCCGTTATTAGAGCAAGTCCAGCAGGACTACTAAATGAGCTTCCATTTCTATATTTGTTTGGTGGGTGTAAAAAATTGATCTCCAGCAAGCCTTCCAAA